>NC_141195.1:8169918-9369918 GCF_054491065.1 Syngnathus leptorhynchus
TATCCTGTGGTGTGGGAGTGAATTTTCTCCTCTCCCTGCTGAGAAGTGGGTACTTGGAAATCTTCTTCCACCCTGATAGAGGGAATTTTAAAAATTCAATAAGGATGCTAATAATAATAATTATAAGAAGAAGAATGCATCCCATGACTTGATTTCTACAATGATTCAAAGGATTTGGCACTCAAATGCTGGATGGATGGATGGATGGATGGATGGATGGATGGATGGATGGATGGATGGATGGATGGATGGACGGACGGACGGACGGACGGACGGACGGACGGACGGACGGATGGACGGTAAGGCGAAAACATCAATGTAGGTATTATCAGTTGTTTTAATCCTCTGTTGTTAACCATGACCAAACAACGACTCGACGAAAAAAAAAGAACATGTTATTACGTTCGAAAGAGGTCGGTGTTTATTGGCTGTCCTGCCACATCAATTGTAGAGGACCCCTTGATGGTTTGCCTTCCATGTTACCCTGCTATTTAACAACAAGGGAGCGACAGATTACAACAGCAATAAGGGATGGTGTGTGCACCACCATTACTGACAACACAAGCCGGTTAGTTTTCATGTCATGTTTGCGGTGAGTGTTGTGAGAGGCTGTATCTCGGCTGTTGGAGAATACAAAGAAGAAAAAGCAGTAGGAGTGATAATAGGAGAACCAAAAGTAGATGCTACGCTAATAGGTTTGCAGCTGTAAATACTGAATCGGTTTATGAATACTAATGCTTCCAATCAATGTGTTATAAACAAACAATGCATCGAGAATACATAGAGTGGCTCGGTAGTTTTCTAACAGCATCCATCTATGAGCTCAAGTGTTGGCAGCTGGAGAGAACCTCTCCAAAGCTAATTAGCATCTAAAAGAAATTGCGTACATGAAAACCGAGAAGCATCTGTCTGAGGTGGAAGATCATCAACCCTCGTGAAAGAATGATTAAGGTGTAAGGTGCACACGTTGTTATCCTTTGATCAATATAGAAGCTTCATCCCAGGGGTGACCTGGCTCCGGTCCACCTCTGGAACGTTGAGGCATGAATATTAAAAAGAACTCGGTTGATGCCTCTCCACCCACTCGCACGCAGCCTTCAGAGCTGCTGTGTATGGTGTTTTAGACAAGCACTGTCTCCAATGTGACACTTGAGTTGAACAATCTAGCGCTCATTGAGGGATTAATTATAAGAGTCATCAGTGATTCTGTTTCATTGGAAGTTGGTAATGCCCCATTGGATCATTGGAGCCACAGATGCACAAGCTGCTCAGTTTCTGTTCATTTCAGCCTGCACTTCATTTGAACACGATAATGAGCCAAAAAAGAAGTGCAGTAGGATATTCATTATGATTGATTTTTGAAAAGGAAATATTGGACTACATTTTAATCCTATCCTAACTTTTGGTACATTATTCTCGTTGTGTGATGAGATTTGATCGGATCAATCAACAGTTGATATATTTGCATAGAAACGATTGTAATAAACCAATTGAAAGCCGACTTCAAAAGCAACGAAACACTATATTCTTACCATGTTCAATTTATCAACAATTTCATTAACGTGCAGACAACCTGATTTGACTTACATTTTATATACTTTAAATGAGAAATATCACAGAAGACTTTCATAACATGGTTGAAGGACATTTGGAGGACAATTTCTTTTCAAGTCAAGAAGACAAAGCCACACACCGACGGGTGTGCTCTACCTTCGACGAAAATACATTCACGGTCCACCAGAGCATATGGAAGAAACAAAAACAAATGTCATACAAATATGCCATCTGCTTTGATGATCTATGAACATCAAAACATAAGACAGTGAAACAAGCATCATTAAAGAGCCTTCAATTCACTACGCCGCCGAACAAGGACAATAATGTATTTGTCATCGATTTTTCGAGGCCACTCTGGGAAATGCTCAAGCACCCCCAAAATTAAAGAGGTGCATGTCCTTGAGCTCAAAACTGTTACATATTGTCTGTATTTTGTTACGGAATAAGTAAGTACACACAAAAGTTTACATTAACCCTGAAAAAAATCGTTAACTTTTTAAAAGTGCTGCGATATGCTAAACACAGATATAAGAAGTAGCAATTCCAGGCTGTTGTCATTGCACATCGTCACCCTGCGAAGAAAAAAAAAAAAAAACACTGAAGAGGAGGCAGCTCTACAGTGCAACCACACCAACACTCATCAGAGATTAGGAGAATCTCTTGGGCGACCCCTGAGGCCCTTCAAGTATGCTGTTGCGTACACACTTAATCTACAAGAGACACACTACAGGTGGTTAGAAAGCTGGCTCACAGTCGGGAGGCCTAAGTTGGAATCTCACTTCAAGCCTACCTGTGCAGAGTAAATACCATAGGCTACTTGTTTTCTCTGGGGACTCTTGCTTTGTTCCACATTCCAGAAACATGCGTGTTGCTTTCAAGGAAGTCTATCCGACCTTACCCCAAATGACACGCAGTTGGTTCATAGGCTACTCAAAATATATGTATTGCTCAATTTGAAAAGTAAGAGTTGCTGGAATGCAGTTAGCTGATGTATTTCTTTTCCGACTTCCAGTCTATCTGGACTTGAAAGATGTATAAATGTTTTCAATGTTGTTTAATTAATTTGGCTAAAATCAACAGCCATTAAGCTAGCATACCAAGCAGAGAGAAGTACAACAATTGTAATAAGTGGCAAATGGTAGAAATGATAAAAAGTCATTTGTCATTTTTAACAGATGAGTCTAAAACATTCCAGTATTTCTAACTTTTGAATGAAATATATGTGATGTGTTATGCTGGTTGCTTTGGTAACTAATTGAATAGTTTATACTTAAATTAATCGGTGTTCCAGCAAACTGGCTAATATGGTCCGAATCTCAGGTTCCTTGTGAGGGTCTTAGTAGTCACATCTGAATGTCGCCCGTTGTTTTGGATAATGGATACTATTATGCAGCTGTATCTCATTATGGGTAAACAAGTCCTTCTGACGATGGACCACTCCACTCTGTCATCTCCAATTGTGTAGCGGCGGTTGAAACCATACTCCACAAATCTCCAAGCTGTTAGAGCAACAATTGCTTCAAAGAAACATCTTCAGAATCATGTAGATGTTGCTTTGTCTTGTTTTTAGGAGAATTGTTATCGCCATGGTGACATATCAATTTTGCAATTATTATTGCTGGACCAGCCAGAACATCGCTCATGTTGCAGTGAAGCAAGCATGGGTGCTCAAGCTCCTGTTCAACATTTTGCTTTTGCAAACACATTAGAAACAAGACAAGATGTTATTACACATAGAATATTGTGTACATACATTGATTATAATGAAGCTCTTATTTTTGGACATAATTTCCCAACATTAAAGGCAAAAATTCATACCCGTACTTTACCCAAGCCAAATTTTTAAGCCATACATTGACCTCCTTCCGATCATTGTCCTGCTGCAGAACCCAAGTCCCGTTCATTGTGAGGTCACAAACAAATGGTCAAACCTTCCTTAGGTAAAGAGAGAATTGATGGTTCCATCAATGGCAGCAAGTTATCCAGGTCTTGAAACAGCTTGGAACTTTGTCAAAGATGGCAGTGTCTTCCTTTTGATCGAGTTAAGGCCTGCAGTTCTTTCAATGTTGTCCTGGGTTCCATCGTGACCTCCTGAATGAGACATCGCTGTGCTCTTGAGAGCAATTTGTGGAGGCCGGCATTTTGGTTTTTATTACTGTGGATTTAAAAACAGCTGTATGTTTAATGAAATTCTTAAATAGATGAGCGTACTATGAAAACGTTTGACCTGGCTTAGAGGTCAACACCCACTTGATGGTTGTATGCACCTAATGTGTGAACCTAATTGGAATAATGGCGTTAATGTACTTTTGTTTGCTTGTTAAGTACATGCTTGTGAAATGCACATCCAGATATGATTAAAATGGACAAAAGACACAGTCCTTTTAAATAAATTATGCTAATATACCACAGGAGCACAATGTCCTTGTCTATACAAGTCATAATTGGCATGCGACAGATGAAAAAAAAAAACTGGGTACAAACAATTCTGCTCTGTGAATAAATGAAGCATGTTAAAAAGACAGCCTGATGTTGGGTCATTTTTATAAGCCAGAGGTGAGTTTTGTCTTTGTTGTTTTTGTAACTGATATGCAGACGTGGAGAAAAGCCGTGCACGCACAGGGAGAATATGCAAAACACATTCAGGAAGGCCAAAGCTGGGGTTCAACCTAAAGAACTGAGATGGATGAGCTTTCTACTTGCTCACCATGCTATAAGGAAAAAGAAACTTTCGAGGTAATCTAGGATTGCAAAGTTTTTCTCTTCGATTCAGTTTCAAACAGCCAAAACTGATGATTATCTCTTGATTGACTCATTCATGCAGTAATTTATACAAGGCACTGCCAGGCCCACTTGGAGCAAATTAATTAAGTTTCAGTGTCTCGATACTTCAATGGTGGACAATCAGAGCCACTTCGATCGCCGGATGGCCTACAGCCACCATAGATAGGGTTTATGTTTATGGTATATGTTAAAGAGGCTACCATTTTGCCGGTACATATCAAAGAGCAAAAAAAGGTTGGAAGTCATATTGTGGCTTATGGAGAAAGAAGAACCTAAAAATACTATTGGTGAAGGCCACGCTGAGAAACAATAGTTACCTGTCAGAAGCAGTCACGTCACATAATGCTTGTCCGGCCACTCGTGCGCTCTCACCTGTCAGTGCCATACGAAAATGTCACACTTCAAATGTAACTGATTTAATGTGCTCTGTCATCACTGCAGGACCCTTGCACGCATATACCAAACCCCCCCACTGCGAACGTGTCCAATTACAGACCGGCACTTTCCGAAAAGGTCATCCACCGAGCAGTGTGTTTGTGCATAAAGTGGAACGCCGACATGGTCTCCTCCTCTGGCTTATCTCCTGTTTTTTTTTACAATTGAACATTCAATAATTGCTCCAATCAGCACTAGGAACTGAAGCTCAATCTGTAGAGCGACTTCAGGTGCCATGAAAAGCGCTTCATACAAGTATTTATTCGAATAGTTTTTGTGTGAGACTAGCAGAAAAAAATCCCCCTCAGATGCATTCTCAGGCAGCTCCATACCATCTAGAAAAAGGCCTTAAAATCTCCGGGATGATTGAAGACATTGCCTTACAGCAGATCAGTCATCGAAGAGTGATTGTCGCATTACCCGCAGGATACTACTAAGCCACGCCTCGGAGAGCCCCAAGTCAAACCCCTCGACAGCAGCTTTCTCTATTCTGCAATTATGATGTTGAACAGCCTTCCCCCTACCGTTGACATTACACCAATGGGTAGTCAAGCCTTTAATAAGAAGCTGAACAAATATCTCAGCAGATGACTACAGTCCTTTAAAGGCCAAGGACTTTTTCTCCAAATATTACATGTTTACATGCTCCGGATTGAGATGCTCTTGGAATTAGATTTCTAAAACCTTCAAAGAATGTACATAATTAGAATATCTATGCAAACATAAAGTTGGGCCAATTGCATCACTTGCTTTTGTCTTGAGCTTCTCGCCCCGCCTTTCACTAGCACACGGAATGCGACTTTAAACCCGTCAACTGTAATGTATTGTGTAAGACTCAACTAGTCAAACTAGAAAAAGAATATTTCTTAATACACAATTATGAATTGGGGTTAGGATAATATTTCTTAATGTACAAATAGCGTTTGAGAAAAAAAAAAAAAAATCTTGAAACGTTTCATCTCAAAAAATGAACATTTGTTGACCAGTGTTCCTTGAATCCTTTATTTTACTTGCTTGGTCTTGCTATCCTTGGTTTTGCACAATTTTTATTGTCAGTTTTCTATTAATTTTTACAACCTTGTATTAGTGTATTGGGATGGTTGACGATGGTCGTTACTTTCACGCCTGAGGTCCCTCGTGCTACTATGCAATAGTCATTACATGAGTCATTTTGCACATGGCTGTGTCTTGTCAAGCTCACAAATGGAAATGACCGTCTTGTTCCATGTACCACCAGGAAATGAAGGCATTAGAGTCAGCATGTCATGATAATTACACTGATCTTGTTTACCTGCAGTATACCGCATGCCTGCCCCAACACTAAACCTTCTCCACATGTGGACGATTGTATCCACATTTTGGGGTCTTAACGCTTTTCAAACATGTGCTCAGATATGACAAGTGTGGTGCTGAGCTCAGTTCAGTATATACCACTGGCCTATGGTAGGTAGTGTGTAATAGGAATGACTGCTACCCTTGAGAGATTTACAAAGGAATCCATGAGTTGACTTGTTTGATTTTGAAAAGCGTGGGCAATAAATGAATAGTGAGGGAGCTGACTTAAAAGTGTGCAAGCACTGCCATCTATTGGCTTCTTCTCGTGCTCATGCTGCTACTTGGAGACAACGTAGAATGGATAACGCGGTGTTATACATCATCATCATCAAATATCATTTCTGGTATCACCCCTTATCAGTTTTTACAACACGCCTGAGGGCTACTCATGTGGTCCTTGGGGGCATCTCGGTGATATTGTAAAAATGAAGTTATATGTCCAAAACATGTTTCTGACGAACACCTATAATGTTATCTGAATATTTGTGCATGAAAAACCGAGCGTGAATATTAGCAAATAGGCAAATAAAAAATACAAGAATGACGCTTTCACCAGGGCATGGACGACCTCACAGTTCAGAGGTTGTGGTTTCAAATCCGAGCTCCAGCTTTCCTGTGTGGAGCTTGCAAGGGCTATCTTAAAATAAAATGACATTTTCATCTTGAGAAGTACCAGCACCAAACTATTGAATACAGTACACTAATGATCTAACCCCATATTAACACACGTTTAAAAATGGTCCTTTTTCCGTCAAATGGCTTCACAAGTAGCTTGAAACGAATGAAAACAAGAAAATGGCACGCCGACTAATATTTATTCAGGAAATGCTTTGTGTGATGACATGCATCGTCTCCATTAACTGGCAGGAGCTATCAAAGCTCAGTCATAGCTTCAGCGTTGTTTTCATCCTCAGGGATTTTATATGAGCCTCTTTTCGCCCAGATTTTCAGGACCAGGACGAGCACCGCTACAATGTTGAGAAGGCTCAGAAAGCCAAACATCTGTGGGTTCACACATATAAGCAACATGGAATAAATCCAACAAAATACTGAAAGCTATGTATGTATGTACATTCTTTGCATAATAAAGATATGTTGATGTCATTAGAAAGGAATGTAGGACAGCTTGTAACAGCTTCATATTTCTGCACACATGCTAATTGAGAATGCTACAATTTTCAGTCAGCCACTACTTATTCACATGGTACAAATGGACTGAAACGTCACCCATGATCAATGCAGAAAAATAGCAGTAACTAGGCTGGGTTCCTCCTTTTAGTTCAATGTAAGACACATTTAAAACTTAGCCAACATTTTAAAAAGCAATATTAATCATATCAAAACATCACCGCCATATGTCCTGACCCCCAAACTCTTAGTTGCCGAAGTGGACCTTACTATGTAAACCCAGACGCTCGGGGAACCGTCGCGATTGGACACAATGTCCGTCTTCTCGTTCCAAGGTGTGTTCCACATACTCTGAGCGTGGTCGTAGTCCAGATTCACGTACCCTTTTGGGAGCACTCTGATACCCCAGTAAACAGATTTCAACATTTTGTAATTGACATCAAGGATGTCACAGCGGTATGTTCCTGATGGACACAACGGAAACTTGTGAGTACTTTCCGATGTCACCACAAGAGGCTTGCCCTGATTAACACGTTCACCTGCGTTTTCCTCCTTGATTGGGTCCAGAATGAGCACATCTAATCGTGGAGATGCAAAGCGCATGAAAAGCTTGTCGTCAGAGCTGATTATCCCTGGGGCGTAGTACCAATTGACCCTAGAGTGAAGAGAACACAGAAGCCTAAAGAACACAACATCAAGTGATGTGGCATGATTGATAACCTGAAAAATAATCTCGGCCATTTTGCCACTTGCTGCTGACTGAAAATGACATCACAGTTGTCAGGTTTCATGTCACAACCAATCACGGCTCACCAGTTTCATGAAGCTAAGGTACTTACAAAAGATACATTGTTCGGAGCAAATGAATATATTTTGGATCACTTCCTGTGGCATATCAGATCTCCTCTCACAACTTACCAATGGGAATCACCGCTTACCTCCATGAGAGTCTATTCACCAGTATTGTTTTCTCCAACAGACAATCCAGCTCCAGCATTTCTCCCACTGTCTTAGTGGCAGTCTTGATTCCACACTTCTTAAACGCTTGACACCTGACTTGCTCATCGTGACATTTTTCCATCTTCTGCAATCGAAGCACACCATAATATTCCATGCAGAATCCTTGTCACTTGATTGGCCGTGTGCTATATTACCTGGTCTTCTTCGGAAATCTCTTGTGTTTTCTTCTCCAACATCTCACTGCTATGTTTGTACGAGCAAACCGTTTGTATTTTGAAGCCAATGCCACATGTAACACTGCAGGACGTGCTGTTGGTGACCACCCGCAACTGCAACTCCTTATTGGAGCTATCTTCATCAGCGCTAAGCTGATGAGCTAACTGGAGGATTAAAAGGAGGACTAGCTTTCTATCCATTGCAGTGAGGAATGTCCTGGAATTGAATGACAATACATGTAAATTGTACAACTTAGTATTTAACTGCTGAAGGAAGCTCAGAGGGTTAATCCAAATTGGCTTGCATCATGTTTAAAATAATACTTTAATATGTTTTGCTGCTCATAAACATCTCCACACTAAAGCACATTTATCAGCAATATCGTGGAAATGAGTCAATATTTACTTTGAAAATTGACTTTGTGTCCACCCCTAAATTTTCCAATTGTGCACCAAAATGTTCAGGTCAGCGGCTTGTGCTCCTACAATAAGAAATCAGACTGGTGATGATCTAAATTGTAGGTCTTGGGTGATCTTTCTGGGCTGTCTGGAAGTCAATAACATCCCCAAAATGGTTATAAATGCGCTAATAGATGGGGAATATCTGGCGTCTCCAAACCTTTTATTTAGAAAGGCTCCCTGGTTGTCATTTATCCATGTCACTGTTGTTCCTGCTTTTATCTCATGATTTAGGGTCCTATGGGTATTCTACGCCATCGGAGGAGACTGGAGTACTCAGTCGACCTACAAGTACAAGAAAGTATAGATGACTGTTTCGGAAGGCATTAAGTTAAATAAACAAACAAACAAACACACAAACAAACACACAATCAAACAAACAAATAAACAAACAAACACACACACACACACACATACACACACACACATACACACACACATACACACATACACACACACACATACACACATACATACACACACACACACACACACACACACATACACACATACACATACACATACACATACATACATACATACATACATACATACATACATACATACATACATACATACATACATACATACATACATACATACATACATACATACATACATACATACATACGTTTTATGGTCCTACGCGTATTCTACGTCATCGGCGGAGGCTGAACTATTCCCTCTTGCAAGTAGGAACTAGAAAGTATAGATGACTGTTTTAAAATGCAGAAAGTTAAAACAAAAGCTTAGGAAACAATATACATGTGTAAAGTAAAAAAAAAATACGTGAGCACATAATACAGTACTTCGTTACCATACGCACCACTGCTCACGACACCCCATGATGTGAAATAACGCTCATGCACTTAGTGTTATACAAAGACTATCCAAAGTCGTTCACGCCATCAATTGATTGCGTATGTGACGCTCAAATTTACGTTTGCATGAAAACCAGGCGTCAATTACTGTGCTTCAACACCATCGTCAGATTTATATATTAAAGGCAAATGTCCTACTCACACAGAATACAATTTGTTACAACTTGTCCATATTTGAAACCTCCGACATATTGCTTGCTCACTATAACTGTAACAACTGCTTTGCTTTGTTTATTATCTTTTCATATGATGGTTTTACACTATCGTTATTTCATCCACTTGCACTTTTTTGACTGTCCAGCAGATGTCAGACAAACACTGGAGACGGTTTTATACACGAAGACAAAGTGTACTGTCAGAAATTAGGAACATATTGTGGCTGATCTCAGTACAAGGCCTCTCTCTCACCCAGCAGACCAGCTTGTGGTGTGATGCTGTCTTTGTATCTTTAATAAATTGTCTTTAGCGACAGTTACTGGCAGAAGGTCATGGAATAAAGTGTCCATCTGTGTTTGTGGTGGTGATGCTGATATGTGTTAATTTATACGACTACAGTAACCAGTAAAGGCTTCTATGTAACACAGGCAAATTTGAAAGTATTTCATTTCAAAGTATTATTCATTCCTTTTCATTAAAAAAAATCCAGCTCTTGTCTTCAAACCATTTCAAGGTATAGCCCGACTCATTCACACTAGATTCATTCAATAGATTGAGCCAGTTAACTTGTAAAATGGAGGTGCAATGAACTGTTTAGTGATATCTGACGTTAGCCGCCCCCCTACCGTCCTCCCCCACTGTCACCAATGGAAACGCAAGAAAAACAAGACAACAGTCCATCCTCCGCATCCTGCTGGCCAACAAGGTGACTGAGTCCACGGAATTGTTGAATTATCCACAACTCGCTGGTGGCAGAGCAAGGCAGATGAATCAGGCTGAAAGAAAAGGGGCACATGTGTTTCTATAAAGAGAGGCATCAGAACGTGGCATGCAGCATGTTGCTTGTAGCCCACTCAGCTTCACCAACAGTCTGTGTCACTCAGGCATGTTGTATTCGCGTGTTCACAATCTGTAACAGATGGAGGCACGTGGATATGCAGGTGGCTTTCGAGAATAACCTCAACTGAAAGCCTGTTATTGGTCAACATGAGCGCAAATAATGGCTGCATTCTCAATGCATTCTCACTTATTCATGTGGGTAGGATGGATCTTATTTCTTTGATTTGGCGAATGTTTTTAAACCATGCTAACATTAACATTGTGTACATTGTGAAATCCAATGTTAGCATTCATTGGTTTATGTACATTACTTATTTGTCTTGTGTATAATCTACACAATGCCCACTTAGAAATGCTGCCACTTGCAGTGTTTGTGCATATAGTCAACAAAGTCTCAGAAAGAGCTCTCCTGGATTCTTTTTTATTCATGTACGTATAGCGTGCATGGAATAAAAGAAATTCTAGTATATGAAAGTGAACCACCACAAAATCCAACCACTTCACAACAAACACATTCAGTATTGGGTAACTGGTTGATCCTATTGTGATATTTTTTCCTTTAAGTTAGTAATTGTCAAACCTTCAATGTGACTCCTATAGTTGTCAAATTTAAAATGAAGGAAAAACTTCCAGAAAATACATCTAAAATAAAATTTGAGAGTTCAAAGTATCATGTCAGCAAATCTCGCAAGCCGTCAGCTCAGTGGGGGCATCACAACTGTTTTACTGCTCACTATAGTTACATGAGCAATCAGTAATTGCTAATTAGAATCATTAAAAGCCAATTACATCCCCAAAATAATTATACCCAGCAGATGCCATATTGAACATAGTGTAACTAGTTGAACAGCAAAACAAACACAGATAATGATGCCAACAGGCGTACATACATTTAATTCATCCCAGCAATACTTGAGGAGTATTTTAGGCGCTCTGCAATTATAGGTTTTCTCTCATTTACTAAAATGCGTCATGAACTGGTGAATCGTATTACTAATACTTGTATTAGGAATTTTACGATTTCTTCGGAAACATCATCAGTTTAAATAAATGCAACAAACATTTATTTATTTATTTATTTGTCTTTATTTATTTATTTTGATGATAATTAAAAAAAATAACAGATAATGAACATGTATAATACGATATACCCCTATAAATATTTTTAAATAAAACAAGGAAATAAAATGACAGAAATCAGATCATATTCTACTCAATAAAAGGGGGTTCTGCTTGAAGACATGCATAGAGTATCATACAGATCAGTACCTTTGGTCTTCATTAATTTCCAATGTAAAGTGCATGATTACACAAAATTTATTATTATGATTGTGATTATGATTATGATGATGATAATGATGATGATGATGATGATTATATCATTATTATTATTATTATTATTATTATTATTATTATTATTATTATTATTATTATTATTAAAAAGCGTCATAAACGAATCAATCGTCAACTTCCGGATTCCCATGCCGCTCAAAACGTGATGAAGGCCGGCATGCCGACCAATAGAAAGGCAGAAATTGAAGCATCGCTGCCCTCACGTTGGTGAAAGCTTTGTGCTGCATTCACGGTTGTGGAAAATTAAGCAACCACACTCTGAACGCAATTTACATTGAGATCTTTTAACTGGAAACTTTTTTAGTAAATACATTGTGTATACATACTTTATGCCTAATTATTTTAATTATGTACCATTTTTTATTTTAATCTTGAAGGTCATATGATAATCATTGTTTTGAAAGCGATATTTTTGTGCCATCTGGTCGGACAATTTGGCCACTGCGGGACTCGGGAAAAGAGGCTCCATGGATTTAGCGCATGCGCGTTTGAGCCAAGTGTTATGAAACCAAGGGATCCGTCCACAAGCAGTTTTGGACTCTCGAGATTGAGGCCAGCGATCCTGCCTTATGCATTCACGCATCCAAGTCGCTGACGGCACTTTAACACACAAGAGGGAAGAATGTCCATTTCTTTGGGCTTGACTTAAATATCTTCTCCGGGGTGCTTCCGCAAGGTAAGGCAGTTGTTCTGCGGGCGAAGGTATTTTGTTTTAAGCGGAGAATAGATTTTACCGGTTACATAAGGCGTTCTCTCCTGACCCGGTTTCTTGTGTTTGTGTCCGGTCGTGCACGATAACTTCAATGACAAAGTCTTGCTTTTATTTAGTTGTAATCATTGAATTTTAACAAAGGGTCATTATTTTTGGCCTGATCTGAGTGTCAGATTGAAATTGTGAATGGAGTTTACGCTAGGTTCCAATGGAGCACAGACTCATGACCTAGTTTCCATCTGAAGGAAGTTCACTGCACCACCAGAGATGTTATGCATGGGCAGGACAGTATGTACACTATATCATTGCGAAAATGTGAAAAGCAAAAATAAGTCAAGGTTTATTATTGTTGCTGTTTAAAGATGTCATTATTTACTCTGGTCATTTTTAGGTCAGTATTGTTAAAACATTACTTGAAACATTCAGGAACTGTTCAATCATTATTTATGATGATGAAAATAGCTCTCCAATTTTGAGTTACAAATCCACCCCCCCCAGCCCCTAAGCATATCTTTGACACAGAATTAAAAAAAAAAAAACTTTTTAAGATATTTTCAATATTTATTAAGTCAAGGCGTCTCGGTGGCGCACTGGTTAGCACCATGACGCATTACTATATATTATTATTATTATTATTATTATTATTATTATTATGTTCACAAATACACTTTATTATGACTGTAGTTAATAAATCTGAAAAAACGAGAGGTTGACCTGTGTCCTGTAACAGATTGTGCCCAATTTTCGGCTTCAGTCATTGAAATGCTGCATGTCAGCATACATGCAAAATAGACTATATTCAAATGAAGCTGTCAGGTTATTGGCGCCAGTAGCAGCACTCTTTCCGTCCAGACTGTTGCTGTCGCAGATTTCATATCAGCGAATGGGTAACAAGTGACATCATTCATGACAAACGTTTCCTTGATAAATCTGTCAAGTGTTAGCCTCCCTGAGATGTCAGCCTATAAAAAATCAACATTATGGCAAAGGAAGTGTTAACCTTTTTTTTATATTTATTTTCCATTCTCAGATTATTAAAGGATCACAAGATGAATAAAGCATCTCTGTCAATCCATTCATCAAGCCATCCACCCATAAATCCATCTGCTGTTGTTGCAAAATGAGGAGGGCATGTATTTAAGTCAGGCAAGCGGTCTGAAGTCATTCTTGTACTTTGACCCGATGAGTTCTTAGAAATGTTGTTTTCTAACTGCATGTCTCTGGGAAGGTTCTAACACAAAAGACTTCTCCCAGGGCCAAACAGTAACTCCAGATAATGGTATAGCACACACTGCTCCAGGGTCAAATTGTCGGCATTACAAAACTTATATGACCTTATTACATACATTAATAATGACATGCTTTTATTTTTTTTTACAATAATGTGTTTTCTTTCTTGTCAATGTGAACAATGCAATACTGATTTTCTTTTCTTTCTTTTTTAAACTTTACCCTTAGCCTCTTTTGTATGTGGATATACTGTAAAACTGATATATGTAGTAATATGTATACATGCAATACGGGCATTCACTCAGGTCGTACTCATCCAACTCATACGTCATCAAAGATGACAATCATTATAGTTGTTCAACAAAAAGGACATTCATAAAAAGCAGTCGTCCACAAACGGGAAGTGGTCAGTTCAAGGACGGAATCTTTGAAATTCACGCAGAGCCGTTTTTGGAATTGTCTGTTCTTGCGTCTTGCCTGTATGCGTGGTTAACAGATTTAGTGATGAGCCTTTTCACACCTGCTCAGGCTGGTGTCTCTCTCATTGCAGCAAAAACAATCAGGCAAAGAGCATGCTAGCAACTCTGTGGGAACAGTTTGTTTTCAATCTATTTTCTGTTCTGACTGCACAGACCAAGGTCCATAAACACAGGCTTGGATTAGATTGGAGTGGGCTAAGCCTGCTATAAACACCTTTAGGATGACCTAGACCAAGGGTGTTAAACGTACAGTCAGTGGGCTGGAATAGGCCTGCCGGGGGTACATACGCAGCCTTTGGGATTGTTGTTCTTTTTCATTCTTACATACAAACTCTTATTTAGAAATGTATTCTTTTAACTCAAGCGCCGTAGAACCATAAGTTTTGAGACTCGTGTGAAGATGGCTGTGCATTGATGTGATTTGACACTGATCCAACACTCATCTTTTGTGTCGTCCCTTCCTCAGACAAACATGGCCCCCAATTCCATCCATTGGTTCCGCAAGGGCCTCCGTCTTCATGACAACCCAGCTCTTAAGGAGGCAGTTCAGGGGGCAGGCACAGTGCGCTGCGTTTACATTTTGGACCCTTGGTTCGCAGGCTCCTCCAATGTTGGGGTCAACAGGTGGCGGTAAGTGAAAAAAGTACAAAAAGTGAGTTTGACACCTGGGCCTTATAAGCCTTACCAACAGTCAATTTAGTTGGTCTGGCTTGGCGTGAAAAGTTAATTATTTACTTTCCATTACATACACAAACTGAATTTGAAAAGCAGATGTCAGGTTTAGTAAACAATTCAAACATTCCCTGTACATTTGCTTTGCATACATCTTTTGGAGTTCACTTAAACATTTGCAAGTCATTTTCAAATTCTGGGGTGAAATAATTGTTAAGCTTGCATTACAAAAGGAAATTTTTACCTGAGTCAAACATTGCCTGACTGTGAGGTGGACATGCTAACCAGTGCGCCATCACGCACTTACGGCAACAGTATGGGCTGAAAACAAATTTAATCTTTTTTTTTTTTTTTTTTTTTTAAATAGCCTGGTAATGACGCAAGAAAATGGCAGAAGTCCATGTTTACACATATACCTCAATAATAGTTTTTCCTCACTGTTGAATAAGTGAAGAGGCAAATGTAGGTTAGTGTGCCAGGCAGCGACATTCAACTTGTGAGTGGTTATGTGAGCGTGACCTACTTGTGGCGAGGCACTCTCCATGCCGGCAGAAGCGCTCCTTGAAAAAAGGCTGCAGGCAAACATGTCGGCCAAAGGAAGTGCGCTCGCTCAACACAGCCGTCGTGCTGCCATCTGCCAAAATATGCAACAGCATAGAATCAGCCCGAGTCTGCACATTATCGCATCTGCATTCAAAAGAATGTTTGTGAGTGAAAGTGACTGACAGCAGTGCTTTTGACATATTGGAGGAACTGCATTTTTCTTTTGTTGAAGTAGTAGTAGTAGTAGTAGTAGTAGTAGTAGTACTAGCTATTGCTAGTCTTAGGGCAGTAGTTATGATAGTAAGCGGTACAATTTTCCATTCAAACTAATTGTTTAATCCATTAACATTGATTGTAATGCAGTGAAAATGAAGTTGCATTTTAATATCTATAATTCAGTAGATGGACTTTCAAGTTAAAATTATTAACAATTTATATCTGGGGCTTCAAACACTTGAAACAAGATATGTATTCCTCAATTTTCTCCGGGCACTCCGGTTTCCTCCCGCATCCCCAAAACATGCTTGGTAGGCCGATTGAGCACTCCAAATTGCCCCTAGGTGTGAGTGCGAGTGCGGATGGTTGTTCGTCTCTGTGTGCCCTGCGATTGGCTGGCAACCGGTTCAGGGTGTCCCCCGCCTGCTGCCCGATGACGGCTGGGATAGGCTCCAGCACGCCCGCGACCCCCGTGGGGACTAAGCGGTATAGAAAATGGATGGATGGATAGTTAAATATAGCCATTCAGATACAACTGTTATATGCTAGCTTGTTATATGACCTCCATCAGTTTTTATAAGCAATATTGACTTGTCAATATTTTTGTGACACAAAGAGGCACAGAGAGGAAAGAGTGTTTGCACGTGTGCACCAGGAATGAGGTTACTAGGCTAAGGGATTTAATTGTGGTTCCATGGAAACTGTGTATTTGCACCAACAAATGTAGAACAGAACAGTTATATAAGGTCTGAGGTTTCATGATGTGGTTAACACACACACACACACACACTTGCTTGCAGGAAATGGCTTGTTAGGTACAGTACATAGGAGAAACTTGTGGTGACTCCTACATGCAAGAGATTGTGAACCCAGGGATATTTAAATGTAATTTGATCTCATTCTTATTTTATGCTTCACCACTCACAAACTATAAAATAATCTGTTTACTTGGTGTGGTATAAATTACCCACGTTGGCCTGTTATTGTTAATTTTATAGGTGTTGCAACAATCACAGCCTTTTACACCGAGCTGGGAGGAGAGGCCTTCTTGCCTGATCTGAACCGTAAATGTAACCATCCACCCATTCGTTGAACTGTGCTACCTCCCTGTATCTTTATTAGTTGTTAAAGAGCTCTGAACGTTTCTCCTCAGCGACAGTCTGACTGACATGGACTGAATGTTCTGCTTGGCTCATGCTTGATCCTCATGCAGATTAGACATAGTCTAGACTGGTGGTGCCCAGTGGTTGTGGTTTGTAGGTCAAACCGGCAAATGTGACTGCGCACCGAGACCAATTCAACTAAGGGGCAGAAATTGTCATCAAGACTGCTCAAGACATGTTGTACAACAGTCATAGTTGTCAAGGTGTTGTGTGTGGGCGAAGATGGTGATAACAGCGTCATCAATGTAAATAGCAAGTACTTAATTCGTGCAAAAAAAAAAAAGAGTGAGCTGTTTATATTTCAGCAAAACATTGTCTACTCTGCATTAACAACACACAGAGCGAAGTTACTAAACATGATTTCCGCACGATGCCCTTTAACATTAAATCACATTTTGTCTACGCCGTTATTTTCTTGAGCCTGAAGTGATTACTTCAAAATACAAACTTCTCTCCGTTGTCAAAACGTGTCGTCCTCGACATGACTTGCATTTGAATATCGGATGTGTGTTCACAGGTAACAGGGACCAATTTTAATCATAATGAACGCTATCTAACTATGATATCTTATCACCACATACGCTGCCATGAACAAAGTATAAAGAACAGACAAAGATAACCTATAAAGATTACCTTGATTGTGGTTTGATTTATCAACAGCAAAGCTACCTTGCCCCTCTTATTAATTGAATTACACATTTTATTTAATCACATTCAAATTGAACAAGAAGAAAAAATTGCAACACACATTTTAAAATGTAATACATTTATACCTTTAACAGTGACTCATCTTTGCTTTTATTTGGTTGAGTTATGTAAGTCTCGTGCATTTTTCTGTTGCAGGGGACTTCTTAATCATAATTGTTATGAATATTGATAATGAGAATAATCAGGAGTAGTAGTAGTAGTAAAGTGCTTGATTGTATGCTGGGTCGCAATTCAACTTGTTTAATTTTCTCCTTGTCCATCAGGTTTCTTCTCCAATGTTTGGAGGATCTGGACGCCAAGCTCCGGAAGCTAAACTCCCGCCTTTTTGTCATAAGGGGCCAACCAGCCAATGTGTTCCCACGGCTCTTTAAGGTCAGTTTCTCCTGTAAATGTCCCTCTTGGACGTTTTGTGATTTCATTCGAACACCCTTAAGTGCTTGACGTGTCTGCATCAGGAGTGGAAGATCTCTCGGTTGACCTTTGAGTATGACTCAGAGCCTTTTGGAAAGGAGAGAGATGCTGCTATCAAGAAGCTGGCCATGGAGGCAGGAGTGGAAGTCATCGTTAAGAACTCACACACGCTGTATGACCTGGACAAGTACGTTTTAAACCTGACACCAGACGGACACTGAAAACTTCATTATTGTTGTCAGTAGCATCTTATGTGGCCATGTGGAATTGAACTGAGTGATGGTCTCTAACTCTTCCTTTACCCACCAGAATTATCGAACTGAACAGTGGCCAACCACCGCTTACGTACAAGCGTTTCCAGACACTGATCAGTCGCTTAGATCCTCCTGAGATGCCTGTGGAGACGTTGTCAGACACCCTGATGGCCAACTGCATCACCCCCATCTTGGAGGACCACGGAGACAAGTATGGGGTTCCATCCTTGGAGGAGCTTGGTGAGAAATCGCTGCTGTCGTTCATCTCAGTTTTTCCGTTTTCTTTTCATATTGATGGTAAAAACACGGTTCACAATGATGAGATTGTTTAATTCACGTAAGACGTATCGGGCAGGGAAATAGACGCTTCATGGCGGACGTCACAATGATGTCACAGTGTTAGCTGGAGGCAAAAGAAACTGACAATGGAGGCAACCAAACGGAAGCCAGAAGTAAACAACCACTAGCTTCATGAAGAGAAATGTCGTCTTGTTGTGTTTTTGGTTCCGAAAAGCGTAAAAGCACAAATTTGAAATTCTATCACATACTAGCCTCTGCCTGTGAGAGAAATCGCAGATGGCTGTGGTTGAACGTGATTAGGTGAAAGGATTGGAATGAGGGTATCAACAAACAACCCTCGTGTTTGCAGTGCACACGTCACATCAGGTAAGATGTCACAGCAAATGTACTTTCATGAAATGTTGAAATTGATAATCGCCCAGCCACGTCTTCTGTCCCTGTCGTTGACTTGGCAGCATTTGTGACCGTTTAACACAAGAGTCGTTGCTGACGTATATTGTAAATTTAAACTTGTCAATTCAAGACGTAGGTAATGATTTATAGCCTCCAGTTTATCAGTCATGCAGAGTGAGTTTATTCACATATTCACTCAAATGACCGTTTTTTGCGTCCATTACAACGTAAACACTGTTCAAAATTTCTATGCCTCCAGCTAAGCCACGCCCCATAAAAAATCTTCACTTTGTCGTCAAACTACTATCTACATATATTATATTTTCAACAACATTATATTTATTTTCAGAAAAATTTCAATAACAGAATAACAAAATTGTTTCCATAACATAGGCAATGTCCAGGTCAGCTATATTATTATCCAACTGTCAGATTGCCCTTGATTGTAAATTAGCTAACGACGAAGTATTACACACTCGCACAAGGAAAAAGCATTAAGTGCACTTTTAAAATGATCACAAAAATTAAAATGCAGAAAATGAGGAAGCAAGAAAAACGAGTCACAAAAACATTGTACAGTATAAAAAAATTGCAACACCTATAATGAATCTGAATATATTTTCCATATACAAATTATTGAAGGGAACTGGTTCTAAATGTCACCATTTAAAAAAAATTGTAAGTAGGGTACATTTTGGCAGCTGTGAAAAAACAGTTTTGCAACTGCTTTTCACAGAGAGACATAACAAAACACTGAAAGTCAGTTAGCATGTGACCCTGAACAGGAGAAGCAGTAGAAAAAGGATGTTCTCCGTGGTTGAATCCAGTTTATCTGTCACTCCCCTTTTTGTATTTCAAGAACCCATTGGTCTAAATCTGACTATTGGATTAATTGTATGGCAGCTCATCTTCCTTTTGAGCTTCCATCCAGATGTCTGCTTTCCATTCACAGATGGCTTGGCTCGATTGAGAGCAAAGACTTACCTGCGGCCGGCCAGCCGGCCGGCCGCCTGCTGCTGTCACACGGGCCTGTCTTTCACACAGTTTATTTAAAGTTTCTAAAGCTACGCCAGCTAAGGTTGAGCTGTTGGTCTCCTGAATTAGCCTCGAACATTAGTCGCGCTGTACGCAGCTTTGGTCGTGCTGTTGGTCTCCTAAATTAGCCTCGAACATTAGTCGCGCTGTACGCCGCTGTCAGGCCACACTGACACGAGGCAGCCATCTGCTGCCTCCACCTGAATGAGGTGCAAACTGTGTGCTGCATGTGCTTATACCAAGATCATCACGTGGGATTGTGTTTATTTATGCGCACCACCAGTCGATAGTGTGGACACACATTTTAATGAATGAAACCATGTCCAAACTTTTGAGGGGTAGGGAATTACTTGCATTGAAGGACGGGGTCGACCTAATTTGCAAATGTCCAATATGTATCTGATTTTTATCCACATTTGCAAGAGGTCTTATTCTGATGAATTTATCCGATTCTATATATTTTCTTCCTTCGGAATCGTACCTCTCCAGAGCAAAAAAAAAAAAAAGAATGGGGTCACAAATAGTGCCATTGGCTGAATTTGTGCACAAACTTGAGATACAAGCATGAATGAATACATTTTAACTCACTTCAATAAGCAGCAGATGACCAATGGTGAACAACAAAAGTATAAAGGGAACCAAATCTGAGGTCCACCCTGTCTTCGTGAGTGGATCGTGTTCCACCTTAAAAGTTGCACCGTGTTAAATGATATCGAATATTCCTTTTTAGTTGGTATTAAAAAGCTGAATTAGTCATTATCTGTGTTTTAGGCTTTGACACCGAGGGCCTGCCGACAGCTGTGTGGCCAGGAGGAGAGACTGAAGCTCTAACCAGATTAGAGCGCCATTTAGAAAGAAAAGTGAGCATTGTCTTTTATGTTTTGTTTGTATTTGTGATGAGACAGACTTCCTTGAGCATCCACAGAGACACTGCATTCCAGAAAACTGTCAAGTCGAGGTTTGACCTCAATGTGTTCAAGGCAAATGTACCAACATTTACGCCTACCTTTTTTGTAAATTGAATGTTTATTCATGTTTTAGAAAAAAATGTAAAAAAAATCAATTGTGTTAGTTTCCTAATTATATTTTCAACAGGCATCAATTGTATGCAGATTTATGTTATTTATGGGTCAGACCAGTCCAATCTACATTTTGACAAGTTGTTATGACAATTTGATGTTCTATTGCATGTTTCCAAATTGGAGGTTAAACCTTGTACTACCCTTTTTCCGGAATGCCGTGCCATGCCATGTCCGCAGACACGGGTATTTTTAAAAGAAGACCAAATTTCCTGAGCATTTTTATCCACATTGAAATTTGAGGGCACTGAATGACAACATTTTAGGATACTCTGGTCAATTTTTTTTCTAAACAAGTCTCCTTAGGGAGCGACACAGGGAAAAAAATCCTTTGTTGCTGTTGTTTTAATAACTCAGCCACAACTCATCTAATGACAGTTGTCAGTCCTCTTTTTCTATCGTTGTTAATGCGCCTTCAACTATTGCTTTGCAATACGTTCACAATTGGATATGAAATTTTTTTTCAAACCACAGAGTGAGGAAGCTAAAAAAAAAAAAATTCAAAATACACGTGCCCATGTAGACATTGCCTTACTGTTGGTTGCTGTGGGATGCTCTGCACCTCCCCTCCCTTTCCTTGTGCACCTTGCAGGCATGGGTGGCAAACTTTGAGCGTCCAAGGATGAACGCCAACTCGCTACTGGCCAGCCCAACGGGCGTCAGCCCTTACCTACGTTTCGGCTGTCTCTCCTGTCGCCTTTTCTACTTCAAGCTCACGGATCTCTATCGCAAGGTGGGCAGTCATCACAGAGATATGGATTGATTTTCAATAACCCGCTAGACAGTTAGTAGTTTCAAAAGTTAGTCATTGAAATTTCGCAGTTGTATCTGTTATGAGTTGTCCGATTAAAACGCTTCTTCCAATATTTTCTTCTCAGGTGGAAAAGAACAGTTCCCCTCCTCTCTCACAATATGGACAGTTACTGTGGCGCGAATTCTTCTACACAGCGGCCACCAACAATCCGCGCTTTGACAAGATGGAGGGGAACCCCATCTGTGTTCGCATTCTCTGGGACAAAAACCCCGAGGCGCTCGCCAAGTGGGCTGAAGCCAAGACCGGCTTCCCCTGGATAGACGCTATCATGACTCAGCTGAGGCAAGAGGGCTGGATTCATCCCCTGGCTCGCCATGCTGTGGCATGCTTCCTCACCAGAGGCGACTTGTGGATCAGCTGGGAAGAAGGGATGAAGGCAAGCTATCATTGGATTTTAGCCACCTCTATTAACAACCTGTATGTTCCATAAAAAGTGATCATAATTTCTAGTAGTTAGTTTTAGATGGATAGAATTTGACCAAGTGTAGTTAGTGGTTCTCTATAGATGGCACAGCTGCGCTCAGGCCTGACATTTGGCGCATGATAAGTTTTGTGCTGGTGCAAATTTTCAGACTGTTATACTGTGACAATTTGCTGGCTGAAAGTCAACTAAACCTGATGCCAGCTAGAACCACATCTAAAAGTTGGCACAGGTAGTATCATGCAATTTTGGTGGATTTGATTGGTCCAGAGGGGAAGACAAACAATTTGAGTGAAAGGTGGAATCCAAGTGCCCACTTCACAGATCTGTGATCTCCCTGGCCAACTTTAGACCAACTGCTGGTGCAGATCTGCTTGTAGTTTCTCATAAATGTACTTTGTGCATTTCAACATCTTACATTCACCCCAGCACATAAGTTTCTACTCACTTAGGTTTGTGATGCCACAGGTTTTCGAGGAGCTGCTTCTCGACTCCGACTGGAGTGTGAATGCTGGCAGTTGGATGTGGCTGTCCTGTAGTTCCTTTTTCCAGCAGTTTTTCCACTGCTACTGCCCTGTGGGCTTCGGTCGGCGCATCGACCCCAATGGTGACTTCATCAGGTGGGTAGCTCTCCCTGCACAGAATTTGAAAAGAGAATTCAAATTCTCCTGAAGTTGCTATGCACTATTTCTTGCTTTTAATTGATTTAAGATGCCATATTAGAAAATGTGTTTGTTTATTTGTTTGTTCATTAAACATGATTAAAATGCAGAAATTGAAACGGGCATATAAAAATATTTATACCATTTCCCGATATCATTCCCACATAAACGCACACACACCTGTGAGTGTAGTTATCGAGTCAGCGTATTTAATGTCTCCCTGTGCTTGCAGACGTTACTTACCTGTCTTAAGAGCTTTTCCTGCCAAGTTCATATACGACCCTTGGAACGCGCCCGAGTCGGTACAAGCGGCCGCCAAGTGTGTCATTGGCGTGAACTACCCAAAACCAATGGTGCACCACGCCGAGGCCAGTCGACTCAACATCGAGAGGATGAAGCAAATCTACCAGCAACTGAGCCGATACAGAGGACTAGGTGAGGACACATTTTTATTGATTATGTGGGTGATGATGTTGATCACTATAAAGAAAGGCTAAACAATCATTTACTCATTTATACGCTGAAAATTTGAGAAATTCATACATCTTTATGAATCCACACCAAATGTCGTCCCGATAGACCTTGTAAACAATGGACACTTAAGGTACTTATTATTATGACCAAAAGAGTATATTTGACCATACGTGAACGGTCATCTCACCATTTATAACTCCTGTCCCTCCAAACCAAGAACTTCTGATGTGCAATACCGATTATCTCAGTCTGGATTTTTGATAGCCACTCTGATACTTCAGGTCTAAATATTCCTGTCTTTCAGGTCTGCTGGCATCCGTTCCATCCACAAATGGCAACGGAAATGGAGGAATGATGGCCTACTCGCCTGGAGATCAACAGCAGGGGACCAACCGAAGCAACAACAACACCCCTCACAGTAAGTGCACAGAGGTTTTTGTGGCCGCGCTTGCCGTCCGCCGTCCTGCTTCAATTTGACTTTGCGCTGTCGTTCTAGTGGCCGGCGTGTCGGGCAGCTCTGTCGTCACAGGCAACGGCAGCGGGAGCATCCTCCTTAACTTTGACAGGGAGGAACAGCCGGGCCAGCGACGACAAATGGCGGCGCAGCACGGTAAGTCACATGATACGCAGAGTTTCTAGATTAACCATGGGTGAAAAATTCGCCTTCTGATACAAATTGAATGACACAACTGTTGAGTTCCAAATAGTGTGAACATTTGAATGGGTTGTATAGAAAGCGAGTATGTAAGCGTTGTCTCTTGCAGGTAACCATACAGTGCCCGAAAACAACACGGCGGTCACCAGTGGCAAACTTTACCATGAGTTTGCCGTGCCTCAGCACCCAGGTACATTTTTTTTAACTGTTTCATTTAGCCATCACCGGTCATCATTTCTGTAGTGGCAAAATTAGTCTTGCATGTTTTTGCCTTCCATTTACAATTTCACTGTATAAGAACTCAAGATCACCTTTTGCTCCTTTTTATCATCTGTAACCCTATCCCTCCCCATTTTTTTTATCTTCAGGACTTGCACACATCAGAGGTGGCATGACAGGAAAACGCGAACGGGAAATAGAACGCGAGGGTTCGGGGGAGGAAGACCCGTCGTCCTGCTCGGGTCACAAGATGCAGAGGCAGAGTACAGAGGTCAGTTGGGAGAGTTTAAGCCTGCGCGAAAGCTTTTAAACATTTGTCACATGTGACAGCAGTGAGTGTAAATTGATCGCCATGTAGAGTAGCTAAAAAAAGAGATTTCAAACTTAAATTTCCTCCAGATCCATACATTTTCTGAATGTAATCGAATAGTGTCTGGACAAACAACAAATGAAAACATGATCACATGACAGTTGAGTGTGTGTGAGCAATGTTCAGTAGATTTTAAGTTGCACTAGGACTGGGTGATTAATCTACTGCTACTTTACCAACATGTGAGCATTTATAGAGAGACTTTTTGTAGCTTCCATAGTTCAAAGCATGCACAACATGTCTGTAAACAGAGTTTCCAAAGGTTGTTGATATTGACAATTTAGCGATATGGTCATTATCTTTAACAATTAAACAAAACAACAAGACAACACACCTTGATTGTTGTATGAAAGCGTATTTTATTTGTTAAGGGCGGAGGTTGTTGCTGTGCCAACAAAGATTTATGGCCAGGCCGCCATGCTTGATAGGACTTTTATTCAAACATGCTGTTGCTGTGATCACAATGAAAGATCCAGAACACTAACTATGCAAAACCGTGGTGGTGTTCACTCATGGAAACCAGCAGTATCGAAAAGGAAAGCAGGCATCACTCATTTTTAGCTTTAAAAGGTTTGCATTTCTCTTACAATGCTTACTGTATGCACAAGTTGTTGGTCTAAAAGTGAACACACATCTTGTTCTCGTTACACGTAGCGATTCATTTGTACTCATTTTAGATTTTGCGAAACTGGGATAAAACATGAACTAGAGAGAACAATATGCAACCTGTATGAGATTTTTTTAAGTTTGCATCGGCTTTATTTAAGCTACCTGTATCCTAGGAAGCTAGTCTTATCTACAAAATAGAAAGATGACAAAATCAGCAAAATACAACCACAATATTCAAGTTTGAATTGTCAACTAAAGACCAAAACCATATCAAGGGTAGAATAGGAAAGAAATAGGAATTTCCTTTTACCAAAAAAATGAAAGCTGATTTGCAGCCAACACTTTTCATTTACAGTTCTACTTTACGTTATTTTATCGCCCCCACACCCACTTTATTTTTCCCTGTTGCATCAGTTAGAGATCAATACACACCAGTATGTTTTTGTGTTTTATGTTGTGTCGTCTGATTTTTGCTTGTCATGCTTTGTGTCCCGCAGACCACCTAAAGTTCATCACAAAAGAAGATACCCACTTTGGTCTTCTGTGACACACACCCTCTCAGTCAGAAACTCCCATTGTGAACACTGAGATGAAAATGTGATTCAAGGCTCAGATTTTCCGAGACAAGTCTGGCAACCGCTGACCTAGCTTGCAGACTTGCAAAAAAAAAAAAAAAAAGCAGAAAGTAATCGCAACTAAGTATTTATTTGTTTTTTTTTTAAAATAAAAAAAGAGAAAGACAAAAAAGAAAAAGTCAAACCTGGTGTGCCCGTAAAAACCTTAATTTGTGGGAGCATTACACAATACTTTTTGCTGCCACTTCTCAATATTTATGTATATAAAATAGTTTTTCCATTGATAATTCACACATAATTTCTCCCAGTTGCATCTGAATGAAAAATAACAGTTCAGCATTAAACTAACATGTTGCGTACACAGGTGTCAAACTCAAGGCCTACCGTATTTTTTGCACTATAAGGCGCACTGGATTATAGGGTGCCCCCTCATTGAATTTCTTATTTTAGAAATTATTTCAAATATAGGGCGCACCGGATTAAAAGGCGTGTAAAATAGAAGCTATACTGCATCCACTAGATGGTGCTGTGCTAAAGGGAATGTCAACCCAGTCAATGAGGTAAAGTCCAACTCTCTTTCTGTATGAAAGTGATACGCTTTGGCTTCTTGGTCCAGCAACCCCACTCATTTTTTTATGGTCATAAACTTTCCTTAATTTAATTTGTATCGCAATAAACCAGTCAATAAGGTATTCAGTCAAACTTTCTATACAAAAATTGCACAATAACCAATGAGCCCTCAGTCAATAATTGCGTTTCTCAAACTATCTCGTATAAAAGTGATCAGAACCGACTGAAGTTCGATCTAACACATTAGTACTGCTTACTTATGTTTCTCTTCCATATCGATCCGTAAATTTACCCGAAACATTAACGAAGCAGCCTATTTTGAAATGAAAGAGCCTCATAGCATTAGCCACCCGCAAACTCCCATGAGCCTCAGCTCACAGACTCCCATGAGCCTCAGCAAAGTGCCAAGCCCCCTGACCACGGTTGCCGTAATGCTGGAAAGCGATGCAACCTTGTAATTTATTAGTCGTACTAAAATGTACTGAAACATTTTGGCAAAGCACTGTGTGCAACCAGTATGAATCAATAAATTCATCAATTGATCCATATATAAGGCACTCTGCATTATAAGGCGCACCGTGGTTTCTTGAGTAAGTTTTAAGTTTTCTAGTGCGCCTAATAGTGCGGAAAATACGGTAATTGTCTTCCCTTTTTTTTTTAAGCAGTTCCACGTTTAAAATAAATTGGAGAAGAACTGATAGATTTGTTGTGTAATTGTGATAATATGAGGTAATCATACATTATACGGGTTCATAGTCACAATTTCCGTTCAAGGGAAACCATACCATGATGTGACCCGTGACCAAAAAAAACAAGTTTGATACCCCTGCTACAGACAATTGTATGGCAGCTAAAAGCAACATTGGGTTATAAAGGACAATGTGTCTCTGTATTTTGGTTCATCTAATCTGAAATGAAAAATGAGACATGCCAGGTATTGATTGACACACAACACTGTATATAGTTCCTCAAACAAACAAAAAGTAATCAATAGCTTTTGCCGACTCCTGGGGATGTCATTTTTGAAAGAGCATCACAGTTCTGTTCATCTTTGCCATGTCACATTTCCAACTCAGTGGTTGTCGCTCGAACGTTCTTCAGAGCACTTGAAGCCTGTGAGACATTTTCAACGACGCAAAATGGTTCGCAGTCCTAAGGTGATTTTAAGGATGAGGATCATCTCCAAGGTCCCCTTTTTTCTACTGTTTCATATAAAATAACCAAAAAAAAGAGAGAAAAATAAAGAGAAGTTGTGTTTGAAACAAACATTCCTCACAACCAAGTCCGACCTCCCGTTGAAGGACGTCAACAGCACCGGCGTGTGTGACAATTGACGTCCAGAGTGTGTTGTAAACTGTCGCTGTTTGAATGATGCCTGAATCCAATTCATAACAAACATGGCTGACATCGGGTACCCCGATGGGCTGCGAATAAGTGGTAAAGTCGGCTGCTGTGGTTCGGAGTCGAATCATAGAATGTACACATTTCCCCTTGTAGGATGCAAGCTGATGTTTATACTGCATAAAGAAATTCGACATGATGATTCAACATGTCAACTCTGAGCCCCAGTCTGCAGTCAGACAGGGCGGGGGGGCATTATTGGATTCATAGGACAAAGCCTACAATATGATTTTGTGTGTCGAACAGGTCGTAATTCGATTTGTCGATTCAGTGTGTCCGACAGTAATTCAGAGGCTAACGTGATCCAAAAGTGACTTTCTTCAAAGTCAGTGTTTTCTCATTGGAGTTTTAGTGTTGAAATAGTTTTTTTTTTTTTTTTTTTTTTTTTTTTAGAATGATGCTACATTTATTGTATCGTTAGCAATGCAAATATCCACTGCCCCTTTCCGCCAGCTCTTTTGTTTCAATTTTATTCCCAAAACGCAGATTGAGGCAGCAGATCATGTGGCGACTCCCAGACTATTTTGTTGTTGGATTTTTTTATTTTTTTTTAGGTGGCGACACAATCTCCTTAATTGTGTATCTGTATCATAATTCTGTGTTTCTCTTGAGGATTTAAACAGTTTATGTAGCTATGATCACATCCAATGAGAAAGTAAATGTTTTTCTTTGAGTTATGCTGCCCAGTATCGCACAACGGTGGACGAATGCCATTTTTATCCATTTCATTTCACCTGTGGCCTCAGGGTCTCACCTGAAATGAGCTGGCACAAGGTGTGAAATTCCTCCACCGACGCCATCGAGTGTCTGTAAACTGGTGCTTATTTTTTTGTCCTCCATCGTGATGTGAAAGGCCTTGTTTGTGATTGATCGTCGTCATGACAGCAAAATAAAAACGGTTTCAACTTGACATGCTTTGATTTGATTTTGTTTTAGGAATGTTTGCACTATGTCATGTCAAAATGTCTCATTGATTTTAAATCTTTTTTTTTTATGTTGTTGACCATCATCCACTTTTAAAGTTACTCAGTCGGTGAGGTCACATCTTTTCTCATTGCACCTCAGTGGGTCAGACAACAGGCTTCCCATTTTTCACGTGTTGTGAATTCCTGAGGGAAGACCGGTGACTCCCTCATTATTACCTGGAATCCCAGGCACACACTCTCATACATACACACACCAACGTTTACACATGGAAATCAGGCTTCTGCAGTTTGCCTCCAAACAAGAGTGTTGCTAGGTCTGACTCATAGCACACACCTGAATCATGACAGTGGGACCACATGAATTTTAAAATGGCAGCCGCACTGATTAAATAAAATATTGAAGGACCTAAAGCAACAACAAAAAACAAGAAAACAGTGAGCATGTGAAAAATGTAAATAATTTCTTAATCAACAAAATAATTTAACTTTATTAGTTTCAGCCCTGTGGAGTTTGTAAACAACAGTTTACACGGCTACCTCCCGTATTTTAAAAACATGGATGTTAGCTTCGTTGGTTACGCCGAGTGGGGCTTGATATTAAATTGAAATCTAATCATGATTTCTATTTTGTCTCCTCCTGATGTTTAAAATATTATAATAGGGGGGAAAAAAAGATTGGTATGCAGAATGCTGAGTTTCATTTGCAAATTCATGACATTGTGAAAGTAAGTTGAATAAACCATGTTGTAACTATTGCATATATAACTCCATTGTTCTTGAAGCATTTTAAAGACAGCCTAGTTGGAGTTTAGTGTAATATTTCAATGCACAAAAAGTGAAATACGATTCAATTTTCAAACAATATTAACACTAATGTTAATGTCAATGTAAATTTCTATTGGCATGCCTATCAGTAAATTAGCACCAACTCCTGGAGTGAAATTGCTATTGGCACACAAACGCAATAGAAACACATACACACGAGTAACAGTGATACTCAATGGCACAGCAAATCCTTCCCAATCTGTAATAAAAACAATGACTAAATTGCTGTTTTCAATCGTGCTTTGGATTATGAAACCTCAGCAACTCTCCTGTGGCCAGCGCACCATGCAAATGCATGTTGGCGTCACGGGCATGGCAGGTTGTATAAAAACAGAACTGCCTGGACATACACGCATTCAGTTTGGACGGCTCACAACTTTTTCAAATGTACTATTCCCACATCAACATGACTGCCAGCAAAACTCTGGTGAGTACAGAACGTTTTGTTTTCCTACTCTAAAAAGAATTACAACATGAAAAGGTACATTAAGGTCTAAAGAGGGTTACATTTAGTTCACCTGGAAAGGTTATTGTGCATTTTAGGTTGATCCTGACCATTCCTTTTTTGTAGGTGGTTTACTTTGGGTTCAACACCCTTCAAATATGTGAGGATTAGAAAATACACCTTGCAAAGTGCTCTTAGTGGCGAGACGGCAAGAAATGCGGAAGGGCAACATACATCCACTGGCCTTTGCCAACTTTAGGCAAATATTGATAACATGCAAACATTGTCTGCATTATCATTGAAGTCTGTTTTGTTTTTAGCCAAAGCTGCCACTGCAAAATCTTTATGAACATGTTTCAAAAGCAACGCTCAGAAGTGCTTATATGGAATTGTTTAGCCAGAGCATTAAATTAAACTATGAAATAATCAGGCAGTCACTTCGTTGTTGGGCTCTGATGCCGTCTGAGCACAAAGGGAGTTTTAAAACTGGACACTGGACCGGAGAGGAGAAGGCGAGCTCCTCTCCACTTTTGTGGTTTTGCGTATGTTAACACTCTGTGATGTTACATGCTAACACTCAAGAGATCGTACTGACAAGTCTTGGGCTTTCATTTCTGTTTTCTTTATTAGGGTTTCCAGCTCTTACTGGTCTTACTGGGGATAGTGTGCAGCAAACCTCTGTGTCCAAATAAGTGCACTTCTTCACCAAAATTTCAGCGCACGCACTTCCAACACGTGTCGGATTTGGGAGGATCTTCAGTTGCTCCCTGGGAACTGACGTAAGTTGGAGTTTTTGTTTCTAACGGCAAACAAATAGTTGTTGCAATTACAACCCATCAACAGTTTTCCGAAAATTGCTCAGGGGTCTAAAAAGTTGTCCTCATAAAGTTCTATTTCATTGCAGGTGGAATTTTAGTGAAGGTAGGGAGCCCGAGATCATCGAGCATGCTGTCTGCAAGAATTGCACTGTGGCGCACATGGTTGCCAAGCCCATCTACATCCAGATTCCGATCTACAAGAGAATACGCAACAAGCCACACGATATCTGGTGCAAGTGTCCTTACGAGCTGGCCGTGGGATGCACTTGTGTTACTGCGCAAAAGGAATGAGCTTCACATGGGGCAGAGGGCCTCCCTTGCTCTACTCTAGGACACGTCCCTTTTTCTTCCACGCATTGTGATTTGACTCACTTTGCTACGGTATGCATGTTTTGATTGTACGTAAAATGGTCCAAAATATCCCGGTTTCAACCATCGTTACGCAATAGGCTGGTGGTGAATCATCAACAGGGAATTTCCGATGCGGAATGGAACGGGCGAGAAAAATCGTTTTTAAGACATTCTAGTGCATTACGACAAAGAAAGGAATTGAAGTTTCTGTCTCGTGAGTTGGTATGTCATGTAACCTCAAAGGCCTGGAAAAGTGTGAGGGGCTTAGAAAAATCCTTTTGAGCTGAATGCATGCACAAAGGAACTTGAACGGTTTGATCTTATTGACTCGTTTTGACTTTTGCTCATGCATCTTGGCGCTGTGATGTAATGGGAAGTGTCAGTAACCACTTGCACTCCGATCTGACAAGAAACACTAAGATCAGCAGCAGACACACAAAAAAAAAACCAACACAAGGTTGAACCAATGGGTAGCTCATGTGATATATTTTTTATTACCATAGTTACAGGCTGCTAAGAGTTGTAGATGCAAAGTATCTGATAGAACAGGTAAAAATCTACAAGTGTTACCTTGTATAATCTCCAATCTGAAATATACTTAAAAATTATAGTGTTGCCATTTAGCAATACTGGCGTAATAGAAGACTCACAGAAAGAGTTGAATCTGTGGAATCCCTAGACGATGCATTAATGAGCGGAGAATAAACGCGTATGAGTTGTGCACTTTGGAATGGACGACTTGCTCTGACACAACAACAGAAATACAAACAAGAAATCATGTTGCAAAACTCAAGTCTTTTGACCTCGAACCCAGGAACTCTCTAATAAGGCTACTTCTGTATCCATGATAGTGAGAGCCTTTGGAACCTTCAATTAAACTTGATGTACAGTCAGAAGTTGTAGTTGTGTGTGTTTCAAACACAACAATCTTGCTGCAAATGGTCGAGCATCCGCCGGTGCCAATGACACACCTGTTGCACAACAACCATGGATTGGTCAAACTGACCACAGACTCCCATTGGGAGGTGAGCATTTGCAGTACCCATAGGTACTGGACAAATCTTCCAGGGGTTCAAACATGAACTGGATTTAGGTTAAAAAACGTTTCTAATAAAAATCTTGTTTCTGAAACAACTCTGATCATTGTCATCCAGACGTTAAAATGTGGATGGGTTGAATAAAACAGAAAATAATCTTTTAATTTTGCTCCTGCCGACGGCGTCTCCGTGATATTTGAGATTGTTTAGGAGATGTTTCAAAACGGCATCTCGAAACGAATCGGAATTGGACTCGAACGTTTCCAAGAGCTTGGTCTTAGAGCGGTACTGATGCAAGAGGTCCTTGATCACCAACTTGACAAATTTACTGAAGGTGACCATGTCCATAGTGGCGAAGGATTCCAAGTTGACTTTATTCAAAACTTCCCGATAAACCTTAGTGATGATCATCTGCACTTCCCACTGTCCCATTGACTTCTTCACTTTCTTTGGGAACTGTTTCACGAGCGTCATGATTAGCATGCTTACCAGACTCATAGCGAGCTTCTCCAGGATTGCTGTTGTGATGACAACTGAGGATGTGTGAGACTGCATTTCAGAAGACAATGAGTCTTCTGGCTCCCAACTGGATTTCTCTTGTCTTGGAGTCATAATTGAAGACATGAGCATGTCGATATCATTTAAGGCACCGCACACTGCATTTGTACTTGCTCTCTTCTTTTTGGACTCCATCTCCATCCAAAGGAGCATCTGCTGCAAGAACGTACCGACGGAATCCTCCACAACGTTAAACAGAACATCCGAGTGTTGTTTGATATATTTCCTCTGCCCGTCCGTTTGCTTGTCTACATCCTCGGAGGGGCTGGACGACTGGTTTGCCTGGACATGATCATAGATTTGATCCCTCAGCTTTTTTGAAAACATGGTCATCTCATCATTGAGTCTTTCATCGGTTTTCATGACCTTTGTTTCTTCCGTTGCAAATTGGTTGTACAACTCTTCGACATCGTTCTGGATTGCCTGAAAACTGAAAGGAGGAGGGTCGGAGGCGGGTCGGGACACCTCGGGATCCCATACATCAGCAGAGGCGCTGGGGAAAGCCACCAAGTACTCGGATTCTTTCCACAGACCTTGATGGATCACGTCAGCCATCATTTTGTCAAACCTGTTTCTTGAGAACTCAACAAACTTTTGTTTGCGTGAGTTCTTTTGTGCATGTAAAGAAAAAAAGTTGGTCAACGTTTTCTCAATCAACCTCAGATCGAAATGAGGCCTTACTGGGTTGCTGCCGTCAATGTCCGTATCTGAGGTGTACTGAAGATCTTCGACAATCGTTGTGACAATGTCAGTCGCTGTGCCTTGAACATCTGTAGAGGTTTCAAGTTGTGAATCTTCAGATCCAGTGTGACTGCCATCTGACCATTTACGGAGGATTTTAGTTACCGCTTCGGTTGTCTCATCAGCATTGATATTCGATTTGGAGGTGTAGGATGACGCCAGACTTTGTTGTTTCTCAACCTCTATCAACTGGGTGTGTTCAAGATGCTTGTAGTTCGACGGCTGATGCCAGCACGCTCCGAAACATCGAGTTTTTGACTCGACGTGACATAGATAAGTCCGCAACGCACTGCAAGCGAGACGTACCATCTGGTAGAGCACGTTGAGATTGGTAAAAGTGCCGGGGATGTACATGAGCGGCACGATCTCTCGAGTGTCCGTTTCTGTAGCTGAGGTCAAAGTGCGATTCACCCTTTCAGAAACCTCATCGGTTAACAGTGAGTCCAACTTGCTGGCGGAGTTGCACTGCTGTAACGGGGTGCCCAGCGCTGAAGCAAATGCGCTGTTGGTCGCACCCTGCGAGACGGGAGTCAAATCCTCAACCGTGGCTTCACCGACCCGTTGTAAGAACTCTGGTATGATGAGTCTCAAGGTATCGGTGGCCAGCTTTCGGGTCATCTCTGTGCACATTTCCGCCAAGGTGGCTCCTGTATTGGAGTCAAAATGCCCTTCCGAGAGCAAGCACCACTGGGCTGGTGAAATGTTGTCAAAATGTTTTGACACAATCGGTAGAATGCTGTCCGGATCCACTGCAAAGTCTGATTCCATGTTTTTTGGTCCAGTGCGTCCCACCTTGAATTTCAGATTGTTAACAATGTGACTCGATTGAGGCCTCACGTGCTACTAAGCAAATTTGTCTGACTCTATGACAACAAAATTTTCTTTGTGATGTGATTTAGCCCCCTTTACATGAGAGTGATGACATCATTTGATCTTGAAAGGTAGACTCTGATCATGGAAATAACTTTACTTTCTGTAGTAGCAAAAAGACACTAATAACTCGCGTTAAGCATTTATTTGACATTTGCGCTACCCTCCCTCCTATTAATTCCGAGTTTTTGCTCTTTTTTTTTCAGAAACATGATTTTGGTCTCCAAATGACTTAGGATGTGAGTCAGGTATTCCACATGCTCTTTTCGGGATACAATCAAATCCTTGGATTGCTTGCAGCAGTTAGCTTCTGCTGTATTGTGGCTATCTGACAGTCGTAGTTTCACAGAACCTTTTATGATATTGCTGGTGTCTGGCAAACCACCGCCTGTAATTTTGTTTTTTTTATAAATCTATTGCTCAGATTACATGGTCTGTTTTTCCATAATCCATTTTAAGTGTTAAAAATGTCTCACTGTTTTTGATGATGCAGTGTTCACGGGTGAACAAACGTGACAATTTGTTCTTTTATCTTCTGAAGTGATGGTTTTGTACAACGCCAATGATTCTATTCTTGTATTTACCGTCCCATTAAGCACAAGGCAGCGGTGTGCCAAGCAAACAAGTTCCCCTAACAAATTTGACAATGTGGGGGTGCCTTAAAAGTTTTATGCCCCTTTTACAAGTGCGGTAATGATACTAAATACTAAGAAAAGCAAAAAAGTGAATCACAGATGACAGAATTTAATCAGTACTGCAGTTCAAAAACATTTCTTAGGTCACCACAGAAGGTAGATGAAACTTTCCAAGGCCGAAACATTTAGAGGACCGTTTGCAGTCCGAGTGGTGGAGTGGTAGACCTGAGTAAAGCTCTGCTCAAAGCTGTGAAGAACCTTTTCATTGGGCTCATCTCCATGATCTGGTTAAAAGTTTTGAGGTTTTTGGTCAAGTGCTTTGACACAACATCATCAAATGATGGCTTGTCTGAGATTAGAGCCTCCAGCAGCTTCTTTTGCGAATCATACTGATCAGAGAGGTCCTCGATCATTAGCTTGACAAATTTATTATAGGCGGCCATGTTCAGAGCAGCCAGAGGCTCCAGGTCGACCTCCTTCCGAACCTTATGGTAGACCCATTCGATTATCAGCTGCAAATCATATTGTTCAGTCGACTTCCTGACTTTCTTTGGGAAGCGTTCGACGAGCGTCATTATCAGCGTGCTCACAGTGTTTCTTGCCAGTTTCTCCTGATGAGGCGACATGGTGTGTGCAAGAACTTCTTGGGAATCCCTCATCGCTTGTTGCTCCTGCATGGTGAAAGCTAGAGACGGACTGACGCTGCAGCTTGTTGCCTGATTGTTGTTGATCGCAGAGCAGCCTGCTGAGCAGCTTCAGTCCGTCTTTATATGACAACAGGACCAGGGCGCTTGATGATGTCACTGAGCTTTGTATCAAAGGTTACATTAAATTGCCACGCAGTACATTCCCCTGCCAGTGAGCCTCTACTGTTTAATGAAAGTTTGCATAGGGCCTGACTTTTAGGGGTGAACTTTTTACTGGGCCGTTTAAACAAAACGTGACTGATGACTAGACATCTGGCCATAATGGACACTGATTCTAAAAATTTAAATACTCCCAACAAAGTGCTCTTATGATCAAATGAAAAAAAAAAAATACTATGTTCTATTTTTCTTCAGCTTCATGAAATACGCATGCGGTGTCCGGAGGACTTGAAATCTCCGGATACGCACCGCGACTAGTACGCATGGACACGTCCGTACGTCTTTCGCTTCCGTTCTGCAGATCAAGTGTCAAGCAGGAATGAGCGCTTACTTCTTGGGTAGACAAGTGGGCTAAGTGTTCGGTACACACTTCAGAATTAATTGTTGGAATTACCTTTAATTTAGTCTCTTGACATTTATCCATCAAGGACATCCAAATTCAGTCCTCGAAGGCCGCTATACTCTTCCAATATAGCAAATTTGAATGTTCACCATCGTTATCGGGGTTCTGCACATTCGGCTGATGAACTGATCATTTGAATCAGGTGGAATGGAGGAGGGAAAGCATCTATAAGATAGCTACCCTCAAAGACCCGATATGGACACTCCAGTTATAGTCCCTGGCAAAACTGACTGAATTATTTTTAGTGTCAGCAAGGAAATCATTTTACACCACCAAAAATGATCATTTGGTAAGGAAATATTTATTTCGCAGTGCCTCTGCAACAGGTGTGACACAGCTTGTCAATGTTGCCCTTTTTCTTAAACATCGCTGAGCAGCATTCCAACACTACAGGGAATAGAACTACAGACTTCTGGACCACACTTATGTACAATTTAAAACCTGCTAAAAGAAAAAAACAATATCATTCCAAAATGAGCCTATTAAGCATGTGACAGCGGTGCGCATATAAATATAGATTTGGGCAAGTATATCAGCTGAGCTAAATATTTTTTTTGCTGACACCTGAGCTTTTTGTGATCATATATTAATCTGTTACATTACTTGTCTTTTATTTAATAAACTATTACCACTGAACCTCACTTTAATGAGCAAGGTTAATTTGCTGCATGCGAGTGATATTGAATATTTACACTGTACACACTCACAAACTGCTCTTTCAGTCTCATCCAGGGATACATCTCATATACACATATTGCAAATGCGCACTCATCGACGGTGAACATGGTGCGACACATTCAAGAGTACAGCCGCTTTGCCTGAACGTAGCCCGCACCCCAACGAGACTAGCCAACTCGAGTCGACGTGAAAAAAAAAAAACTCTTCAGAACTCCTCGTGAACGTTCCTGGCATAGTCCATCAGTTTGCTGCCAGTGAAGTACTCGCTGTACTTGAGAATCTCTTCCAGCTCCAGATTGTGGTTCTGGTTCTCGTCGGCCACCGCGATCATCTGTTTGGCCTCGTTCAGAGCGTTGTGCTCATTCATTGGGTCCATGTACTCCTGTCAAAAAGAAAAGCACCACAAATTTAGGCTTTGGGTGTTAGCTGCCAACCATGAGGGGAAAAAAAAACATTTTGACAATCATTTCATTATAGCAAAAGGTGAAGATTTTTCCTTTCTGGGTACATGTTGGTTTTCAGTCTACAAGGGCATTACTAAACTGAGTTGAAATCAAGATTAACATGCAATTATGATTACTCATTCCCCAAATCTGTGTGCTTGGCAGGGCCAGGGTGTCATTCAGCAAATAGCAACAAAGGAAGCGGCCACCTCCAGTTCTTCCATGGTGACGATTCCATTATGGTCCGAGTCCATGACGTCCTCAAACTCTTTCCTCCGCTCGCGGACCCAGTCGTCGTCCATTTCCTGGGCTTGCTGGTTCTCCACAGTACCCACAGGGAGAGAGATGAACTCCGACACTGTCAGCTTCTGGTCGCCGTCCTGGTCTGCAAAACAAGCACAAAAACATCCGGTTTGCATTTGGATTCCAAACTGGAAAGGAAAAGGATACATTTCTATTTAAACACATGTTTATGCCACCAACAGATTACCACTGCTGTCCAATCCAAAAAAAAATGTTTTAGAGGGCAGTAAATGACCATCAAACGACACGAGGACTGCAATGCAGACTAGAAATGAGAAGTCACCTAAGTCTCGCATGATCTCCTTGACCATGTATTTGAGCATGCCTCTGCTGTGCTCCGGGTGCAGGAAGGAAAGGAACTCCTGCTCATTGAGCAGCTGGTCTGCTGGTGGGTTGTCAGCTTGAAACCAGCGGTCCTTCAGGCTCTCCAGAACATCCTGAGCTGCAAGCAGTACCATAAAGAAAGATGTCCTTATCAAACAATTCTCACTTCTGATGTGATCGAGAACTTCTGAAGATGACAACACTACGTTAACATGTACAGTGGATAACTTCTTGCGTGCAGTTTGGAACCTGCAGATTTACTTAGGTAGGTTAATGGTGTGGAGTTACAAACTATATAAACAAAGCCGCCTTGCCTTTGTTTTTGTAACCAGCTTATGTATTAATCAACCTCTTCTCGTAGTATGTTCTTTTCACACAAACTTATAAACAAGGAACACAAATGCAGGAAATATTCCATGGCGTTCTCTGCTTACTTTCTTCATCCAGTTTAAGGTCTTCATTATTCTTGATTTTCTCTGCAAGTTCCTTTTCAGTAAAACCTTTGCTGGTAAGAAACCTGATTCTGTATTCATCCCATGTCACGTGACCTGTAAAGACATTAAGAGGACAAAATTATGCCATCATGGAATGACCTGAACTGGGCTAAACAATCTGTAAATCAGAATTTAAGTAAGTATTCAATGTTAGAAAGAATCAAATTCATCCAGTACTTGTTTTTTTTCCAGTACTTGTTTTTTTACCCAAAGGTTCTGACCTAAATAGTCAAACTCAAATCCTGACTTGTTTCAAAATCCCCCACAGACCTACCGTCGCCGTCCGGATCGACGGCATGGAAGCTGTTCTTATTCTCTTCCATGGCCTCTTGAAAATGTTCCTCTGTCTTCTCCATAATCCAGCGCTGCATTTCCTTGGCGCTCACACTGTGGTCCTTGTTGAAATCCACTCTGGGAGAGAGGCGTTAAACAGAAACATTTGAACTTTCTCGAAAATCTCTAGTGTCTCTACATTGCATTACGTAAGCTTTTTTTTTTTTTTTTTGGAAGAGTGTTTTATATGAAATGCAAAATCTAACTCAGTATTTAATATTCAGCATTATCGGCACTTTGTCTTCTTCAAGGTAAGATCATACTTAGAGAAGATTTCAATAAGCTTCTTCCTGTTCCGCCTGGGCTCAGAGTCCTCGTCAAACTCCTCCATGTCTTTGCCCAAGAAGACCTCCTGGTGAAAGTCCTTGTTGAGGTGGCCGTCCAGCTCCATCTTCATGCCATTCAGGTGGTCTGGCGGAAGAATCTCATTGTCGTCCTTATTGGCTAAGCTCTTGTCTTTCGGGGCGGACATGTTAGCCGGCCGAGCCCTTACATTCGTGTCCAGCAGTAAGATCCACAAGGACAGCGACACAGCCAGAATGTTTTGTCTTCTATGAACTGCCATGATTTGCTGTGGAGAGGCAAGAATCACATCAGGTTACATGTCAGACTTCAAAAGCACTAGTCTGTAAACCATTTTACGGCATTAGATCAAGTTTGGATGAATGGTCATTTGACTCCGTGAGAACCCTTTAGGTTTTGTCTACGAGTAGTTCCTGTCTCAAACTACAAGCAACGGGGATTGTAGATATTTTCAGAAGTTACAATGGATACCAGATCGTAATTTTCTGACATTATTGGACGTTAAGCGTTTCAGAATGTCGCCAAAGAAAAATGGGAGGCTGCTAAACACGCTGGACAACTTTATGACGCCTTGTGTACTTAACGCACAGCTGGCTAATGTAGCTACGCTAGGCTAGCATCGCAGTAACGTTGATCCAAGTTCAATTATGAACACACCTGTGAAGAACCGTTACAAAGGCACCTCTGCAAACGATGACGTGGGAAGTAGGTGACAGGCAAGCGAGCGGTTACCCGAGGTGGTGCCAAGCCGCAAAGGGTAAACTAGTTCGACGCGTCTCTGCCCACAGCGGGGCTAGCAAAGATGAATGTCGCTTCCTGTAGACGTGGCTTTCACGATTCGTCGTCCAATGTGGGATGTCTCTCTGCTCGATAACAAAAGTGACCCAAAAAAATCGTCTGGAAAGTTCTTGTTCACTCGTAAAATACACGTCACGCGATCTGGCAAAATGCTCGCTGTTTGTTTTGACGTCCTGATGACGAGGTACCAAGGAACTGACGGCAGGAAGTGAGACCATTTGGGGTTTTTTTAGGAAGTGGGACTTGCACTGGAAGGCACCATTGTTTTAATTTATTTTTTTTAGGAAGTGGGACTTGAACTCTAAGGCAACGTTTCCCAATCTTTCAGGCCTAAGCACATATTCACCATAGTAGGAAAAAATCCACGGCATGGCACAGCACGAAGCAAATTTCCAGAAATTGAGGACAGCTCTACCCCAGTTCTCTCTTAAAATTTCAAAAAAAATACATCCACAAAAAATATTAACAAGATTAAAACTTCATAGATGTAGTCAAAGTAAATGTTTCTGAAATACTTTTTTCCCTCGATCACCAGGGATGCAGGGATCTCAAGGATGCAGCAGAGGTGTCATAATAAAATACAATAAAATGTATCCAAATAACAGCAGCACTAAATTGCAATAAGTCTAAAAAAAAAAAAAAAGTAAGGCTTGCATGTACAAGGTGATTTTTTTTAATCAATAATGAAAAGAGCAAGATTGACAACTGGGCTCTTATTCTCGCGTTCTACCTTTGCACCGTTTAGATCCAAACAAATTCCAGACTGAATGCGGAATATAGGGAACGTTACAACAACATTATGACATCACTTTGTCACATAGAATATGGCGCCACCGTCAACGTAGAAGTTCATGTTTCTGATGGTTTTCGTGTACATTTCTATGGCCGCAGCGCATACTTCACCTTTCTGCCGCTAGATGGCGCAACGCTAAAAGGTATAACTGCATACTAAACTGAATCGTGTAGTTTAACAGGTTTTCAGACCACTATACCGTTTTTACAGTTTAATTATACGCAGATTTGCGCTGAATGCAGTTAATACCAGATTAAGCCTTAGTTAAGGTTTGCATTTTTTAATTGCCAAATTGCTATGTAGCTCCACATTATTTCTCTCCAGTAGGTTTATTAAAAATAAGATTGATGAATGTGCTCAAGGCAACTTGGATCTCAGCGTAGTGTTCTGGAGATGTCTGAACAATTTTCATGCATAAACAATTTGTTGCCAAAGAAGCTCTTGTGCTTCAGGTGAGACAAAACAGACCTGGGCCAGCTTGTGTGTTTGCCAACAGTGCAGAAGGAGAGGGGTGGGAGGATAGCTCATGATATAAACTCCACCGAGCTCCCTTGTGAACGCTCAGAAAGTGAACATGGATATACAGAGAGCAACAACAAAACTCATTCCTGGCGTCTGATGTCAAACAGATGTGAGTTTGCTGGGGGGGAGACGACCTTCAGGGAACCACCCCGGCCGGCACCTGAGTGTCATGCGGTAAGAAGATCACAGCTCGACCCTGTGATAGGATTAAGGAATATTCAAAAGGAACCACTGGGAAGAGATTCGGAAGACTGGACCTCCCACTATTGTGTCCAATTGTCCCATGAGTGGACAGCAGCAACATCTTTTTCACAACCCCCCCGTCTTTGGCTGACCTTCGACTTTTAGCCATTACAGCATCACTTTGCCGGATCCACCGCACAGTGAGAGTGAGAAGAAGCAGCCGCTGCAAAGCCTCAAGTTTTTGACACCCCTCCTCTCTGCTGCTGCTGCTTCTTCCCGTACACTCCCTTGCCCCCTACCTCCCATCTTTCAGCTCACCCCCCAACAGAGCAGAAAGCGTGAAAAATCTCACTAATGGGTTTATTTGCTGTCAGATCTGAGCCCATGTGTCATACCCTCGGAGCATTCTGCTTGAAACATTTCATAGTTGAGTAAGTCTGCAGCAAGTGGCCGAAGTGGGGTGAAGGGGGCTGGGTGGGGGGTGGGGGGGGGGCTCAGCTGCAGTAGTCAGTGTGACTGTCTCTTGGAGTTACTCTATTCTTTTTGGCTCCTTCCCATCATTCAGGACGTCTGGAGCCGCTGAGCATCCTTGAATAGACGCTTCCTCAAGAGTATTCCGTCTCCATCAGGATCCTGGTGAAATTTTGTGGAGATGAGGTGTGGGACTGCTCCCTTGGTTGTGGCAATTTGCATTTGTTGGACTTCCTACGTCTTGGATGGAGTGGAAGCTAAGAAGGAGAGGAAGAAACTCAAGGAGACACCACTGCAACACACCGAGACCTACAATGTGACTCTGTCCAACAGTGAAGAAGAGTCTGGAATTCCCAAGGTAGTGATTGAAACTCTTTAAAACAATGTATAATTTTACCATGTGAGTGTTTCTTTGTGTAAGCAGATAGTGATAAGTGACATGAACAGGTTTATCACCATTTTGCCGTCCCAGAGCGGAAAAGCTGAACCATCGCGGGGGACAGGTGTGACCTCTTGGGTCAAACCTCAGCAGGCCGCATTGAAATGTGTGAAATTCTTAATGGATGACTTCCACGGGTATGCCAGGAATGTGCACTGCTAAAGGCTGATCAGAGCATCAATTAGTGTGAAGTCGAGTGTGAATGTCCTCCAACTATTCTCGAAACAAATACGGGGTTTCATTATCAGGTGGGAATTGCACGCTTCTCCTAATACTGGCTACAGAACAAAGGTGATGAGTTCTTTTGTTGTTATTTGTGCTTCTGTCATAAAGGTTGTTTTTTCAGATCAGTGGTCACTATCTCACCTATGTCCAGAAAGAAACAAGCACACTTTAGTGTAATCCGAGGCTTTTCTCCTGATTGTGTCTTAACATTTGGCTAGAATCTTGTCAGCCCAACGGACAGAGATGACCCAAAAACATCATACCAGTGTTCCTTCCACCAGCTGGTCTGCGCTATAAAGGTTGATGGGGTAACTTCATCTCGGAAAGCACAATAACTGCATTTTCTTCAGCGCTTAGCATTCCGGCACCACCGTGCGACTACCCCAACGGGTCAGACTCACTGTTATCAGAGATTTCCCAGAGGGTAAAGGCTCCGGCCAACGGCGTAGATGCTCAGCCGCTGGTGACACTTATCTACATTGCTGGCACGTTTACCAATCTTAGAGTGCTTTGCAAGATGGTACGTTTTGCTTGTGGTGTATTGTGAACCTATCTGGCTTGTGTTAAATCGACAACCTGCTCAGTCCACGAGCCTCTTGAGTCTTGATCAAGAGTGTGAATCATCCATTTTTGAACACCTTCCCTCAACATCATCGGGAAGCCTGGTGAGCAAGGTCAGGAAGTCGCTGCAGTCAAATGAACGGCAGCTGATCGATAAAGTTCCTCCACACGTGAACCCACCCAGTATTAAACAGCAGTCATCAGCTTTCCAGCACCTATGGGAATTGGTTGCCTTGCTCAAGGGCACATCGGGAATGAATGTTTTGTTTTTTTTTGGTTTATTATGGGTGATGTATATTAGTGAGAGTTTTCCATCAGGCCCGATTGTTTGCTTCCAGCCCACCCATTATATTGGCATACAAGGCACACAGTCCGATATACCGTCTTTCTTTCCCTTCGACCCCTACCTTTGGAATCTTACTCCCGTGGAAACAAGCAGTGAGTTCTCCTTTGTATCTATAAAACACCGTGTAGGTGGCTGTGGTCCGCTGCTGTTTATTTGGCTTGGGCCGCCCTGTAAAAGCAGAACCAATGAAGAATGACCTTGTGTCAACTCTAAAGTCTGACGAGATTATAACCCACTCGGATTCCACTCCTCTGTCCCGTCCCACAGGCTGCGGGGGCGTCTCGTATTTTTTCACAAACTTCTTCCCGACACCCTCCTACCCTTCTAGAGGTCCAGCAAAGTCGGCGCTTTGCCATGATGTAATTCCCGTGAACGTTAGGTGGGTGGATATTTTGAGAACCTTGGCGGTGTTCTTCCCAGTCAATTGATTCTGTCATTCAAAGACCCGGTCTGACTCCGCTGTGTCTGGGACATCCAATCGGGGGGCGGTGCGGCCTTGGAAAGTGGGACAACCTGCTGTGTAAGTTCTTCACAAAACCCGTTAGAAGGGATACTGAAAGAGAACACCTTGGTAAGGATTAGCTCCTGTTCAAATCCTCCCTTGTACTTCCCCACTAACATTGTTTTCATTTGCCGCAATCACAGCAGACTTTACAGAATCTAAAAATATTTTGGGGACACAATCGCTTCTACAACTTGTGAACATTGTCTGTGAAACATTTCAAAACACAGTTTAAGAGTGTTTTTTCCATGCTGTCACCTCTGATGACAGTCTGAATTTGCAGCTTGACATAAACTACAAAATGTTACCTCATCGCTGCTCTAGCCACACTTTTCTGCTTTCAAAGTCAAAAGTGTGGCCCGAAACACCTCACACTGCTTATTTAGTAAGTTTATCGCTCGACACATGGCAAGAAAAACAACATGTCTGCTAGAGGTGACCTGGCATGAAACGTGTGTTGTCAAACGGGCCAAACATTTACACTGCATATTTACATTTTTTTTTCCCCTCTCATGCCAACAGTTTTTCAGGATGACCAATCCCGTGCGTGGGCTGCTTGCAGTGGGCAAACCTCGGATCATTTTCCATTTGCCCCTACTGTAATAATAATGCTAGTAAAATGTAGCCTTGTTATACTTTTGAACCAAATGTAATGCTACCAGCCCTACGTCCTTGTTTCAATTTAAACTCTGAAGAAAACGTACATAAGCCTCATTGCTCTCCAAACAAAAGATGAGAGCAATCTGTCATTGTTGAGAGCTCCAAGGAATCCGCAATGGCTGTAATTGGAAGGAGTCAAGTCAAACATCACACCGGCGTGTTGATAAATGGCTGGATTTAGCCTAAGGTGAGGCTTTTGTTTCCTCTCTCTCATTCCTGGTGAAGTCTTGGTGACATTTTGGGATCAACCTCTACCAGGGACACTCCTCTTGTTCAATACTTACTGATTGGTTAATGCTCAACAAAAGTGAGGTCGGGTGGGAAAAATATGGGTGGAATTTGAAATGGATCAATTTCAGAGACTTCATTTGATTTTTTTTTTATAGTCACAAATATTCACAAGTATTCTCCAAAAGGTATAATTTGGCTCATGTCAGCAAATTGAATACGCTCAGGTTAACAAGATACTCATATCCCACATCGCCTCGGGATCCCTTCCTCTTGGTTGTGATGGGCGCGCAATGATCCCCTTCCAGCCATGCATGGATGACTGCACAGGGAGCAGCACAGGCATGGAAAAATAACAAGAGGATTATAAAGCTCTTCATCATCCTGTCTGTCCAGTCTTAAGCCTGCCTGTGCAACACGGTCTTTTTTTTTTCTTTTTCTTTTTTATCACCAACAAAACATAGCTCCCTGCCCCTGTTCGCCAACTTGTGCTTGAGCACTTGTAAAGTTGAGCAGAATTCATGGAAAAATACAGCAGATGCTTGAGATGGAGTCCCAGAGTACTGTTAGTATTTTTGTTAGCACTCAGCCATGTTTTCCTGTTTATGACTTCATATAAAATTAACCATTTGCCCCTGCAGGAATCAACAAAATAACCTATAACGTGTGTAAACACACGTCCATTTATACTTTAGTCCCAAAGGCATAATTATGCAGCAACTTGGAATAAAAAAAAAATACAATTCCACCTTGGGCAAGTTTCAATTGTCACATGATTAGATAGATAGAGAGAGACAGAGAGAGAGAGAGAGAGAGAGAGAGAGAGAGAGAGAGAGAGAGAGAGAGAGAGAGAGAGAGAGAGAGAGAGAGAGAGAGAGAGAGAGAGAGAGAGAGAGAGAGAGAGAGAGAGAGAGATAGAGAGAGATAGATAGAGAGAGATAGAGAGAGAGAGATAGAGAGAGATAGAGATAGATATAGATATAGATAGATAGATAGATAGATAGATAGATAGATAGATAGATAGATAGATAGATAGATAGATAGATAGATAGATAGATAGATAGATAGATAGATAGATAGATAGATAGATAGATATTTTTCATTTAACAGCTGTTTTGTGAACAGCCCCAATCAGGATGAGTGTATCTGTAGCATGGGCAGGAGCAGCACTGAGGAGGTTAAATGCCGCTGAGCTGATTTCAAGCCTCTCATCTTCAGACAGACTTCTTGACACGTTCCCTCACTTTGGGCTGTTGACTGATGAGGCCACTTCCAGGCACTCCTGCATCGGTAGTGATCAAAGATGGGGCCCCGGTGTTCTTTGTCGGCTGTCAGACTTGTACCAGGGCCCCCACTTGAAAATATCAGACCAATCAACATACAGTTAGACTTGTATAAAAAAGAATGCTTGCCCATCTTTCCACTCTTCAAGACTTGCACGTTTCAAGAACAAAGAGGTTGGCAAACAAAATTCTCTTGAACTCATCCTACCCTTTTCCAACTTATGTCCTCCTCGACAGAACGCTGAACCTGCTTCCTTCTCCTTTCCATAAAAGTGACCAATCGAAACTTTGACTAGACTTTGTTGACCAACTAACTCCTGGTGTACTGTTGAGTCACAGTGTCACCATGTACAAAACAGAACACTCGACTAGCTTGTCGTCCCAAGTTTTAATCAAAACAATGTTTTGGATTGCATGATGTCAAATAAATTGTATATGATTTGGTAATCTATCGTACGCTTTGTTAGTAAGTCATTCACCATGACGGCATTTTTATCAAACAAATTGAAACAAACTTTTTTTGAATAGGTTTCAGTTCCAAACGTTCCCATGTAAACAGCCTGTAAGACAAGTGCTCTCTTGAAATGAACGTATCTTTCTTTGAATGCAATCAAGCCATTCCATTGTGCTGAAACAGTGCATCATTCTTTCAAATGGGGATTAAATTATTTATATAATAATTACTGTAATGTTCAGACCACAAATTAAGATAATGATTACGTTGTCTCTTCACATTTATCCTTGAGGACATAAAATCCTCGAGGGGCAAAATTTGAATAGTTTAATTACATTTGTGTGTGCAAGTGTGTATGTGTGTTTGAAAAGGATAACAAGCTCAGCGTACGGGTGAATAGCTGTTAATGATATGTCGTCTTTATTATGCACACAAAACCGGTGTTATAATGACTCATATGTCTGCTCTATGACATAAACGCATGACTAATGTGAAGTTTTGACTTATTTTGGAATTTGTGGCCTTTATCTTTGCTAATGCCGCATATCGCTGCTTCAGAGTAGAAATATTAATACACAGTACCCTCAACTCATATCAACTAATTAACTTTTTTATTTTGTGGATTTGTCAAAATGGTAAACCTTTGCAACATTGAAAACATACTTTTCGATTAAATTCCCCCTCGATACAGAAACAAATGATCGTAATGTAGTATTGAGTTATTGCTTTAATTTCACCGTGTTTGCTTTCCAATTCACAGCATTAAACGTTCATTGGAATCTTGCTCTCCATCTCAGAAAATTTGAAGCACCCTTTGGACAAAGCCACTGCAGTATTTCCTCTTACAAGTCATTAATGGCGTTGTTATGGCACTTAAAAATAACAACCCAAAGTCTTTACCTTGGCTTGAGAAATGTTGTTTGCTGCCTTCCTGCAGCCTGGTCCGCAGTCACTATTTGGTTGCCAAGGTGACCAGTTATAATATTATTATTCAAAGCTTGTTCATCTTCTGCGTTTTTATTTTTTTCAATTTACCGTTTTCATGTTAACAGAGATGGCTGGAAACACACACACACACACACACACACACACACACACACACACACACACACACACACACACACACACACACACACACACACACACACACACACACACACACACACACACACACACATACACACACACACAAAGAATATCCCTTTAAAACTGTACTTATTCCTAAAAACTCTGTGGAAAATTTCCACGAGGCTGGGTTTTATGGAAGCTGGAAAAGAAGTCTCATAACTTCTCCTTTTCATTGCTTTTGTGTGTTTCCCAGCCTGAGAAGCACAACAAAAACCATGAAAATCCAACATGTTAACTTGTTTATTTAGTCTGCTGTCAGACAGAAGAGAAACTCCAAATATTTGAGGGAGGGAGGGACGGAGGGAGGGAAAAGTGTTTTGATTCCAGCACATTTTGAAGGCAAACAAGAAACCACTTCTTTTATTGCAGTGGAACAAGAGGCAGGTCTTGTACAGTGAAAAAAAAAAAAACAGTGTTGGTTTTACAGATAAGTGATCTGCGTCCTGCTGCCAAACCTAAACAAATTCCATTTCAGACGACTCACCTTTCGTGGCTCGTCTTTATCTCCTCATCTATCTTGACTGCAAACCTTTGACGTTTGGTGAAAGGCTGCTTAAGATGAATGCAATTGGAATTCATTCAAGCTTTCGTTTGACATAAATCAAAATGCATGCGTGAAAAATATTGTGTCCAGATATCATGGAACATTTGGAGGGCCTGCGGTAACTTATCAAAAGTGAGTTATACACACAGTGAAAAGTAGACTAACAATATTAAATCTTGTGAAGCCTGGGTACACGCTACAAACTATTATGTTATTATAAACAAATGTTGGCAGTCCACCGCACTTACATCCATTGCAAAGTTTTTTTTTCTCAACCGTCTTGCTCAAGGAACATTCCACATGCTAAGAAATCACTCAATTTGTTTACATTTTGTCTGAGACTGTTTGGGAAAATAAGATTTGACATGGCATCCGAGTGAAATATCTGGACGGAGGAAATTAGGAATACAGTAAGTGATTCTTTTGAGAAGAGCGTTGGTCTAATTTAATATGGAAAATTAAGAAAAATGCATTTCATTTTTTTTAAGTAAATTGTGGTAGGGAGAACAATTTTCTTCATCTAATAAATGGATCTTTAAAATTTGAATTAGTTTAAAATAGTTTTTTAAAATGGACTATGAATGTACAGACTAAAGGGTGACATCTGTCCGAATCTGTCAAAGGCGATTATTTATTATGGCAGATTTATTGAGTGATGAATTTGAGTGGATTAATGTGGCCACAGTGTTTTTAGAAATGAAGTGGCAAATAACTAATTTACACTCCAAATCAATAGGGGGCAGGATTTTTGCAAGTCTCCACTACAAGAGTAAAGGAAAAACATGTGTAGCATTCATTGACATAAATAATTCTGCCTCCAAAACAAAGTTTAATTATTTTTTACACTGTTCCTCCTTTTTTTTTTGCAAACCCAAGGTAATATTACCCTCTCGTTGCAGGTTTCTGACAACCAGAGAGTGGATCCATTGGGATCATGGATGGACTTTGTCAAACGACCGGTTGGCAACTTCCCGGCAAAATGCCGCAAACGGAAAAGACCTCTGGTAAAGGCAGAAGATGGCAAAAAAAAAAAGATTATGCTTATAAACTACTGATCAATACCATAACACTGAATTGGGAGATGAAAAAAGACTTCCGAAAGTTGTGTTCTTCTTGTAATAAAGAGCCACCTGTCAAGAAGAAACATGTCTTCCATTTGTTGTGCTTTTCTCTTGTTCTCCTTATCACTAGCCCACAAGTAACATCATGTGACTTTAATGACTTGGTTCTTTGCTAACATTTGGTCTTTGTTCTTCACTAGCCAGGCCCACCTGGTCCTCCAGGTCCTCCTGGCCCACAAGGTCCACCCGGCTTACCTGGAGCTGAGGTGACCCAGGAAGTTCTCCTCCAAGAGTTCAAAGAAATGATAAAAGGTTGTCCAACCGATATTTTGCATATAAGCCGTTGGGTTATGAAAGTATTAACTAGACCTTTCTAACAGAGGCTACGGAGAGACGGGCCGTGGCTATGGATCGACAACCCACTTCCAGCCACCTTCCCGCAGCTCTCCTCACGCTGCAGGAGGGCATGACCTCCTACCGGCGGATCGACGAAGCTTTCCATTGCAAACTTAAGGGGCCCATTGTGGTTGACAAGAAGACTTTGGTGGAGCTCCAGAATTTTCAAACAGTATGTTGCCAATGTTCACATTTACACACTTGCTCACTGCATGCGACTCAAGTTATATCCACGTTAACATCTTGAGAGCTTCTTCCCAGTTCTGATATTCTGGGTTCACATCTCAGTTTAGGCCCATCTGTGTTCTTCCCATGCTTAAGTTGAAATTCAGAATGCATGGAATAGCTGAGGACTTTAAATCAGGGATTCTCAGGTGTTGGCTTGGAGACTCAAAGGTGGGTCACGTGGTACCTACGTTCAACAATTCAAGGTCAGCAGTAACGTAAAAGTTTTATAAGAAGGCACTTTCCATTCGAGCAAATCCATTTGTTTAAATACAATGAGATAAATTGTGTATTTGGTGTGAGGTTTGGATGGGCCACCTTTTTCTTTTGATTCCCTTAAGATTTGCCCTTTTTCTTTTCTTATTCTTCAAACAGTTTTTTTTTTTTGCTTCTCAGCAACTGTTGGGGTGGGGTTTGTGTTTGGTAGACATTGTTTAGTTTGTGTGAGGCATCCTCCCCTCAGTGGTAACTGGCACTGGTAAAGCCAGAAGTTCCACCCAAAGACCATGCAGTCCAAAATATCAGTTCAATTCCACACATCACTCTCTGGACAGCACACAAAAGCCACTCTGTGTGTGACTTGGAATAAAGTTTGGAGAGGACAGAAATAGACACTGTAAGAAACAGTTTGCTGTAGTGGAAGACGCCTGTTGACGAGGCTAGCATAGCAGAACCTTTTATAGGCGGAGGTAGGCAGGCTGGGGGGCTAGCCGTGTGGCGTTGGGACATGCTCAGATAATCGGAAAACACAAGGTTGCAAATTTAGTCCGTTTGTGGAAGATACTGTATCATAAATTGCCTGTTTGAAAAACTGTCATATGAATTACTCACCTGTCCCTGTGCATGAGCAAGGGTAACGTGGGCTTTGAAAGTCCCGCTCGTCAAACAAACCAAACTTTAGGTGTAAAACTTGCCCAAGAATGATACGATTGCCTACTGTGAGTGTGTCCTTATTCTTAAAATCTCTGTTATGTTATTTCAAAGCAATGTTTATTTCTGAAAGGCTGCCTCTGGTCTTACTGTTTTCAGCCGCCAGCCAAGGGAGCCTTCTTGAGAGGTTCAGGAATGGACCAGACTACTGGTAGATTCACCGCCCCCATTGCAGGAATCTACCAGTTCTCCGCTAATGTCCACATAGGTAAATCAAAACGCACAGATCACTTTAGATCTAGTTAGTAGCCACCCATGATGCCTCGTAACTACAATATTCAAAATGCATGTGTTATATATACTGTAATTATTGCTAATTGCTGAGCTTTATGTAGTAATGGTATTGAATTTTTAGGACACTTAAATAACTCCAACTTAATGACAAAGATGCCAAAACACAAATGACTTATTAAGTGCTACAATGTCTCGATATTACAGCAAATGTCAACTTTATTTTTCAGATCACAGTGAGGTAAAGAGAAGCAAGACTCAGCTGAAGGCCAGAGACAATATCCGTGTATTAATCTGCATCGAGTCACTTTGCCACAGATACACGTAAGTAGGCCACTCGGGGATCAACGATGATAATGATATTCTTTTGTCGGAACAGCATGCAGTGGCGGTGCTACACTTAATTACTCCCTGGGTGAGACTATTTCTGAGCCTGAAAAAAAACAAAAACACATTTTATTTTGTACAGACATTTTTTTTTAATAACATATGCGCCAAAATTTCAGAAGAGATCCTGCAATTGTAATTCAACTCTTTTACAAAACATCCCTCCATGAATTATAAATTTAAAGAGACATGCCTTTACATGTTAAATGTCATTAATGTAAATATCATAATAATGTTCCAAATAACTATGATAAATAACTAATAATAATGTAATCAATGTCATAAATGACATGAAGCTGTCTTTCAAGGAAGGATGAACAATTAGCTCCTTGGTAACATGCTCGAATCCTATGCTTGGTACATTTTTGGTTATGACACAAAATACAGTTGTCATGAAATATAGTTGTACTAGCAAATGGCAAGTGATCCTCTCTGAAACTAGCTTCAGATATGAACATTCCGTCAGCTAACTACGGTCTAACGTTAACCCAAGGGAAATAAGTAGCCTTAATAACTGACCTCGTATCAGTCTTGTTGCAATGCACAATCTTATCATCTTAAAATTATATCTCATGTTTGTTAAAACCGAATTATAAATTGTAGCCTATAAGCAAAGCAAGCATAAGGGAAGGTAGAAAACTGACCTAAACAAAATACTAACAAACATAAAAAGTAGGATATATCACAAATTATTGCCCCTTAATTTCCAGTGTACTTCTATAGTGCCCCTTTACATGGCTGCAGGTCTACAGGCAGAAAAAAAGTAAGGCCTCCGCCTTTGGGTAAAATCCTCCTTGTTAATATTCCATTCAGTTGTAATAATAGCCAGAAGTGGCTGTGTTTGTTTGTTGTTATTTGTCAGTGGCTAAATTATAGAATCTCCAGGGAACGAATGAAAGAAAAGCAATATGTGTGGGAGACAGTCTCCTGTGTTTCGAGATAGTTTCTCAACCTTGACATAGATGGCCTCCCTAATTCCTCTTTCAAGCCTTCTGTCTTCTCACGCCCAAATATGTATGTTTATCTTCACAAAGGTGTTTTTTTTTTCTCTTTGAGGCGCAGGAAGGATACTGTGTCTCTACAATTGCAATTATGGTTCTCAAAATATATCTATTTTTTTGTCTTGCAAGCTCATTGGAGATGATTGTCGGCTTGGAAAGTAACAGTCGGATCTTCACTGTGAGCGTTCAGGGCCTCCTGGAGCTCCAGGTGAGTAGTAACCTGTGGTCTCTTTTAAACTGACCTCTACTTCAATGAATACAAAATGTGTTGGCTTCTTTCAGGCCGGCCAGTACACCTCCATCTTTGTGGACAACGCCGCCGGGGCCTCGGTTACGATACAGAATGGCTCCGACTTCATGGGCGTGCTCCTTGGCGTGTAGCGTCACGTAGCAGCAATTTGCTAACGCTCTCCTCAAATGAACCGCTCACGAGCGCCATTGCATCAGAGAACGGCGATGTCCCGAGCAAGTCCAAGTTGACTTTTGACCTGACGCCATGTGGGTGGAAGGGGCGGAGCTTAAGTGTTTTCTATTTCACTGCCTCCTGTCTTGGATAAACTCGTGCTGCTTCACCAGTAAAAAGACCTGAACGTGCAACATGTCATTGTCATACTTGTAAGGTTTTTTTTAAACCCCACATAGAACATACAACAAACGTCAAGTAGTGTATGTATGAGTCATACTGAGTCTTAAATTCATTTCTCAACGATTTAGTCCCATCATTGATGATGAAATGGCGACAACACGACATTTAATTGTGTATTAAGGGTGTGGTTGTCATAGTAAATCTTACGTCCCAGTAATATTGATTTGATGGTATGCTGTATATTCTCGATTGTTCTATTATATTCCTGCCATATATTTGTAATTTATCATAACTGCGTAAAATTCTTTAGGTTTGTACTTTATAATATTTATGTTTGAGAAACTGTATCATCCTTGTGCTATTTGACTGTTTGATTCCTGCAACAATAAATTGATATCTTTTTATTCTATTGTACAACACCATTATGTTTGGATTGAACTAAACTGGCCTTGGTGATACTTCCCTGCATGGCAAGGCAGAGATATTTGATTTCACTGTTATATTGCATTCAATTAGATTATTTAGGTGTTCCTTGTTGTTGGAGGAACGTTTGGCATATTTTTGGGCTGGCAGCATCAAGCCCAGGGCGCCTCAGTCAAATAAAAAAATAAAAAAAAAAATAGAATACATCAACTAAAACTCCAAATCTTCTTTTCCCATTGCTTCCTTCCAAATATACAAAAGTGATGGTTAATATGAGTGTTTTATCCCCTCTAAAAATGAATTTGTAGCCTTCCTGGCATCAATGCAGTAAAAAGTGCATGCTAGCAGTCCGCCAAGCGCACACTTTCTGGACCTGAGCACCAACCGCATGAAGGTCGCGCCAACTCAGGCGAGACCCACTTTGCATGTTTTTACTCCTCTTCAGTTTCATGTCGTTTCAAAGTGCACTAAAAATAAAGACGAGGGTGGAGACTGTCCGTCAACATGTCCAACTGACAGACAAGCCCCCGCTCAGACGCCAGGGAACAACATATAGACACACACACACACACACACACACACACACACACACACACACACACACACACACACACACACACACACACACACACACACACAGCCTTGTAAGTTTTAATTGTCTTGATACTGTGTGTGTGTGTTTTTCCAAATTGTGTTTAATGACAGCTATGCGTGCATGCCATAACGCATTTGACTGCCCCGCAGTGGAACACGGAGCCTGCCAAAAAAGAAAAAAAAAATCCTTGCGAAAGTGCTCTGACAGGAATTTCCCATCGCGCCATTATCAGCATCAGACAGACTGAGTGATGGCAATTACATGTGTCCAAATGCTGAGAGACACTCTTGCTTGTGCTTCCCTCCAGAGTCAAGTCTCTCTGCATGAATGGGCCCCATTGTCAATCTGTGAGGTGTGTGTGTGTGTGTGTGTGTGTGTGTGTTTGCGAATGGGTGTGTGTGTTTGCGAGTGTGTGTGTGTGTGTGTGTGTGTGTGTTTGTGACTTAACAAAGCTTTGATTAGCACATTCCTCTACTTCGATGACCTGCCGGCTGACGGCGTCGAGCGTACGTCTCGCACCTCGGGAAGAATCCACGCCACAACTACGAAATTAAAGGATTGTCATGGAGACAACATGCATGCAAAATTGTTTATGACAGAAATGATAAACATATGAGGGTGTCAACAGTATTGATCATTAAATGTTCCAGGATTGGTTTCCACCCATGTCACAGAAGATTGCTGAAGGTACTCAAATTAGTCAATCAAATCAGTGCCAGACCTGTCTACATGTTGGCCTAAATATTTTAGATTGAATTACAATTTGAAATTACCCGCTCTTTCCTGTGAGATACTGGAGGTGAGTAGAAACATTTTGGAGCAAGTCAAATGAGGACTGGCTGGCTCCAAAATGAAGTGCATTACAGTCATCCAATCAAGATGTATTTCTAAGTGCTATTTTATTTAGCAAGTGGCAAAAAAAATAATCAAAAGTTGGATTTAATAACATCAATTTGCTGGTCCAGTTTAAAATCATTTTATGATGGGCCCAGCCAAACCCAGAGGCTCAAAGACGCACAAACATTCAGCACTCCAGTCCAAGAAATGGTTACCATAATCTAGCATTGTGTAAAAAACATGATAACATGTGACACCAACTTGAAAGAGATGCATGAGAACGGAACATCTTAAAGTTTTATAACATTACGTTCTTTTCTGTTGGGTGCGCCACATTTTACTACTTAATTATATTTTTGACGCTTATTAAAAAAAAAGAAATTTTAAGTTTTACCGAAAAAAGATTGCGCAATAGGTATTTTGCCCGCTTTGTAAATTTACAGATACGACCATGAAACAAATATTAGTTTACATTTGAGCTTCTGATTAACCCTCAGGACAAAGTAGTTCCCCTCCAATAAAGTGTGCTCGATTTTTCCCGTTCTTGATTCCAGCAGAATCCAAATAAACCAAGATGATCAAATCAATCCATATCTCTTTGGATTATTACTCACTGTTTCACTTTACTCCAAACACAAAACCACAAGAACACACTTTGGATGAGAGACCGTAGTAGGAGCCCGACTGTGAAGAGGATGAGAGCGAGCCAGCCACTGGGCATTCTGTCTTCCTTCTGTGCTTGTCAGCACTTCCAAACATGGCGACCTGCAGAGAGGATCAGACACTCAGACTGCGCGCAAAGGATGCCAGGCTCCTGTATATTATGTCTTTAGCATGCCTTGGATTTTTTCGCCGCTGCTGTTAGTTACTCCAAACACAGCCTTGGCGGTCCAAGTCCTGCTGATACAGACCTGGGACTAAACAAAGCAGTTGCTAGGAGACCATTTTCTTCCTCCAGGTCGAGGAGATGGAGACAAAAAGAGAGAGCAACAAGATTAACTCAGTCAAACCTCGGAAGTCCAATGTCAAGGGGGGGGGACTTCAATCTGTTGTGGATTGGTCAATTCAAGATTTAAAGTAATTAAATATTAAGATTCAAGCATTTAAATCTTTGTCACATTGATCGTTTGATGTTACTGTTTTTGAGTCTATTCCAAGTTTTGGGAATCTGGATTTATTTATTTATTTATTTATTTATTTATTTATTTATTTATTTATTTATGTATTTATTCCTTGTGCCTTGTTTGATTGTAGTTTTGTTTTTGAGTGGAATCCTGCTTTGTCTCGCTGCATCCCTGTTTTTGGATCCTTTACCACGCGCATCTCTAACAGAATGACACACTATCCTTCACAACGCTGCAATTACATTCTCTCTGACGGGGATCTGTCACTGGTATTGATTGTTTGTCCCGATGGTTGCATTCAGGAGCCCGCGGGGGGCCCGGACTGGAGCCACTGGTCGAGATTGGTATCGTGTTAATGACTCCGCAGGCTCCAAGACACATAACAGCAAAATCATAAGAGGCCCTGGAATGTAGAGCTCCCTTAAATTGTTGTCATAATTAAAGACAATTGCACACTCAGAGCCATTTATTTTATCAGCTGTCGTATTTTTCTCATGGAAACAAGAACATCTAAATTCTAGAAATTGCAATTCCTTCCAAAAAGAACATGTCCAGCATATTTGAGCAATATCTCTGGACGTACTAAGTAAAAATGCCCACTAGTGCCTATGATCAGTTAAGAGAAGATGTTACTTCATTGTGAATGGTTAGATTAGAGGGTGAGATTAAATTCGAGGGTTAGGGTTTGGAACGCTAACCGAATTAGAAAATGCTAATACTACTAAGTGTGACATCACAATCATAATTTCTCACCAATTAATATGATACAGTATAATATTGACATTCAGCCGTCAGTGTAATGTAGTAGAGACACATGTCGGTTGTGACATTGTTCCCATTAGGTGGCTAAAAGGCTCCTGCCAAAAGTAGAATGCGGCAAGCAGAAGTCAAATGTTTTATTTAGCATTAACATTCCACTTTTAAAAGTGCATCGTTAAAGGCGATGAATGTGTCTGGGATTGTTCACCTCCCAAGGAATTCTGTTGACACAAAATATTACATTGAATAATATTCTCAGGAGACTGAGTGCATCAGAAAAAAAAGATGTCTGAAACGATGTCTGACATCAAGTGTGGGACAGGTCAGTCCTCTCCATGATAACAATTTAAATTGCACTATTAACAATAATAAGGGCAACTATCCCCAATTATCTTTTCTCCAAGTGATCAACTAGTATTGGAGTGGGGGCGGTAGCAAACTGGGCCTCCTCGAAATAAACACACACACTTGTGTTGAAAAGGTGTGTGTATATATATATATATATATATATATATATATATATATATATATATATATAGCTTTGAGATGTATATAGCTTTGAGATGTAATCTCTCTATGCACCACTAGATGGCAGACACTGCTTGGTTCCACTTGCACCAGGCCATTCACTCACTGTCTTATACGACATAAAAAGCAAGACCGTTGACCAGGAAAAAGATCCATGTTACTGAGTCTCAGTCCAAACTAAGCCTTAATGTTTGTAAAGGCAGAATGTTTGATTGTACTGGATCTCATTACATTGTGCTTGAAGTATCAGGAAGAGACTTCCATATCACAAATAAAAATCCCATCCTCAGTTTTAAAAGTGACTCTTCACCCACTTCCTCTTCTCTGATATCTAGATAGGTCATAAAAACAATTTTATTAAAACAACTGAGGCTGATTTGTGAACCAAATTTCCAGGCATAGGCTGTAAAAAAAAAAAAAAACTCCCTGTCGGCCCGATATCCATCTTTGGGGATAACCTTTGACCCTGGAATCACATGACGTTGAGTGCTTGGAGACCCCGCTAGAGCCAGACAGTCTGTCTAGGAACGCCTTCGCTCTCTTACCCCAACACGTTCTTTTCGTTCTCCCTTTCCTCCTCGGTTGGCCTCTCTCCTCATATCCCTGCTTTATCTTGGACAAGACGCTGCGCTTCATGAACAAACACGTTATTAATAGCGCATTTGGATCACGGCCTTGGCCTGGAATCAAAGGCAATATACACAACCAGTATGCTTTAATATAAATACACAGGATTGTATTGCCTGACAAATCTGGATTGTGAAAAAATACAAATACAACTATCAAAGAATTATGTGAACACATAACAGCAAACAATAGAAGAAAAAAAATTGAAACAGTTCTCAGGTGTCTCCAAATGATGCTAAATGAAATTAGCCTGTTTGAGTGCCACCTTCCATACGCTACTAGGCAAAGGACAAGTACATATGGTGTTACCATGACAACCATGGGTGGCACTGAACTGAACAGGCAACAAGCATCTTCTCCTTGCAGAAGCAGAGCCAGGAGTTTAGAAGTGCTCGTAAAGACAATAAAAGCATTTTCACTCCAGCAGGCAGCACTTCATAGTGCGAATGTGCAACACAAGCACATATTGACGTACAAAAAAAAAAATTCCCTTGCCACCACTTGTTAGACAACAGTAGCCAGCAAAACTCAATGCAGCTCTGCTTACCTTGTGGCTTTGGCATGATCGCACCTGCAGGGCTGTGGATGTTTTTGTTTTGTAATACTGCCCTGTGTGATAGTGTTTCCAACAGATATTATTATACCTTTTAGAACACGTTTAAGCATACACTATTTTTTTTTTATTTTTTTTTAACCTTGCTTATATCTTTTAAAAATCAAATGTGGCCTTTGTTTAATGTCAGCAATGTTTGCACATATCCATTTGACAATATTGGGATGTGGGTTAAATGAACCTGTGGTTTTGTGTGTGCATACCATGATCTCACCAAGCACTCATTAAGACATGACCAACGGCCATGTGCTCGATTGCAGCAAGCATGTCACATCACGCTTCCCTGCGTCACGCTAAGAGTCTTGGGCCGATGCCCCCGCCCGCTCCCCTGGCACATTGCACGTTTCTCAGCGTGACTCACTGCAGAGACATGCCTGCAGCATGACGCCTGCCAAAATATGAAGTGAACATAAATGTGTAAACGCAGGGGGGCCCACCTGTGAGACACTTTCCAAAACGTGTTGCTCGCCACCATGTATTTCCCATGTCGGGAGTCGCTGATGTTCCACTTGAGCTTGTCGTGTTGGCGTCATGCCTCGGCCCTGATTGGCACCTAAGACTGGCTCACAATGTAAACTCTGCATATTTCTTTAACAAAGTGATGACATGTTCAGCGGCTTGCTCCGTGTCTGGATGAGTGAAAGTATGAATGCATGCCATTCTCTGTAATTATCATGTGTCTCCTATAAAACCTCAAATAAATCAAGCAAAGCTGCCATTGCATCACAATGGCCTTGCAATAAGATTTCAGGTACCTTTAAAACCGCAATGATGAAGGGGGGGGGGGGCACAATTTTTTTTTATTGTGCCTAACCTTAAGCCTACTAGGAAGCCAGATAGGAATGCAAACTTCCTAACATGGCAACATGGCCATTTCAAATATTGATTAAAAAAAATATTGATACTCTTGTCTGTTTTAATTGGAAGATTAAAAGATTGCAATAACATAAATCAAACACAAAGAACTAAAACGTTTGTTCAACATTCTGTTTTCATTCAATAGGCATTGTGCTGCTCTTGGTTTTCCCACATTAGCCACCAGGGCGCAATAAAATGTTATATCGTTTACAACTACTGGATGTGTTCCTATTTACGATATAATAAACAACAGCGCTCAATAGAGTCAAGTATATATTGATTTGTGAATGTGTTATTTTGATTTGTCAATCGATTCTAAAGCATTACGATCTGATATATTTGAGTAAGACTATTCAACAAGTCCATTTAATGAGCTTGATAAGCTTGAAAAATATACAAGTATTATTATATTGAAGCAGAGTCCATCATTGTCATTTTTATAGAGACACAAAGAAACTAAGGGAGGTGTTCAAACGTGACACGCAGGCTATTTTGGACTGAGAAGTAGTTTCAGTATTGCAGTCATTAGTAGGTTGACTCGGCAGTTCTTGACTATCACCTGGACTGACAGGGGCCGAAAAGTCTCTTCAGTCAAGTAGAAAGCCTGCAAGCAGCGAGGCTCTCACCGGGTCAAGTGACCTGGCGCCTTAGGTGTATTAAAACCATTTAGGAGGGCCTAAAAGCTTAATGATCTTCATGTTCTCTGGGTCTGAATGCTCATGTGAGCTGGCACTGAGCTGCAGCTTTGATGACCTTCCACCGACACAGCGATGGACAAGCAGGCTTGCATCTTTTTGAGGAAATGTTTTTATTCCTTTTTGTGACATCACAATATATTTCTTTTCAGCTATCCCTCTATGATTACATTAAAAATGTTGTTGGTTTTTTTATTAGGCTACAAATGCATTTCATACAAATACTTACTTAAAGTTTGACTAAACTACAGAAGTTCTGACTTTTGTATACGTTTGGGTTATGTAGCTGCTGTAGGAAATATAAAGTAACCCCTTGTACATTGACTTTCCCGTTGCTTAAAACCAAGATGTAATAATCAGATTTAAAAAGTTTATGTCATACATAGATTTTTAGGTTTGTTAAGTTTTATAATTTGCTTGAAAAATCTCGACTAATTGTTATTTATCAGAGGAAATACACGTACACGTTGACACTGGTATGATGCTCCCATCTGGTGGTTCAATTGTGAAACAATGTGCAAGGCATCATTCGAAAGCAATGGAGGCTGCGGCCCACCAGTGTGCTGAAATATTATTACAGCTCCCACCCAAAATGATCTAATTTTATGGAATATAGATGACAAATGTAACAATCAACCCGTGTATACCATTAAAGGCACTCATTTATTTTGTAATATTTTAAATTGTAAATAGGGTGTTTATATACACACGCACACAAACGTATGTTTGATCGGCCCTAAAATTGGGAATTTCCAAATGGCCACCACGCCGCTGCCCTTGGGCCTCCAGCTTTGCAGCATCAATAAATCTCTTGGTATGCTCAAGCATTTGGAGTTCTTTTCACTGACACTAAAGGGCCAAACGTTTTGAACAATTACGTGCACTTACCTGTGGGAACAGTTTGAAGATGGATTGTTTTCAACTGTTTACAAAGCAAAGTCCATCAACTTTGGTGTGGATGGACTTTACTGAAGTGAATAACACTTGGAATAAATTACAGCAGAGACTAAGACCAGTGACCTCACAAATGTGCTTCGGGACTACTACTACTACTACTACTACTACTAATACTACTACTACTACTAATAATAATAATAATAATAATAATGATTGCCATAAACACACTTTTAAAAAATGGTGTCCCCTCTTCCCAGAAGGGATGAAGTTGTTATTGCATTAAGAATGGGATGTTACTTCAGTTCATATGAGAGTCAAGGCAGGTGTATGAATGCTTTTGGCATTACATCAGTGTGTGACCTTGAATGCTTTAAACAGAGGAAGATCCAAGTGCGGCTCTTGTTTTTACTCCCCTCTCACGTCCATCCTCTCTCCGCCCCTATTTCTTGCTCACTATGTTGAGCCGTGTCAATGTCATTATCCGAGGAGTCGTCTTTTTCAGGTCGAAGTCCTCAAAGGCAGTCATCGTGCTTACTTTTGAGCATAAATCAGGATTAGAGTCAGATCAGGAGGTTTTACCAGATATATCTTCTTCAGTCGGTTGCCCTTATTGCCAATGTCTTTCCCATTTTAGTTTCATAAGGTGTTCTGATGGGCAAAGGATAGAGACAATAAAGAAGCGTTAAGAAGCAGAGGTAGGAGATTAAAGTTACTCAGATATAATAATTTGGCCAAAAATGGTAGTTTTAGTAATGATTTGAAGAATAGAAGATAAGACTTAATTAAGGGTTAGGGTTAAGGTTAGGGTACCAAGCAATTAGCTTGATGATGTCATTCATGCTGAGTTAAGAAGCCCCCCCACCCCCCATCTTCTTCCAGATGGCTAGAAGGTTTTGTGAACTAGAAAGGCTTGTCAACAAAGTCACACCAAAAATATTCATTTAAAATTTGGGTTCAAAATAAATATTTAATAGTCACTCTTATTATAGCTTGTTAGATTTGTCTGAGGGAAAGTATAATTTGCACAAGTATATTTTTGCATTTTGTGCATGCATCTTTTGCAGGCGATTTGTAATATCAGTATCAGTATTTATTTTTCCTATATGCCCCTGGCGTCTTAGCACTCTCTGCTGGCACACGAGCGTCACTATAAATTAAATTGTCAGTGGCAAATTCTACAAGAGGTTCTTTTGTTGCTATGACAACACTCGCTCTGGCTGTGAGCCTTAAAAAATACTAATTGGGGTTAAGCCCCGCAGTATAAAAAAAAAAAAGAGAGAGAGAGAGAGAGAGAGAGAGAGAGAGAGAGAGAGAGAGAGAGAGAGAGAGAGAGAGACATCATTGTAACTAACGATCCAGTGCACAGTGACGTCATTAGGGACTTAAATAAATTACTCTGAAAGCAGTTTTTTTTAAAGTAGTTCATTTAACTTTGCATGGTGTAACAGTGTTAAAGATGGACATAAAACATGATCAAGTTAAGCCAACAAGAGCATCTAAATTTAGCGTTTGGGTGTTTTAATGACAGAACTGCATTGATGATAAAAGTGTAGATCCCTATTTTTCTTTCTTTCTTTTTTTTGCTTTTTAACATTGTGGGATGCGTTCTCTTGAAATGGAAAAAAAAAACAATTATTTTTTTTCTTGCCAGACTGTTTTCATCAAATTATGAAATATGGCAATGTTGCTCATTTCTTGTTCCCTTAGATTGGCCAAATTAATGTCATCATTAAACCCATTAGCGAGAGAATTTTAAGACGAAAGGAAGTAACTGCTCAAAACTAAGTCTTAAAAAATGAAGAAGGTCAAAGTTTGGTAAATTCTCAATTATCGCAAACAAAGAACTTGCAAGTTGCTCTTTAATCCAATTTAGATGCCTCTCCCTTAAAACTGTAGTGCTTGATTACAAAGAATGTTAACTTCTATGTTTTCAAATGTAAATACAATAAAATATGTTTTAGACTATTTTATGTTCATAAAAAGATTAACAATGACAGCAAAGAGGTGAAAACGGTTGTGCACAGTGGCCCAGTTGACTTTGGGAGGTATAGCGAGCAGGCCTCCTCCATCAGGCTCCTCCCTGAGAGAAAACATTCCAGCAGAGAGAGAGAGTCCAAAAGGAAGTGGAAAGTCTCCGTCTTAAACACCTAGCGCTCACTTGGTGTACCTTTGAGAAAGTTCCAAACCCTGAAAAGTGACGTTCATCACACAACAGCGATCCGAGGACAATGAAGCTCGTGCTCATCCTGCTACTTTCCACAACCTGGATGCTGTGTGGAGCTCAGTTCTACTACCAGGCCCTGATGGACTATCTGGACAACAGATTGTTGGCTATTGAGGTAATCGGATACATTTCCAGCGCCATATCCATAGATGCATGCGACATCATGTTTGCTCCCTTCCTCTGTTTCTAAAGTTATTGCATCTTGTACACGACAACGATAAAATGTCTCCATTGCATTCACGAAAGGTTGTCCAAATAGTCACACAGCCAAGCAGAAACAAGTGAGAACAATCAACTTGCCAAGGTGATAGCTGCCAATTTCAAAAAAGAAACAACACCACCCACCATACACGAGACATCAACAACAACTTGCTCTCCTGGGTCTCATCCAAAAGCATCTTTTGAAGAGCCAAATATTGGCGCTGAGGGAGCAGATGGGGTAATGACTAACAAGAGGATTGCTTCATTACGTTTGCTTTCCTCGTAGAATCGTCCTCTCAAGTGAAATCATTCACTCAAATGAATGTGTTGTTTTTCTTTGTGGTTATGCCTTTCCGAGAGACTGATTTTTTGCCATAAACAGTCGTCACAGAGGCTGCAAAAGCGTAATTGACAATCTTGAAACTGCTGTTGGCATGAAATTCAAACTAAATAAATAAATATATAACTATATGAATCCTTCTCGCCTGGGCGTTAATCTGATCAGTGCAGGTCGGGCGAATTGTGTGAATGTTCAACCTTAAGATAAGTTTTATAAAGAACAATTTGCCCAACTCCTGACTCCAAAATAAACAGCGTGATGTAGTTGTTTCCACAAAATGCACAGTAAGAACGGTACACTAGTACATCATAAATTCCAAATCCTTTGTATGACATCACAGCGGGGCATGTGTTTGTTTTTACGTTGTAGTTGTTGAGTCCTTTATTGAGACAATTATTGAGTGTTCTCACCTCTACGCACTGGTAAGAACTCACTTGAGGTGTTCCGAAAGATCTGGAGCTGTTTGATGCTCTTCTGAGGGAGTCCTGTCAAAAATCCATTTTGATAATCCAGTCTAGTGGAAATGAAAGTAGAAATAAGAAAAAAAGCATTCATGTTGTGAGAAGTAAAAAATGTCTGCATGTTTTTAGGATCGCATGCACTTGTGGCAAGACCAGTCACGTCAATACCACATGCAACTTCAGGATTTACACAAACAGTCCCAGAAGACTATGGAGGCTCTGAAGAAGGCCCACAGTTCGCTCTCCACAGACGTGGAGGAAGCGGCGCTCCGACTCAACCGGGTGGAGCGAGACGTGGATGTTGTGGGGAGCCGGACGTCCCCACGGGCTTGTGCCAAACGTGCCGACCGGGTGGTGGAGCAGGGAGTGTGGAGCCAAGAGGAGAGCAGAGAAGAGGATGACAACGTCTGGGAAGAGCTGCCCTCCAGTGTGACCGGTGAGACACGAACCTTGTGAATTGTTTCCAAAAGCATTTCGACTTGTTGAGGAATAAAACTGGTCGATGATAATCAGACATGGCTTGATGGAGGTATTTTCTAGGGGAAAATATGATCTGAAAATTGCCTAATGGTGAACAACATTTATGTTTATGACTCTCAATTCCAAGACTCAGTAGAGTCATTTACAGAGCAAACACACGGAGCGAATTTCGATATACTCAATCACATCAATATTCATTTCACTGGAACGTGAAGTGAAATGTTTTAATTGGCTCCGAATGATGATGTCTGATCGCAAATCTCCTTTGGCAGTATTTAGGCAAAATAAACAATCTCCTTAATGTCTCGCATAAATTCAGCGCAACCTAGATGGCAGTCATAGAGTTTACAATTAGGCTTTGCGCTTAGAAGCCAACAGCGCTGCAGAGCTCATTAGAGACATTGTGCACATTGTGTGGTGACCCCGAGATGAACCTAATTTCCTTGGTTGGAGAGCCTGATGCAACTTTGCCTCCAGGTCATGTCTGAGGAGCCTTAATTTCCATGCTACTTTTAAGTTCCTCTCATCCGTTATGTGGCTCCCTCAAGGTTTTAAACGGGACTGTCTCCATGAGGGGATTACAGCTTGGTTCACAAACTTTCAGAGATGTTTTTTTTTTCTTGTTTGCTTTGAAAACCATTTGCGGCCTAACTGGGTTATGCATTGTGGGAGGCTAAGGTTAATAAATAAATAAATAAATAAATCAACTTTTGGCATTTTGTGTCTGCGTAGACTGCGTGGAAATCATCTCTACCATCCGCTCGGGTAAGATCCTGAAGCGACTTGGCGGGTCTAAAGGTGTGTGGCTCAGAGACCCCCGGTCCTCCAAAGTCTACGTGTTCAACGGGACAGCGGGAGACACCATCTACCAGTTTGAGTCCGTCAGGGAATTGCTTCAGGGCTCTTCCTTGGTCATCCTCAGTCGGCCGCTCAGGCTGCCGTCCAACTGGATGGGCGGCGGAGTCGCTGTTTACAACGGTTATTTGTATTACATCCAGGAAGGGGAAGACATAAATGTAGTCAGATATGACATCCTTGCTGGCGAGCTCACAGATGTCGCCATTTTCCCCGCCGAGAGCCGAGCTGCTGTCTACAGCCTTAACCCTGAGACGCGAGCAGATCTCGCAGTGGACGAGCAAGGCCTCTGGCTTCTTTATGCCGGCGGTGAAACCGAACTGAGCATCAACCTCGCAAAAATGGATCCCGTCTCGCTGGACATCGAACAAATCTGGGACACCCGCTGCCCGAGAGAGAATTCGGAGGCGGCTTTCATTGTCTGCGGCGTCGTCTACGTTGTTTACAACACTCTGCAGGCCAGTCGCTCCCGGGTCCAGTGTGTCTTTGATGTCAATGACAAGGTGGTCAGTGAAGAGGCACCCCTCTTTTATTTCCCCCGACGATATGGAGCACATGCCAGTCTCAAGTACAACGCCGAGGAGAAACAGATCTACAGCTGGGACGACGGTTACCAAATCCTCTACAGACTGACAACCAAAAGGAAATTGCTGGTTTGACAGCATAGGCAAATTTTATTTATCTCCGATTTTTTTAACTGTAATGTATCACGAGTATCAATACTGTAATGTACCACAACTTGGCAATGGTGTAATTAGATGTTGTTGAACGTCCCCGCTGTGCGAGTCAGTGTGGATCCGATGTCGATCGCTCTGGCTCGTTAGGCTGCCGACATTATACGGCAAACGCAAACAACAGCCCACTTTGCATAAATTCTTTAATCAAAAGGCAGATTTTGTCACAGAACCAAAACACATCACACCCCATGGAAGGAAAACAATGAAGAGGGCTGACAGTGACAAGTGGGGATCAATATAATGCCAATTATTTCACCGCTAAGTTTACAACAAACACCTATAATTACAGTAAGTGTTTATTTCATCAACAGAATATTTTCTCACTTGTCACTATTATACAAAATACCCGTTTAAAAAAAAATCGATTTTATTCAAGGTGAGAAAAATCATTTTTGAGGAAGGTGGTAACACTAACACTAAAGTGCGGAGGGTTTCAAACCATCAGATAAGTACAGGAAACACTCGAAACGGCAACAGTTCAGAACAACTCAGATTGGAAGTAAAATTTCAAGGAAATGAAGTTTCCAATGATGTACGGAATCCAGTACCTGAACAAAATTAGTGTGAGATAAAATCCTAAACTCTGTCAGTCTATTTCATCCATCGATTTCAAAAACATACTGGTTATTGGCAAGTCATCATCATTTGATACACGCTCTAAAAAAGTGGCATCAGTATATCCTTGTTATTCTTTTCTTTCCTGTTGTATGATTGACTGTTTTATCATAAGAACTCATGCAAGGAGCAAGTCGGGTTAAAAAAAAAAAAAACTAAAATTGGAGAATACCTGATACATAGAGGCATGCAATTCTACCGGTCCATGGGGGAAAATTAAAACCTGACAAAAACTATGAAAGCTCCTGAAACTATAAAAGAACTTCGAGATGTGGAGGGAGGACCAGAGCCAATTAAAGAGACTAAGGTCAAATTTAGAAGTGTCAACAATATCATGAGAGGAGCACAAACAACAGGGGCCAATGACACAAAAAACATACGTTACTGATGCACAAAAAAAAAAAGAGCAAATGACTATAACAGATCCTGGCAGAAACGTGTAGAGCCCCTTTAGAGAAAACATGATATATGACACACTGACGCACTGTCCTCCATTGTGGGAGAATTTTCACTTCACTGTCTTTTTTTTTTTTAAGGTTTTGTTTTTTTGGGCTACTTGGGGCAGAGGTTGATCAGAAAATCAGATCTGCCACTGAATCTCTCGCCAGGTTGGATGTTCAACCAAGAGGCTTCCAAGTTGCTTTCACAATTTTATAATTGGACAACAATCATGAACACATTTTTTTTTTGTCAACCCTGATAAAGCATCAAGTTCATGATTCATTCGTGAATAATCCATTGTGGAAAAACCTATTGTCTTTTTTTTTTTTTAATCAACTTGGGTACAGTAAAAGCAAGATTTATATTTAACTTTCATTTGGTCACCACTGGAATTTTGAGTGCCAATATATTTTTTTTAACAATTTCTATAAACGCTTTCTCAACTACCTAATGTTGAAATTAGGTACAAAACTAATGGTACAATATGGAATGATAATTAAAAATGTCTTTAAAACTAAAAAATGCATTCACTAAAAAAAAAAGAGATGACTCATTGATAAGCAAGTTTTGCTACTGCTGTGCTATTTTTATGCAAGTTAGCATTTCCATGTCCATTGCTAGTATTTGTTATTGTCCAAGGGTGAGCCAAAATTATTTAAATAGTGTGTTTTGTTAAATATGATCTAAAATGCAAAGAGGGTTTTTGCAGAGAGGAAAAAATAAACTTTAGTTCCATTCTTTTTTTGACAGTGATATAATAACACTGCCTCCTGTTTGTTTTGGAGTAAGCATTGTAAAATATTTTCTGCTTTTAAATCACAACCTTGATAAAATAATTGTGTATGACACAATTCATTTTCAAACGGGAACACTTTTCCCACTCACAGCGTCTGAAAGGGGAGTTTCCTCAAAATACAAAATATTTACTTGATCTATAAAATTAAAATCATAACAGAAAATGTTTCATCATTAAAGTTCATAATAGCGTGATAGAAACAACAACAGATGTAAGAAATTCAAAAAAGGGATACAACTGAACAGCATCAGCATCTGGGTGACAGGATCACGTTTTCCACAGGAGAACCAATGCGATGTTTTATAAAGCAGTAAACATTGAGGCAGTGATTTTTTTTTTTCTCTAATTGTCACCACTTACTAGGCTACATCTAAATTCACATCTTGTCTGGTTGAAAGAAGGCAAACAATCATGAAAAAAAAAAAAAAAATGTCTGTACACAATTTTATGCTCAAAATTATACATACACTTCTCTACAACAAAAGGAGACTGAGGTGGCAACAAAAACATCAAGTTGTGCTACATTCACGGCATTTACACAAATAGTGGTCAGTGATGCTTATTTCTTGAACTTGAGCTGGAAGGAGAATTTTTACATTTGGAGAAAAAAAAAGCTGTCACAATATTTGTGTGGAAGTATTTTGGGTCGATATTTTACAATATGGCGGTGGAATATTTATCAAGTGAAACTGGGGTTTAAAACGAAATAAATGGAAAGAAGTAAATATTATGGAGAAGTGCAGCGAAACATCTAAACAGATTTGGCGGAACAAATACTAAGTCATGTTGCTCCCAGATGCAAGTCCGAGTCCAACGCAAATCAGAGTAGCCTCTACATTGTGTAACACGTAAATTGTGATGAATCGTCAAAACATTTAAGTGCTTTTGAGGGCCCTATTTACTTGCCAAGTGCAAGCAGAGTGCAAAGTACCGTCTAACTATGTGCACATTTGTCAAAATCGAATTCAACAAATTGACTTAACACCACCTGCGCCGCAACATAGACCTTCTTTTAGCTAGTCAAAATCTAGTCTCCTTTTTTTTTTAAATTTGGGCTCTAAGTGCTTTTTGGTTTTCTAATGTGTCAAGGAAGGCCTCTCTTTGAGGGAGGACATCAACCACTATTTGAGTAAACGGCGAATATGAATTGCTTTTGTTATTTCCTTGTTTTCTAGCTCTATAGAACAACTTTTTACACTTGTACTTTACTTATACGATACTTTTATTTAATTTTTTTCTCATCATTCTGTTTTGACAGCTTGTTAGTGATTAACCCCGAGTGGAAACAAATGAGGATCACGGTGCATGACGATGCAACTGGAAACTCAATTTTGATACCTTAATGGAGCTCGATAATGTTTCGATGTAAATGAATGCAGCACCAGGACCTTTTGAAAAGCGGTGCACGTCTCCTCAGACATCTTGCTTCGCTTTGAGAAATGTCCTCTGATCACCACCACTTTCTCTTAATTTGAGTCTGCACACATCCAACCATGAAGGAAGGGCATTGAGCAGTCAGAACATCCAAAAATACGGCCTGACCCGATGTGATCCCAGATCAGCTTTCTTGGAACCACGCTGGCGGAAGGTGGAGTTCGGTTGTTGACTGAAGGGAAGGGGGTGGGGGGGCTGGGAGTGGTCGGGAGCCACAGCAGGGTTTCTCCTGAATAATCAAACAGACAGGAAGTGGACCAGCAGGAGGAACCTCTCACCACCCTCCATCTAGGTTGCAGGGGGTCGCAGGGGTCGCAGGTGGCGTTGCTCAGGGTGTCGCTGGGGGGCGGGGGGAAGGGCAGGAGCCCTGACTGTCAAAGCTGGCAGCCCTTGCTTTCCACTGTGACACACACACACACACACACACACACACACACACACACACACACACACACACACACACACACACACACACACACACACACACACACACACACAGAGTGAGTTTGACATTTTACAAATGACAAAAACAGAGATAAAGATACAATGTGGTGAAAAACATCTCCAAAACATATCAAATAATTCACCAAAATGCACCCCGACTTACCTCTTTCTCGGATTTCTTAGACTCCAGTAGGGGGTGCCAGTGTGCGATGGGCTTACGAGGATACGCCAACATTTCGTTCCAGTGGTCCCTTCCCAGTCCTTCTGCGTTGCACCCGACTCGCATCACGCCGATGACCTCGTTGTGACCGACCCTGCGGGGTATGAGCGTGTGCAAAGAGACTTTACGTAAAAAAAAAAAGTCAACTCTGCCATGGTTCTGATGATTGTGTATAGCACTCCTTCTTTTGTTAACATACTGTAGCTAAAGGGAATTTAGTTTTCTTTTTTTTTTTGTTTATGAAATATCTCCCATGAAGTGTTCTGGCAGTTACCCAACATTTTAACAGTTAGCCTAGCTTCTTCCTTTTTATCTACTAATATTCTTTCATCTTCTTTGTGTTTTTATATTTTTGTCACTCTGGATTCTTAGTGCAACCACAGTACGTCTCAGAGGTCAATCTTTGTCATACGACAGGCATCATTAAGAACATGCGCAACGAAATCAGTGAATTATAAATCGTTGCACGCAGCCCACTTTTCATACGCACAAGTCGTAATCCATGACAGAGATGTGCAGGCTGACGTGGTCCATGCTGTCGGGTGGGATGTCAAAGATGATGGCCTCGTTGTAGGTGGGATTCAAGGTGTTCTTTTTGATGCTGGTCTTCTTCTTCTTCAGACGCCGCCCGTCACATATTAGTGACACTTTGACGTAAGGGTCTAGATTGGAGAATGACGACAAAGCGAAGTCATGCGAGGATACTAACATTTATGACAATCTGAGGGCAGGCCTGCTGTTGCTCTATTTTGTCCCAGTTGCCATTGATTTTGAATTATGTCTGCGTTTAAAGGCAGCTGAGCGGTCCCAGATCACAATAAAATGTCAACACCTGCTAATCGGCGAATCGCACAGAAAGGATAAGCCTGTAGCAGAGTCATAAATGTGTTTTTCTTTTTAAAGATGTTATACTGAAAATCGTGTGTGAAGGCCACACCCCTTTTGTGGGCTTCCTTAAAAGTATTAAATGTAAGATTTTGTCAATTGAGCATAAAAAAGCCTGACGTTCTGTCTTTGTGGAAATGAAGAAATTACTTTATATAAAACTTATTAGACCATTAGACGATGTAAGGTTCATGCCATAGCTATCTCTTAACAGCACTGGTAATGACCATGGTCATTTTGCTGTGTAAAATGTAATACATCAGCGTGGATGATGATGACACTTAAATGATATATAATAAATGTAATCCATAACTTTTCAAATGGACTGTTTCATAAACAAATGTAAAAAAATCTGAGGCTTACATTCAAAATTAAAATGTCAAATCAGACGTATATAATTTGATTCTAACAGAACAGCAACAACAATTGAAAAGCTCAATGCATTTTGAAATCCGCCCCTTCCAGATCAAAATGTAAATCTCAGAGCTCAATCAAATTGCACCGGTCTGTATTAAAACACTCCGTGACACTGCATACTCATTTTCATGATAGGTGGTCTAATAAATATGGCAAGCTTTGAACGCATAATGTTCATCAATAATACAATAAAATACATGTGTGCACCTAAAAAAAAGCTTTACCCCTAAAAGACATCTAGAAGTCTTCGCAAAAGAGTAAAAGACAAACGACTATATGGGGAAATATAGTACATAATGCGTGAAACCCAAATCAAAATAATGGTAAAAGCAAAACACACTTGGGATTAAAATCCTGGCTCATTTTGCATGTCATTAAACATCACAAGAAAGAAATGTCACAATAAATCCCAATTATGGCTGAACTCTGGCATATAAAGCACAATAAATGTCACGTTTCACACGAGGTATCAGTTCTGCAGGGAAACACGGGATGGCAGCCACTTGAAAAAGAAAATGAAGCAACGACATCCTGACAGTGGCTTGATATTGCACGCCTTGCCAGTGAATAATTGCCGGAATAAACAGAGAGATGACTTCCCAGCAATTTGTGTGCTTGTGATTGCGGACGAGCGAAAACACGCATGCACCCACCTGAGTATCCAGTGATGTCCATAGCCTTGAGGTTCCTGCACTTGATGACAGTCAGTGTGAGTCTTCCAGCAGTGGGCAGGTAACAGAGTGAGAACATGATCTCCCCAAGGTCAACGCTCTCCTGAAGATGGACACATGGCACATGATAATCAACCTACAATATTCAAATAATAGCAAAATCTCAAATTCGGTAGATGAAGTAGAGTCGTTGATTGAGTGTCTTGAAGCAGTAGTGGGGAAAATCAAGTGTGCTAAAAAAAACATCATCAATTTTGCTATCTACAGCCACACTTGGACAATATTCCCGTGGCCATGTTAGCCCCATTTGCCCGAAATGTAGTGCTTAGTTTTCTCACACTCTATCATGGCATCCATGACAGGCCATGAGCAGAAGAGGCTGCTGAGTCCCCGAGGCCCAAAGGCACACTGTGGTTCGTCTGCGTGCAGTTTACAGAGGAAGTCAGAATGATTCTTCCGGTGTTTATTATGGTCTGTGGAGACTTTCTACACATAAAACGCCAGGCAGTTTTACAGCACATTTCTGTGTTTGTGTGTTTCTTTCCCTCTCCATCACAACATTAAACAATATAAACAGTCATGCAAAGGTGAGTATTGTCTGTAAATTAAATAATTAGTACCGGGGAAGACATCTGCTTATTCTCAGTAAAGTACCGTATTTTCCAGACTATAAGGCGCACCGGACTATAAGGCGCACCTTCAATGAAAGGCCCAATTTAAAGTTTTGTCCTAATATAAGGCGCGCCAGACTATAAGGCACACCGTTCACGCATCATGTCAGATTTTTCTCCATTTTATCTTTTTTATTTCAACTTCAGATGCAACAAATTACTTTATAATCACAAAATAATGATCCACAGTCTTTTTGATTCATAGTCTTCAGCGGGCCACTTATGATTGATTTCATGACACAATGCTTCGGGCCAGTTTAAATTTTGGAATTTAAGGAACTATAAGGCACACTGACGGCTTTTGAGAAAATTTTTGGTTTTTAGGTGCGCCTTATAGTCCGGAAAATACAGTAATGTAAATCTCCGGAAATGTTAGTCATCTAGTTAATGTAAAAACATTTGGTGTTTTGGGTTGTATTTGTGCATATCAACACTGAACACTTGACACACAACCACGTGAGCAGTTTTTAGAGATGAATCGCCATAACAAGAGTATTTAGTCAAGACAATTAACCGGCGAAATGCCCTTTTCTCTGCATAGGTGCAAACCAGCCAAAATTAGGCGCACGTCATCGCACACTCACAGCTGAACCGCCGACATCCATGTCTTCCTGTGCTGTGGTGTGGAATTCACTTTGAAAGGTGTGAAAGTCAAGCTGTGATGCCAGAGCGCAACAGTCAAGTGTTGGAAAAGCATAAAGTGACACTGATGGGCTGTGGAGGGACTTGTGCTATTTAAAGTCGCATGGCAATTTGACAACCGCAAGACTTTCGGCAATTACCTAAACTGCAAAAGCTGTGGTTCATTCTTAAGCTTTGTATACCGATAGAGCGTTAACGCAATATGAAAGGGTGTGAGGTCAATAGTAAGATGGGTAGATGAATCCCACTTTAAAGGTTCTGGGTTCAAATCTTAGCTCAGCCCTGTGGATTCACTTGCCTGTTGGCGGGGTTACATATTAAATTGGATTAACCTCTCCATGGATGGTAATTTGAGGGTGAATGAATTGAGAGGCTCCAGATCACTCGGAGAGCTAATGAGGACAAGCGCCATAGAAATGGAATGGATTAATACGGAAAGCCGCGGCAAATTTTGAGTTCCTCACAGTACTTCAAAGGAGCTCAGCTCAACGAGCAATTCAGGGCGTCTTTGTACGTGTTGCTTCAAAATGACGTCTATGTGAATGTAAACTAAAAGATAAAATCACATGAAGTATTGAAAAAAAAGCCTTACGCTGGTGGCATATTCGATGTCTCTCCATATATTGGTTTCCCGGGAGAGGTCGGACGTCTCAAACAGGTTGTCCATCACCACCTCCCCGATCATGTCGTGTCGTGAAAACCTGTCAAAGTCGAAAACGCTCATGTGGAGCTTCCTGTTCGGCAACTCGTCGTAAGGCACAGGAAAGGGGAAGCTTTCACTAAAGGTGGGGTTGAGGGTTTTTCGATGGACCCGCGTCTGGAACTTCTTGCGGTCGGGCAGCAGGTAGATCTTGACGTAAGGGTCGGACGTGCCGCATAAATCCTTGGCGGGAAGGTCGACCGCCCTGATAATGTTGACGAGCAGGGCCTCGTTGTCGTAATCATACTTGAGAGAGAAGTTAATCCGCCCGCAGTTTTTGCTGCTGCTGTTCTTGGAGGAATCCTCCGAGTCACATGTTTTCTGCTGGTAGAGCTCTGGTTGAATACGGCCAATGCTTGTGGATTTTTCCTCTTTGTCCAACATGTAGTCGTTCCCCAGGTCCAAGCTGCCGACCTGCATCTGCCGGGGAAGGTGTCTTTTGAAGGAATTGTGCCTGCGGAAGGACGAGAGACACAGGAGGTCATGGTGATGGGACTGTCCATGTGAATTTTGAAAGACAACATTTGATAACTTTGTTTGCTAGCATTAGGTTAAGCAGACTATTTTATATGTCATTAAGTGGGAAGTGAACAAATGCCGGCATGCTGAAATCAGACAAGTGAACCACGACACCAGTGACCTTTACATCATTAGCACCTTTTTTTTGTGTGGATAGGATGACAAGAACCCAGAAACATGCCGCCCACAGACCATGTGCTTTCGTAGATAAGGTGTAAATGGAGGATTTGAGTGCCTTTATAGTCATTTCACTCTATCTGCTGCAAAACAACTGATAAAGTTCAACTAGGAGATGCCTCACCTCATTGCCAGTAGCAATGTTTTTTCCAAAATGAACATTCAGGGACAAGTAAGAGTTTTCATCTTCCCATGTACACGGTTCATTAAAGCGTAAATGAAGTAAATTCACATTGATAAAGTTAAACAGATGCTGCTCACAGCTAATGAGTGATGACAAAGTGACACTGCTAGCGTGCCTCTCGTAGCGCTGCATGCATTGCGGAATTCCTGATGAGTTTTGGAGTTGAACCCCCACGGGGGCTGACTCAAGCTTTAATTCAAGGACAAAACGATTGAAAGGATGCACGCTCAACATGCTGAAGACATGCAATCGTTCACAGCATTTTGTCCCCTCGGTGAAAGGCTCCCGATGAAGTCGTCGCATGCAATTAGTGTCACTGTAATGACCTGCAAGAACATGCACATGCTTTTTGAGGTCGCTGACTCGTTACATAACGCTTTACAAATAAATCCACTTTGTCTTAAAATTCATCTAGGCTTATGAATTTAACAGCAGTACGATGCAACCTCAAATGTGAAATGATTATTCTTACCGACAAAGCGATACATACTCGTCCTATATATCTCTGACTCTCATTATTTTAATTTTGTTTTGAAAAATAGAGGAAACTAATGTGAATTGCAGAACACGCTGATCATGGACGCACTTCCCGGGGCTACCCACGGATTTCCAATGCTGCTTACTCGCCGTAACGAGAAGTTAAGCCTAGGCCGCACACGCACGCACACGCGTGTCATGACTAACCGGGTGGAGGAAGCGGGCTCAGTTGTTTGCCTCTGCATGCGCTGTGTGCGGCGCAGGAAGTGCTCCCTCATGGAGAGCTGGACATCAGTGGGGATGTCAGGAGATGTATGGCTTATCTTCACCGCAGCCTCCAGGAAGCCCATCGGGCCCACGGGGTCCTTCATTTTCTCTGTTGCCATGGTAACCGCTGGCTGCTGCAGCTGCTGGGTACCTGGGGGCGACGGCAATGGCAGCGGGCGAGACAGCTGCAGCGGGCGGTGCTCCGGGCTGGGGGACGGAGAGAGGAAGCTGGCTTTGCTCCGCCGAGGCGGACCGCACCGCTTCCAGGAGCCGAAGGCTAGCAGGCCCAGCAGAACCAAGCCGCAGAGCACAAACACACCGAGAAGGAGGCCAAAAGTAGCGTCTGGTGTCGAGCCGTGGGGTCCGGGAACACAATATGGGCAAGCAGATGGTAATGATGAGGGTGAGAGCACAAAAAGAGACACTGTATAAAGTCAATATTGTTGCACATAACATCCACTGCCATTCACTTCCAGAGACTTCAAATTGCTGAAAAGGTTTTTGGGGCCCTCAATTGGGGAACAATATTTGCTAACACACGTAGAAAGGGAAAATAAGTATTTTGTTATTGTACATCGTGAATATTGCAATGACGCTTGATTTAAAAACAATGTATAGTTTTCAATTAACCCAACAGAGCAAGAGTACCCAGAAAAAAATATGCATTCAAATAATAATACTCTTGTGGCGTTGTTATTGAATGGCACCGCCATTGAAAGAAAAACAATGGTTGAGGCAGTGCCAATTGGCGGAAAGGAAACATGCAAATGAAATATCATCTATTTGAATGCTAATCCAAGAAGGCTCACGGGATGAGGGATGAGGTGTCAAAATGGCCGACACGTGAAGGAACCTGGTCATTGTGCCTCGGTCTAAATCACACACAAAAGACTTGGACACGGGCCGAGGACACTGACAAGCGAGATGCGTGGAGCCTGAGGGAGAACAGGCAAACCATGCTGTTTCTTGATTCCACATAATCAAATTACAGCATCTAATACCTGGAACATTCCCCATTCGCTCAAACCTGAATTCAATTCCCCACATTTTGCAGCAGTGTTCTTTTCCACGCACTGCGTTGACTCTAATTTATCTACCATAGCTGAGTGCTGCTCTCAGAAGACTCCAGTCTCCATGTAATAGTGCACACATAGCAGGAAGCCGCTTTAGGGCACATTGAATTTGCTTTTTTCTGTCTTTCTTTTTTCTAAAATGTTTATTGAGCTAAATCTTCCCCCCGCTGAAGACAAATAGAAGCAGCTGGAACCTGGAGGCAAGGATGAGTTCATTCCTGATTGTTTTTCCGTTTTATTAATAGAGGAAAGAAGATTGCTTGCTTGTGGATTACAGCTACATAATACACATTTAGTAGGTAGACTGTTTAATCTATAAACCCACACGACTGACAAAATAAGTGGACAAATCAGCATTGTGTATGCAAGACAAAAATAAACTACAGTCAGCATTTGAAAGTGATGCGAGCAATCATGTCAGGTATTTGATGTCTTAGTGGTGTGGTCGAAATATGGCTGCCAGTCCGTTGCCTATTTTTCCCCTCCAGTTGCTATTAACAATAGGAAGGGAGTCCATGTCAAGTTCCATCTCATGTACTTTCAGGTAGCCACACGTAAAGCAATCTTTAGACATTTGAGTTGTGCCTTGTCCAAAGAATCACAAATAGAATTTTGCAGGATTCAGTATCCTGTGATCCTGCTTATAGTGGAACAGATGTCAAGCAAGAAGAACTCCACCTTGGTGCAATGCCAGGTACAGTGCAGAAATGAGCCAACCTCTGAAACATGACTCAGATAGGATAGATTTGAAAGAATGTCATTTTTCTGGTGTGATATTGTAGTTAGTCAGTCTATACCAGGCTTTGGTGGTAGTTGAAAGACTGTTGTGACATAAATCGGTCCACATCTGTTCAGTAATTGTAACACAGACATGCAAATCCTATTTCAGTCCAGACTTAAGATGACCTGATTTTAGACTTTCACCTGTCAACAAGCATCCAGAAATAAATTGGACTTTATTCACTCTTAATCATGGAAGGCCAAGTCAGTTCAGGACCTAAGTTAGTTGTAGCTGAAGATAATAGAAGGCGTTCTCTGTGGAAAAGTTATATTTCATCTTCAAGTGTTCAAATATCATAAATGGCAGTTCTCTTGATTGCTGGACTTCTTTCTGATGCCATGAATCCAAAATTCATGCATAGAAGTGATTTAGGTGACCTTCCTTCTTTCAAGCAAAATATTACTTAAATGCCACAGTATCGGATTACCTGCAGAATTCTTTCCAGACCTCGCATCATGTTTAGAAATGACACAAAAGAATAATTAGCAAAGGACATGATAACGCTACGATCATGAAGTGTTTGGCCTCGTGAAGTGCCATATTTCAAAGAATTGTTCAGCGAGTAAACTTTTCTCGTCAGTCTCTGCACTCGCTGCCTCTGTCTGGTTCAGCGTGAAAAGGTTAATGAGGGAACGATTGTGCCACCACACCTCCACACACTCGTCAATCAGATGTGGAAGCCAAAGCAGCGTTTGCCATAATGGCTACAGAAATAGAAACACACAGGCTGAAAAGCAGCTAATAACTTCTGTGCTGCAAAGAAAAGAACAGAGTGCTAATAATCCTGCAGTAGTTAGACATGGACAGTAAGCCAAATGGGAAGTGAAAAAAAAAAAACGCCGTTGGTCTTCCTTTTCAGACACACGGCTAATGAAGCAAAGCATATTATTTCCGCCAGACACAATCTCCCCTGACAGCGTGAGAATGAAGCGACCTGGAGCTTTTTTAGCTGCACTATTAATGATTACACCCACGCCTCTGCAGGAGTGGACCACCACCGGGGCCGCACTTTATCATCGGGCTCTTTACGGCGGTTCCTTCATGCTGAGAAACACTTCTCGCAATCAATATTAGCGAAGCAAAATCAATCAGGCCGCAACGCTCTTTCAGGTGGCTGCTACCTCTGCACCAAACGGGAGTCAGGTGAGCTGCGATGTTCGAAAAGACGTTTCGCATAAAGGTTGTAGACCGCCGCCGTCACATTGCAATGACTTGTTGAACATTTAAGTTGACATTTTTTCTTTTAGATTCACGAGTGTGAACTTGGGTGCAACACATTTGGTCAGAAATAGAGCAAGACGGCAAACTGATATACCTAAACGCTTTTCTCCTCTAATCAAACTGTGTTTCTATGGCAACCAGGTCAAAACCTGCTCATCAACTTCTGTAAAATATTTTTTTTAAAAATTATTACAACCACATTCTACTGGTAAGGCAACACAGGCTTGACATATATGATAAATTAAAACAGGATTGTTTGTGCTTTGTTTTAATTGTGAGATGTTATTTAAAGACTCTTCTGTCATGTTGAGGAAAAACTCACAAGACGATTGTCATACTATGACACTGGAAATGTCCAACACAGCAAAATTCATTCCAAAATGGGATTTGTAGTTTGCAACGTTAATTTGTAAAAGCTGTTTCATCAACATGCACAAGAAGCTTGTCGTTCCCCGAGGGCGGAAATGATTCCCGCTAATCTCGATGTGGGCACCTCAGCCGTTTTTGGAGTATTTATTCCGTGGTGTCTTTTTCACAAAATCCCATAATCCCACCCCACCACATCCCTAAATCCTAAAGCTCCGGTGCGTGAGAGGAGGTGTTAAGCGCCGCCGGCGGATAAATCGGCTGTGTGAAACAGCAGTGGGGGAGGGCAAAAAATGATTTTGACACTCAGGCGACGAGATGCTCATGTGGGAAGTTGTAGAATTTTGTGTATTGCGCTACTTCAAATATTTCAATTCAATTAGTGTTTCTTCCCAAAACGCTGTAACCCGGTGTACCGTATGATTGAAAATGACTTTTGAGAAGTTTTATGAATCTGAAATATAAAAAAATTAACTTTTTTAAATGCAATCAACCCAGCACACACACACACACACACACACACACACACACACACACACACACACACACACAAACACACTTTGTTATCCCCTTCAAGGATAAATTTAATCCTACTTATCACTTGAAAAGTAAAAAAAAAAAAAAAAAATCAAGCAAAGTTGCAAGTCAAGGATCTGTGGGTTTTTTTTGGGGGGGGTCATGTTCTCCTAACTTCAAAACCAGCTTCCTTGTGGATTTCCATAGCCAAATTGAACCACATGGGAAATGGAACAATTAACCTGCTTGTTGACCGCAAACTTGCAATCGCGATCGCACAGCTTGCAGCCTGCCTGTGCTTGCTAGTAAATATTGAAATGATATTACAATATTTAAATGGGACGTGTCAAGCTTGTTCAGCGCTTCCACTGTTGAATACGCAAACACTGGGACGATTCAGCAATTCAAGTGTAATTAACAATGTTTTTTATTGCATGTGAATGAATGTCTGCATGCAGAACATTTCAGTTTACTTACAGTTGTACATCGTCTAAATTGATGTAAATACCATTCCTATTAACAGTCGTTCATTCTTTGACTTACTTTTGTTGCTACACTGTTCTTTTAGCTATTAAAACTGCTTAACTTATTTTTCAGCTTGTATGGCAATGGACCGTGTTAAAATACATTTCAATAAATTAAATGGAGAGGAAAAAAGGATTGACCGTACAGCAACATTACTTTTCCTTTAAGGGACAATTCTGGTTTTGATTCCATTCATTCACATTCTAGTATATATTCCTTATTCAGCTCTGGGTCATTGGGAGTTGTAGCCTATCCCAGCTGACTCCAGGCAAATGGCAGCTTACACCCAAGACTAATCATTCGTCAATCACAGCACGTACGAAAAGTATAGAGAGGCAACTTTGTAAGCCAAACGTGCATCTGAATGACTTTAAAATTGTATTCATATAAGAATGCACAATTCAAATGCACATTGGATCACTTCCCAGTCTCTCTCCCCCATCATGTCATATTAATTTACTAAAGTGTCAACAGAAGCCGCTGTTGAGATGCAATAATGAAACACAATCACCCACATGAGGCTGCAAAGTATTCGATGGACCTTGTGTACTATAATGTACAATTGCAATTTGGACTCTACCGAATTGATTGACAACTCAGATGAACTATGACCCTTATATGAGGATGAATTCTATTCTATTCTTGTGAAAAGACGTACAGTATTGTTCTACAGTGTAAGGACACATCATGATGTAATAATAATAATAATCATCTCAAACCATTAAAACTAGCAAAGGGCCACAGCAGGACAGGAATAAAAATGAGCTCGCCATTTGCTGAGGACATGCGGCAATTTTTAGAATGACTCATTGCAGTTTGTTTAAGCTTTATGATATTAATGACCAACACCATTATGATCACCTCGGACAAATGGTGTCAGAGCAGCACAGTACGATGCCATCCAATAATAATAAAGACGGACTTTATTGATGTGGTGTGTGCTTGCTCTGTGCAGGATGCTTTTTCATTTGCAGGATAAAAACCAACAGGCAGCCATCAGGCTGTTTGAGTCCTCCTAATTTTCATCACCGGGGAATTTAAATGGATTTGCTTCATCCATTACAAACACAAGCTCGCTGATGCTCCGCAGGCTTGAAGTGTCGCAGTATTGTGACGGATTAATACAACTCCAAGTAAGCCTGGCAAGTAGATTGCGGCCATAGGAGAGATGCTGATTGAAGGAGGAGGCACTTTATCTACTTAACGTCTTGCATTAGCCGGTTTGGGGGGTGGGATATATTTCTTTTCTTTTTATGACAGGTGTTTTTGTGGTTTGGGGTTGGAATCTCAGTTGTGGCGTTTGTAGGCATGGCTTGCCTGGATTCTTCACATTTTCCAAACCACGTATGCTAGCTTTGTTGAAGTGCCCATGGGTGCAAACGTACGTGTGGTTGTCTGCCTATATGTGTCCAGCATCTAACGGCTCACCTATGCACTTTATGAAAGCAAGTGATGTAGAAAGTGAAAATGGGTGTCATGTTGGGAAAATTAAGGTCTGAATGTGGGGGAGGTGGTTGGCCGAAAAATCAACAGTAGAGTACAGTGCCACTATTTTCTTGAAGTTGACACTTTGCTAAAAATAAAACAATTTGTCCAACTGACCTGCAGCAGGTCCTTTTTTTTTTTGCTTGCTTATTTTGTAATAAAATAATGGAGGGGTTAGTTTTGAATCATTTTTAATGAATGAACTTGCATTGTTGGTGTTAAAAAGAAACAAACAGGAAGTGAGCAATGATGGCCATTTATGATCAATTTCCATCAATGAAACATTTGTCTTCTCCATTGATTCCACTTCAAGAAGTCAACTAAGTATTGCTCCCAACAGAAAAAAAAAGCCACCGCATCAAATTTCTGCGAGCTTTCACTCGACCCCCGGCCCCCGAGGCTCTGTGCGATGGCGGGAAACAACAAGTCAGCATGAAGAAATGATGCATCCATCATTGTGACCCTGTTAGAATAAGCGTGGGCTGACATTTGGGCCGTGTGTACTCAGATCCTCGCAGCCTCAACATAACAGTTGTAAAAGAAAGATGACCAGCAGAGTTTCAGCCATTATTGCTGGCATTATTAACCTGCCACTCACTAGCCTTGATTGCACTCCTTCCTCATCTTGATCCAACAGGTATCGACCAATAATTGATCTTGCAGTCAAGGAAATAAGTGTAATAGAAGTTGTGAGGATAAGCCGCTCAGATGATGGATGGAAGTTGAAAATCGAAAGAGATTGCAAGGGAATGGCGAGCGATGCGGTCGCCGAGTTGAAATGCCACAGAAAGTTAAATGCACCGTAGCATATCAGACCGTGCACCGGATAGCGCACAAATAGTTGTAGATTTGCAGTTAGGGATGGATAATTACTGTATTATGTATTCATTCTGGTTGTGCTTAGCGACCCCAAACTCATTTTATGTGGTAATTGGCGCTCAATAATCTGCCGAAATGTTTTAGTATGTCGTAAATTCACGCAAGTATTGAGGCTTCATTGGGTTGGCCTACTTTTAGACTGTTGTAAAGTGAAGGTAGCCGATGAAAAGTGCTGAGGTATGAGAAAATTAAAGGAGCTTGTCACCACACTATCCATTACAATCAACTATTGAACACTCATAAAGATGATGCCTCTTATGATTGGGTACACTTGGCAGATTGGGCTTCAAGAGCTTTGCTGAAACCATGGTGTAATATCCACATCCAGAAAGTACAAAATTGCCAGGATTTACAAACAGAACGTGAGCAAAGGATACTGAAAAGGCTTCATAATGGCAACATTTATAACTAGCAACGGATTCATTTTTTTAAACTAACTAACCAATCACAGAGGTTCTCTTGTACAGTTATTGGATCCTACCTAGCTTTCACTCAAGCCCTGTCACAAACTTCTTAAAAGCACTTTTTCTCTCTCTCTCTCTCTCGCATGAAAACTCCAACGCAGAAAAGTATCGACTTTGTGGCTTGACTGTTTGAGGAATACTAAATTTATAGTTTTCTGTACAACGGACAAAAACACAGATGGAAAAAGCCTCTGGCTGTTTTGATCTCTTTATAGATGCAATGTGCAGGTTGCAGTCAGAAGCAGCGGCCTGAGCCTTGGTTGAATAAAGGCTTTGAAGTGTCGGATTAAGCAACAATTTCTAACGTTGTTCTCGGCCACAGCGGAGCCCACAATTCACATCGGCCTTATTTCCATCTATTAAACATGAGCTTCCTGTAACAAGTGAGATCATTGTCAGTATAGCACCACCCCTCGTTTACAAGGCCAATATTATTTCCTCTTATGCTGTATTGATCGGGGACCAAAGGGCTCTAAGAATTCACTCCAATTTTCTATCGGATTGAAACAAACTGCCTGGGGGAAATTGGGAGGGGAAGGAGGCAGTGGCGGCGGGCTTATCGCACCAATTCCGGCCTCCCGGTTTCCCATGTTTATCGCAGCCTTGGTGAGTGACATTTAAACAAAAAGTCATAAAAGGTGTCACACGGGAGGCGCCACACACAAAGAAAGCCCACGACCCCCCGCGGCTATCCTCCTAGCACGCCATCGTGTCAACACACGTGCACAGTCACATGCTCTTTACAAACGTGGAACTGTACACAGTTGCGCACGCGAATCACAAACGCAGCAAGCCAGCAAGGGTCAACGGGGCCAAATATGAAAGGATGGATTTGTTCAAAGTCAAGTTTCCACTAAGCGAGCAATCCAGAGAAGTTCTCAATGTGGATCGGGAAGATAAATAAGAGCTAAAGAGAACAGCAAAGAATTCTGTTATGTCCAACAGAGTCACATGACTTCCATATACTACAATCTAAACCAGGTAGGTGAGCTTCCGGTGTGCACAGGCCTGTCATGCATATTGCAGTGTTGTTATAGGTCAGATTTTTATAATGCATTTTTACTATATGTCACTGATTCTTGCACGTTAAAATATTGAAAGGTCGCTTTGGGATACTAGCTGTAAGTTGCCAAAAAGTAGCGAGATTGTATTAAACATCCAAAAGCCTATCAAAAAAGAAGCAAATTGTAATTCTTGGTGGCTGCTGTTGCTTGTTGCTCGGGTGAGGAAAAGGGCGTGAATAAGCAGCAGGGATGTTAACAGGTTGCACGGTTTCCTTTTCTCTTTTTTTTGCCTTCTGTCTTCACAGTTTGGCTCATTATCGAACAACAAGCGTCTCAAAGGTGCCAACTGCTGTCACAATTACACTTTTCCCTCCGGCTCGTGCTGATCTCCTCCCCATTAGCCCCACGGCTGTGGCCCTTTATCAAAGTGTCAGGACAAGGAGCAAGAGCAGGGAGCAAGAGACGGGTTGGAAAAAGTGGCAGAAAAGACACTCACCAAAAATTCAAAAGCCTGACTTGACCGTGTTTTGCGCTATGCAGCAGAGCAGGTGCCCTCACCTCGGGCTTTAACTGCTGGAGGACAACAAAGGGATGGTTTTAGAAAGAAAGAAAAAAAGCAGAGGCGGCCGAGATGGGAAGCCTCATCAAATATTAACACGGAGGTCCAGCAACGATTTGGTAACGTGCAAAACAAAGAAGCTAGTTGCTTTGAATCCAAAAGTAAAATGTAAAGCAAACTACAACTCCTGCGCATCTCAGCAGCAAACTCACCATCACTCATCAACAAAGAAGACAAAAGAAAGACACTCAGTGACGCTCCGTGCCGTACTCACCCGTGAAAGTGACTTTTGCGTTCTGGATAACCTCACTCGCTCACTTCTCCGTCTGCTACTCCTCACTTCCAGCCAACCAATAACAGCACCTCTCTGCTAGCTCTATCTTTGGTCAATGCGCTCCCTCTCCTGAGCGCACACACTGAGAGCCTTGCATGCACCACCCAGGATGCTCCTTTTGGTTTCTATGGCAGCGGGATGCTGCGGTGTAAAAAGGGGCTGGGTGTCAGATCAGACTATTGAGACTGAGCATGCAGCATTGGGGTGAGAAGAGGAAGAAAAAAAAAAAAAAAAAAGCAAGTGACAATGCAGCAAAGCTGCATAAGTTTGAACCGCATGAATATCAATGGCGGGGGTAGGAGCTTCCTCATAAATATCAAAGCAGGTGGTTAAACGGTCCAACACATGCAAAGACTTGATTGAGTATAACCTGACTGGGAGGTGATCAAAAGGGGCCTTTTATTAATATCATTAAATTGTAAAAAAAAAAGTGAATAAATAAAATAAAAATCTTGCTTTGTTGTGTAATATAAACGGTGATCCCTTATTATTATGATTATCTAGAAGACTCGTCTGCAGTCCTGGCGGCGGTCATGCGACATATTGCAGCACAATCATCGAGAAAGAGAGAGAGAAAGAGAGAGAGGATGGGAGGGGTGATCTCCCCCCCTCCCCACCCTCCCCCACTCCTCCCAGTCTTCCCTCTATCTAGATTAGCATCACTTCCTCAGCAGCCTGTGGTGGATGAGACCACATGTGACCGCCGCCTCCCACTGCGGGAGCGACGACTAAATAAACACAACTTAATTGCTTTTGAACAGGAACATTTTGGGGGGAGCGTTCAACAAGGTGATCCCCCAGACGGTGTGTATCAAAGATAAGAAGCAGCTTAGCTGTAAACCTCACATCAGCTGCATTCCATTTCGTTTATTCCTTACGCGTGGTTCCAAACAGATTCACTATAAGTATAAAGCAAAATATAATCAGTTGACACGGCCCTATAAAATTGCGTGAACATTGAAGGGACAATGCCACTTGGATTGGCAACCCAGTGGGTGTCCGAAGTTGTAATATAATGGATTGTTTTGGGCCTTAGCTTTTGCACTGTACCCAAACTTTATTAGACCTTGATTTATTAGAAGTCACCATGGGACTGGGTCTCATGCATCATTTCAGGTGCCTTTTACAGTGTTTACACTGATAGTGTGCACTGCTTTATCATCACAACATGGCTGATTTCATGAGGTGTTTTTTTTTTTTAAAGGGATAAAAACAATGCGGCAAACTCAAATATTGTGAATAGTTTCAGGAGTGTTGACTTATATATTAATATTTCAAAACAATACGAAATATATATACATATAGGATAGGAAAGTGTCTGCAGTATTACATTTTATAAATGTTCAGAATGAAATAAGTTAATTAAAAAGATATAGCAAGTGTAATGGGCTACCCAAACACAGTACAGTAATGAAAAAAAAAATGTTTTGAAACTGTCAACCAATGTCCCTGGAGTACGACGTTAACCTTGCCTGCAAACTGCTGACGTTTTAATTACATACAATTTAATTAAATATAATTAAAAAGAATTAAAAATCGGATATGAATGGGATAGCAGACAAATGACCATTACAGTGGATCCAAACAAGAAACATTTTGAGAAAACACTATTCAATAATACAGAAGTAATCCGTCCAGACCAAACGTAATAATATTTAGTGCTCCATATAATATTATCTTATTTTTGTGTTGTCAAAGAATTGTTGTTAACCTCTGTAATGGGCATAGGCACGCAGGTATTGCTTCTGTGTTACTTTAAAAACAAACTAGCCAGCCATTTAATCTGATCCGGGTGATACAACGTGGTTGTAATCCATCCTCAATTTAATCTTATCACATAATGATGTCGTCGGTGTAAACATGGCGAACAATAACCTTTAAAGCAATCAGTCGGCTGACAGCAGGTGGATGGGCATTGACGGACGGAGGAGCAGCTCAAGTGCTGACAAGTTCACGATGAACACATCGAGTACGAGCTGCGACTGTCAAGATCCTCCGGTGAGTATCAGGTGGTATTATTAACATTTCAAAGTCAGACACGTTGCGTGAAAGAAGAACCAAAAGCCACATTTGGGTCCGACATGGTCTCTTTGGGTTCAATTTACAAATGTCAATACTGCTACCTAAAGGTCACCTCAAACAAAGTGTTCTTTTTGTCACATTAACAAAATATCACCGGCATCACACTAGAACGTCAACTATCTGCAAAAAAAATAACTTTCCTCCTGATAAATCTTTGACGAAAATAATTGGGCTAGAAGCTAGATCCTACCTAGCTCGTAAAATCCAATTGTATGTATCAGGTACAAGGTGATATACAAAATCCATGATGGAGAAGGACGAATCTGTGAGGGTCTTGCTTTAACTTTTTTGTCTTACGGTGATCTCAATGTTTTTAGGTACATATTTATGCATTATTGTCATAAAAGCGATGGATTAGGTTTGGTGGACTCCATTTAAATTGGCTAGTAGTACAGTAGCCTGCAAGCAGCTATTTAGCATAAAGTGTAACTGTCAGCATGTTTTTTTTATACATTGCCCAAATACCTTTAGTCTGTTTACATTCGTCTTGTTGCAAGGTCTGTGAGTTCTTCTCCAAGATAGTGGAGTTAGTCTCTGGAGCCCTGTTTATCCTGCCGGATTCCGAGTTAGCTTGTAGATCATGCAGTGCCGACTGAATCATTTATCAAGTAGCCGCCAAGACTTGAAGCTATCCCTGGCAAAAAGATCCACGCAAGAGAGTGTGAGCTGCTGTGGGGGTCTCATATTTTAATTTACTACAAAACCAGAGTAATAACAGTAAAAATGAATGTGAAGAATGCTCAAATTCCATCCGTTGTGCTATCCCAGTACAACGCAGTAATGCAAACACAAAAATGAATAGTAGACCTACTACTGCTCGAAATGACTTGGTAAGATGCTGTAATGTTAGTCCGTTTTCCTAGAGGATAAAAAATATATGCCTGTGAATATTGTCATATTATCTGTGTTGCACCACCTTTTGTGTTCAAATACTCATTACGTCAAGGATTTCAAAAAGTGAGAACTATCAATGCTAACCGTGAGCATGTCTTACATTTACTTTGATATCAAGCTTCCAATGAGAGTGGCATTAAATAGTTTGAAGCCTTTGCTTTGATGAAATTGCTATTTGCCAATAAACCTTTCATTATAAAACTTTGCTTGCCTTTTTGTGTAACGTTTGGTAAAAATACACCTCCACAAGATTAGCGGTGCTTCTGTATGGATGGATATGAGACAGCATGCAGCGAAAAAGCACCTGAAATAACAGTCCAATAACAGTAGACCATGAGCAGGAAGTTGGCACAACAGCAGGGCATCACTGTTATTTATCTGTTGTGTTTACTTTTTTTTTCCACTTGACTTTCTTTCAATAGAAAAAAAAAATGAAGCCCATGAAATTCCTGGTGATCCAGACCGGATGCTTTTGTTTGGTGTGTGTCCAAGGGAGTGTGGTCGCTTTCTTCCAGAATCCATTCCAGTACTTTGGCTCTCACTTTATAAAAGGCACAGGAATCATCACCCCGTTTAAGCTTGAGGCCTTTTTTTGGAAACAGAGACTGATTGAAGTCTTTGCCACAGCAGGATGCAAGAGATAGACATTCGTGAGATGAGGAGTAGAAGGAGTTCCCCGAGTAGCCAGAAATAATGAAGGTCATTGTGCACTTCTGACGCCTGAAGGAATACCATCCCCTTCACAGCTTTCAGACCATTATTTACCCTTGCAGGTTTTAAATTGAAATTCCTCATTCGTGTTCTGGATTCAACTTGATTTAGGTGTGGCTTTGAAATGTTTCAGTCTGTTTAAATAGAAAGTGGGCATAACTAGCAAACATGAACTCAGTGGTCCACAATGTTTTCACTGATGTGGGCTGATGAGCAACTTCAATGATGTGAATATAGCTCTCCCCAAACAATTTGGACATCCTGCAGAATAGGAAACGTCTGGAATATCCCGACCCATTTCCTAATGGTTAGCTGACATGATAAAAGCTGCACCACTTCCAGCTTTGTCGTCTCCCGTTAAGAGACCAAGCTACATCGTCTGCCTGCTACTTTTGCTATTTTGAAGTTCAGTTGAAGCGTGAAAGCATGTTTGTACGCCTTCTTCCTTTATTCTTCTCACATAAGCGATAGCGAAGGCAAGCAGAAGACAGTGACTTGTCCTGATGTCGAAAATGGCCTCGGGGGCTGTCTCGTAAGCACTACCACGGCGATTAGAAATATAAGCAGAGCAGAGTCTCACCACAGTAAACCATCTTAGATAGAGCGTAAACGCAATCAAAGCCTTTTTTTTCCCCTGGATGGTTTGAGAAACACTCTCCAAGCTTTGTAGTGTTTCTGTTTGATGACAGACCTATTAAATACGCTTTATTACCATTTCGAGTTGTTAACATAATTCAGCTCAGTGTTCAGTCAACACAGTATAGCTTAACGACCAATGAAAACATGATTTATATCGCCATGTTTTTAACCATTTTTGCCATTGCTAGAAATGTCCATCAGAGATTGATCTCCTCCAGGTAAAGACCCACAACATGATCACCGTCACTAAGATTAATTAAGACAAGAGTTAAAAGAGTTGCACTCTAAAGGGGTGTTTGCGCTATTGTGGGAATGAGCACAGCCAACTTGCTCCTTAGCCAATAGAAACGACTCCTATCATTCCCTTTAAATCTACATGTTGGAAGTGTAACAGACTCGCCTTAAAAAAGATTTCTACTTCTCGGACAGTGTGAAGTGGGCACTCGGAGGTCACATTTTACCCCGGTTTTTGTGTCGCGGAAGTCGGTCATTGTCATATTTTTTCAGGCTGACCCAGTCTGTCACTCTGTCGTTGATATTTTTAACATTCCTCGCTAAATTACATTTCGTTATTGCTATTTTTTAACCGTCAGTAAAACACTTTGCTCATGAGTAACCGCACACAATTGTATTCGTTTAGAAACAGTTGGGACCAATTTAGTACATAGAATTATATAAATTCTCATAATATTACTGCTCCACCTTTTCTTCTCCAAACTGAGCAGAACAATCAAGTAATTGACTTGCCCTTTCAAGTCATCTGGCTAGTATTTCGGAGGATCTATTCTAGCTGTAAGAACAGTTGGGAAGTAAAAGGAAATTGTAAAATATTCCAGGCGGCGGGACAGGGGTGGATACTCGACCATAACTTCTTTTCATTCAATGAGTTGAAAGTAATTGTCCTTGCATTTTACACATGCACATATCTGATTGCAAGATAGCGCGCCACAAAGTGCAATCTCACGCTTCGCTGGATTCTGTTTAAAAAAAATCAGAAAATGGCAGTTTATTGCTTTTTTTTCAGAATCTCAGCGTAAAAGAGGCTAATGATGACATCCCCGCCCAATTGCATGCACACAGTTGTTTGTAGGATCATTTTAAAATGCATCATTATTAACCCCTCAATGTTTATTATTAAAATTGACACAAATGGCAGATGTGTGGCCAAGTGAGGTACGGAGCCTTCAAAGCAGGGATTTTTCATGTGCACACACACACAGAAGGTTCCAAGCAGGCGGGAGCCGGCCACCATAATTAACCTCTCTGGATGGATAAATAACCCAAGCTAATCCTTCTGCAAGAGTAACCTGAGCAACCATGGCTTTCTGTCTTGAAAGGATTAGCAGTGATTAGGCAGCAGGCAGGCCAGATCATTCTCCCCGGGGCTCTCAACAAGAGAAATAAAAAGTCTTCAATGAACCAAGAAGGCAAGATGCTACTGGGACAGGTCATGAAACCTGGCAGCCTCAATAGAGTGGCTGCACCGGTCATTGCAGGTGTTCAGCTATTCATGTTCAAGTTAATTGCCCGAGACGGCAACTAACGTTCCATTCCAGGAAACGGGAACCCTGGACACTTAAACTTGATCAACTGGCCAGTGGTGGCTTTTAGAGGGGCTGGTGCACTGCATCAAACTGAGACACAATTTTGGCAAGAAATGCTGTAGAACTGTAATTACGGATCCATGTTTTTCTATTTTTATTTTATCATATAAGCATACGACTGACATGTAATTGTGAGAAAAGGCTATAAAATGTGAAATAAAAAAAATACATGATATGTCCTTTTTATGATGCATAAACAATAAAACGTCACAAAATTGAATGACAAATGTGTAAAGGTTCATTCTCATTCTTATACAACAGGGATACTCGAGTAAATATCCTTAAGGGCTTCAAATATTTGTTTAAATGGGTCAAAAGGTCTGCGTATCAAGCTCAGGTCAAACAACAAAATGTTCTTTTCATTGGAAACAATAAAAATGAACAAATCTGAAATAAAATGTCCTTTTCCATTTGAATGAATTCAAATGAATAGTTGTCTAAAAAAAGGAACATGATCCTTGTTATGAATTCTAAGCAAACATCAAGAGAGGGGTTTTGAAAAAAACATCTGTATATTGCAGTTTCACACGTCACACTGCGTGCCAGTGTGTGTTGGTGTTTATGAGATGGGCGGTAATTAACGTCACGTAAAACACAACTAACGGCAATTGCACACAAGGCACTTCCAGTACACTTGAGCGTGCCTACTCGCTTTGTCAGCCAAACAAAATTTACAGTCCAGTACACACACTAGCCAGCTAGCAAGTGAGTCACAAAGCCATGCTTCCAGCTAGTCATTATGATGTCACTGGCCATGCTCAAGCAGCGTGAACTCGTCTACTCGAATTATCCCTCCATCCATTTTCAACACGGCTTACAAATAGGCGGCTGGCGTGCCGGATGCTGTCCGGGGTCACCTACCGAGTACTCTTGTCATACAATATTTTGTATATATTGCAGTAGTAGGCATGATGTCATTGTTGAATCAAAACAATATTACATTCTCAGATGAGGTATTGAAGATTATTGCTATCTTTTTGGAGATGTGTAGTGGAAATCAATAGCCTTGAGTGTACCCAGAATTAAATAGTTCTCTCTGGGGAGTCACACATTCATCTTTGTAATGAATGGCACATCAAGACCTTCCTGCAATCTCAGGCCCCATCGAAGCAGCTTGCCTGAGGCGGAAATACATGTAAGTTCTGTTCAGAGAGAAAGCGGGCTCATGCTGGGAAACGGCGCTCTTTTTTTTTTTTTTTTTTTTACACAAGAATACAAATCAGAATCTACTCAGTTATTCACAGCAGGAGATTTAATATAGACCTTCTAAAACCCTCTCACGGATCATTGCGCTATCCTGGAAAAGATGGGGAAGCGGTGACCCGAATCAGGTGAGCAGAGATATAATGTGCAGGAGAGCTTCTTTTTTTTTTTCTGGGAAAGTTGTCATGTTATTTGCTGCTGCGTTCGGAGAAGATCGAATTTGTCATTTCGTACAGAACCGCATCACAGGTAATCAAGTGAACTGGACCCCGGAGGTGCGTTCAAGATTGTTCAGGAGAAGACTGAGAGGTGAAGCATTTGGTTTGATAGAATGCTTGATCAATCAAAATTTCCAAGCACCTTTTTGAGCTGTCATTAATTTTAATGATCTTGAAAAAGAAAAGAAAAAGTTTCCTGGGTAAACACGCCGACTCCCTGCAATAAAAGGATGTGAAGGTTTAGTGTCTTTGGTTTAATGGTCAGTGGTAGCAGGAAAGGAGTGGCTTTTGTGTACACCCAGGGGCGGGTTCTCATTTTAAGTGACCCACTCAGTTCTCTGAACTGGCCCAGCCAACTTAAAAGAGTGGGGCCACATTTTAACAGTGACAATATTCTTCCAGTCTTGGCCCAATTCCAAGACAGCTTTGTCTATCGATTTGGATGTCTTGCCGTTCCCTCAGCAAACATGTCAAGATTGTGGTAGGAAAACTAAAATCTAAGGTCGTTTGAATGATTTTGTATAATAATAAATCTGATTGACAGAATTTGCTTGAATTTTTCTATAAGCACTGCTTGTGAGTTCTTACTGCTCACAAAAAGTTGGACATTTGACTTCTGGCTAAAGTTTCAGGATTGACCTAAAATGCATTATAACCTTTATTGATGAATAAAATGTGACCTTCTCTAAATTTTTATAGCAAAATCCTCAATAGGCGTTAGAATTGCTACTTCAATTAAAAGTGCTATTTGAACAATCTGCTTCATCATTCATCAAACAGAGGCTCCTCCTAAAAACTGTAATTGTTGTTTCATTCTTAATTTGCGTGCTTAAAAGCACATCAAAATGCTTAGCATATCTTTTTGAGTGCAAATTGAATTCCAGAAAGATGACAGCAAAACAAATTGCTCGGAGCATTCTAAGGAAAATGAAGCAGTTATTCCCCGGTGGAGCCGTGAGAGACATCTTGTTGCCGCGAAGTTGAGAAGCTTCATGTAGTGTTTACTTGCCATCTCAAGGCTTCTAAAGGCAATTATAAACCCTTTGAGTGGGAGTGTTGATTACTTGTGGATTTTCGCTGCAGGGCAACACTGTACTTACTTGTTTAATTTTCCACTTGATTGGCATCAGATTCCCAGAGAGCCAACCAGCAATTAAAAACTAAATTTGTCGTCATATTTCCTCTATAAAGTCAACGACTTTGGATAATGAATTATCTATTAATCTATGAAATGTGTGGATTCAATGTCAAATAAATACGATGCCGTTGACTTTGTGAACGTATGTAGAGACGAGTCAAGACGAATGGCATAAATGAAATTAAACCATTGCGGAAAGGGTCATTAAAACGACAAAACTAATTGTTAGACTGAACGTAGTTCACAGACGAGCGGTGGGAGCAAAAAATTGTGAGAGAGTAAAGTCATGATGCTTTGAACAGTTCGATGAATCACTTAGCAACGCTTCTCTTATTTGTCTTCATTACAAACTGGCAGGTTGAAAGTATTAGCGCCCATGTTCGGCCACTGACATCGATGGCAGGTGATTCGTTATCACTCCGCTGGCACTCGCCTCCGCCTGAACTGCCGCCGTGGCCGCCGCTGTTCGTAATTACACGCTTGACTGAGAATTTGCTTGTCAAAGACCCGAGCAATGATGTCGCAGGGGATGAGTTACCGGCTGTGAAACTTATTTACATATTAAGATTTCCATACGTGACCCCCACAGGTCACCGGCGATAACGTGTAAATTAGCACGACACTCTACTGACGATCTTGGCAGATTTTATACGTTTCTTGGCTACTAACACTGAGGAAGAGCAATTAGAAACATGAGTATAGAAGAACAGCAGTGCCGAAAGAGCACATACCTCCACCAAGGCTTTTGTCACCTTCGAAATGAGTGATTCAACCATGAGGTGTCAAACTAAATGCTTTTATTTCCCTTTTTTTTTTGCAACCCACTAAAGCAAATTAAGTTATCTACTTTGTTTTTTGCAAAATGGATTTCCTTTTTTTTTTCCCTATCCATTTTGGCAGTAAATCTATACCCCTTCCAAAAATCACTTAACAGAGATTAAAAGGTTTCCCCCCCACACACACACAAATCTAAAATAAAAAACACCTTTATCGTTAGTAGTCCAAATTTTTCATGACTCCTGATTGCATATTAAAAAAAATAAAAAATAAACAGAGGTGTGATGCATTTAAGCCCATTAGTTTACGATTTTTGACAAGAAGGGGCACTGGGTGAAGAGCTGTTAAGACATTGCCTGAATAGTGAATGGATGTCTCGTTATGGCAATAAATTAGAGATTGGGACAAATATTTCACATATGATAGATTCATTATTCTTATATTACAATTGGTTGGACTTTTTACTTCCAAACAGTTGGTACGTGGTGCACTGAATAGAGACTTTGCTGCTGTCATTGTTATTTAGGAAGCAAAATTTGCCGTGGAACTAATTGAGATGAAGTCATTTTTATTTGCTTCGACAAAAATATTCATCTTGCACGGGAAAGACAAATGAGATATGCAGATTAAATTGTGTGCGACCTCCGCTGAATAATGTATCAAGGTTCCCTGCATGGCTGTGTGCAAAATCTGCTAATTGTGATAATTCATACTTGCTGTCAAAAACTAATGAATTCGTATTATAGCCTCAGTTATGATGTAATCTTAAAATATTTAAGGTTAGAGTTGAAGTCAATCAATGTATGGCTGGACTAAAATTAGGTAGGCTGACATTATTTAGGGCTTTTCAAAAGGATATCTCTCGTTCAAATAATGTTTTTCATGTAGAGCAACAAATTGACCCATTTGTCCAAAAACAAATCCACCTATATGTTGGCTGGATACCAGAAATAATTATTCATACCTTGTATTCATATCTATGAGCAATTTAGACTTTAATAAATGTAACATGCATGTTTTAATGATTTGAAGGGGAAAGATGAGAAAAGTGTAATTGAGTAGAAGTATATTTTGAGAAAAAAAAACTGGTACAAGTAACTTATTCAAATATAATTCCTCAAGTCAAAAAAAAAGAACTAAATAATAATAAAAGCTCTGAAAAGTACTTGGAGTGAAAGTATTTTTTATGGCACGTGAACAGATGTTTCCTCATCACATAATTAATTTTCTTCCCTCAAGTCATATAGTAACTTAAAGACTTGAAACATTGCCACTAACTAAACACACCCTTAAAACAGGCCCAGGATTTCCAAACTGTCATACGCAAGTAGATTCACCAACTACAACCTCCAAAAGGAGATCTAGTAAATAAAATAAATAATAATAATAAATAAAAAATAAAATAAAAAATTGCAGTGCATTCAGAAAAGATCAACAAGTGCATTTTAAATGCAACAAGCATTATATTATTATATTATATATTATATATATATATATTATATATAGCTATTATATTCATGCTAGCTGCTCACAGCAAAGTGTATTTTGACATTTTGTGAGGAGGATAATGTACATATGTCTATAATTTCCCATTTTCAAAAAAGGAAATTAAAGTAATATTGAATGATCTCAAAAGTGAACATGTTCAAGGGAAAACAGTATATCTGGTTATCCAAATTAATTTCTAGACAAGATAAGAGCTAATATTGGGTGGATGCAGAGTACAACTTAACTTGGCGGTCGATTAGGCAAAAACAGCAGTGCATTACTATGGCGGCGACGTTAAGATTAGACTACTAAATGATTAAACAACAGTACAGACATTTTTAAAATATAATTACATTATACATGACATACAATTTTAAACGGTCACATGTGAAAAGAAATTCCACTACTGTGCAAAACAAATAATCAACAAAGGTGAATTTGTGCTGAAGAGCCAGAAATGAAAATGCTTGAATCTTTTTGCTTTCCTGTAATTCATTGAATAATTTAGTTGTATAATAAATAACTCTTAAAGCAAGAATGTATCAAATAAAACAACTTTTAAGATTTTAAATACACACTGCCATGATTCTAACATTTGTTTTGAAAAAATATTGCTTTCATTCTGAAGTATAGAGCCGCTGGGCGTTTGCCTTTAAAAGTGAAAGTGTACATAGCAAACGAATTGTTAGTTGTTGACATTTTGTGTGGAGGGCCTTTGAGGATGAATTTTAAGATGATGAAGTGGACCAGGCAGCACCTTTCCACCAGACAATATGTAAGGTCATGCCATCCGTTTTCATCATCTTTTTAGGCCGTCAGAGGGCCAAATGTCACATGAAGCCAGCAACTTTTGTTTTCCATGCCTGTGCAGTTGCATTCATGGGAAGATGTTGGGGGGAAGGGGGTGGGCAATTTTCTCTGTGTCTCTTGAAGACACGCCACCCTGTTGACAAACTTGAGCTTGTAAATCTACACCAGTGCTTACTTTATTCGGCCCTCTGGTCCATTGTCATGAGCCCCTTATTCAATTTTACCCCCCACCACCCGACCCCACCCTTTCACTCTAGCTTTTCGTTTCCTCGGGGGACTATTAATGGCAGGACCAGTGAAAACGACTGAAAGCAGCCATAGATTTCAGGAAATGGGAATGGTTCAGTCCAAAGTGATGAAGCGCCATAGGCACTTCATGTTCTAGGGAACCAAGAAGTTGCAGTCCAACGAGATGAAGCTTGCTGATATGCTACTACACACAGATACATAGTGACAGTTCCAGAAATATTAATGTAATAATGGACACACAGATGCAAGGCTGTGAGGCAAGCAAATGCCTAAGTACTACTGAATGTTAACCAAAAATGATGGCTAAATGGATTTTTCAGATAAAACAAGACAGACTTAAAAAGAAGGTTAGTTTATCCATACATTTTTTATACTACATATACCGTTCGGAGTCACCGGGAGCTTAAGCTGCCGGTTGTCAACAATAGGGCACATACAGATTTAGGACGGAACTCCCACTGAGACTCACTCGCTGAGTGGGAACTGAATTCACACTGCCTCCATAGAAGGCAGGAGAGTTAAGTACCGTGCACTCTTCCGTTAAGTCTTCGATTACCTCCTTATGGAACCTGCGACACAGAGGACACCATCTGTCAAGTTGTTCTAGAATGAGTGAGAGCGCTGAGACTCGGTGTGATCCAGGGACGCTACGGTCTGTGGACCCATCACTTGGTGCGACTCTACGGTCTAATTAACAAATAAAGATTTGAGCAACACCCGTCGTCCTCCTAATTATCCTCAAGCTGTCAGCACCTCGCACTTGACTTCCTTTCATCAAGGCATTTATGTTTTACGCCATATCATCGAGCCAGTCTGACTGATGTGTGCTGAAAGCCTCGTGACTTCTCCCAGCCAAATGAAGGAAGCTTGGAATGTAATGATCAAGGTAAATTGGTTGAATATACAATACTGTGCAAAAGTTTTGGGCCATTGTTTGATTAGAAAAGTTGTAATGATCATAAAAACTAGAATTCCATCAAGTGTGGAGCTGGATGGATTATGGTTAATGGACGATGGGGAAGCAGATGGGGTGGAAGAGAAGGAGGCAATACAATTATGGGGGAAGGACAGCGCCAATGGTATCATATCAACTCACCCCCAAGAAAATTGAAAATGCATCATTTTCCAGATTATTACACCAAAGTATGTAATAAAATATCCTTTGTAATGGAAAGATGATTGTTTTGCCCTTCACGCACAATTTTTCAACATTAATATGGTAGCCTGCATTCTCTTTACAACATATAGTACCTGTAATTTTTTTCCCTCCTTTCATGACATTTTTTTTTCATGTACAGGTTACTATTTGAAGAACTAATACGTAAATAAAATGTCGATTACGGTGGAAATAAAAACATATATCTTAGAATAGTCATCTAGTTACACATCCACCGTGAGCATCACAACAACCAAAGAGATTTTGTTTTGTTTTAGTGAACTGATCAAGTCATCTCCTCAATGTACTGTTCTGCTCTGGTGATGCACATCAGGACAGAAAAGTCATCTCACGCTCTGTTGTGTTTACTAGTCATTTGCTCTCAACTGTGCACAATTCGAGCATGAGGAGTCCTCAGTCAATTAAAAGCAAGCATTGTTCTGAGAGTTTGCTTGGCCACTCTCGTGATTTTTACCCTCGGTTTATTTAGCGAGGCGTCTGTGATTTTGGAAACATGTTGCGGTCAACTTGTACTACTGCCACAGGCACAGTCTCCATGGGGAGGAGATCATGCTCCACTTCATTGTGACACCGTACAAATTGGCACTCATGGTTCCCTCCCTCCCTCCCTCCCTCGTGTCTGCAGCACTCGCGCAGCCCCAGACCGTGTCACTCCCACGCTTGACTGTAGCCAAGGCGCACTCGTCTTTGTTCTCCTCTCACATACTTGACATCATGTGAACCAAATAAGCTTATCTTGGTTTGATCAGACCACAAGACATGGTTGCAGTAATCCATGTCAGATGGTGTCATGTTTTGGAAAGGCTTCCTTCTGGGATGACAGCCTTGCAGAGCAATTTGAAGCAGTATGTAGCATATGGTTGGAGCACCAGCAGGCTGACCCTGCACCCCTTCGACCTCTGCAGCAAGACTGACAGCATTTTCCATGGAGTATGATGTTGAGTATTTGCACTTAACTTCTTTGCGAGGTCACGGCGAGGCATGCCACACACCTGGTCCACATTCACACCCGAGATCTTGTAAAAGTAACGAGTCACAATATAGCTGGCTAATTGGGTCTAATTTGGACATTTCAATTTGGGAGCGTGTTCATATTTATCTGGATTAACAATACTTGTCAAGTATCATCATTATCATGATGCCTTGTGAAAATGATGACAGACAAAATTGTTAACAAGGTAAGATAATATTAAAAAATGTGTCTGAACACAAGGAACCTAATGAGATAAATCAAATTACTATGTGGATATTGCTTAACTAATATTACAATATATTATAACATAATATTACAGCACTAAAATATATGACAAGAATGTAGAGCTGTTAAAATTCAATAATCGATTACCAAATTCATTGACCATTTTACTTATCGAGCCTTCTTATGATTGTCCAAATTCTCAAATGTCATCCAAATATTTTTCAAGTCATTCATAAAAACAGAAAATAGTTCATCCTTCATCAAAACAAGACATTTGCAACCATCAGTTTTTATTTCAGAAAACAAAGGCCTCAAAAATAAATGAATCGCATTGTGTTTTTGGATCAGTGAAAAATACAAATTAAAGAACAATAATTGGGTGGTATCCACTTAATGACTTTGAATGCAAAATGTAATTTTATTTGATTATTCCATTAATCGATGGAATATCGACAGAATAATCAGTTCTAAAAATATTCCATAGTGTCAGCCCTACTGAGGGGTGAACCCACTTTTGTAAGATGCTATAAGCGCAGTCAAGAGATTTGTATTCATAGCTTGGCATGGCATAGTTATTCCTAGCGACTGATTCTATCCTGGAGAATTCATGTAGGAGATAACATAAAATGTGCACCTTCAGGACACCCCGGTCACGTCTGAATGTTAAAGTCGGTCATGCGAGGGACCCGAAGGTGCTCAAGGAAAGCGCAAGAAATGCACATTTGTAATGCTGTCTACACAAGCGCTTCTTTGGTATTCAAGCCAATGTTGGACTTTTATATTAAAGCACAATCATGTGGATAGAAATATGCCCTGTATTACCTCCTGGTCCCACAAGATCTGCCTGACTTCTCCGACTCTTGAGACATGTCCAATTCTGAGCAATGAACCAATCGTGCTGGAGCATGTTACAGATTGGATGAGGCTATGACCACAATAACCCTCCGACTGATCAAATCCATCCTCAAATTGACTTTCTTTCACTTTACAAACATTTCCAGACTCCTTCTCCTGATCACTTCTTGCCTGTACTATTACGACAGAGTTATACCGACATGGACTCGCAAGCATCCATCCATCAAATCAATGTTGCACATTTTGATCTCTTTGTGTTTATATGCATGTTTGTGATGAAGGTATGATGCAGTGCTGAATGACAGCTGATGCAAATATCCTCTTCCAATGAAGGCTACTAAAGCTCAAGGGGGGGGGGGGGATAAATGTGATCAAAAATAGGGCCGCTCAATTCAAGTCCACACAGCTGATAATGAAAGGGGAATTTCTAATAAGGTGTTTGTATGGGTTGGTGTGTTCGCGTGTGTGTTCAGCACCCTTTTTTGCCCACGAGCTCTACAGGCTTCATTTAGGCATTCAGACTTGAGCCACTCTCTGGTGTAAATAGCAATATTGCAGATTAGCAGTTGATTAGGTTTTGCAAGCAGCAGCAAGTGGGTGCGGTCAGGTCATGTGATAGTCCTCATACGAACAGGGCGGAACTAATTGGTCAACAAATAACATATCTTGTTTTCCTCTCAGTCACTCAGATAGTTTCAGAATCGCTAATTGGTCATTTCATTGTAGTCAATAAAAAAACAAATTAACTGTGATACGTAAAGTGGTTGTCCATGTACATGAATATTAAGTGTGATTGTGGACTGAGTGAGTATTTCACTTTCGAGACCTGATTATTTGTATACAAACAAAAAGTCAATTCCTCATAGCCGTTTTAAGATGTCCAGTGAGAAATTCTGAGAATGTTTTGGTTTTGTTAGACAATGACAAGATCAGACCACTTTAATACCCCATGATGACATCACTGCTAATATTGTGCTGGGAATCATTCAAACAAAACAGGACTCAACTGGACAAAACTGGTGTGGACGTGACAGTTCAACATGAATCTATGTCAAAAATGTGAACATAAAGCAAAGAAGCCGGATTTCAACGCTCAAGAGGGCCAACTGAGCCAAATAAGGTTTGACATTCAAGTGGGCTTCATGGCCCGCAGTAATGAGATGAATCGGCAGCTCCCGAACACGTGACACACCGATGAAGATGTGCATGGGGCGACAATCAAGCTGACCCACAATTAAGTATGGTGACTGTAGTAATCTGTTGTGACATCAGCGCAGATAGTATCTCTGCCAAAAGCTCTCTACGAAGTTGAATTGAAGCAACACTTTTAATACTGTGGAGTCCTCGTCACGTTAGCTTTGACAATAATCCTGTACATGCAAATTTTTATGACAACATGAATCGAACAAAATTGAATATGTATCATGAGGAACACGACCGACAGTTGTCAGATCAATCTGGCTCCAAAAGATGTAAATCTATCTTCTCACAGCCATCCCATGTGCACTTCAAGCTGCAGGCATCCGGAATTATGCTTCACTCAACTGTTAACCATAAAGAGAAATGTCAAACAACATTGTCACGATAAGATATTGCTTTTTTTTTTTTTTAATCTCACACGGGTAGATTCCATGCAAACAAGGCTCAAGATGTCATTACAAAATTGCATTTATTTGACATTGCAAAACAGCATCATTTATTATTGTTAAATATGCCACCTGATTTTGTCTTGCATACATCAATCATACTCAAGTCCGTGAAATTTGTATTATCAATTATTTGCTCAAAACATGACCTAATATGCAAGAATGTCAACACTTGATTTGTTAAAACTGTAAAAATGAGCAAACCTTATGGGGAATTTTATTTGAAACTGTTGAATATGATTAAATTATTATGAAAATGAAATTACGTCTTTGCGCGAAAACCTTCCATGGCCCAAAAAAAAAAAATTGGGGACCACTGTACTGTACTGTGCTGAAACATAACAATGATATTCTTCAATTTATCCATTTTGAATCAATTAGTATTGTTGCTTTATATCAACCCGACATGATAGCAGTGGTAATAAAAACTGGATTAAGTTGAATATTCCCTACTGAAGCCCCGCCGCGGAGTTATGCAACCCTTTGCTCCACTGTTTGTTTGCTGTTAACATTTACCATTATCAGAAGCAGCCAAACAAATCTGGCAGAAAAAAAATCCCCTTCATAATTGCTCAAGATAATCTTTCAGAGACATCCAATACTCCAAGGATATGATGACTTTGATCACTAAAGAAGGAAAGTGCTCAAATTTGACGCGATTGCCTGAATTGGTGTTTTGCACTATTATGTTGCTATGCTATGATGTCACACTACACACGGCAGGATTTTAACTTCCAATTCCATAAGTGGGCCATTCAGTTCCCAATATACATTTTGGGAAAATATATATGAGGAGACGTCAAATGCCACTGCAACCTCTATACCTCAACATCACCACAAGTATCTCGTCTGGAAGATTCACGTGGCAGAAACTGTTTACATCAGCGACAGCAGCTTGATATAGTGAGACGTCAGTGGCATGGTGACGTACGATAAAACCCCCACGCTGAGAATGATGCGGGATGACAGCGTCGACAAGCGGGAACGGTGCCAGCACCGAAAAGGCAGTAAAGCGTTTTGGATTGCACCTGCTGACGGCAACTAACTTTCTGATTTCACAACTTGACAACAAAGGCGACACCTGTTTGGACATCTGACGGCCACCATCTTGAAAGGTGCTACGTTTACAACTACATTCTGATTATTTAACCACGTAAATTTGGTTGTATTTTTATTATTTGAAAATGGTGTCTCTTTATTTCGCCTTAATACACAGATGTCAAATATTATTGTTCATAAGAAACCTTGATTACTAATTTAATCATTTCCTTATGCTGTTGCTGCATTTGGCTCAGGAATTGAGAATGAAATGTGGCATGCACTGAATAATGAATACACAAATTATAGTGGAAAAGATGCATCAATAGCCCCAAGGTCTTCAATTTGACGATTTTGGAGGAAACAAGGTCTCTTAGTCATCAGTTGAGATCACAGCATACCTCCAGAGGCCAATTTTCAGCAAGGAATGAACTTTTGTCGTGTTTTGCTATGGGGGTGGGGAGACTTTTGTGGCCTTTCCAAAACAATGAGCAGCTTCAACAAAGAGAAGAATGTCAGAAAAGTAACAAAGGAAGATACAAGTGGAAGTAAGTAAGGTGACTCACAAAGCCCTTCATCTGGATGTTAAAAATGACATTCTAACTGGGGTTGTTTCACAGGTGGTTGGTTATAGTAGCAGCAATGTCATATTTTATAGTGTCTGTCCTCACTCTGGTCACAGGTGAGCTGCAGCCTATGCCAGCCGACTTTAATATCCACCGTTTGGAATGTTGGAGAAAGACAATTAATACAAGCAATGCAATCCAAACTCATGCAATTTCTTGGAAATGTGAGGCAGACATGCAAACTGTGCCGCCCATCAACTGTTCCAAGAAACTGAATACAAACTTGATCAAACAATGGAATCAGCCGACTGTGTTTTAAATTATGATATTGCCTTCTTCGGAAAAAAAAAAAAAAAAAATCAGATGTCAAGCAGAACAAACTAAAGCCAAATTAAAAGGGGTTGTCACTTTTTGTACATGGCAGGTTAGAGATAAGAGTGCAAAAGAAGACAAATGAAATTCAACAGTCTGGTTGACACATTCAGAATGCACGCATCATCGGGATTGTGCTTACCTTGATCCGTGTGTTTGGCGCCGTGGCCGGACAAGAGGAAAAGGAAGTCCTGACACGTGTCCTGCTCCAACAGCGAGCTGTTGTGCAGGCAGAGGTCCACAATGAGGGTCACGGCTCTCTGACACACCATGTCATACTCCGCTCGCTCCGAACTCATGCTGCTCCCAGCTGCATCGTCAGCCTCGGAGTGCGCTCATTAGAGGGCACAACAGCGTGCGCGCGCGCGCACTCAAGCAAGCACTCATACACTGGCGCGCGCGCGCGCGCTCGTGCACACACGCACACGTTGGAGCCCGATTATGTAGAAAATGAATGCAACAAGTGTCTATGTGCTTGTTCATTTTCAAAAGGGCGTTAGAAATACTTACACTACTTGAAAGTTCAAAAAAAAATTACGGGCTGAACTGCACTTCGATTTTCTTCAATCTGTTTTGATGACTTGGCTCTATAAAAAAATATCATAATTAAAACAATGGGTTCAATACATTTTATTGTGAATCGTCAAATAAAAAAGGAATCATTCTTGTACCAGATAAAATCAATTCTCCTCAACAAGGCCGTGCATGGAAAATAGCTTGCTTATTCAAATTGGCTCCGTTATTAAAGGATACGTCAAGTCAAAAAAAAATAAACATTATTTTTAATAAGACGTTCTATGGACTCCCACTAGTCTAAACGCTGTATTCTGATTAAAATTGCATTTGTCAACATGAATTAAGCAGCAAAATCCACTTCAGGGGTCAGTCATTTCGCCACTTGCTGTCAACTAAAAATGACATCACAGTGCCCAAGAACTCAACATGTCGATATCATATGACCAAAAACAGAAAACAGGTGAGCTATGACAGTAGTAGAGTGACAAAATATTTGAGTTTGTCATAACCCGTCCATGCGCAAATTTATTCAAACCTAAGCGTACAATATTCGTGTATGTGTGTATTCTGTGTATGCACACCAAACCTCATTTGTTGACTTAATGAAACACATCGTCCCTGGTGACAACACAAAGAGTACACCGCCTCACACGAATACAAAAAAAAAAAACACAATATCAAGTGCCTTGAATGCAAATGCAAAATCACTCCCCCCCCCCACCTCAACCACCCACCTTCCCAACCCAGCTGTATTTGTCACCCTACTTTTATGATTTGGACGAGGTGACCTACTTGATACCAGCTTCTAAACGCAGTCTTAACGACCACTGGGCTTATTTTTCTCAAGTCGACGGTCATAACGCCTCCCTCGGGTCACAAATTCTCATGGGGCATGCTTCTCCTGAGGTAAAGCACTTGTGATGAGGAGGTCCTACACACACACACACACACACACACACACACACACACACCTCTTTTAGCGAAACCACTGAATGTTTACAACCAAGGATGATCAAGATGATTCCTAGGCAATACATTCACAACAAAACAATATCTTGTCAGAAACAACAACACAGCAATTAACCTCATGGCATGGAAAGTAATGTGCCTTATTATCAGATTCCAAATTTGTGTTTGCTTTTTATGATTGATATTTTTAATGAGCTCTTGAATCAAATCTGCACGGATTAAAGCATTTGGATTGGAATTGAGATCTGCCCAGCCCATCATGCCTCTGATGCCAGCGTCAAGTTAAAGGTGCTTAACCTGCCCATTGAAAAAGACAGTCAAGCGATTACGTTCTCTTTTGGGCAGACATGCACTATTTAGTTAGCCAGATAGCTAACAGTTCTCCAAATAAGATGCAAATTGTTCTTGCTCCAGGCAGTTTATTTGTCAACACTTATGTTCATTCAATGTACTTTCAACACAGCATTATTGCCAAGATCATTAACGTCTATCATCTTAACGTTAGCATACGGTGGCATTCAATGACAAATTAGAACCTTTCATTCGAGCACAGGAGCAATAAACAATTTGGACATTTTTTTGGAAGATGGATTTTCTTTTCCTTTGCACCACAGAGACATATAAAACATGCATGACATTGGAATTGGTGACTCCTGGTAGTGACACTGGAGATTAAGACTATTACGGAGAAGGGCAGCATTGCGGGCTCGTAAGTAGCGACGAACAGCTAGCGACTTGCAAAGCAGGTTGTGCTCTGCCTCCCACCAAAAGTCAGCTTGCATTGACTCATCTTTCTGAAGACCCCAATGAGCACAAGTACAATAGAAAATGAATGGATGGATTATGGACAAACAAGAACTCAGTGCCACCAGAGGAAAAAACGATAAGGATTATTTGTAGGGAATTCATTTACAACAATAATCCACGTTTTATCTGTCTGAGTGTCCAGTCCAGGATGTAAAAGTCAGTTGGGATAGGCTCCAGCCAGCATGGCCTAATGAGCAAAGTGCTGTGGAAATTGGATGGATGGACCTATCAATGATGTCTTATTTGTAGGTTTCTTCACCAAAACCACAAATACTTTTATTCAACCAATGATCTATTTTCATCTTTTTACTGTTAAATCTTTGGGGGATGGATGCTTTGGATAGTAAATCCAATCTAATACAATGCAATTTCATTCATGTAATTTGCTTTTATATCTATCTCCTGCCATCTGCAAATATTTAATACAAAACCTGGGAACGGAAAGTTAAAACAGATGCAGCGATTCTGTATTCTCTGACAATTCTGCTTCAATTATTTCTCTATGTATGATTCATTTTGGAGCCCTCCCTGCCAAAAGGTTGTAAAATCAATTTATAATTGACTTGACTTTGTCACTGAATTGTGGTGAACTGTGTTTGAACCCTCCTGTCCTTTTTTTTTTTTTTTTTGCTAATTATGTTCCAAACATAACCTTTAATCAAAGTAATTTAATACACCAAGAGACAAAATTAAATCGAATTAAATTGGATTAGATGGATTTTAACCAGCTTCTGGTTAACTCCAATTTTAACTGAATTAAAGCAGGACGAAAAGATGACACCGTCTACCTTTGCAGGGAAGCGTGGGGGTTATTGTTCCAGGATAGATCATTAAGAGCTTATCTAAGACTTTCCCTTGTCCTCTTGTCTCCCTCAAAGGCTTGAATGAGGGTCTGCCTAGCTTCCTGTTCTTGAAGATTGCATCTATTCCAGGAAGGCCAACCTGATTAGCAGGCAAATAAGAAATTGTTTCCAGATGAGGCCTTTCAAAGGAGCCCGTTTCTCCTGCGTATCTGCTTCAGCTGACTTTGTTTCAGCTCGCAACTATCGAGCTAGCCAGCGAGCATAATAAGGGAGTGGAAGTATTAGCCTATCACAACTCCTGTGCTTGACTTCAACTGATCCTTATTCCATCTGTTTCTGCTCATTTTGGTCCCCAATCTGCCTATAGATTTTTTTTAGTTTCATTTTGAGGTCAGGTTTTTTTTCATATCATTTATTTCATTTCTAAGGGGAATCAATCCTAAACAAAAACATCAAAGGTCACAATCATTCATGTCTCGTTCCGGTGTTAATTAGGTTAAAACGTTGATTAAACTGCTGAGATTCAACAGGCCTCACCTTTTATCATCTGTATTAATAATTCATGAGGTGCAGTTAGCAAGAACGCAAAAACTGTCTTTGGTATAAGTGCTCAGCCAGCTTTAAATAATTGAAAGCTCTGCAGCTCCACGAGCACTTGAAGGGAAACTAGCTTCCGTATGCTAATGGCAAATTAATGAGATCGTAAAGACAACTGCTGAGAGAGCTTAACTGGACAGCCACGCTAACTAATAACGCGTTTAAGAGACGTTTCCCGGCTGCCATTTGGGATTCATCGTGGAGAAGAGACATCAACCAGGACGTTCAGGGACTTTGAAGCAGGTGCAGCCTTTCAACCAAGAGCCTATTTTGATGTGCAAATCGAAGTGTTGCATGGCAAATCTTTGAGCTGCAGATGTTGCCGGACAAAAGCTCGGTCACTCAAAGCTATGCTAATCCCCTCCTCAGTGCTTCCTTGCTGGCTCCCGAGGGCCACTGCTGTGTCTGGAGCTTCGCCGTCTTTCTATTTTTATTCTGCGGTCAGCTCGTTATTTACTGTCGTCAGTTCCGCTTGCAACGATCAACAATCCAACGGATGAACCACTCATCTGGAAAGAAATACTGTCTGCCTGCCTGTCTCTATCCACCCATTCGTCTGTTCATCCCTCTCGCCATCCATCCATCCATCCATCCACCCACCCGTCCATCCATCCACCCACCCGTCCGTCCATCCATCCATCCATCCATCCATCCATCCATCCATCCATCCATCCACCCACCCGTCCATCCATCCATCCATCCATCCATCCATCTATCCATCCATCCATCCATCCATCCATCCATCCATCCATCCATCCATCCATCCACCCACCCGTCCATCCATCCATCCATCCATCCATCCATCCATCCATCCATCCATCCATCCATCTATCCATCCATCCATCCATCCATCCATCCACTCGTCCATCCATCCATCCATCCATCCATCCATCCATCCATCCACCCACCCACCCACCCATCCATCCGTCTAAATTTTCTTTTAATTTCAATAATGCATGAATCCTATTGTCAGAATTCAGACATGCACAGCGCCCCAGTAAGCAAATATATATATTTCAGGTAAAAAAAATGATAATCCCCATGAAATCTCCAGTCTGGAGATTTATACCTGCATAATACAAGCACAAAGAGCAAAATAAGAACAAAAGCAATTGTCGGGATTATATATTGAAGTAGAAAAACATCACGTAGTCGAGTCCTGGGAATAAGGAGCCAAGTGATAATAACAATAATGCTTAAAATTTATATCACACTTTCTATACTAACTATAAAGCAATGCCATGTTTATGCCAACGCTAATCTTGCATTCTGATTAGACTTTTAGAGAAAGTGTCTGGACACCATGTTATGTTTCAAACATGTTTTGGTTCATGAGGTCTCCCACTCAATGTTTTGTATTGCTTTTTCCTTGTGTATTTCTATTGGGATGTCTTTAGAAATAAATTAATGCATTTTGTTGTTTGTTTCTTGTCATGGTTTTAGCGACTGTTTCGGCCCACATGCAGAACACACTCAGGAGACGGAGGAGATCTTGGAGTGTTTATTGAAATGCAAATGAAATGGCAGAGGTAAGGGTCTGGGACAGGAGCAACAGAACTCGTCCTTTGAAGGTGGAGTGAGCAAAGTGCCGGCAGGGAGGAGTGGATTCTGTCGGGAGGTCAGCGAGGTGGATCCAGGAGCTGGAAGACAGCAATAGATTGAACTGGTTCCTCTTCAGAATCATTCGGTGAAAACTGTGGTGAGAGAGCATCTGGTTTGGTGATCTTGGAGCTAGGGCAATGAGAGATGGACTAATAGAACCGTGAGAAGAACAAAGACCCGCGAGACTGTTGGGAATTCAGGCGTATGGCAGACTGTAGATATGACAGATCCTTGTGGTCGGTCCAGACCAGTACGGGTTGTTCGGTGCCCTCCAGCCAGTGACGCCACTCTTCATGCGGCAACTTAAAATGGACAAAAGTTCCCGGTCACCAAAATTATAATTCTTCTCTGCGGGTGACAGAGGCCTGAGAAAACTTCTCCTTTAGAGCGGTGAAAGCGGAGTTAAGCTTCTTGGGTCCAGATGAAGGTTGTCCCTGACATTTTTTAAGTTTATTCTTAGCTCAGTTAAAATACAAGAGAGGCGATATGAAATACGGTTTAAGAACGCTTTAATTATTTTTCTTGCAGGACTGTGGCCATTAAAATGTAAAAAAAAAAAAGGCCAAATCATGAAAGATTTTGATAAGACTTGATGTAAAATAGGTCACTGGTTCCACTGTCCTGATTTCTTAAGACATATGCTACAGAAACGTGCTGTACAAAAAGCACACACACACGCATGCACACACACACACACACACACACACACACACACACACACACACACACACACACACACACACACAAAGATTGTGCTTAATCATACATGTATCCATATAGATTTGACTTATATTCCTCATAGGCACTATGTCAATAATCAATATAAATAGTCAATATAAATAGGAGCCATTTTTTTATCTTTAAAAATTCGCGCATCCTAAGGTATAAGCAAATCAATTGTCTCTTAGTGTGTTTATTATAGCATGACATGGATGGCAGACATTTTACTCAATTTGCCATCATGCTACTAGATCATTACCATTTTAAATATGAGTATAATATTACATTAATGATGATGATCGGTGTTTTTTTCCCCCCTACATTATTGCCCTTTAAAAAAAGGGTGAAATTGCTGTCAAAGGGTAAAAAAAGGGTAAAATTGCTGTCCTTCTAGTCTTATCGAATGATTTTATTATTTTGAATTCTATCCACAGAGAACCTCATCTTATACCATCTCACTGTCCAGTCACGTATATTGCAATGACAGTAAATGTATCTTCCATTGTTTCTCACGGGTGAACGCAGCAATGAAAAGTTGTCTCTTCTTGAGGAGCATGTGTGTTGAACAGTTGATCTTCTGTTTTTGTCCACTAATTCAAGTTGACAGCAGCGGTCCAGCAAAACTTGAGCTGTGCCCAACGGACAAAGTCTAGCTTTTTGCTGTCTCTTCTCCTCTTGTAAAAAAACAAATCACGTGTTCTTGAAAGAACCACTGGATGGATAGTGCTGACATTTGCTGGAAGTCATCCTGGCTCCCATGAGAAGAATGTTGGCATATAAAAACCTCCTTCAACTGGAGTTATGTTCCACAATTGTCAATTCATTGAGACACTCCTGAACATTCAATCAACAAAAACATATTTGTAATCTTCTCATTTTTGCTACCTCGTGGTGGCTATCTTGAATATCTTCAAGAATCACGGTTTGCTGTGTTGGTTTGTTTTAGCTTGGCTCAACTGGATCCTCTGCATTCACGCTAAGAACCAGAATTCTACATTTTCACTTTTTATCAATGTGTGGATGCATCATGTTGGTTTTCTTTCTATGTTCAAGTAGCCACCCAGCGGAGCCCCCAAAGAGATGACAAGGCTCTGCTGGCTGGAATAATCCACCGTCTTCTCAGCAGTCTTCCTCCTTGATAACACTGTTGCCAAATGACTGTGACAGGACGCCCACGGACATCTAAGCGCCTTTGGGAAGAAGGGGCGGCAAATCGGCTCTCGAGGGGAAAGGCTGCATCCCTCTCAGGATTTACTGTCTGCTCGGAGAATGAAGTAGGAACACTCTTCTGTCCCAGTGTCAGCTCTTGTGTACACACTAGGGCATGCGTGGAAATGAGGAAAGATAAGAAATGTAACGCTTTTTTTTTTTTTTGCGTCATCCGACTCGCATTTAAATGACGGCAGGATTATTGGCTTGGAAGCTACCGAGGCCTAAACCATGGAGTCAGCAGAATAAAGTTGACCGTGCACACATCTTTTTTGCTGACTCAGACATGCATGATTCAGTCTTATTAACGCTTTATATATATACAGCATATCTCTGGCATTGTTTTTTTTAATGAGGAAGTTGAAGCTCATTGGAGCAATGTTGCAAAGGCTACCATCCCTATTGTTTACTTATGATGTACATTTTAAATTCCAATTAGACTTAAAGATACGGTTGCAGATATTAGCGATAGTGTAGTGACTCACTTTGATGTAGATTGTGTGGTTTGGTTTGCAAAACTAGCTTAATTTTGATTTGAAGCGTTTTCCTAGGCTGCTCCACCAGTATTAGTACAGTGAGACAGCTTAAGTCTATATGACAAGCCATTGTAGCCTTCTGCTGATTTTATCACAGATTTGTAAAGGCCACATTATTCCATTGCTTCAAATGTCAACAGTGGAGACGAGTTGTGTCTCACATTTTGCTCCTACATCTCCAGTAAGTGTTAGATTGTGTTGACAGGTGGCGACTGCAAGTCATTTTTTATATTCATCAAAACCTTCAAGAGCATTTCACTTCCTTTTTTTTCCCCCCAATATCCTGGCATTGATTTATATTTTTTGCTAAGCTTAACTAGTTGAGCACACTTTATTGCTTGCATCTTTATTTGTTTTATTGATCTGCTTTCAACTCTTAAACTTGTTCACTGCAAGAGCCATATTGATCGATGTATGATATTACACTCAGGATGGCTAGCTGAGGTCAAATGACATTTTCTCTTTCAGTTTTAGGCCTCAAATCATCGAGATAGTCATTTTGTGCCAGGTCAGCCAGTCTGTATTGGAAAATATCCATATCTGTGTCAAAATTAGTTCACAGTCCACATGAGACTTGCTCATGGTGAAGGTAAAAAGCACAAGACAATAGCTTTATGTTGTCTTATTTTGTCACACAGTGTCAATCTGATCCCGCCCACCTCGGGCCTTCAAGCGTGCACGTGTGTGACGAGCGTGACTAACAGCAGCATTTGTTTGTTGGAGGCAAAGTGACAGCCTCGTGTCAAGTTTCTGGGCAGTCATATAAGTGACATTTTTTGTTTCGCTGTCGTATAAAAATTAGGGATGAGTAGTCAATTAAGATCATTTAAAATTGTCTTTGGAATTAATTGTTGGTGGATTGTGTCTTGAAACCACTGAGACAAAATAGAGTTCCATACTCATTTTCAATTTATTTACCTAGACAAAAAATAACATTTTAATTATTTTGTTTGAAGTTATCATTTCTTGAGTGTATTCGAGTAGTGGCTTCAAATAAGAGGGACTAGGCTTTCCAACTTTTTGAGGTACGAACCATGCAGCCAATTCTTTTCCTTGGACTTAGGAGGAAAAATGTGTTAAACAAGTGCATGCAAGATGTGTGTTGAGATTGGAATTGTGCATGAAGTTAAGTCACAATATTATTCTGATTGTTATTGTTATCATTATTATTATTAGTAGTAGTAGTAGCAGTAGCATCTCATGAAACAGAATTAATTTAATTAGTTATGTTGAAAACTCAAAATAATTTGCTAGTTTCCATTTTAAAATATTTGTCTTAGCTATATATTGGAGGTTAAACTATGAGGGAAATTTTTAAATAATTCAATTTGAATAGATGTGCAGTATGCGCCCCCTCCCATCCCATTTCTATTCATTGGATTCTTGCAAAATAGCTAAACAAGTCATTGTTAAACACGACTTGCGCAGACGAGACCTCTCCAAGTACAGCTGCATACGCTGAATAATTCTGCCCTCAGGTGTATTGTGTCGCTCATAAATAACAATGCATCTAAAAATAATCAATAATGACACAATTTGACTGCATGAATAGCAATGAATGCAAATAAATAAATTAATGCAACAAAAATATTTTCCCCTTTTCCCAATGCGAGGCTTTGCCCTATTTTATGGGCGGCACACAAAGATATTTTGCTTGATATTGTTTGACGTGAGCTGATGTTTAGCCATTGCACTAATCATACACCCACTCTCTCAGCGAGCCCGGAGCGTGGGATTCAAAGCTCTTGAACGCTGTCCCCGTGAGGAAAAAAAAACCCCCCACATGCACCACAATACATTGGGAATTCAATTAGGAAAGGCACATCTTGACCTTTCATTATATTACAGCACACCACCTAAGTAGGTTGTTATGATGCCCTATATAAACGTGGCCATGCAGAAGGGGACTGTGCATGCTTTTCTACAGTAGAAGTGGAAGACACTTTGTTGTGAGACCACTCATATTTTGAAATCATTTTTCCCCATTGGAAACAACGGAACAAAAATGTTTTTTGTTAAATTTCAAATTGCCTTGATTGATTTAAAATGTATCAACTTTATTGTCAGCAAACATGTCATCAACTGCCTCTCGCTTTCCCGACCTCGCTTCGGTCTTTCCATCTATTGATCTTGCTCAGGGTATTGTTCTATCTGTTTCTAGGGAGATGTATTGACAATGGAAGCTGCGGTCTGTCATATCAATAATTCACATGGTGAGACTGCAAATGGAATATCAGAACAATGCATACATACACACGTCTTCAGTGTGAGTACCGTGTTGTCAAATCAATTTTCCAATAGATTGCTTTGAGATGGCTAAACAAAGGTAGTCTGCATCTGTCATCTATCTGACAATTAAACTAAAAGAAAAGAGCAATTTAATCAATTTAACTTGTGTTGAGACAGATTTCACTCTGGATTTCACGCTGTATGTTTTCTTTAACTGGGAAAAAAAAAAAAAAAAGGCATCCGTGAGTGCAACATTGTTAAGAGCACTAATATGTTTATGCCTCCTTCAAATAGACAAAGACAAATGAGGGTATCTCAATGTGTAACGATCTGATTTTGTTGACGCACAGATATTCAAAAGTTAAAATGTTTAGCTCAATGAACTCCATGACACCAGAAACAACAGAAGCAGTTAAAAACTTGCACAATTTACAGATTAATTAAAATGTGGAGTCTTAACACGTGGTAAGCAAGTTATATGCGCAGTGTTTAAAATGGTTTGACTAGTTCATTTTGGCATTGCTGCCTTTATTGAACTTAATTGAAAAGTGAGGCATGTCGCCCTCTTGTGGTGAAGCTGTTGTAAAGCGCCAGTTTCATAAGTTATGTGCATGGCTTGTTTTTGTTTTAAGTTCGTAGTAATCAGTGATCACAAACACATCGCCGAAGAAAAGGCGTTTTTATTGTAATGGTTTTGCTTTTACATTTGTGTAACCTTAAACTGTACAGAAAAGAACAGCTAGTAAAGTTTTTAGGGTGGCTGCAGTTATTCATGTTGGAGAATGTATCATCACTTGTCACTAGACAAGTCTCCAATAGAACATAGTCTTAATGAGCACGATTTAATATAAATGGATTCCATTTGCTCGTGACAAGTAAAGCATTGAGACCAATAGTTATCCACAGCGCCCACAAAAATTGACCACGAAGGGACTCGAACCCTCAATCTTCTGATCCGAAGTCAGACGCCTTATCCATTAGGCCACGCGGCCGTCTGACAGAACGTCGGCCAAATGTAGTTATTTAAATAGTATAATTATCTGTGTGATCCCGAATACATATTTATGAAGAAATGCAAAAGCATACAAATGAAAACATCACTGGTGATTTGTATTTGTGGCCTTTCAAGTGCTTTTCAAATAATAAGGGCCGTTCAAGTGCTTTTCAAATAATGGCTACCAAAGCGAATGGTCCTATTCATTGGCTAGAATGCGATATTTATTTAGATCACAACAACAGATTCAGAGTGGAAAAGCAGAGAAAGAGAAATAAAAACCGGAGAAATACAAAATTCTAATATCTACTGCCTGCGTGTTCATTGGAGTATTCGTATTCCCTACACTGCCTGAAGGCAGCGTGTGGCAGTTCATACTATCATGGCGCTGAAGGAGGCCGAACACATCTGCGACATCAAAGTTTCATCGCCGATTCTTTTGTAAAAGCTTTCCTTTTTTCGCAGTTACCTGAATATTTATGAGGCCAGAGCAAGGACAAACACGGGTAAGAAGGCCTTTATAGTCGATGTTTGCGCCAATTTCCATGCAGCGAAGAGTAAGCACGACAGCAACCTTTTTGTTTTTCGATTGAATTATGACGTCTGTAAATTCGCACTCACCGCTCAACAGCGTTCAACTTTTAACAGTGACAACAACAACAAAAATTCCAAACAAAAAGTGGTTTTCCCATGTGGCGTCACAAACGCCTAAACGTCATAAAACGTCTGTCGAGGAAATGAGTCGAATCGTTATTCGCCATCCACCAAATTTCTGAGCAATTCCGTTCATTGGTTTTAATTTAAGTATGCAAAACAAGGTTTGGTGACTTGTTCATATATTTTGCGTGAGCTCCACTTTGTGATCGAACGTCAGTTTGTGTTAGTATTGTTTCAGATGCCATTAGTTCTGTTACTTATGGGGGGAAGTTTTGGCATACAAGTGTTTCATCAGTTACTTGAGCTTCAAGCCACAGCATTTGGGATGGACATGTATGGTTGCTTGAACGAAGGAAGGATGCAAGGCGACTGACTGAAAACGTCTTCATTGACTGCACGAGGAGGAATGACAAGAATGTGAGAAGCACAGCTTGGTATGTAACAACGTGGCTGGGAAAAGAAAAAAAAAAGTTGAAGACTTGCAAGCATATCTCGTATCATAGAAAGTGTCTGCTTCGGAAGACAATTTCAGATCACTGTCAAGATAAAAAGTAAATGATCTAACATTGTTCTTTATCAAGTTTTCCACTTGAACTGAGAGAAAACTATGTGCTGGTCTTGCTTCACCAAGTGAGCTGAGTTATGTGCGTGTGGCTTTTTATGGCTTGGTCAAGCTGATCTCTGATGACCCGGGCATTACGTAGCTGCACTCCGATGGTGAGGAACCCACTGCAGCTGTTGTATGAGTGGCCAGCCAGCCGTGCAGTGCAGATAACCGTTTTTTTTGTTTAGGTCACCTTGGTGATGGTCATCTGACTCCCAAGATGATGTCCTCATTGTCATCAGTGCACAGTAGATTTCGTATTGTGTAGTAAAGAACTCTCTTGAAGTTCTTGGAATAAAACTTATCAACAGCAAGACAATTCAAATGTGGATAGAACCAGCAGCGTAGACCTCCATTAAGCTTATGACGATAGGTAATAAATATTGAATGAATGATAATGACAATTAAATAAGCATATTAGAAAATATGACTAACAAGTGAGTCATGAATTCTGGCCCAACCTGCACGATGGAATATCCTGGATCAGGGTAATTGTGACATCCATAAAATTTGGTGTCACATGGCAGGATTTCTATTCTGCTGGTGTTTACACTGGTGTCATTGCTTGAAAAAGCGACATTAACCCTCATGAGCTATTTTCAGAAGGAACAGAGTAACAAACATCATGTGTCTTACGTAAAGCCCAGATCATTTCAGCAACGTGTCCCGACATTCTTACGCTGCTTGGATGTCATTCATAGACTAGCGGCCGGTCTGAGTTTATGAATCACTGTATGAGCTTCTGGAAAACCTTTCCACTCACTCTATGTATATTGCTCAGCATTCAATAGTGGGAAGAGGAAAATCTGATTTCACCAAAGCAACCATATCCTACATACAAACCAGTTCTTACCTTGGTGGCAAAGGTTGATATGTTTTTGCAGTGTGGCTTGTATAAAGGTCTCGTTCACCCTCGCGGCAAGCAGTTTAATCTTTCACAGAGCTCCATGTGTGGCTCTATTGTTGAAGCCCCCCGAGTGGAATGTGTGCCAAGTCGGCTGGCCATAGCCCAGCGGCTTTATTATGACCTTAAAAGCAAACCTCTGTAAGCAGAGCCCTTCTTATTTTAAGAGGAAATGATCTCCAAATGTTAACAAGAGGTGATTAATAGTGCTTCAGCAATGTGCCTATAAAAAGGTTGATGATCCTTGAAGAGAATATTAGAAGTTTGATCCCTACTGTCTAAAAGTCATGTCGTTATTTTAAACGCTTGCACTACCTACTGGTTCAAATTTGATAAACAGTCGCCCCCAAAAGTCAAACACAATCAGTTCCCGGAGGTGGTCCGACCATCAATTTCTTTAGATTTAGAACTTAAATACCTTTTTAGAAATGCAATATTTTACAAATGTTGACCTTTTCAACAAAGCGAATGTTTTACTTAGCATTTAGTTCTGAATCAAAGACAAATTGTGTGTCCATTAATATTCCATACAGCTAGGGTCACATGGGAGGGAACTGAATCAGCAATTCTTTTATTATGCGTCAATTTTCCCAAATGTGGTCAAATTCTCATCCCATTCTCAGTTCCAAGCATCCACGTGACATGTATTGCTTTGGCTAAACACCAAATCGATTTCATAAATGTTTAGTCTTCTACATTTGGTCGACACTGAATTGTGTCCACAAGATGGTGGAGAGCTCCTGAACTATCTGAGCTGTGAACCAACAGACACACCAAAGCCTCAATCAAAACAATAAACAAGAGCTCAAACGTAAAAACACTAAAATAGTACGTAGCGTCCACGTGTAACATATTAAATGTCGTCGCAGCTGTCGCGGTGACGCCATCGGTAATCATCGAACAACACGCCACATTGAAGAAATTGTAACCGAAAGTTGGTGCTTTAGATCGTGCCGCTTGCAAAAAACTAACATCACAGACACATGTAAGAGGTCTGTCGGTAATTTTCTGCCCCCTCACAACAAGCTAGGTGTTCTTCCGAAGCCCCATCCAAATCCCCCCACTCAGTGGAAATGGAAACTGCTCGTGTATTTATAGCCTCAGCGCACGAGTAAAGCTGCCTGTCTTTAGGAAGGAACTGTTCATATCAGTCCAAGCTGGCGAATGTTCTAGACTCTTGTGTTGAGCCCTGCCCATGGAGTATAAGAATAAACTTTTGAAATGATTTGCGATTAGTTGTAGAATCTAATGACAGGTGAGTGTGTTAATGTGCTTTGTTTTTAGATGTAAACGTCTTCCCGAGCGCAACCATTTGAGACGAGATGGAGGATCCCGTCTTACAGACGCAAGCGTCCACTCTGCCGTTTTTTGACACGGCCCACGCCTTCAACCTGCTTCGAGGAATTCACGAGCTCCGGGCAGAGCGCAAGTTTTTTGACGTGACTTTGTGCGCGGAGGGCCGCGAGTTCCACTGCCACCGCACGGTGTTGGCCGCCGCCAGTACCTACTTCCGGGCTATGTTCGCCGGTACGCTACGGGAGAGCATCATGGACCGGGTGGTTCTACACGAGGTTTCGGCCGAGCTTTTGGGACTGCTGGTGGACTTCTGCTACACAGGGCGGGTCACCGTCACACAGGACAACGTGGATCTTCTTCTGAAAACAGCCGATCTGTTTCAGTTCCCGTCAGTCAAAGAAGCCTGCTGTGCGTTCCTGGAGCAACGTCTGGATGTTACCAACTGCTTAGAAATCCAAGACTTTGCAGAGGCCTACGCCTGCCGAGAGCTGGCGGCCAGCGCCCGGCGCTTTGTCCTCAAAAACTTAATGGATCTGGCTAAAGGGACAGACTTTGAACGCTTGCCTTGGAAGCGCCTCCTTGAGTTTGTATCTGACGACGAGCTGTGCGTGGACAAAGAGGAGACCGTCTATCAGATCGCGGTGCGCTGGGTGAAGGCCGACTTCCAACGGAGACTTCACTACTGGCCCGAGCTCCTCCAGCAGGTCCGACTCCCTTTTGTCAGGAGATTCTTCCTTTTGGCCCATGTGGAGAGCGACCCCCTCGTATATCTTTCGCCCACCTGCCTCCGTATGGTCAACGAGGCCCGTAGCTTCCAGTCCAGCGAGTATGACCGCCACGACAGACCGTGCCGCCGCATGCGTCCGCGGCCGTCCACCGGACTGGCCGAGATCCTGGTGGTGGTGGGGGGTTGCGACCAGGACTGTGACGAGCTGGTGACCGTCGACTGCTTCAACCCGCAAACGGGCCAGTGGCGCTACCTGGCCGAGTTCCCCGACCACCTTGGAGGGGGCTACAGCATAGCTGCCCTAGGAAATGATATGTATGTCACCGGTAAGTGTTGGTGCACCATGTTTGACTTGAAGCAGTTTTAGCTTATCTCCGATTTGTTTGACTGAAAAGGGACAGTAGATGTCACTAGATGCCGCAAACCGAACAGTTCTGAAGGAATACAATTTTTATGTAACTCAGTACTTTAGAACTTCTGAAGTCAAACACAATTTGATTCGGATTGATCTCTGATGTATTTAAATATGAAATAACTCTTCATTCCTATAGGCAATAATCGTCACAAGACACAAATTCCACCGATTGTTTGCGTAAAATGACAATGTCTTTAATTAAACTGCAAAGTGATTACATCAGAGTGAAGCAGAACATGTTGTGCTGCTAGCCCCTCATCATTACCCGTCCGTCACGGACGGCATCTAAAGCTTTCGCAATGCTCATGCGGGACACTTGGAACTTGAGCAGCATCACTAAAATAACAGCACGTCGCAATTGAGTACGCGAGTCTTTTAACGGCACATGGCAAATTAGAAACACAGATGAGACATTTATTTTTTTCTTATTTGACAATTGTAAGAATCTGAAGCCAACAAAGGCCACGCTAAATTGGACACAATAGAAAAAGCTAAGATAGAGGTACGGCTTTAGAATCGCACGTCATTCATTCCTTTGTCCTCCGGCAGGCGGCTCTGATGGTTCTCGCCTGTACGACGGCGTGTGGCGCTACAAGTCCAGCGTCAACGAATGGACGGAGGTGTCGCCCATGCTGAAAGCGCGCGAGTACCACAGCTCGTGCGTGCTGAAAGGTCAGCTGTACGTGGTGGCGTCGGACAGCACCGAGCGCTACGACCACACGCTGGATTGCTGGGAGGCCTTGCCGCCGATGCTGCACGCCATGGACAACTGCTCCACCACCACGTGCAACGGACGGCTGTACGCCATCGGCTGTCTCGCCGGGGAGGACACCATGGCCGTGCAGACCTACGAGCCGGACAGCAAGCGTTGGTCCATGGTCAACTGCGGACAGCTGCCGCCGTGGTCCTTCACCCCTAAAACGGTGACCCTCAACGGCCTCATCTTCTTTGTCAGGTGCGGAGGAAACTGTCAATCTCAAGAACTGAGTGTATTGTCACTTGGAGTCACTCTTCTTACGGGCGGGGGTGTATTTTCTTTCGCAACTCCAGAAGATAGCTGGTGTAACTGCATCGGTTTTATTTCTGGCTTGATGGCAGAAATCTGCGTCACTAATGACAATGCGTAGCAGTTTGAAACTCAACAAATTGGGAAGGGTTCAAGAGTTGACTCGTTGACTCATTTAATTTACTCTCAATTTAAGAAGAAAAATGACTTGTGCATTTCTTGTAGGGATGACTCAGCAGAGGTCGATGTTTACAACCCCCCGACAAACCAGTGGGATAAGATTAGCCCTATGAACCAGGTTTGGATACTTCTTCATATATTTTGTTTCTGTTAAGCAATGTGTCCACTGGAAATTATTTTTAATATTACTTTTATAGTAAAATTGTCATTTGTTTAGCATTTTGTATGCATTTTAATTGAATCAAAATTCATATACTAATTTTGCAATATGAAAGTCTGTAGGAATAAAATCAGTCGTTTTTTATTAACGCAATTCTAATGTTGGTACTTGTAAGTGATTTTGGTACTTTGTGTAAAAAAATGTTTTTCGCAGTACTTCATTAAATGTTTCTTGTACATCTTTGTCCATTCAGGTTCACGTCGGAGGTAGCGTTGCGGCGCTGGGCGGCAAACTGTTTGTATCCGGCGGTTACGACAACACGTTTGAATTGTCGGACGTAGTGGAAGCATATGACCCGGCCACTCGCACCTGGAGCGTCGCGGGCCGGCTGCCTCAGCCCACTTTTTGGCACGGCAGCGTCAGCATCTTCCGACAGTTCATGCCTCTGGTGTCTAATGCCTTTGAGCCTGTCGGCGCCCCGGACGCTAACGCCATCCACTTGCACCGGCACCAGCGTCACCAGGCTGTACACAACCTAAACAACAATGTCAATCAGGACGTGAACGCGGCCCACTGACTTTGGATCGCTCTTTGTTGACTGTGAATTTTTCATCACAATGCTGAAACATGAATGTGTCACCTGACTTTTGGTGATTGATGAATTTAAAAGATTTGAAACTTACAGAAAGAAAAACATGACTAGTATGCAGTCTTTTGGAACCTTTTGGACTAAGGCAGAACGATCATCATTCAGAAGCTGCAAAACTTTGATTAAAGACTCTAAATAGTGTTAAAAAAAAAAAAAAAACATTGTCATACCACATTCAACATGAAATTTATCTTTTGCATTTTTGAAGTGATGCAGCCAGCGGTACCAGAGAAATACTTCATTTCATTATTTAACTACTCAGCTAACACAATCACAACAACTCTCAGTTGTTTTGTTTTAGCTGTGAATGTCCTCCAGTGAAGGCTGTATGATGAATGAATAATCAAATCACATTTACATGGATTATTTAAATCGTTCAGCCCTACCTGGAAGCATCCTGGAAGCACCCGTCCAATTAACCTTTTTTTTTTTTTTAACATATATATATATTTTCTCATGAAAGTGTGTCAAAACACTTTCGATCCTTCTAATTTCAATTGTGGATGCTCAGTCATCGAGTTAGATTAAAGGCGCACGCCTACCGTGTTAACATTGAGAAACATGAATATCATATATTGAGCTGCATACAGTATGTGCTTGTCGGCTATATTTATAAAGCATGCCACAATGTTTACGTTCCGAAACTGACACTCTACTACCCTGAAGTATAAATGACGTAATTGTCATAGTGCCTGAGTCATGCTTATTAGTGGTTCGCTTCTTATGTGCATGGCCCTTCCCTGCTTTTAAAAATGTGTTAATGGCAAATTTAATATGTTTGTGTATGTATTAAGAGGTATGCATGATAATTACATTCTCATAATGTGGTATTGAAGATTGCATCTTTGAAACAAATTAGGCAAAATAGTATGTACTCAATGGCCACAACCAGCAGAGGCACTGTTGAGTCAGTCTCAACTAGTTACCATAACGTCAGCGATGTGAAGTCCGTTAAGGAACTGCACCTCGGTCGGCTGGTCCCAACTGGAAGTTCAGTTCGCCCTAACATGGAACTTTTTCTTACATTTGCGTGCCCATGTATTTTTCTTATTTGACTTTAATGTAAATGTATTACTTATGTTTACGATTTTCTTAGCTGGAAGTGAAAGATTTAAGCTTCTTGTGTTGGTTAGCCTCTTGCTAATTGTTAATTTGTGCTTTTTTTTTTTTTTTTTACAAAGCAAACAAATGCATGAGGTTTTATATTTAAATATATTTAATAGCAAGTGTAGCATGATGCATTCACCTTGAATGTCGAAATAAATCATGCATTTAAAATCGAAAATATTGAGGGTTTTTTTTTCCCCAGGTAAGGATATTACCAGCACAATGCCATGATGTCCAATTGTCATTGACTGATGTATTAAGGAACAGGTAGATGAGAAGAATCATGTCCTGATTTTGAGTTCAAATATTTTCTATCATTTACTGTTGAAACTCTATTCAATCACCACTGCGACCACACAAGTGGACTCTGTGCTGCCAGCAGCTGCGGAGCCAACCGCTTCTGGAGTGACTGACAAAGAATCTTCCGGTTTGGTGGCGTCAAAGTCACCCGCATCTTCGTCCTGCTCATCCACGACCACGTTCCTCAGTTTCCTTTGTCGCGGGTTATAGTTCTCAGTCCGCTTGTGGATCTGAACGTGTCGACGCAGGTGTGCCTGAGACCGAGAACGGATTTCAGCTACAATCCATATAATATTGCCTCAAAACACCAGAATTCATTGTGATTCTTTTGTCACATTTAGGAACTAGTTGACTGGCCACAGCCATGAATGGCTAATCAAGCAACCAACTGTCCCATTACTTTTAAGACGATGTGATCAGGAAACTAGCTTGACTACTGAAATGTGGAAGGCCCTTCCCGTAGCTACATGCTGTCTCATACCTGTCGGGTGAACTTGTAGCCACAGTCGCCGCACTCAAACTTCCTCATACCCTTATGGCGACCCAGATGCACCCGTAGTTGTTCTTTGGCTAGCGAAGAAAACCAGAGGTGGTCAAATTTGCTCATTTGGGCCACTGGCACACCGGCGGTGTTCTAACCTTTAAAGGTCTTGCTACAGATGTGGCAGCAGTGGGGGCGTCCCTCCTCGTGTTTGCTGGCCTTGTGGCGAAGGAGGGCGCCCTTCTCGGTGAAGCGCTGCTCGCACACGTCGCAGGGGAAGGGCCGCTCGCCCGTGTGCGTGCGGTGGTGTTTTTCCAGGCTGGCTGCCGTCCGAGAAGAGCGGGATCAATTTGGGGCACAACCAACAATGGCGGACAGCTGTTACCTTGCGTGCGGAATGTTTTGCCGCAAAGGTGACACTGGTATGGTCTTTCGCCGCTATGCACGCGAAGGTGCATGTTGAGGTTGTTTTTCTGGGAAAAGGCGTGGCCGCAGATGCTACAAAGGAAGGGCCGCTCATTTCTAAGAAAAAGAAAGTGGATCAGGTTACTGATCTTATGGACACTTAATGGGAATGATGGGAATTAATGAGAAGATATTGGCTCGTTATCTGAATGGAAATACACAAACTTTGATTTTAGTAAAGTCGGCCGGGGTGCTGAGTAGAATGTGGATAAATGCAGAATACAATGATTTGTCTTCTGGTTTTTTTCAGTTTTACAGAAATGTCCCAATTTCATTGGAATTGTTTTTTTTTTGCCATAGTCGTAAAATAAATTTTATGTGTGCGGTCAAATATGTATACGTATACAAATGGGGGAATGTCAGAATAATCCACCAAACAATTAAGAAAAAAAAAAAAAGTGAGGTCCTACCTGTGGATAGCCTTGATGTGCATCTGCAGGCCGTTGCGACTGGACGCTCGGTGGCCACACTCCTCACACACAAACGGCTTTTCCCCGCGGTGCTTGGCGGCTTCGTGAACTCGCAGCTCGTAGCGAGTCCAGAAGGTTTTCGGGCACTGTGGGCACTGACAGAGAAACCTTTTTTTTTTTTTAAGGCTTTTCATTTGATGCAAATTATGACAAATCTAGAAATGATAGACCAATTTACAGCATGTGGTTTGGGGTGGCCGTGGACCTTCATCATGTGGCACGTCAAGTGTTTCTTATACATGAATTGTTCAGCACACTGTGTACACTGAGGGAAAAAAAAAAAGCGACAAGACGTCAAGAATGAACATTGGTTTCAAGCTACCCAGACATTGGCGCTACCTTGTAGGGCATCTGTTCAGCATGGGAGAACATGTGCGCACGCAGCTCCTCTTTTCCTTTGAATGACGACGAACACGTCTGACACGTGAATGTCTGGAGTGAGTGAGTGAGTGGCAAAAACGTCATACAGTTCTCCAATTCAACACAGGAAAATACACTGCACACTTTTGAATGCAAATATATGTTTCATTGCTTTTTATAGATCAATTCATTCATTTGAAAAATAGATCGACAATTCCTGGTTCAATTAAAATTGTATATTTAAGTCTTCTTTGTGAAAGTGGAAAAACAAAACTGAAGTTTTGAACAGTTGCACATTCAAATTTTAGAAGACTAATTAAGTTCACTTTTATAAATTAGCATCCATTTTAGGTTTGGCCTAAAAATATATATATATTTTTTTGAATCACCCAAAAATTCATGAACGCAGCGGCGATGAAACAATTAGAACAAATGTTGACCTCACCTGTGTTGCGGCACAGTGCCTGAGCTCATGAATTAAAAGATTCTCTTTTCTGAAGTAGTGCTTCCCGCATTTGTGGCAACCAAACGGTTTCTCGCCGGTATGGCGTCTTCAGGGCATAAAACAGCATTAAACCAGAATTCGTTTCAAAGCAGACATGAGTGAATTTGGGGACCGCCGCCTACCTGTTGTGCACTTTGAGGTAATATTTGCTCTTGAAGACTTTGCGACAGATAGGACAGTGCACGGAGTTCTCGGATTCTCCTCCGTCCGCCGTTTCATCCTCGCCGCTCTTGCGCAAACTGGGGCGGCGTTGACGATTTCTTGATGCAGATGCCACAGTGGGACTGGACTTGTGGATGGGGACGTATTCTTCATCAGAGTCGTGGACTGTCCAGTCAAAACGGACGCTTTCGTCTTCAACTGCCATTGAATCGTTCATGTGGCTCGGCGGGTCGCTAATCTGCAAAGGGGGGGGCGGGAGACTGATTCTTCGTGTATTTGATATTGAGGTTATAACAGTTTGGGATTTGCAATTAGTTTGGCTGTTGTTAGTCAGTTTTAGCAGTTTTGCCAGTATTTATTCATTTTCTGCACTGTCGTGTATTAAACACCTTAAAGTCATCACTCAGGCATCCCCCCAAAAATTACCAGTTTATTTTTTACCTGAGTTTGATCCATTTGCTCCTCTGGGTTCTGATCCTGCTCATCAGCACGCTCTGAAAACGAAGGCAGAGCTTCCTCACTGGCCAGGACATCACAGGAGGCATCTTCTTCAGAGATCATCCGTCTGGGCTCTTTGACCACACGGCCCGAGCGGGTAGTCGCAGCGTTGACGGAGGGCTTCACGTCATTTCCGACCCCCTCGGGGACAGATTCCTCTTTAGTCGCTGTCAGTTTGTTTGTGTCTTCACCAGAGACGGAGAAATCCTCCGATTTTGTCTTTCTCGGTCTGCCTCGCCCTCGCTTGACAAGAGAGACGGCGTCAACTGGCTTGTCCCTAAAGCGCTGACAGATTGCGAGCGCTTCGGGGATACACAAACTGGAAGCTGCACTCTGCACCTTGTCCAGGACACCCGGATCCAACTTGAGTTCCCCTGTGTAGACGAAGTCCAGCAGAAGCTCGAGGCCTTCGCTGGAGCACTCGTGGAGGTGGAACTCCACGCTGGGTGAGGCAGTGTCCATATTAGCCGCCTGAAAGACTTGACTGAAGCAGGCCAGCACACTACGATGGGCAGTGTAGACCACCCCATCGGTCACTTTCAGCAAGGCATCACAGAAGCTTCCTGCTGCCCTCTGCTGGTTCAAGGTAGACAGGACACGCTGTGCATGGTCAGCGACACGCATTTCCACTGGAACAAAATCAACGCGAGATACTTTTGAAATCATGCATCAATAATCTATAGCGCATACATATCTGTAGTAGTTGAGCTTGTGAGTTGATACACCGCCGGTGTTCATATATATAAATGTCATAACTGTTTGTACAGTTTCATTTGAGCGAAGCTGTTTTGGCGCAAACTCTATACCTGTGCATCACATTCGTAGATGCTATTTAAATAAAAGTTGGCCTGTAAGGAAAATATGCAAAATAGTTGCAATAAAATATAAAATTCATGTTAAGTTTCACTGTATTATTTATAAATATTTCCAAAACAATTTCACCGATTTCTCAAATTGTTAAAAGTTATAATAAATCAATTAACCAATTATTTTACCAAGTCATATTAATATAAAAACGAATAAACATTGACTTTTGGGGGGGGGGGGCTGGGGGCATCCAAATGAGTATAACAAATATTACAGGAGTGTTGATTATGATTATGCAGAACAACGGTGACCATACTTTGACCTACATTGACCCAATACATTTACAGTTTCAAAAACGATTTGAGGATGCCCAGTGGGGTACGCTACGGTTGTCTACAAGTAGCACTACAAAATATAAATAAACCTCTATAACTAACAATTGCAATATTTACGTTGAAAACAAGTAGTACATTAACTTTAAATAAAGATTAACAATGCACAGAGTGCAGTGCAAATTCTTAGCATGTAGACGTTTGCGTCCTAGCATCATTTTTCTAGACGCTCCCTTAGCTTGGCTGGTACGCTGCAGTGGCATTTCAAGACTTACCACAAGAATGATTGGAACTAACGTCGATCTGTATGATTTTCACCAAAATTCATTTCCCGTTGAAGTTGCGTAGACAGTGCATGGTATTTTTTGAGTAAAAGTGCCAAACTAGCTCCATTTACCTTGTTTTGCGTCTTGGAGGCCCCTAAAACAAAGCGGAAGTGACGTAGTATGACCTCCGGAATAAAATAGTCGGGGTTAACATACCGCATCAGTATTTAGATTGTAACCTCAAAAATAATAATCATTCTTTGATAAAGTGAGGGCTTGTATCTGAATTGAGTTTCTGTGTATTTCTTCCACGATACAAATTGGGCAAGTATCACGGGGAAATCATTGTTGACCATCTACATTCAATCAAGTGTTGTGGCTCCCTGGTACACATGTTAGCTAGCTGGCTAACCACAACTTTGGTACCAGACGATTCGTAAACAACCATTTGAAGTGGTTAAGTGGTCGCCGAGGAGTTCCGAGCAACCTCGAAATTCGTGAGTTTTCCTATTGGCGTAGTTGCAGTTTGCCTTTATGTCAGACAAAGAACATTAGATGGCCATGCAAAGTTAGCGAGGTATCGCTAGCTAGCCCCGCTAATTTCTCTTGTTCGATGGTTCCTGTTTGAAGGTAATTTGATCTTTTATCTTTGTTATAAAAACGCAAAATTATAACATTCAATTTTCGGTTGCATTCTATGAAGAAAGAATATAATTCTTGATTTGTTTACATTTGTTAGTGCTTATCCACCAGCCACCTAACATTGGCATAATGAAGGCGAAGAAAGTTACGAATTCAAAGAGCAGCGCCACATCTCAGAAGTGGAAGGATGTGAGGGGTAAACGATGCAGGCCTCCCATTAGTTCCTCTCACCTCAACTCCACTCCTGTCATGGTTGGGGTGATCAAGGACCATAAGGAGGCCATGAAGAAGAAGCCTGCTGTCAAGAGACTAAAGAACAAGCCAAAGCCAGTGTCTGGGAAAAGTGCTTCTCAGACAAAGTCTTTCACAAATGGCAACATGGGCCAGGATTCTGATGAGTTTCAGGACTGGGAGCAGTACTCCCGGTCGGTCCAAGTAAATGGACTTGAAACGCAAGGTGCCACAGAGGATAAGCATTCATGTCGACTGGATGGGAAGTCTCTCCATGAGTGCGCAGAGAGGGATGACCAGAGGAAGCATGCAGTGCTTGTCATGCAAAAAGGACAGGTACGTTATACAGGAAATTTTACCATCAAGTCTATTTCTAACCTTACCCATCATTCTTTCAGACCCTGTGTTTCCGCGGGAAGTGTTTTTTGACTTGCTTGTACGGGCGCGTAGAAGTGATGGGCTTCACCATCGAAGAGGGCCAGCAGTCATATCCGCTCTTCTCTCCCTCCTCACATTGTCCGCTGACCATCACAGCCACGGAGGGTTGCGATGACAGCAGAGACTACGAAAGTGCGGCAACAGAGATCCTGTGCAATTACCTTCCAGCAGGTAAATCAACCTTGCAAGGGGCATCTTTTTTTTTTGTCACCGTGATGGCACCAGTCCCATTCTTATTGTAAACTAATTATGAGCAAATTAAGCTTTAAAAGATGCTTCGTGAAGGAGTTCTTGTATTTTTCGGCTCCTCGAGATGGTGTGTACATTGTAACTCTCCTGGCTGTTGAAGTACAAAAACATTCGATGAGTGCTGCTGATTGTCATTGCAGCCTTGGTTTTATATTTTTCCATCACCTGTTTTTGCAGCGTCACAGAAGAAGCTGCTTAAAAAGGTTGTCACCAACTCCTCAATAATCCTGCTGGAGCCCATGGAGATTCCGCTGACGCGCTTCCTATCGAGCTTCAGCAATCTCAGTAACCTGTTTGACCCCACTATGGTAAGATGACACCCCCGTGTCAGCATTTCCTTTTGGAGTTGAAGCCGTCAGCAGGGCGGAGGCGGAACACGATCAAAACGAGAGTATTGGAGTGTAGACAGAAAACACAGCACTGTTTTTGCCCTAAAAGGTAGAACCCCAATTTGCAAAGCGTAGGGACCGAGCCCCACTGCAGATAATGAACATTTCCAAGTAATTGGTGCCACAAGATGACAGAGGATAAGACTTCCCAATAAAATATGTGACTAGAAGCATTTGCAAATGCTAAACTGCAAAAATGTATCCAATAAAAATGTGCTTTTAACATATTTCGTTGTGCGTGTAGAGTGTAAGCTCCTCTCCAACCTACGCTTACAGGGGGAACTGCTGTCTGCCGTACTAGACACGCCCCTTAACGGTCTCGGAATGATTCCTCTGATGGGCAGTGTCGAGGGCCTCAAGGTGTCACCCAGCTGCCGGGCATCCCTGGATGAGGTGGTCAGTGCCTGCAGAGGTTTGAGCATTTCTTTGTTTGTTCGTGGGCAAAAGGAATGTTCAAAAATACAGTGAAATAATTGATTATAAAGCTTGTCAGTTCAATAATATCTGTTTAAAGCTCTCTGGTATTATTGTTCAGCCTTGGCTGTGGTCTAAGGTCAGCTTTAAGTCTTGTCTGTGTTGGTCTCTCACAGGGGACATGGACGGTTGTGCCGTTGTCCTCGTTTACGGAGCCAAAAACGTCGGCAAGTCCACGTACATCCGCATGGTGATCAATACGCTACTGAATCAGTAAGTGTCCTCGTCATCGTGAGTGGATGCTCGAATGATATTGCAAGTTCAATTGTGTCTGTGTGTGTGTGTGTGTAGCACTTCTAGTGTGGACTATTTGGAAGCGGACCTCGGTCAAACCGAGTTCACCCCGGCTGGCTGCTTATCTTTGTTGACTGTCAGAGAACCTCTACTGGGTACGTTTCTTCATCTCATCCATGCTGATTTCTAGATTGTGTTTGACTTTAGAGGTTCCAAGGTATCAAATTCATGTGTTGTTCTAATCATTGGATAGGTTCAGATGTCATGCTTCATTGTTGTAATCTTTCCATGATGAAATCTCAGGCCCCCCCTTCACACATCAGCGCGACCCCGACCACATGGTCTACTACGGCGATTCGTCTTGCCAGTCTGACTTGAGCCGTTACCTGGAAAGCCTCAAGTCCTTGTGGCGCAGACGCTCTTCAAGCAGGGAGACGCCCATTGTCATCAATACCATGGGCTGGGTTAAAGGTCAGTGAAAAAGTTTTTGTCTTCCATTTTTTTCCCCCCCTAATCCACTTGGGTGCGATCTTTAGGTTTTGGACTGCAGCTTCTAGTAGATATGCTCCGCTTCTTCCCGGTCTCACATGTCATCCAACTGGCTCGCGCCGACGGTACCGCTCAATGCCCCGCCCTCACCCCCGAGTTTCTGAGGACGGCCCACGGCTTCCAAACGCACCCGCCCGCTCAAACTGCGCTGGACGAATTCTCCGAGAACACACAAAGCCCACCCCTCACCTACATTCACATGAGTATTTATTCCGACTTTGAACGCGGCGGCTGTCAAGGGACGATGACGTAAGCGATTTCACCGGCGTCGTGGTGTGACATCAGCAGCCTCACGTGCACATTTGTTGTGTCGTACAGGAAATACCAGCGCAGCAATGAGCTGCGAGAGCTGTCGGTGCTGGCCTATCTTAGTCAGCTGCAGTCGGCTGATCCGGGACCTGTTCAACCTCTTCACTCTCTCACGCCCTACCAGGTGCACTTTTTTATTTTTTAAGCAAGCTTCCCTCTTGTTGATGACGTTTTCATGAACTTTAAATGAAAATTCTATTCGTCTTTAAACGTAGCATGTTCCTCATTCGAACCTCTTCATATCATTTTTAAAAGAGATATGATTAAAGCGTCAAATAGCAATTCGGGGAGAACGATTTTGAAAAATAAGGAATCCCCGTCTCCCAGTTTTGGCTTCATCACTTCAACATCATCTTTCATGAAACAGTGACATGTTAATATGTGGACTGTATTTCCAAAGCACTGTATAAATAAATAATAGACCTTATTGTCCCCCTGCAGGTGCCCCACACAGATGTGGCTTTGGGTGTGGTCCATTTCGACGTGGCGCCCAATGTCATGTTCTATGCCGCCAACTCCAGCCTGGTGGGACTCTGTTGCCTGGCGGAGACGGTGACCAGCAAAGGAGGTCCGGTTTTGTTGTCCCGAGCCCCCATCTGCCCCTGCGTGGGCCTGGGTACGAAATCATCTTTTCATTTGTTGTGTGGTTACAATTTGATTCTTGTTTTGGGGTGTACAGAATAAAGGTCTGTGCTCTCTTGATAGATACTTCTTGTCTTCCAAAGCCATTCGTTTTTCATCTTGCAGGTGTGCTGCGAGGGATTGACACGGCGCGAGGACTCTACTTCATACTGACGCCTGTAAATCCTGCCGTTCTGCGCAAGGTCAATTGTCTCCTTCTCGGAGCCACGTCGTTGCCCTCCTGCATCTCGACGACGCAGGTGAGACGCTGGCCTGATTTAAGACTACTCGCCAAAAAAGTTTGACATATTGGCTATTAGATGAAATTTCTCAACCACCTTTGCGGGGCAGGGTGGTTTCCAGGGAGAGCTGCCTTACGTCACGTCGGATTACAGCTTTGAGCTGACTGGCGCTGGAAAGCTGCGAGTCTTCAAAGGCCTGCAGAGATCAGATCAGATGCACTGATGTTGTGACAAGTGCTTGCCCCCCCCCCCCCCAAACATCAAGTCTGACATGGACTCTTCAGGAGAGAAATCTCTCAGAACACGTTTGTTTTGTACCACTGCCATTTCAAAACTGCATTTGAATTCTGGGTGTCATATTAAAAGCAGAAAAGAATGTTCAGATTTGTAGTTTTTACTTTTATTGCTAGGACAATTATTGAAGCGGCGTTTGACATATGACATATGATTCGTTTCTGGCTTCGTTCATCCTGTGTGGAGGTTGCATGGGTTTCCTTTCACATTCCAAAAACATGCATGGTGGGTTAGTTGGGAACTCCAAATTGTCCTTAGATGTGATTGTGAATTTGGATGGTTGTCTATGTGGTACCCTGCGATAGCCTGGCGATCAGTTCAGAAAAAAATCAACGTATTCCAAGTTAAGGCGCTTAGTGAGTAGAAACGTGACGGCCGCCGGTGGCTACATTTTTCATTGCAGCGAATAGTGCTGCATTCGAGGAAGGTCGGAAGCACAAGTGACCCTTCTGCGTTCTGCAATCAGATCCCACTCCTAAAGTGCTCCAAATTGATATTTAGCTTGATCTATTATTACAAGATTCCAAACTTATAACCAAAACAAAACAATGTAGCCAATGCACAAAGCCACTAAGAGCTTCAAGACAATGTTTCAAATGTGCTTAACTTCATGTGCAAGAAACACACAACTGCCTGTTTGTATTAAATGTGTGAAGTCGAGAAAGAAACGAAAGGTAAGTATTAGTTAAGTGTTGCTGTGATTGTAACCTTGTTTGATTTATCATTTCCTTTGTCATGACTTACAGATCAGTTTTTACTTGAAGTTACGTTGTGCTGTTTGTCTTTTTTTTTTTTCTGCAGTTATATATTAAGGTATACAGCGAGCATCATATCAGTGAAATAAGTGACGTGATGAAATGTATGTTATTTTTCTTTTATATTTTATTTTTAATGTTTGCAGCTACTTTTTGCACAACATCAGTTATAATCTGATGTAACAATGTAAAAGAAAGAATCTGGACACTTTTCAAAACAAGATATTTTTCAAATAAAAAAATAATGTATCAAAAGTAATGTGACCCACAGACCCGTTTCCCACGGTTGGGAACCGGTTTTCCAAGTATTTTTTTTTCCACATAAACAAATAAAATAAGTCAGAATTCCAGTGCAGCCTGAAGGCAAAGACTAAACAGTGGAAGGAAATGTACCAACTGATAAACTAACCCCCGCTCATTATAAATAAGTTTTATTTACATCCTTTAAATATATTTGTATGATGAGCTATCTTTTTGTTAGCTTTGTGTATCAAATGAGTCAATCTAGCATACACCAATGATGACAAAAATGTCTTTTATTATTGAAATATAAACAATATCTCCAATATAAATTCAAAATTGAAACAATTAACAAACAAATGCAAGTCCATCGAGTCCTTGGTGACACGTTTGGTCCATCACTGACTGTTCAGAGGCGGAATCATGGCTTCAGTGATGTCAAAAGCTTTGATGAGTTCCTTGGAAAATGAGAGGGGGGGGGAAATGGTTTGTCAGGTACCACGTAAGAACAGTTTGGGACTTTTCATTTGAGCTCTCTTTTATTTTGTTTGCAGTTTTCATTTTTCTAAAATACTTTGATTTAGGTTGGGTTTTATTGGTATTCTTTTAACAAGGACAAAAAAAAAACTGTATGTTGACCCACTTGAGACCTTTCAAAAGAAAATGTTCTGAAAAGGCATGTTCTCACCCTCCAGCTCTTTGGGCTGATTGAAACAATAGATGCATGACAGTTTTCTCTTTCTCCAGCTTCTCCTTCCGTCACCACCTCCTCCATCGGAGCTGAAAGACGCAACAAAATCATCTTAGTACTCTCGTTGACATATGTTACACGCCATCTTAACCGACAAAACAATACAACGTCCTTTACCTATACAAGGCAACTTATCTTGATCCAAACCAATTTGTGCCAAACCATCCTGAAAAGAGACGTGTGGAGTCACGAGACGGCGAGCCCAACGTTCATTTGGATTCTTCATTGCCAAGAAAACTCACCCTGACCAGGAATGACGTGTGAAAAATGTTCTCCAGTGTGCGTGAAAAGGAGTCTGGGTCAATAACAAACTCGTAATACGATATCGGCGACGTCGCTGTGAACGGAAGCAGAGTGGTGTTACACGTTGAATTTCGCCACAGAGGTGGTCGACTGTGAACTCACGGTCATCTTGATGATAACTTTTTAGGCAGGCCAGGATCCTCTCCACCTCTTTCTCAGTGGCTTCTTGCTCAGCCTCTTCTATCTTCTTCAGCTGATATGTGCACGTGAGAACACAAGAAGGCAGAAGGGAAATAATTCGATGCTATATTTTTTGTGTGGTGATTTGATGGATGTCTCATGTAAAGTGAGTGCCTTATCATTTTTGGTAAATGGAGATAGTGGTCTGAATGTGTCATAGTCACCTGAGTGGGCATGATCCTTTTTGCTTCCTTGCTAGGGGCTTTCTTTTGACGTACTATCCTTTGCTTCGGAGGGGGCGGCTCTGCGTGGAAGGAACCCAACCTGATGAGAGATAGGAGGACGTCACGTGGAGTGCACGGGATGCATTTAACCACCAAGCACAGCTTGGAAAAAATAGTTCTCTCAATGTACTACCATAATCTGCAGATGCCGAACCACAAATGGACATGGGCTGACTGGAGTTGGAAACCTTAATATCGAGATGACCACTAGAGGGCAGACAAGCCTTAGTCACACTTACATCTGGTCTTGTACTGTCAGACACCACAAGGTGAAATAGACCTGATATTTTGCAGCAGATTTGGAATAACATACAGGACAAAGAGAGAACCTTAAAAAATATTGTTATTTTGAGGGGATTGATTTTTTGGGGAAAAATATAAACAAATTGAGTGCTTGCAGTTAATGCAGGTTAATCCAGTGAGCTGAATAACAATGGCACACGCACATGTAGTGGAAGGTCGGCGCGGTCTGAAAGCAAGCCTCAGCTCTCTGGGCCAGTCTCTGCCAGGCATCTCTGGGCAAGTAACCCTCAATTTCATCTTCGCTCTGCTCCCTCCCACCACTTTCCAGCCGGTTGAGACCCATGAAGGAGAGCTGTTGATGGGATAAAAGCAATCATAGAATGCAAGTGACAAAATCACTTTGAGTGGAATCACTTACAAGGTGCTCAGTAAAAGCAGCATGGTCGAACGCACTGTCCTCTTCTCGCATCTGGCTGGCTCTCTCGTTGTTCAGCTCCGTAGCCACGGAAACGAACTTGGAATCCAGCACCGCTTCGCTCGTCTCTCGCACTGTCAAAAAACTCTGCTTGTCAGACATTGCAATGTTCTTCACAGAAAATTATCAAACGTTAAATTGGGAATAAGCGAGCTTTCACGCTTATGATTTTTTTTTTAAATCAACCATGTAATGTTTTGCTGACTAGGCAATGGGAAACTTGTAACGCAATGGTAACTGCAACCTTTTGCTGCAATGAACCATCTCAACAAGCTTTCCCATCAGTTTGCAGCAGATGCCAGATCCTGCAAAACTTCTCCTTGTATCAACATAAGGTGCTTAGTGGGTTGTGTCATCAGTTGTCTGCAGATAATTTGTTTGCTTTTCTCTGTTTTGAGCAGGAAGGAGCTTATCCGTCTTGCATGAAAACAGATCTTTTTTTTTTTTTTTCTCCATATGCTTGTTTCTGAAATTTCCACCAACAAGCTACACTGTTGCACACGATATCAAGGTACAACAGATTGATATTTATGCGACACTTACGAAACGCCTGGAAAGTATTTTACATTGCACGACAAAACAAATGAAATACTTTGTCTACTTTAAAACTTCTGCTCTGATGATATGAAAAGTTAAGATAAAAATGAAACGTACCATTGGCAAAAAGGCTGTCTGCCGCTTCCAAAACCTCTGTTAGTTTGTTGTTTGATGGACTCAGTAAATCTTCTCTATTTTCTGAAATAAAAAAAGTGCAACCATAAGACCAAAACACCAAAATAAAGAAACAAAGCAAGCTGCCGCCTCTTGGAAAGTCACCAACTCACGTTGGACTGAATCGATGAGGTCTCTGTACTTGCTCCTTATTTCTTTCCTGGTGCCTCTTTCCTGTCCACTCATAGAACCGAAGCTGGACCCCCCGTTCAGCTGCTGTAGGTCCCCGCTGTTGTGACATGAGGCGCCGTCTTGCCGGGGGGCTTCCTTATCGGTGGACGGGCGTCTGAGCTGCTCCATTGAGAGCTGAACACAGAAAGAACAAAGTTTGAAGTTTAGATTGACATTTAGTAGAGGTATGTGATGATTGAATATTTATTATAGCCGCAAATTTCCGCTATGCAGAACCTGCTATTGTGGTTACCCCCAGAACGAGAACCGGTCTCAAGGTTTGTCCAAGTTTTGCAAACGTTACCTGGCTGTGCCAGCAACAATCACAGGGAGCCCTCACCCAGCCCACTTCGATGCTCTGGAGCGTTTAAAGTTAAACATGAACCAACATAAATACCGCGAGTGAGCAGGACTGTGATCATGACGCCCTTAATGCAAAACCTGAGTTGCTGCTTGATGATGTAACTTGCTGTCCGTAAATTTTCTGCATGTTTACTGTCAATTAAAAAAAGATTACTGCAGTGCGAAGCATTCTCTACTTATGATAATTTTGCTGAAACAATGATCTCATTAGCTATTAGTTGACATCGACTTGATCTTATTTTTTCCAAATCAATTCATGCAACACTTATTAGACACAAGGTCAACCTGTCACATTTCTGTCATTGACTGTGAACAGTGTATGTAAACAGCAGCTAATATAGTATTGTAATAGCTTCCCTGTGTGCTGGTGCTAGCAAAACGCTGTTAGCCACTTGGCAACGCGTTAAGCATCTTAATGTCTACAAGTTCATACTTCACGTCACGACGTGGCTTCGGCTATTTGTTCGAACGGTGATCCTTGTGTCCAAGTTGAGTCCCAGAGTGATGCTTGAGCAGCTCGAGTACGCGCCAAACTGTTCGTTACTTCACAACAGTTCGCTGGAGTGCGGAATTGCGTTTTCGGACGGAAATTACGTAACGTAACGGGTGCCGTAACCAGTAACCCCGCTACGGATGTGCCTATGTGGCGGCCATGTTGGGAGGGGCGACTTTCCCCTCAAAGGCAATGCAATGGCATTGAAATTTAAAAATAACGGGCTCATTTTTCGATAAGAATGTCTGGATGGTGGTTGCACAGGACTACGAATCTGTCAAAGTATGTGGAATTCTGAGTAAGTATCAATTTTAGGGATTTGTTAAACAATACAAAGGTCTGATGAAAGCCATTCAACTTGAGGAGATTTGGGGAAGGTGAAAGTACCTCAATTATGTACTTCCTTATGTTCCTTATGTGTTCTTTCATTTAACACTTAACTTAAAGAGCAAACTTACCCCAAAACATATCTTTTGAAATATATATGCCTCCACTATGGTACTCTGATTGCATTTGTGGAATAAGGGTTAAAAGCAGCAAAAATCACCTGTTTGTATTCATCTTAAGGGATGGCCATTTTGCCATCACAACATGATCCGGATAAGAGCTTTTGCGTTACTATGGCATCAAAGAATCGGAACGGCTGTTAGTCTGCTAACAGTAACACTAACATAACAGTCCAACCTTGATAGAGTGCTATGCTTGAGTGAGTGATATTCTGGTTGCAGTATGGTAGACAGAGCCTAAAATACATTTAATGAAGGCCTAAAATTTCTCACAGTTCTGCATACCATGTAAATCTCTTGAAACAATGCCCAATGATTATTTCAGGGAAAATATTTTTGAGTATATTTTTGGGGAAATCATTTGAAATGATGGATTGCTTGTATTTATAACCTTTCTAAAGGCATACATTATTTATGATAAATATTTATTTGTATCGTAACTTGAGTTTTCCATTTTATCTTTACTGCGAGTTAGCGTCCCTAGGGGCACTTACTTGCCACTGCAGAGCAAATCGCTTCAGCGGATGAATGGAAGGCAGGCGGTCGGCGAATGTTTAGAGGGGGAGGCACGATGCTAAAAAAGGAGCTGCACTTTGTTTAAAAGTTCTCGGAGTAAATTCGTTTTCTTTAAAACACCACCGAGGACATTAATTTCTATTTTCCCATCTGGACAGCAGACTTGCACGCCAAGTCCAACGAACGGCGCTTTCACCGAGGAGCATTTAATTTTTAAATGTTAAGCACCAGGTTAAGACAGACTGTATGTTTTGTAGTTGACGTGAAGACGCAGGGTGGCTTAAACAACATCATTTGCCTTTCACGCGCTCGGCGTGATGTGAGATCCGAATCGAACCGAGCTTCAGCTGCAGTGTGAAAGACAATGTGGAATCGCTTTTGACCGAACTGCTCAGCAAATTTACCGGGTGATTAGCAATTAGCATCGAGCACACCGCCGGCGGCACGCGAACCTGCTGGGAACCAGCGTGGGCTCCCCGTTGCCACCAAATCACCACAGGACCACCAAAAACGAAGGATTGCATGCCTCCATGGTTCCGAACAAGTGGACCATGAATTCAGTCCTGCACAAGTCGCCTCCACGGAGCTGGCTCGGACTCAAGTTGAGGCTCAGTAAGTGAACATTTTTGTTTTGATGTACTTAAAATGGAACGCGCCGTAGTCAATCATTAACGTGCACTGTTTTTTTTTTTTTTTTTTTTTAAATATAATCTAATTTGAAAATTCACTCTTCATTCCTACAATGTAAAGTTATTGGAACAGATTTTCTTTTACAATGCCGACCTGGCTGCGGAGCAGACAGCAGAGTCAAATAAGACAGACTAAAACAAAATATAGCTAATTTGGTGTAGCGCAAAATAAAATGAAAAATATACAGGAGACAAACTAATCAAACTATTAGTGATAATAATAATCATAATAATAATAAACTCAAATAGCCAGTCAAACTGTGATGCATGACATCATGAAAGCAACTAGTACTGTGAAATCCAGTTTGAGCACAAGTAAATTATATGAAAAACAGCTAGATCGTGCCACCTGATAACATATTCGATCACCAGAGCAGGTAATATTGAATTCTGACAACTGAATCGTACGAAAACTGAGGCAATAGACATACTTCAAAATAACAACAATTATTCATAGAGAATCTGTTGTTGAACATTCACAAAACATAGTGACAATATTCTATAGAGAATTTGTTGTGGAACATTCAGAAAACATAGTGAATAAAGTTAAACAAAATAGATGAACATTAAATGGGCAGTCAAGTTAAAAATGTTATTTACAACAATATTGTCTATACACCACCACTAGTCTAAAAGTGGCATTCTGATTAATATTGTGTTTGTGGGATACTAATCAATCAGCAAAATCCACCCATTTTGATCTATCTTAAGAGCGTTTTGCCACTTGCCAAAAACAACATCACAGTGTCTTAGATTGCAAATATCACATGACCAGACTCAGAAAACAGGTAAGCCATATTTGTTCATTCCCTGAGCCCTTAGGCACTGTGATGTCATTTTCAGTCAACAGCAAGTGGCGATAAATAGCCCAAACACTGTACACAGTACAAAAAACAAGTGACCTAATTGTGTTTTTGCTTCTTCTTTTTTTGGCTCTCAAGTGGCACAATTGGGAGGGTTGGGAGGAAAAAAAATACAAATAAAAACCATAAAATCAAATACCTTCAGATTAGAACAAGGCCTCTTCCAAATGTGAATATAATGCTGTATAAAGGTTATGTAATGTTTTTTTTTTTTTACTTCCATGTTATGGCTGCTCTGTGTTGACACTTCTGGAGCGTGCAATTTTGGCATCTTTGCATGTGAGTTGTTTGACAACGTTTCTATACTCACGGGTAGCTGCTGAAGCCTGGGTGCCTCGTTTTAAAATGATAACTAAAATGTATTTGATTTACCGTTTGATCAGCTAATCAGTCACCTATCCCCCTTTCTTTTCCTTCTCTAAATCCACCTGTCCTGTTTGGGTGCTTGGTCAAGCAGAATGGGAGAGCCTTTTATGCCGGAACAGCAACAACTGTGCAACAAGGGGAGATCAGTTCATCTCCTAATAGCCATCTGAATGTTTTACCTCCCCCCTACCGCCACTCGACTTCACATGTTGCCACTACCAACAGTCAACGGGTTCATAGCGTGAACACAATGTTTAAGTTTAGCAGTCTTAATAGTTTGACTCAGGAGGCCTTCAGTGTTCCAGGCCACTGGAGTCTTAAGTTGGTTTTAAAGTCACTGGTCTAATCTGGAGCCAGATGTCTTGTCTGGTCTCTGTCGAGCGTCCAAAAAAACAAACAGAAGTCTCGCGTCTACCTCCGGAAGGTCTCCCAAAGCATCGGGCAACTGTTGGCAGACCACCTTTGTTCCACTGGTATAATTCTTCCACTTTAGTCAGTCCACTAATACGAAACAAAATCTGGTCATAATTGCTGACCCCGTGTATCTTTCCAATGTGTGAACAGTTCTTTTTCCCATTGGAAATGATAGAAATGGAAATCATCAGTTCTCTTGAGAAGAATAAATCTTGCTTGACTTTAGTGGAATTTTGCCCCTCACAAACTTCAGACCAAGTGATTGTGTTTATCAAAGCAATTATCTTCTCACTAGTGGTTCTTGGCGTGCCATTATAGTACACAGGGTTTGGAGCAGACTGTTCTGAGTGGACTTGAAAGTTCTTTAACATCAACTTGTGGAGTCACGAGTGCTCATGTTTTCAGGTGAACACATGAATGTGTGTGCGTGCTTGCGTCCACATACGTGTGCGGGGGTTTCTGGCCCGCCACGTGACCTGTTACACTTTAGACTTCCTCCTCCATTGTTTTACTTTATGCTCGACAGTAATTTCCTTTCTCTCGTCTTTTTCATCCCGAGGCAGGTCACATTCTCTTGTTTTCTCTTTTGTTCAGGACTAACGTCATCTATACGTTTTGATGCTGCACTTACATGCCTTATATTTCTGGAAACTGTGAGGCTCAGTCAAACTTGAACCTGTTTTTGTTGTTTGCCCATAATCAGGACATATGTTGTATTTTCGAGATTTTAAATGACACTTTTAGTGTGTTTGCATGTACAGTATATTAAAAAAAAAATCTCTGACAACATTTACTGTTATTGTCCTGAGCCATGTTCATTTGGTACAAGAAGTTGCAGTTAGTTACCACCCAACTAATGTTTTTTTTATTTAATTGTTTTATGTCTGTGGCCAAAATATATTGTATATACATTCAACAAAATAGTGACTTTCATTTTATTTGACACATTATTGACCAAGGTAACGGATTTAAAATAGCTTGCTCTCGTTGCTCTCTTGTTGAATGACTTCAAATTGCTAATAATCATTTGATGGAATTTATATGAGCCATCTATCAGATTGCAGGCAGCAAGTGTTGCGTGAGGGTTGAGGCTTGTAAAGGCACTGTTGTCAACTCTGCACTGTAGTGTCATTTTTTTTAATGTGTTTATTCCCTGATGAAGTCACCGTCATAAACACGGTCACAGCTGGAGGCCCCCCCCCCACCACCACACGTCTCGTCTCGTCTCTCGTGTGCCTTTTCCCATCACTCTTTTCTCCCAAACATGGTGCCTAGTGAATGCTGATCTTAACTCCCGGGCTCCTCTTTCACTTTTGTCCCCGTCACTGCTATTTAAAGTCACTGTTCTTGTTTTTGTGCCATGTAGATTCACCGCACATCTGAAAAGCAGGTGTGTTGTTTTTGTCCCAGAGGTGTTCGGAATGTATTTTTTGATCAGATCTGCATGCCAAACTGCTTCAATCCAAAATTAGCTCCCATTTCATATCATTGCTAATGTTGTATTTCAAGGAATTTAGGGTATATTTATTCAACACAGACTTTAAAAATTTGTAACGACATTATCCATTGTCGATTATATCAACGGGCCTGGTCTTGCGGACCTAAATCGTGCATGTGGCTTACTCTGTTTGTTTTTGCACCTTGCTTTGTTAGAGGAAATAGTTGACTTCCCTGAAACAGTCCTCACAGGTGAAAGTTGGAAGCATTCACCTGATAAAAACAATTGCTAATTGTGTAGCTGGAGTATTTAAGAAAAGTTCCTTGACATAACAATGTAAATATTCTCAATAGCATATGATTAGTGTGTTGCAGGGTGATAAATTCAACACAAAATGAAGCATGACAAAGCGTGATTTGAGCTGCTTTTGGTGACAATGGGCAAAACATGATACTGTCTAGAATAAAAGAAGAATCCCTGCAGTAGTAAGTCAAAGCTGATAGCCAAGGTTTAGAGCGTTTTATATATTTAGATCAAATAAAATACGTCATTTATTTCTATTTTTATTCTTTTTTGGTCTGGGCTGGCTAGTAAAGAGTTATATTGCCTGTGCCTTTGACGGTCTGCCGTGCTAACTATAACCTACATAACGGCATGGACTAGCGCCGTGCACTCCCTCTGGCATCAGACTGGATCACAGCCTTTTAAAATTCTTAAATACGATGAGCTTTCACAGCGACACACAATTAAGTTAATTTAGTTAGTCATCTCCAGGTACTTATCAGAACTGACAGTTTTTTCTTTTGCTGTATGAAACTTGTGTGATTTCTTCTATCTTTTTTTTTTTTTTTTTGCGATGGCATATTTTCCAGAAAAAACAATGGCAAAAATGTTTGTTTTTTTTCATCTTCATATAGCCCCACCTGCTGCTTTGGCATGCATATGACAGGCAGTAAATGTCTCGAAGAGAGTAGTATAGTACTGGGTTAAAAACAATTCTTTGCGGATGTGACGTGGGTTTGTCTTTCTAATGCAAACCTTGTGAGGATGAGCTCATCCAGATGTAAATGCCATGTGTGCAACATCCAGGTGCATTGTTTGTGGAGAGTCTTATTATGAAAGGGTGAGCCGATGATGAAAGCAAGGTTGTCTAATATCGCCTTTGCCCCCCCTCATCCTTCCCACACACACATCCTTTGTTTCTGCAGGAGGTGGAAATTGGCCCTTGTATTGGCATATTGGTTCTCATGCTTCACATCTGCTTGCTTCATTAAAAGGGAAGCTTCTTGCCCAAAGCTGCTTTTGATGATTACCATATGTCTGCAAAGCCCAGAGCTGCGCAGCAAGGCCGGCTCTCATCCTACCCTCTAATTTCTCATCCCAAAATTGGACATGTTGGTTGCTACATGTGACTGCATCCCTCCCTTTTCTCGGCCCGGCCAGACTCAATCTCGCACTATTCCTTTTCCCGTTTTTAGATGTGCTACAGAAGTGAGTCAGTCCTCGAGGATCACTGGGTAAGGTTTCACAGTACTGTGCAAAAGTCTTTGGTATCCTTGACACATCTAATCAATCTCACAAGTAATAAATTAAGAAATAGATCACAAATAAAAGAATACAGCTGAATATAATTGGGAACATGTACCGTTTGTTCTTAACGTACGTACTCAAGTGCATCAAAACTACTCTGGTCCATTTTATCTCCAAAGTTGCTCGAATGAATCGAACGGGTTACCCCCACCACTGGCAACTGTGTTGACATCATCAGTGTGATCATCACCATCCCTACCTTTCATATTGATCTGTGCGTAGTATGTAAGGCTACCCCTCTCCCCACACAGACGTCCCCCCCCCCCCCCCTACACACACAGAAGGCAGCTCATTGATAAAACTGAATCCAGCTAAAGGGCAAAGCCATAAATTAATGCTGAATATAAGCCCTTTGCAGATACTGCAAAGTAGTGCATGTAGGATGGGTGTTTAAAAGAGATCTTTGTGCAGTCAGGTCCAAAAGCCATGGGTCCAGACTACCCCAGCATGCATCTCTCACCCCTTCATGAATGCACCACTTGTCTGACTGCGTGGGCCCTAAAAACCCCCTGCGGTCGAGACGTCCTACACAAGCAGCTTGGCTCGCACAAATGTTTTACAGTTGGCGAAACTCCCATCACAGACGCGCTCGAGTCTCAGAGAGAGCGTCGGTAATGGAAGGAATCACTCTTGAATGGTTTTGAAGAGTCTGACAAGGTGGTGATTGGTGGTCTCAACAGGAGGAGGACTTTTTTTGTTGCGTTGTTTCGACTTGACCTCAAATTTATAGGAGGAGCTTCTCCGGTCTCCTAGAGATGTAGAAAGAAGAAGCTTGGCGGCAAGACTGCATGAGATCATCGTGCAGGTGGATGTTTGGAATGAGTCTATTGGCAGACTTTGAACTGGCAAGTTTTTATTTTGAAAGATGAACTCATCGTGGTGGAGAAACTCCAGGCTGGTCAGAAACTCAACAGGCCACTCACGGCTGGGTCATATCTCATTTGATAGCATCATTTAAAGATTTGCCTTTATATGAATAATTATCGAGTCTATCAGTCGAAGTCAGCAAAATGTTCCTGTATTGGAAGAAGCGCGGCGCTTATGAGTTGGAGCCACCATCATCGTCTTGCTCCCAAGTGGGAATGGAGCGCTACTACTGGTCGTCATCCCTGGACGCCATCCATGATCTATGTGGTAAGATCCTAGAGTGAGTTGGTTGGAATGCCAATAGCAACGGATCTTTTTTATTTTTGAACTTTTCCAAATTCTGAACAAATTCAAGAGCACCAAACAGATTTAAAGAAAAACATGGATGATGTAAAACTGCAAGTGGTCTAGACATTGGTCGTTTTTTGCGCTCCACCGTGTTGTCTTTTGATGCATCAGTCAGCACTGTCATCAGTTCTGAGCCAACACCCAATCATGAGGAATCTCTAGTGCCGGTCCCAAGACGGCATAAATGGCAGGCTTGCGTCAGTAAGCGTTTTCTGGTCTTTAAAAACTTGTGCGTCATCCCACAGTGTGGTCAATGCTCCATTTTTTTCTGTTCTTTTTCTGATGTTTTATACGCGACAACACTGTTGTCAGTTTATTGAGAGACATTTGTTGCATTGTTGTGCAATCTTTTGTTTGATGCCACACTTTGCAATAGACATGACTTCATTTTGTTGTGCAATTTTTTGTTTGATGCCACACTTTGCAATAGACATGACTTCATTTTGTTGTATTGGTCCCCCCCCCCCATGACCAGCACTGTTATTTTGATGAGCGTATTTCACCTTCGTCACGGAAAGGCCTTTCTTTTCCAACCAGTTCTTGCTTCACTGGGAATTACTCAGCCACCTGGCACGGAGACAACGAACTCCACATAAATGCAAAAGAAAGAGAAAACACTCGGATGAAATATTGACTGCCCCAAAAAAGTGCACAGCTGCTCCAAAACACCTCTGTGTATCCTGTCTCAGTTTTTTGGGGGGGGAGTCACTTTCCGCTAGCCTTCCTCATCCACGCTATTAGTGAAAGGGATGTGATAACACCGGCCTGTGAAAGAATGTTCCTCAACCACCCTGCCAGCCAGTCTGAAAACTCTGGAACTTTCCAGCCATCTTAAGGACTGTGGCTGCTGACGTGAAGCCGTTTTGGCAGACGAATGTGTCATCGAGATGTTTTGATCAGTGCATTTTTAATTCTAACTAAAGTATAAACCTCTCTGCCCACATTTAGCCTTTTGAATTTGTCATTTGAATTCCAAGGTTACATGGACGCACAACACACATACACAGGACAGTTCTCCGTCACATAAGACTACGCCTTTCTTCGTTGCAGGCTTTGGTTAACCAACATTACCGCTATGTAAACTTTAAAAAAAAAAAAAAAGAAAATGCCGGCTGTTGACCAAATGCTTGTCTGACAGTCATTTGTATGTGACATACATTCAACATCCATTCATTTTGATTTGGCAACTTGGTTTTGTTTGACCACAGTATTGCATATTTCATAGATTTAAAGCTCAACTGAATGCTGCTTTCTATGTTTCTTTGCTGTTATTCCTTGTCGTAGGACATTGGTGGATGCAATATTGAATTAAAAGGCATGAAAATGAGACCCTGGAGGGTCTGATTAATTGTCTAAGTTTTGATTTTGCCATATCCATAAAGCTGGCATTTTCAACAGGTTTATTCCAAGGGACCACCATTATAACTAAGAAGCAACTCGGGGACCACTGCTTTGACGGAATATTATTTTATTTTGCACTGAAGGAGTGTAGACATATACAGGCTATTTATTTGCATCTATTAGCTACATTTGACATAATTCGCATGGGTAAATGATTCACAAAATTAGCTGGAAAACATAGCAAGTCCTAATAATCCATAAAATTGTACAATTTTTTTCCTTTTCCAATTTTGCGGACCACCTGCAATACCGCCACGGAGCACTAGAAAGCCAGGGACCACCGGTTGACAATCCCTGCTATAAAGTATAAAGGCCCCATGGAGGACAGACTTTTTACTACGATAATATGTCAACAATGACAACACCTTGCTAAAATCTGCTATTTTACGGCAGATCTTGAAGATTGCAAACTGTTACATAATCATTTGGCTAAACTCTTACTCTACCTTGTGATACAAATACCCTCAGATATTTGGGCTATGCAGTAATCTCCTCGTGAGTGCTTTTGAACGTGGTGACTGAAATATGTGATTAGCCAAAAATGAGTGAGTGCATTGAATGCAACTTGATTTGTCAGCATGTTTCAACATGGAACATGTCCTCCCATCTCTGGAACACTATTCATTTGGTTGTTCTGTGGCTTCATATTACATGTAGATGGGAAACCCGCTAGGGGGTCCTCTCAGATGTAGGAACCAAGAAAGCACATGCAAGTCGCATGTGCGGGACTGAACCACTGGATAGGAAAGTTCTTAAGCCAAAATATCTTTTGATATTTGTGGTTATTACAGTTTTTGGGATTTGATTATATGGTGCATCTTCTCCTGACTCTTCACCCAAACGTCAGTTTTAGCCATTTATCGGCATTTGCGATGTAAAAACATGATCTGTGAAAATCATGCAAGTTCCCATGGACAAAATACAAAATCACAAGCATTGCATTTTAATACAACACACAAAAACAAAAAAATAATTAGATCTCACTGAAATTCGGTCGAAACAAATTTAACTGATTTTAACAGTGTCTACAGAAGAGGGCACTTTTTGGATAATCCTGAGAGATGGACATTAAATCGCAGGTAAGAAAGCATTAATAATCAATTCTTTTTGTGGGCCCAGGTAATTCCCGGATGGCATATTGTAAATCTGCCCCTCGATGTGTGTCGCACACCAAAAGGAACATGCAAATATTTGCCTGAATCATTTGCAATCCTGACGTGAATACTAAGAGCCTTAGGCATAGAAGGGACAGAGCGTAATATTGCAGTTGCACTGTTGTTGTTATCGCTCACCCTTCTCAAATATCGGCAGATGTTTGTGTTATTCTGCTGACAATTATAACAACGAGGGGGGGGGAGCTTGCTCCATCTCATGTTCTGTGAGACGTCATCAAGTTGCGTGTGGCATTCTTAACATTCCCCATGGACATATGGGGAGAAGTTGACAGCATAACATCCTCCTGTCACAGCTTCTGGCGCCGACACAAATACGCCTGACGTTTTCAGATGACCTTAGGCAGAGGTAGCTTGTACTGGAGTGAACCTTCTGAGAAAACCGAAGCCAAACGACAGCCCAAGTTTGGTATATATTTTTTTTCCTCCTCATCAATGGACAATAGACCATATGTCTACCTTTTATTTTTTTCCATATCGTTTGTCTGTCCAATGTTTGGCTTTGTTGATGCAAGCTGGTGGCTGCATGGGATAGCAAGGGTTAGCAATCTAGCACCATTGCTGCCAACTAAGAATGGAAGAACATATTGCAAAGTGGAACATATTGAAAAGTGACATTTTTTGAGGGAATTTGACGGAAATGGGACAATAATGCTTTTTGGGCTTCATTTAATGAAGATGTCTACTAAAGATGTTTTCTTTGCCCCACGTTAACAAATGAGCCATCTATGTAGGCCAGCTGAATGATCACCACCAATGTCCGCTTTATGTTTGAAGTGGGATGATATTCAAGTCAAATATAAAATGAAGACATTTAAAAATAGTGGACAGACCAAACCCAAATGTCCAGTAAAGGCCAAGACAGCGACCCCCGCCCATTGTGAAACTCTTTGCTGTGATTGATGGCTAGGCTGCTAATGCTAATGGTCATGACCCACTTTCTATCACGTCAGTGATCTATGGTTATGACAGTAAAGCCACTCGGCACCCAGAATGCATTGTATGGCGCAACGCATGATTGAAGTTATCAGGACGCAAGTCATAGCGTACATGTGTGTTTGCCGTTTGTTTAGTACAAAAGTAAACAGACTAGTTCCAACTGGCACATACCTCAGTTTGCAGCGAGCGGCATAGAGAGATTGTCCACTGTCTCTTTAGTGTGCCATCTCTTTGTGCACTGTCACGTGTGTATCCGTGTATAGCTTGTGTTAGCTTTTGACTTCATCAGCACTGCTGAGTTGAGGAATTCCGATTCATCAGAGAGACAGAGAGAGAGAGAGAGAGAGAGAGAGTGCAAGTGTGAGATGGAACGTCAGCATGATATGAGGAAGTCGACGGGAAGATGGGCCGCTGTGTATATAAATAGAGAAAATACAAGTTTTACGCTATTAACCAGATTTGTTCCATTGAACAAGTTAAGAAATCTAATTCAGCCTAATGGCCATTCATAGATGAATACATTTAATTATTAAATAATTCTTTATCACTTGGGGTGAAGGTTTACATTTGGTGCCTTTTCAAGGAAGCTGGGGAAAAGTCCACAGGAAACCGCAGACCATGAGGTCTGCAGCAATTACCGTTTTACTCCCCCATTCCCACAAGGACCTCTGACCTGTCGGTCTAGCTGTGATCAAGTGGATGACTAAAAAGTCTTACCATGCAGAACGGGGCTTTGGGTCTTTTCTTCTTTTTTTTTTCTCCTCTTGGCCTGAAAATGTTCAGCTTCATGTTTCAACAGCAACCTTTTCCAAAGTACCTTTTACCTTCTTAGACTCAGCGGTGAAATGTTCTCGTTGGCTTCTTTTGAAAAGGAACAGGTGACACTACCCCTATTGTGACCCCCGCGCGACGAGGGGCCTCATTCGTCAGGCGGATGGATAAACATGCCCGTGTTTTCTTATCATGTCTTTATCTCGTGTACCGTATGTACTCGCAGAAGCTGAAGACATAAACAAGACCTTTAATCACTTGCTCAATAGTGACGAGCCGAGTAGCTTTCGGAGCTTTGTTTGACAAGAGTGATTTGTTATTGTGGACCCATGGAGTGAGTGCACTAAAAAAAATAAAAAGAGGGATGAAGCTTTCTACTCCGTTGCTCCATTTTGCTCCAGTCCTGTCACTCATTATTCATGTCCCTTTGATCTCTTCCCATTAGTGCCCCCCTCCCCACCTCGATCCCTCATGGCTTGTGTTTACTCTGTCTCACTTTGCTCTCTATTGCCGCTTGGTCACCCCCCACTGCCCCCACACCACCACCACCACATTGTCCATACATACTGTAAACTCAGGCGATAAGTCCTGGCCATATTTTCTACAGCCTTACCAAAAAAGGAGTGTTAATAAACTCATGTAATCAAGTTTTTTTTTTTCCTGTGGTGTCACATATTTTTTTTTTTCAGATGACAAGCCTGTTCAGGAGGAGGACTGGGTGGTGTGCCAGCACCCCGAGTGCCCCGACCGACGCAGGGCCTCGAAGGTAAGACCACCTAACACGAATTGCCTTTATGGACCCATTTAGAAGTCATATGAAAAGAAGACATGGAACCTTTACACAAAACTAATTAACATGAGTTAATAGAGAACAACGAATCACTTATCTAAATTTTGAGAGACTTGCAAGGGATGGGAGAACAGTGTTGATTGACAGGTATTTAAAAATCGGAGCTTTACAATCATGTGACCATAAACTCCCGCCATGCCTCAAAAACTACCAGTCACCTAATACTCATTTGCTGAGATTTTTGAACAGGGTTGGTAAACTGAAACCTCAAAAAGCAACCTTAGCAGGCCAACCCCCTCCCGTGTTGGTTTCCTCATCAGATTCAGCAACAGCAAACTATATCTCCAAGGTCAGGCCGAGGGCTAAAGCCGCCACATGTCTTTTAAACAGTATGAAAGGCGGTGTCGAGCCTTTTGTGTCTGGCCGCTGGAGCGTTTAATGAATTAGTGCTTTGAAGCCGCCAGTTTTGACAATGGGAGTCTGGCCAGAAGACGGAGGGAGACGAACACGGTGTCTGCTCGCCCCTTGCTTGTTTTGGTTGTCCTGCTCTCTGTCCTGCTTCCCCTTCTACCCTGGCATCACGTGAATCTTCCTCTTTTCATTTGAGTAGCCCTCTCCGTGGAGACTAAAGGAAGCAAAAGGTGGAGAATGCTACATGTATCTGCCTTTTCTCCACCGAGAAAACCCAAATAAAAGGGAAAATGGTACAACAAAATTATTGTTATCAGATTATTTATGTACAATGGATAATCATTCCACCCTGGAGAAAGAACAGTTGAAATCGATGTTTATACAGTTATCCCCAAATTTATGTGACACTCATTCCCATGAATGTGTATGAAAACGGCAACTGTTTGTGTAATAGCGGTCACTAGTGACATCAATGGCTTATTCTCAGAAAACATGGCCCTGTTTCCAAATTTGTCTTCTTCATAATTGGTTGAAAAGGATATACATGTGCTTGAAATCAAAACTTCCTGCAGTGTGCAACGAAGAAATAAAGATAGTTCATTCTGCCCTGTGTTTGCGATAAATTGTTCAATGCCGAGTTCCACTCTGTTGTTGGTACATGGACGCCAAACACTGAGTACAGAAGTACCAAATTATTTTTAAATGAAATATTTTTACACTTGAACAGCTTCACAGTCTTCAGTTAATAACATAGTAAGTCTAAAATGACTTCTGAACATTGGACAGAACCAACCAGCATCATGTATGGTCGTTATATTCAAAAGACGACGGCAGACACCACAATTTATCAGCTATTTGCTTTGCAAAACACGAAACGCCTGCAGCTGCATGCCGTTCAAATTCTGCAGACTTGTATTTTAAGGGTAGGAAGGGCTCTTGTTTACATGGAGGCGTCGACATGTCGGACAGAAGTAATCACGGCGGCTATTATTCATTGCAAGAATCTCTAACGTTGGTTATTTTATCTCCACATTATATACCCAAATCATCCTTTTTCATGATTCTTTTGTTAGCCCCTAAATAACCAATACAATAAGAAGCATGAGGATGGTCTTAAATTTGTCAGTAGTTACAAAAATAGCACAGGTTTGTCTGCCTATTTGGGAAAGTTATGTAAAGTTTCACACCAAGCCTCACTGTGTCATTTTTGGAATACTTGTTCTCACGGTCTGACTCGTTTCGCCATGGCCTTTTGCGGATGTGATATTCCCCAATGTCACAATTTCTAATGTTCCTCTTGAATTTATGACATGGAGGTGTGAGGTAAGAGTGGGACCCCCCCTCATCTTTGTTCTGGCATTTCTTGGCTATAAAAAAGGATTTATTATCAGATCTTGTACTCTTGATATCTCTCGATCTTATTTCTTCATTTATCTTAAGTTATTTATGAATCTGTTTTAATAGTCCTTAAATAGCAAAGAGGGAAAATTGCATGCTGCCACTGGATTTATTCTCTAAATTCAGTTTGATTAACAAATGCACATAAATAGTCTTCCTTCCCCTCCATCGTCGTCTTTGTTGATTGCGCTTCCGTGTGTTGTTCAGATATTTAGTTGTTTATTTGGATTACTTTGCGCTGTGGGTTACTGTAAATCCAGGAGATTAAAAACTCCCTACAAGGTGGATTGGAGGCGTTCGAAGCAGCACTCGCTAGTTTTGCATCAAATTGCGCTTGGTGCTGGTCTCAGCTTGCTTGTCTTTTTTTTTTGCCTTTCTTCTCCCTCTCGTAAGCCTCGACGGGCAGGACCAAACAAGACAAGTGAGGTTTGCCTTGCCATGGAAACAGGCCCATCCCTCCAAACAGCTGGAGCCCAAGGCTGTCTGTGTTGTCATTCTCGGCTTCTTTGCGTCACAATGTGGCCTTTTTAATTTTCACCCAAACTCACCTTCTCTTTTTTTCCTAATTGGCGTTTAGCCCTTCTGTTCTGCTCCTGCTGAAAATCGAACTAGTGCTGACATGCTGATGTGCTAAAGCTGCACGGTAAACACAACCAAAGCGACTGTTTTTAATCAGCGTTTATTAACAAAAATCAGATTTTCAATTGCTCCCTTTTGGGAAAAAAAAAAAAATTGAAATGTCATTTGCCTTGATTGTCCCAAACAAGTCAACTAATGATTGTTTTGCTTATTTAAAGAAAATAACTCCGAAAAATTCTAACACTGGAAAAAAGGGTTCATTCGAGCCATGACCTCAGCATGCTCCAACAAGCTTTCCATGACACTCACACACTTTGTCAGCCGCACACTAATCACACTTTTCTGCCAGTTAGTACTTTTCCATGCAACCATTGATGATGATGGTGATGAGAATAGTGCTGCCGCACAAATACAGAAAGATCACCTGAAATGTTCCCATTTCTAAAGTAGTAGTATTTAAAATAATGTCCAAGAGGTTATGGTTTTGTGATTCTGACACTTCGAACCTGGAAATCACAATTTCCAAACTCATCCCAGAGCACTGTTTCTATTGCACATTATGTCTTAACACGAAATTGTAAACATAAATGACACCAATTCATCCCCTCAAGAGCGTTCCAGTTAGGAGCCAGGAAGCATTGCAACAGAGAGGGAATAACAGGAAGGGATCTATCTGACTGGTGCTCCAACACTAAAAATGTTACTTGCAACGGGCCCATAGGTCAGAGTTCACGGAAGACCCTAAGCGAGGAGGGGGTTACGGTAATAAGCCCTCTAAAAACAAGCCTGCCATTAAGTTTAGCTGATGAAACTAGCTTAAAGAAATGTTGAGTCCGCACAGCTCAGCTACAGATGGAGCGCAAAACTTTTGATCACAAACGCCTGCCCAGCTTCAGCACGCTCGCTCTCCAAAATTGAAGCCAACCAAGCCACCGGCCAAGAATATGTGGAAACTAACAGCAGTATCTCAGGGGAAATATTTGCCTTTAATACTCTCCGTGCATCCACGGCCTGTTTCATATGCCGACGCGCTCATCTTTGTTATCCTCACACTGCCGCTTTTCTTTGTTTGCCCTTGCGACGCCACAGACTTCCCCGGGAAGACTTGGTGGAATTCAAAGCTCACGCTCGGTCAGGGGGTTAATGCCAAGGTCGGGTCACAGAGGCAAGCAAGCCAACTATTCATTTCTCCCCCAACAATGGCATCGCCGGCGGGGTCTAATCCTTCACGTTAATTGCATTGCTGGCCTCCCCTCTTTTAAGAGTAGCCTCCTCTAATTAAGACTGACAGCGGGGGACATGGATTCAACAGGTTGCTTTATTTGGAGCAACTGCTGTGGGGGCTGTTAGGCATTAAGAGCCACCCGCAAGCATGTGCCACCCCCCCACTTCTGCCTTAGGGGCGCCCCCTTGTTTTTGTGAGCTAGCTAATTGCAAGGGATTTAAATGCAGTCATCTCGGATTAGACCAAAAAATAAAAGAGCGGCCGGGCTGCGCCGCCTTTTATCTTGGAAGTCCGAACTTGAACTTGGGAATGACATCACTCCCAGAATCATTATTTTCCTTTTCTTATTTCATTTAATGGGCCAGCGCTGAACCTGCTTCAAAATGCCGGAGTTGGAATGAGTCCACTTCTAGTCCAAAAACTTCTTTGGCCTCAAATGGTTTGACTGTCTCGATTGCGAGTGAACAGGATGTTTTGCGTTACTAAAAAACAACCAATGCTTGTGCAATAATAAGTCATAAAAGCACAAATGGGATGCCTCCAGGTATAATAGTTTGATTGTGCAATTCATTTTTCAGATTTTGACCCACAAGAGTATTACAGCGATAAACTAATTGTGAAACTTTTCGTTGATATTTTCAGTTCTGAAATCTGTCAGAATTTGATTTCAATGCATTCTGACCTTTGCGACAACTACGATGCTACATTTTTCCACCTTTATAAGACAAAGATGACTTGCCTTCCTTTTCCGGGTTACTTAAAGGTGGACCATTAAATGTTTCATGTTTGGAAAGTTTTCTCTCTAAGATGCGGCTAAAGTGACGTAAAGTGGATCAGCTAAAACGTTAGGGAGCAAAACTAGAGTTGATGTGAGTCAGTTTTGATGCGTGTAAGCTTGTGTGGGTGTGATTGGGAAGGGGAAGGGATGGTGGGCAGGGCCTGTGACTCTCAGCCTGTGTTAGTGTGTGCGGTTGTCAGACTGCTGTCATAAAGAGAACACGTCCACTGTCATCTTTTGGGATCAGGAATATCATACAAGCAGGAAAGTTACTGGGACCGCCTCGCACGATAAGATCCAGTTTGAGTCAGGTCGCGACTGGAACTCTAACATTTGCTGTATCTTTTGGACATTGTCAACATTGATCATTTTTTTTCACTGCAATTTCCAAAGCTTGTCTTTCCTGGGAAGGTGTCGTTTTCTATGGTAGGTCATTTTTCAATATGCACTTAATTTCGATTGTCGTACGACTGACTTCTCATATAGTTTCCATTCATTCCTGCTCAAAGTAAAGGCAGGTGTGTGACATTCGAATTTACAATGGCCGCTTTTGTTTTTCCACATTTGAGTGGAACAGCACTTTGTCTGTTTTTCTTCCCAAGTGTGCATATTTCACATCTGCTTCTTATATCAACACACCACCCTCTCTCCTGGCACACACCAACCTTCTCCTAAACAGGAAAAAAAAAAAAAAGTTTCAGACAAATCTTTCTCTGTGTCAACTTTGGAACAGCTCTTATCCAAATCAGGAGTCAGTATTGGGATTTGAATATTCTGGGGCCCTGTGCACCCCCTTGTGTATCGGTGTGCTTGCCCTCAGGCTATGGATAGAGCGACCGGTCGCTCGTTGCCACATAGACTGTGCGAGCTGCTTGTGCTCCACTTGACTTTGAGCCCCAGCTGTAGGTGAGTGACACTTACCTCGCTGTCATGGTTTGGACGGTCCGGGATTTTATTTTCAAGAATCGCTTTTCAGCGCGTCTTTATTTGTATGACTACAACGAGGCAGGTTAATGTAAATAGTAGTCCACAGTCCGTGTATGTGGAGTGCATACATCCCAAAAAAAAAAAAAAAAATCACATTTCAACCAATCGTCTTAATGATGCGAGTTGAAACAGATTGTTTGCCACAGCATGTCATCAGGGTGGTTGCAGCCAATGATTTCCATAGATGATTTTCTGCTGACGGTTGTTTTGATTGTGATGCATAAGAAGACCGTTCGCTACATGCATCGCAAGTAGACGTATATGTTTGTAACCAATGATTTCCCAATTTGGGTAAGTCTACTTTTCTGTCATCATGCGTCATGAGCAGATGATGATTGCATTGTTGAAGCAGGGCTTCATTCTAGACACTGAGTCACATGACCTTAGATTTACTATAAATATGAGCCTCACTTGTTGAATCATGTTGTTTTGTTCTTTATTTTAATATCCGACACTTTGCGCAACTTTGCAGTTTTATTGATTCACTCAGCTGTGGGGGGGGGACATTGTGATTTACTGGGAAATCTGTCATCATTACTAAATGTAAACACCTGTTGAAAGAAAGAAAACAAAAGTGTATTGATATTTTTTATTAAATCTGTGATAACCCTTGTAAAAAATCGTTATAGTGATAATCGTATAGAATTATTATTGACCTAATTTGAAATTGTTATTTCAGAATTACAGTATGTATCAAAGTGGAAGTCCTTCGCATTAATCAGTAACCAAGAAGTAGCTCTCAGTTTCAAAAAGGTTGGTGACCCCCCTGCTTAGAGCAAGTCCATAGGAAAAGAAATTTGGCGGGAAATCAGCTGGACGTATGTATTACATCTTAGTGTTGATGGGCAGTGCTGGATAAAGCAGACTGAAATGATCTTTTGATTGGCAGCTGTCCACGAGCTCAAATCTTAATCTCATTCCATCGATTCAATCTTTTACCCCTTTAAGTTCAGCGAGTGTGTGGATTGCGTAGGTTGTTGCGTGTACTGTGCACTTAAAACACGTGCATGTGTGCAAACACACATGCATACTGATACAGACAAGGTCCAGGTAATTCGCCTCTTTGGCAAATCATGTTTGAAGTCATGACTCATGACATTCCGAAAAAAATTCAACTTGGATTTGGTGCTGGATGTAGACGGAATCTGGCTTTTTTTTTTTTCCCCTTGCGCTGTTTGAGTTACAGTGGAACCATAGCGATACATGCATATAAATTGGAATCATCGATTAATCGACAAAAACATCGACAAATGACTCCCTTGTTGAAGTAATTATTCGTTAAACATTTTGGGTTACGCCTGTACAAAGGTGTGAATAATTTGTGAAAGAAAATTGTAACGATGATGCTGGAAGTGATTATCACCAAAAGTGGAGCTGATAAATGTAAATATACATAAATACTAGACCTGCAAACTAGTCAAACATTTTACGATGGCTGACCAACACATGTAACAGATAAGTTGTTACCATTGTTTCTTTGCAACAAATTGAAGGAAAGCCACCTTCCAGATTTTGTATGACGGCCTTTGTGTTATTTTGTACATGTCAGCTAAATCGATGGACTAGTCCGATACGGTCGTTTTTGTTTTCCACCTTGAAGGATCAAAGACAAGTGCCTCTGTTTGAGTAGCTCCGCATGTGAGTGGCCACAATCAAGTTGTTTAATGTAAAGCAGGCGTGCGGACAGGCGCCCAGTCGTGTTGCATAAGCGCTCTCCAGCTCAACACATGTTCTCTTTATTTATTGATAATAAATAAGACATGGGCGGGGGGGGGAGGCTTGCTTTGCCTCCCCCCTTGGATCTCGCCAGACACTGATCCCGCTCAAAAGCAAAATGCTTGAAAGGGCCCGTCAATAGTCTCATGTTCGCCTCCCAAGGGGATAGTTCAAGTCTATCTGGAAGACAAAAGGGGGGGGGGGGGGGAAAGTAACATTGTGCAGACTCACCTCAAAGGCTGGCAATGCAGATGTTGACTTTAAAGTTGTGCACTGACAGTTCGTGGTGATGGATGTGCTGTCTGGTCCACTCAGACCACAGTTGCTCCTTCCGCACGTATTCTGACTGCTGGTCAAAAGATGAAGCTGAGCAGTGGGCCTCAAATGCTTGTGCTGAAAATGGATGGATGACAATATAGACAATGGATTTCTTTAAATGCCATCCACAGGTCTGAATGATCAATTGCTGATTGGGGGTGGGGGGGGGACAACCACACAAAAAGGTTAATTTGACTTCATGTCCCAAAACTCTCATCAGTCCTTCCATTGGATTTAATGATGTATGCAGCCTACCGCTATTTACACCACATTTAATGGTCTATGTGCCTCTAATGGACCATATGTATTTACATCATAAACTTTATAGAGCAGAAACAAATGGAGCTTTGATTACTCACCTTGACTGTGATAGGAGGTATTGCCTGCGGTAGGTACCCCCCCTCCCTCTCCTCCCTCGTCCAATCCTCCCACCCTAACCTCTCCTTCCTGGACCGGACAGACACAAACATGAACACAGTGTTGCATGCTGTTACATAAGTGCAAAGGTGTACTGTGGCAGGGCGGGCTGTTCTTTGAGTTTGGAGGGAAAATGCTTACCAGTTTGCTCCTGACACAAGGAACCATCACTTTTCGATCACCAACACTGCGTGGTCACTTGATTTTTCTCTTCTGGACCTTCACACAGCTCTCCACAATGCAATTTTAATTCCAAGGCTGTAATTGAAATGATTTGATTGATCTTTTCTTTTACCATAAGGTTAATGCAATGCAGTATATATTAAAATATTTACTCTTGGTTGTCAGCAAGCTGTAAATTAAGTCCGTTCATACTGCAGGGGTTGGAAACTTGAAACAGGCTCGTGGTGTTTGTAGGATGAAAGAAATCATCCTGAATCACTTTCCAAGTCATCTTTTTGCTGGCTTGCATGTTTTATCACTATGTTGTCATTGATGACACACACACCTACGGAATTATTGTGCACGCACATGTTAATATGATTTTAGAGTCACAGAAAACTTTTAGACTTGCTATCATGCATAATGTCACGCAGGTCGTAAAAGTACCTCGTGAGTGCTCAGTCTATAGAGTTTGTCAAAGGTTTTGTGTTTTGTACCAAAAACCAATTTGAATCGAAAAATCGTTTTTGGAATTCGACAATGCAATCGACGTGTTCTTCTTCAAAATACATCAAATAAAAACAAAATGCAGTTGTTTTTTTAAGATTCCTGATTGAGCAGATTAACATATTGCACATCTTAGACCATTTCTGAAATAAATCAAATAGCAAAAAAAAAAATGGAATCCACCTTGAAGGGAAAACAAAATTCATGTAGAGTACAGTAAATCGTTTTTGGACACGGACACATTCAATGAGAACTACTTCAGTGTCTTTCTAAATATAACTTTACTCAGGGCCCAGCTCAGTCTGGCCTATCCATTGTGAATGTGGCTGGAAAGAAGAGGAAGGGAGGGGTCGTAGCCACGAGAAAGGGAAGGAGGAGGTTCTGGCTCGTGGTGGGCCGAGCAGCTCTGTTTAATCTCTGTTGGACCGTCAGATGGTTTTGACAAAGCACAGGCACCAATTAGGCCTCAAGATTAGGCGAGAAACTCTTTCCCAAATGCTTCTGGTGGAAAGTTTTTTTCCTTCCTATGTTGCTTTATATTTTCAGTGGGATCCCTCATCCTTCTCCCCTCCGCTTTTTTTTTTAACCACCCTGCCCCCTCCAAGATGCGATTATACCTGGCTAGACATTGAGAGGAGGGGATTATTAATTAATGAGGTGGGGGACGCTTGCTAGCCGCCTGGCAAGGTGGCCAAACGGACGTTTACTCAACGCAGACATGGAGCTGTGTCGCACAGACACGGTTTTACTCTAGCTTGGTGAGGTTCTTCGCCCTTTTCCCGTGATGTCAATGGACTACGTCCTCTTTGACAGGAAGTGGAATATTTTTACTTCCTGTTCATTTGGTTGTGAAGTCATTGGAGTCACACTTGAGGATATGAAATCACTTTTGGGTATGTCTTTTTTTCCCCCTCTATCTAATTAAGATGATTAGTTAAGTCATATTAGTCAACATGAGCATAAAAATAAGATAGAATGTTGTAAGTATTGCGGCGCACACATTTTCTTACTCCTGTATTGCCATAATGTATCGTGTAAAGTATGTTAATTTAATCAAATTATTTAACTGACCACACCGGTAACTGAATGAATTTGTGCATTTTCTGCACTGTCAATTTGGACAAAAAAAAAAAAAAATCGATTATAGGTTGAGCAATCAAAACTTGTTTTAAAATCTGATTAATTAATTAAATGATCGATATATATCGACTATAAAAAAAAAAAAAGCTCTAAATTCATTTAACGTATTGCTGAAGAGCCGATTGACAACAGGCATTGGTGACGACACTATTGTGCATGCACAGAATCTGCAGAAGCACAGAATCTGCTCAAGCACAATAGCAGGAAGTTCATTTGCAGGATCTCCATTATATCTCACTATACATCCTTGCATCCTTGACGCACATGGTGGTGGAGGCGTGCAAGAGCCCCCTAGAGTTTATCAGCCTACCACCCCTCGAGGTGAGGGATGAGGAGAGGTCAACGGGGTTAGATTGGTGGTGAGTGTTGGATCTGTCTGGTCTGAGACAGATCTCCTTAATCCTGCAGCCTTCTGCTGCCTGTTGTCTGGACTCTGGAGAAGAAAAAAAAGCTGGTTCGTAGTCAGCCTGGCTGCTTGCTAACATTTCTTGGGTGGCCATTTTGGATTGTGAACTAGTAAGCCGATCTCAGAGGTGAAAAGCTGACAGACTAAAACAGATGGTGGGAAGGTTGGAGTCTCCAAATCTTAGGAATCAGTTGTCATTTAAATCGCTGAGGTGTTGCCAAAGGTGGATTTATTAAATAGTTGCTTTGTACTTTATTCTGCTTGAGTCCAGTTTCTGACTGTTTGACATATAATTCTTTTTTGGATGTATACATTTGTCATCTACAGGTTTGCCACCACCCTGACTGCCAAGGCCTGAATAGCAAAAGCCCCCTACACCTGTGTGAGTCATGTGACTCACGTTCCCACTTGGAGAAGAACGACAACATGCACTTTGACCGGCACCCCCGATTTGACTTACAACCTCAAGGTAGCATGCATTTTTTTCACTCTCCCATCATTTGATCACCGTTAATTCATTTTGGTTAGCAAGAAAGCCATTTTCCACTGCATGGCAATGATATGGTACTTAGACTCAGTATTGTTATTATTCAACAACACCCATCTCCCTCTTTAGCTTCCATCCTGGCCCGGAACGTGTCCACGCGATCCTGCCCCCCACGCACCAGCGCCCCCTCCGACCTCGAAGAAGAAGATGAAGGGAGCAGTGACCGCGGGTTGGTAACCTTCCTCGTATTAGAATTATATCATCACACTTTTTTTTTTTCCCTTTTAACTCAAGTGTCCCTTATTTGCAGGGAGAAGAAAACTGGGGGTATGAAGCTGGTGAAGAAGAAGCCAAGGAGGAGACACACTGATGTATGTCGTCATCCTGACTCAGGGCACTTCCTGTGCGCAGCACCATAAAACCCACCAGGCAGAAGCATACGTTCGGTTTTTGCATATGACACCCTTGAAATTGCTGGGTTAAAAATTGGACCGACCCAGAAAGCTGAGTCAATTTGACCCAACTTTGGTTTGTTTGTTGGGTTGCTTTGTACAAAAATGAGTTGTTTTGCCCTTTTTTTTAACCCCAAATTGAGTTGTTTTTAACCCAACATTTTTAAGGGCATATGCTGCCAGGGGTTCTCTCCTTAGCTGCCCTGAGGCTTAAAGCTAGAGTGCACTGCACATGAGCCTCCCTGTGGGGGTGCTAAGAGCTCGCATGTGCTACATCAACAGTGTCGCCAGGGGAGCTTCTGTGTAAGCTAAGAGTGTGTATATCCTTTCTTCCTTCAGGACCCCAGCAAAGAGTGCTTCAGTCTTAAGTTTGACCTCAACGTAGATATTAACACAGAAATAGTGCCTGCCATGAAAAAGAAAACCCTGAGGTGAGATTGGAATTGCTGTTTTCATACCTGTCACAGTACTGCTCCCAACTCTGGTGTTCCATATTTGAAATACCACTTAATCACTGCAAAGATCATGCAGATGGAGGAACCCTTGTGGATTAACACGTTTCGTTTTCCCCAATTATTTCAATGGCATTTGTCTCCTGGTGCCAGAGAGGTTCTAGGTCCAGTGTTTGAGAGGAACGGCATCGAGCTATCCCGTGTCGACTTGTTCCTGGATCAGTCCAACACGCCGCTGTCCCTCAATTTTGAGGCCTATCGATTTGGCGGACACTACCTCAAAGTCAAAGGTAAAGGCACCACAGTCCTATCATGGTTTGATTAGTTGCTTATTTTTTAATACTGGCTGAAGGTTTTTTTTTTTTTTTTTTTCTGGAGTCCAAACTGTCAAATGATGTTTGTGTTTGTCCAAAAGCTGCTGTCTGCCAGATGCTATTGTTCTTACCAATCTAAAAATGACTCGTGACACTGGCATCAACAATACCACTTTGTTCATAGAAAGTAAGAAGCCTTTTGATTCAATGCCAAGTGGTGTATTTGACATATGCACTCTTATCTGAGCTGACCTTTACAACAACGAGGGTAATCTGTATGGACCAGTTTCCTCTCACACCCGTTGTCCTGACTAAAAGAGGAAAAGGAGTGGACTCCTTAAAGTGAATAAAGCTAACAGGAGAGGTGGAACACCTTCTTCTCGTTTATATCTGCGCTGGAGAAAAATAGGGTAATTGTAACAAAGATTGTCTACCCTGATAAAAAGAAAGCAGCAGAGCTCAGGCCCGGAGCTAAATATGGTCGCATTCAAACAGACAAAACAATTCAAGACAAAGTAAATATAGTGTGTATGGATTCTTACAGAGAAAGCAAAGGCTCCAGAGGTACCTAGTTATTGATGTGCTGTATTGACCTCACTCCCCTGCAGATCCTCACTCCATTTATTTCACCACTTTATATTTGTGCGTGTGTGTGCAGAACAGTTCCACACCTGCCTCTCAGTTCTCAGGTTGGAGGTTCAAACATCAAACATCTTTGTGTGGAGTGGGGTTTTCCCCCCCCCCCAGTTTTCTGAGTTTGGTCATGAGATGTTGGCAAGCTGAGCAGTGATTGGTCATTACCTGAGCCCTGAGGCACGATGATGTTAATTTCAGTCACTGGCAAGTGTTTCCACTGCTGCCTTAGATGAAAAAAAAAAGAATCAGAAAGCTGCTTAGTGAGGGTGCATAGAATATATTTGAAAGAACATGTTCGACTTGGCTTCTGTTTGAATGGTCCTCTTCTGTCCTGAAGCACGGCCTGGCGACGAACTAAAAGTGGAACAGGGGGTGAAGGACATGAGGTCGCTGAGCTTGCCCAACATGAAGCCCGCTGGGAGTCAGACCCCATACATCCTCACACCAGCGAATGAGAGGGTGGAGCACGGATCTCTGGGACGTCGCGAGGGCGCCGATCCATTGGTGAGTCATTTCACACATACACACCCTTCTCTTCTTTCCATCACTTCATCTTCTATTGTTGGACTCCCATCATTCTTTCTTGCCATCGCATCCCTCGTCGGTGATCCCGTCATGACCTCGGTGTCCGAGGAGTATGTTCCCCAGGGGAAGTCTGGAATTGTGTTTGTGAATTTCGGGTGCCTGTCCTGATATAAAACTTTGAAGTCCACTTCCCGCTTCACTCTGGTGTGGAAGTAGGACACTTGAGTCATCAAGTTGATGCTACCTAATGACCCTTGTCACATGGACCGAGAGTTCTATTTCCTGAAGATGAACAACTCGCTTTCATTTCCCAGCATGTCACTTTGGATTAAGTTTAGCATTAAATCTCACATTACTTTGGCCACTTCTGTACCAACACTGCTGTCATAATTTCTTGAGACCTTGTATGCCTAACTTGCTGGCCGATTTGGGAAAAGAAATAGCTTCACATCTACAAATTCCCTCACGAAATGTCGCACTAGTGGCAGATACCACCAAATTAAACTCCAAACTCACTAAGAAATTCAGGAAAATATCTCAGCAATAATAATATATTTTTATTGTCATTAGGTAGTAGTATAACGAACATTTTCTGGTATTGGCAAATCACCTACTTCCCTTGCAGCCAGACCCCCCCCTGCTGGCCCTGAGAAAAAAATACAGGTTTCACATAACTGGCTGTATCTGTGGAGGACTAAACTAAACGAGCCAAGCTTCATCAAACACCAAAGCCGCTAAATAGGGTTTTGCGTTACGTCAACGCTACTATTGCCTTTTACTTACTGCACTGTCCAAAAAAGTTTGATAACCTGTATAAAATACCAACCCCAAAACAATACTTGATCTTCATCCTTGTGTATTAGCAAACACAGGACACAATTTAGAGAAGCTCCTAGTCATATTAGGAAGGTTTGAAATGTGGTCCTATTATTTCTTCAGACTGATGATGCATGTGGGTGCTAATATCAATGTTGAGTTGGGCAGGGTAAAACGCTTAAAAATGTCTCTGACAGCTGTAGTTGCAAGTCTGGAAAGTTACTCTGCAAGCACGCACACACACCGAAACAAAACACAAACATCCCGGTTGCTAAGGAAGTCTCTTTGATACTAGTAGCGTCAGACCTCCCGTTGCATCATGGGATATGTCATTGTCTTTGTGTCTGTAAACTGTGAGACAGTCATTATTTTACAGCTAGTCATCCAGTTGGGAGTTGTTTTTATGTAGAAATGGCTAGCCAGTTGTTAAAATGACCTTCTTAGCTGCAGTGAAACAGGGAAAACACTCATGAAATGAGTACAAAATATTTGTTATATTAATTATCAGCCCAATGGGGGGGGGGGGGGTCAATATTACATAAACAGATTGCAGTTTTTGACATGTCAACCTGACTTTTTTTCTTTTAATAATTGGTACATATTCTATAATGCCGTTTTTGGGGAATGAATATTTGATGAATGAACTTGAGTATATTGCCCCTCAAAATCAAGTACCTCCATGTTGTGGAACCATTGGGCTCTGCTGAAATATGTCCTAGCTTTAGGTTTCTCTTGGGTCACTTCTCTACTGGCTTACTCTTTGTTTATACTTTATTAAGACTCCATCGTAGTCAATTGCTGCTTGTTATTGTCTCCTTCAAGGTTGTGATGAGCTGGATGATTATGTTACAAGGGAGCTTCATCTGAGCAATCTGATTGGTCCAAGACAAATTCCGGAAATACTATTTGATAATTCCTATAAAGGCAGTGACTTATCTTTTTAAAAGTGACCTCAAGTTCAACTTTAGCTCGCATGCAAAAAGTAACTAAATTAGCGGTTTACACTCAAAGGTTATGCGCTTTACTGAAACCACAGCACTTGGACTGAATTGTCAGAGTTAGCAGAATTTAATAAATTTGGCTAAGTCTGTAATTTCAGGTCCCACCCTCTCAAAAGGCCCCGAGTTGTCTTTTTGTGTCAAGAACAGAAACTAGGTATTCGTTTGGTAGTTTGTCCCATTTATAAAACATAGTTTCAAAGAGAATTTCTTTAAATTGATTCAGCCTCTGAAAACCAATTGTAATACAAGCTAATGTCCCAAAATGGCCAACTCCCTGGCTAGTTTTACTGTACTGGCATTGCAGGTGGTTACCATTATCTCATAATAAAGTCTGGACTTTGGAAATATTACTTTAAAAAAAAAACAGCAGTCTTCACGACCGTGTAAAGTTCATGTGAGTGATAAGACGTTGACGAGTGTGGCCAACGAAAGAAAGTATTTAGACACTCTGTCCTCGGTTTTATTGTATTCATTTCTTTTGTGTATAAGCAATTGTCTTCATTAACTTCCTTTTCCCCCAAACTATGGAGTTAATTCTTGAATCCGCTTCATGTTATTTCTACAGAGCTTGACAGCTTCTATCAGACTTGTCTGATGGCTCACAATGGGAGTGTTTTGGGTTGCACGTTGGCTAGCGTGTGGATGATTTTGCATGTCAATGACCGACTTGAGTGGCGGTCACATGTCTTCTTGGCGGCGTTTGATCTGACTCACTCTCCAATGAGTCGCTGTCTAATACCGACAATAGAATTTGTTAATAGACATATTAGTGAATGGCTTAATAAAACATACTTAACACTAGGAATGTTCGATATCACTTTTTTTGGGACCGATACCGGGACAAGTACTCAGTTCTTGAATAGTTACCGGTACCAACCACCAAAGCAACTAGTACTTTTTACACGTAAAATCCCCCAAAAACGATGAGAGATAGTTTTAAAGAATGAGTTCGGGTTAGAATGAATGAATGATCAATGACAATTTTCTATTCTTCTAATTTTTACATTGGTTTTGGTACTTGCCCATCCCTACTCAAATCTTAAATAAAATATGACCAGTTTGCAGCTCAGTTTTCCTCCTCATGCCTCTGGTAAAAATGATAATGCCAATGGTGAAATCTAATATTGATAAATTATCAATTGTGTGTGTTTCAAGTGTAACACACTAAATATTTTGACTTTCTCCTTTTTCTCTTGCTGAATTGAACTTGCAAAAATTTAGTGTAGTTTAATATGTTGACTGCGTCTTGTGGGTGGAGCAGCAGAAGTATGTGTGTGTGTTGCGTGCGTGCTGTAGGACAAAAGAGATCTCCCGACACCCTTAGGTGGGGATGAGTGCATGCGTGACCTTCGGCCTGTAGCACTTCGTACCTGCAGGATCAGGTCGCGTTAGTTCAGTTTCAGTTTTAAACTACTGCTGTCTTCCCAAGAGAATTATTTGAATATTGATTTGCGTGAATAATTAAATGATGCGCTATAGTCGCCTGACGTCATGGTACAGCTGGGACCTTCTTCAAGTGGAGATCCCAGAGTCTCCGCCATCGGACGTTGACCAAGCAAATGACTGTCAGGTGAGAGGCACTGAGCCTTGCTTAGTTGTTGTTTCACGAGTCAATGAATTCTGTTCACACAAGACAATCAATGGAAATTGTTTTATTTATTGGCGTTTTGGAAAATGTTTACCTACAGACAACGAGATTAAAACCTGTTTTTGCAAACCTTCAAAAATGAAGTTGGCAATGACGTGCATATCAAATGCTTGTGTTGTATTTTTTTTCCAGAGTTAGTTTGAATAAAGCAAATATTTGAGTAAATAATTCCAGTAATCTTTGTTTCTGGACCACTGCTGAAATGTGATCAAGCTTTAAGTTTCCTTTTTAAAAATGTGTATCACTAAAAGCACCGTTATGCAAAATACATTTTTCCTATTATTTAACTTGTGTCAACAGTTTTCTCATTATCTCCACATTTGTCTGACAAAATCAACAACCTGTAGTAGTCAGTATGTTTACTTTGTTTTTATTTATGAAACCGATTAGAAAGCTCTCAAGCAGAAACGGCGTCATTGCCGCATCTTTTGGTTTGGTGGTGACGATGGGGACAAGTATTGACCTTTTGACCAGTTACCCTGCGGATCTCCCATCACAAACGGCAGTCACACTACATCTTCATCCTCGCGAGTGCTGAACCTATTTGGTTACAGAGCCCAATAACTATGTGGTTGGAGGCAAACTGGTAGCATGTCTAAAAATCATTCGGAAAGTTTGTAAAAGAAAGGTATGTACATTTGTTATACAGTAATTCCTGGATCATTGTTCGGTTTTAATTCAAGACCATTCTTGTTACAAACAAGTAGGGATAGTGAAGTCATGCATACCCTTCATTGCCATCACAAAATGCAATAAATGCATGTGAAGTGCGGGTTTGAGTTTGGTCCACATGGGGCCGCCATCCATACATTTGACACCTTTCTAAGTATGACTGTGAAGGCGTATCACTTTAAAGGGACGGTCTGCTCCGTCCAGTCATGTGTAAGTTGACATGTGAAGACGGTACTGTCTATTTCCTGGTTGTTGTATTGTACAGTGACAGTGTCAATTGAGACTACCAGTAGGTGTGCTCAGAATGTACTTTTGTTTACGTCACTTTGTTAGCATTTTGTTCAATAAATCGATAGTTTCAATCATCCCTCTATGGATTAGTCTTTGTGGTAGGCAATAATAAATTAGCTATTAATATTTACTTTACCGGAGATGTGCAGTTAAAGATACAATGTTTATGCAGTGGTGTCCTTCTAACAATATTATAGACAAATGATCTTATTTATAGTAACCAAGGAGAGGTGGGGTATTTTCTTCATCCTGAAGGGTGAAACAGAAAATAATTAAGAGTCACTGGGTTAACCCAGATTTTTTTTCTAATACCATGTCAACAGTTTGTGTGAGCTCTTCAGTGTGACGCATGTGTTCACAGCAGGGAATTTGCTGTCACATCCATTTCCTGGTTGTGCAAGGGACATTTTTGTGCAGGCCAGTGTCTAATGTGTGTTTTGAAACTTTCGGGAACGTTGCAGTGTTGTGTTTTCCCATCGTTAATCAAACCTGCCTGATCAAGGAGAATTGTTATCAGTGATGGGGGAGGGGAAGTATTACCATACAGTCCTCTCCCATGTAAGTGTTTTCCCATTTCTCAGCCAAGGTTACTGCTGCAAATGGCCATTGATAAGATAAGGCTGAAAGTGAGGTTTAATATCATTAACCTGGAAGGTCCCCCCCCCCCCTCGCTTTCTTACTGTAAATGGAGGCTTTGTGGCTTGGAACATCACTGCCAGGCGTCGGGTTCACAAATGCTTTAGGTACAGTTAGCCAAGTGAGCAAAACTTCAGAGTTGTTGAATGGCCATAAATTAGATTTTGAAACAAATGGAAAGAAATAATAAATAATCTGCTCCATGCATGGTTTCAACTAAACATGATTCTTTTAATCATAGCACTGCAAGCTGTTGCCTCCAAATATTCAAATCAGCCTCTTCCCTCCGGTGGGAGGTGTGGGGGCAGGGGTCTGCTGCCTCGCGTCCTCTTTCCTGGCCAACACAATGAGGCAGGATCCTCCTGGTTGCTATGACTTCATGCCAGTGTCCGCATGATATGCAAGCAGCCAGGAGCTTCGCTACACCGCCTGGGCGTCCCCCTCGTCAGGAAAATAATAATTTTTTTGTGGAACGGCATTACCCTGTGGCCACTCCAACCGGGTCCTGGACCGTAAACCCTCCAGGTAGACAAGAGTCGCGAGTCGACTGGATGCAGGACAGAGTTTAAAAAGGAGAAAAAGTGCGAAAGCTGGTTCCAGAATGGGCTGCGACCCATGAGTCCATTTCAGGGATCAGTATGGTTTTTGTTACTTTTGACATGCCTCTGGCTTCAATGGTGAGTGGAGAAGGACACTAATCAGAATTTCCTCAATTTCCTTTGCTTCTTCCTTTTCTTTTTCTTTCTTTCTTTCTTTCTTTCTTTCTTTCTTTTTTCAAAGGCTTTGTTTGCGTCATTATCATCAAATGTGAACTCTGAACCCCAACAGAAATCAATAGATTGTATTCAGTTTAACTGTCAGGGGAGGAGAACAAACGGTTCCATATGTTCCTTTACTAATTGCTGAAGTTGTGAGCACAATTATTATTAAAATGACTTACATCTACAAGGATCACTTATGTATTGCTGCTAAGAAGTTCTAATTTTGCTGAGCAATCGTTCTTTTGCTCATAATCTTGGTTGCTTTATTTAAATAATCAGAGATTAATGCATGGAGGTGACCAAAATGGAGGCAGGAAGGGTCCGCGTTTGACATGCCAAGGTTGTCGGTTTATTCAAACAAATCATCATAAGTGGTTCTCACTGTCGCTTTGTTGCACTGAATGTCTTTACTCTTCCCCCAGACAAAGTGGAGGAAGTTCTGAAATGTTGGTAATAGTTTAAACCGATTTGGTGGAGGTCTCCACCAGTCTTACCTCATTAGTCCCTGAAAACCTTCTTATTCGGTCTGAGGGTCCCTCACAAAGAAAATGACCATTTCTCTCTTTGTTAGTTACCAATAGTTGCCTTTTATTCCTTATCTTTCGTTTGTAGGGTTAGGTGCTCTTTGTTGCAATTGCGTGAATGGAATGGAGTCCAGTGGGTTTTGTTGTTGTTTTTTTTAGCTATGAAATCACACCATCGGCTGTAAAACAAGAGTCATTTACAATTGTGTGTTCACTCAGGTTTTTGTGATCCAGCTTCTTTTTTTTTTGCTTATTGTGAATAATTGCTTGATTTGAGAAGTGATCGGCTTGTTTGGCCATCAAATTGTTCCATTTCCCAAAGTTTTTGTCGTATTCTGACTCACAGTATACAGTTTGGGGTTTAATATAAATATAAAATCAAAACAGTCTTTTTCTTGTGTATGTGTGTGTGGGGGTGGGGGGTGGGGGGGGTCATTCTCCATTTAACAAATTATCTTGTGGAAAGGTCACGAAACCTTAGTGGTCCATGCACCAACCTCCTCCTGGGCTCTGACCATAAGCCTTCACCCAATCAGCTTTGAGCACTAACGTGTCTCTGGTGTTTGTTTGCGTCTGCAAAGGAATTTGTTTGGAATTGTCGCTTTGTTCCATTGCTGGTGTCAACGTTGTGGAATGTGAGGTCCTTGAAACTACATTTGAAGGTGCGGGGGGAATTCTCTCCCCGACCCCCCCAGCGATAGATTCCTCATCACTGACACTGCGGCGGTAAAAAACAAGTGCTTCCTCAGATACGCCGGCGGCGGCCCTTGTTTGTTTGCTCGGTTGGTGCTCGTAAAGTGAAGGGTGCACGGCGGGGCATGCTGACAGGATAACAATAGTGGGGTAGTGTGTGTGTATGTGGGGGGGGGGGGGGGGGGGGGGGGGGGGGGCTATGAGTGGTCAGTCTTGGAATGGAGCGACCTTTCTGTGATGTAATGAGCATTCACTGCAAGGAAGTGGCCGTCCTTCCCTCTCCTGTTTGTGTCTGACTGCTTTAATGGCCCTGCTGATGTCATCTCCAACGTCAAATTCCCCGGAAAACTTCCTGTTTGTGTCTCCCCTTTATGTATTTCCCTCGTTCCATTCATCCACCTGGAACATTTCTGTTTTCCCGAGAGATGAGGAGAATACTTCTTTCATTTTCTTCTATTGTCACTGTCCTGTGACCACCGTGTACTGTCTGTCTATCTGTCCGCTTAATGACTTGAAATGTTAAATGTTGTTTTATTTTCAAACAATGGCATCTCATGGTAAACTGATACATGCAAGTTGGAAATGCTTCTCTCGGCTAGTAACAATGAATAGCACAAGTTAAAATAATTTGACATTGAAGACGAATGTACAGCCACCTGAGCAATATGAATGATCAATCGACAGCTAGTGGCAATATGGCCGTCTCCTGAGATGGATAAAAACGGGTGGATGTCGCTGCTTAATTCATATTCCACAAACACAATATTAATCAGAATGCTGTTTTTAGACTAGTTGGGGCTTCAGATTCAATGTTAAAAAGTCTAAATTGTCAAGCAGTGGACATTCAGTGATTTACATGAAAAAGTGCCGTGATGTTCTTTGCCAAGTTTCTCCTTGCTAAGTTCCGTCCTCTCCACACCCGCAGGGTCAGTCTCGGCGGAGGAAGAACATGACCGAGTTTTTGGGGGAGACCAACATTCCCACACCAGATACGCTCGGGCAGCTAGGTGGCTCGCTGCCCGGCTCCGGTCCTGACAGTTGGAAGAACCGAGCCGCCAGCCGCTTCAGTGGCTTTTTCAGCTCCAACGCCACAGCAGCATCCTTCGGCAAGGTAAGCCCGCATGGCTTCTTCTTCGACCAATAACGGCATCTAGTTGGCCAGAAATTTAAAAAATAGCAGACCAAGGCAACCGTGTGACAACTTCCTGTTTGGTTTTAATGGCTTGCTGGTACTGAAAAGAAAACATTACAATAAAGCTGTAGTAAGGCAACAGTAGGGAGGAGTTCAATGGTGCTGGCGGTGAGATCATTTCCCTCCAAATACTGTTGGCTCAGATATTTTCCTGCCAGCACGTTTGGAAATGAGTTGTCAGAGGAAATGTTCCGTACTGCTTGTCCCTCACGTTAAAAATGAAATCGTTGACGTTGGTTATTTTCTTTATGAAAGTTTGTAGTGTAACAGTAGAAGGCCGTTGTTTTAAATTAAAGTTTGATCTTTTATATTCATTTCAAATTACTGTGATGCACACAAATGTCTTATCATAAAAATTTGGTAATTCTTTAATAGTACCTTTGTCTAAATCAAGGCATTTCATGGTCACTATTTAGTTTTTTGTTAGCTAGTCAAAATTATGTAACAAAACAATAATAAATTAAGCCATTATCAAATCAATAATTATTTGGATAATTATTTGTTTTAATACCTTCACTTAAAATTGATCAAATCTTTGGAATTTGAGCCTCTCAACAGTACCACCGATTTCTGTTGTCCTCCATGAGCAGAAACGGTAGATTCTTTGTGTGTTATTGAAATAATACATTTGCTTTTACTTTGGAAAACAATGATCATCTGCAGATTGTGGGCGTGCAGGTCATATGATACACATGTGCATGTTATTTATTGGATTTTACAGTAAGTTTCAGAAGCAATGAAGTTAATGTTTGACAAATCATCACCCTTGTCAGCGTTAACAGTTGGATGTGATGGTGTATTTTCCTGAGAAAGATTTCCTAGGCAAAATGAAACCAAAATTCTTTGTAACAAATATTCAATGATCTTGCCAGATATTAATCTGACAATGACTACTGGTCACACCCAGTTTTTAATTTGACTGCTATGGCCCTAGAACTCCTTTGTTGTCCTTTCCTTTGTTGACGTGGGAATAAATAACCTATCCAAATGTGTAAATATTTAGACTTTAGAATAAAGAGCTGAGCAGAGAATGGAAGTGTTTGACGGTCCTAAATAGCAGTTAAACCTTGCTTGCAACAAAGCCCTCATAAAAACATTGTGTTACTTCCCCCTTGTGAGTTCACATCCCACCCAGGGACAAACGTCAGCTAGAGACACAATCTGTCAGTCACCTGTCAGGGGTGGGCTCGTGTCTATTCACCCTGTCCGGCCCCTTTAACCTCCCCAGAGTCTGAGATCCTCCAGCGGGACCTAGACCTTTTGCAACTCAATATTTGCTCCAACCACACACGCACGCACGCACGCACGCACACACACACACACACACACACACACACACACACACACCTTTGAGCAATCATGTAAATATGACCCCTGGTCGTCCTTTGTTCATTTCATTTGACATCCCTGCCTTGAAGGCCATTGTTCGAATGTTCTCCCCGCACACAATTCGATTTCATAATTACGTAAAAGGACCTCTTCTTCCGTTTGCCATCTCTTCCTTTGAAGCCCATTGTTAGAAGGTTCACCCTGCGCACAACTCGTTTTTATGACATTAAGGGCCGGCCGGCCGGCCGGCGTCGCCATGTTCTATCATAACAGTCAAATTTGTGGCCAACAGGAAGTGGACCGACTGGAGCAGCTTCATAGCAAGCTGCACTCGTACACGTTATTCGGGCTGCCCAAGGTGCCGCGGCTCCTCTCCTTCCACCAGGACTCCTGGGAGGAGGAGGACGAGCAGGAGCCCGACTTGGTCCTGGAAGACAGCTGGCGGATGTTACTTGACAATGCTGAGGTAACCCAAACAAATTTGTATCCACAACCTCTCAACGATGGTAATAGCCATTTCGCTATGCCATACTGTTGCTGTGATGACAAAACAAAATACTCTTCCCTAATTTTTACAGGACAAACATCCTGTAATCTTTGAATAACTGTACAGTGGCCCAAAAGTTAATTTAATTGCCTGTTAAGTGTTTTTATTTTATTTTTATTGTTGATAGTTTAAACCAAAAACTATCATCATCTTGGAAGGGTCTCGTAGTACAAATGGTTGTAAACATGCTATCTGAAAAAAGAAAAGAGAAAAAGGACTGTCTCATTTGCATGTCCTCCTTATGGTTTACCTTCTTTGATTTCCCAGAAGGATGTTTACAAGACAATTATCACACTGCTGTTAATTGCAAGCGCAAGTGCATGACTAACCAAGATAGCCAGCCATTTATTGCTTTGGCAATACACATGTGCTCTGATTATATAACATGCTATAAATTGACATTGTCTGATATGTGCACATTTCTCAGGCTAAGATCAGTTTGACTCGCGTGTATGTGTTTTGTTTGTTTGTGCGTGTGTCTTTTAGACTTTGACACGGAGACAGTTTCACCAACAGGAGGCAATATGGGAGCTGCTGCACACAGAAGCCACCTACATTAAAAAACTCCGAGTCATCACTGATGTAAGTCCAATAGAACAACCACGGTACATCTACACGCAGACATACAAAGGTCACTGAATGACAGACATCGCTTGCTGGAAGTCGTAAAATACTAAGCAGCTTTTCTCTGAAACATTAGCCAATCGACGTGACGCACTCATGGCGCTCAAGTAATTTCATCTGTGTTAAGTTTCTCGATGTTTTTGCAGCTCTTCCTCTGCGGGCTGCTCAACCTTCAGGAGAGTGGCCTGCTCACCGAGGTGGAACCCCAGCGGCTCTTCAGCAACATCCAGGAGATTGTGCGTCTACACACGGCCTTCTGGAACCAAGTCATGCTCCCCCTGTTAGACAAAGCCAGGCAGGCGCGGGCTCTTCTCGACCCCACCGACCTTGAGCACGGATTTAGGACGGTGGGTTGCAGCTTTTGAAACAGAGTGTTCCGCATCTTCACAGTCACTTTGATGTATTGACGTATTTTGTAACAGTACTTGTGTGGCATTAAGGAAATCCAAATATTTGGTGAATCAACAGTCATCATTTACTGGGCCTGAGGGCCAGCATATTAGTCGGAGCCAATAGTTCTACTGTACCATCAAGCGATAGTGGCAGCCTCACTAACCGTGCATGTATTGAGCCAAGTGTTGCGTTTGTCTTCAGTTCGCCTCCAGGTTCAAGCCTTACATCCGCTACTGCATGGAGGAGGAAAACTGCATGGAGAACATGCGAGCACTTCTCAGGGACAATGAACTCTTCAGGACCTATGTTACTGTGAGTCAGAGGCAACAGCCAATGGTCTGTCTGTGTTCCTGTTTCTGTGTTGTGGTGTGTGACAAGTCTCTTGTCTGTTGACAGTGGGCAGAGACGCACAAGCAGTGCAATCGTCTGAAATTGGCAGACATGTTAGCAAAACCTCATCAGCGGCTGACCAAATATCCTCTCCTGCTCAAGAGCGTGCTCAAGAAAACGGATGAGCCCAACGACCGAGATGTCATCGGCAGCATGGTAAGGGGCACATCGAATAAACGCTTATCACACATTTATCATTAAAACAAGCCTGAAACCCCCTTAACGGTCATGCCTGACCTCTAGGTGTCCTCGGTGGAGAGCTTCATCGACAGCATCAACTCCCACATGCGTCAGCGTCAGGAACAGCAGAGGCTGGCCACCATATGTGCCCGCATCGACTCCTACGAAGCAGTAGAGGGCAGTAGCGAGGAGGTGGAGAAGGTGAGGACAAAACAACGGTAGAGCTCAGCAGGATTTTGGAAGTGGGAGCAGGATTTGCAATTTTAAATATCAGTAGGTTTGACCGACACCGCTGTGTCTTTGGTCAGGGTAATTTTTCAGTGATAGTTTAGAATGAGGCCTGAAAAAAACAAATAACGACAAATATAGCAAAACTTGGATTTGATCCAAACATGCGCCTTTATTTGGTGACAATCCACGTGTTCCCATTCAGATCCTCAAGGAGTTCAACCACTTTGACCTCATGGCTCCCATGAGAGGAACGTCTCCCGAGGAGACTCGGCAGCTTCACCTGGAGGGCGCTCTAAGGATGAAGGAGGGCAAAGACAGTCGGGTAAAGCCGATTTTCTCCTGCTTTTAATCTTTCGGCCTTGTGTGTGTATTTTTTTTTTTTTATTATTGACTGATTCTTTCACTATAGATGGACGTCTACTGCTTCCTTTTCACTGACTTGCTGCTCATCACAAAGCCCGTAAAGAGAGTCGAGAAGGTTAAAATCATCCGGCAGCCTCTCCTCATCCACAACGTCGTCTGCAAGGAGCTAAAAGACACAGGTGACATGCCACTGACGTCTCTGATGTGTCGAGCCGAAGGATCTTCTTTTAAATTCAAAGAAAAACAGCAGTTGAATTTGAAATTGAGCAGTTGAAATTATTCTGACTTTTTAATTCTGGAAAAAAATCATGCTTTGTGAGTGCATCTCTCAGTCTTATGATGTCACCTCATGGAAATACTGAAGTGTTTGTTAGAAGCTCGTTGGCCGGACCTCCTTGTGCCAACCCTCAATAATCCACCTATGTAACATTCTGCCCTCTTTCATCTCTGAAGGATCCTTCATCCTCATCTACCTCAATGAGTTCAGGAGCGCTGTGGCCGCCTACACCTTCCAAGCCAACAGCGCCCCCCAGGGGAGAAGCTGGATCGAGGCAGTCTGCAACGTCCAGGTTTGCTTTCTCAGCATCTCTTCCATTGTAAAGTGGCGGGAGGAGTTTGATTAACATGTCATTTTACACCACACAGAACCAACTCCAGAGGCTCCGCAACGAGGAGGTGATCCGGCTGCAGAATTCTCTGACGAGTTGCACAGAGGCCGAAGAAGAGCGAGATGAGGAAGATGAGAGCAGCAACTCCAACGAGAGTTCCCCGTGTCTGAGGCACAAAGATCAGCATGACTTAAGGTACTTGAGGAAAAATATGCTGTCTTTAAAAACAGAGAGAAATAAATGTGAAAATAAATGTATAAAAATGGAATTTAAACATTTTATTTAAAAATGTGTAAATGGATATAAGAACAACAAAATAGACATATATTCAGTTCATAAATAAATAGAAGTAAAAACGAATATAACAATTTTAAAACATAAAATAGAAAGATGCATGCGGAAATAACTATTGATAGATAATATAATCATCAATCAATAGATAAACGCTCTGCTTTTATATTGATTTATTTCGTGCCATAGAGAATGTCAGCATGAAATGTTCTTCAAATGAAGTAGCGGTCCTAAGCGTGCTTTGGGTTGAGCTATTGGCCTATTGGTTGAGCAATGTGCAACATAGATGACTTTGTAAACAGTGGAGATCATTTAGTCTTTAATAAACGTACAGGTTGGTTTAAGTATGCTGCTTTATGCCATTTACATATGAGTCATTTATCGTTTATTGGTAATTTTTTTTTTTTTTGTATGTGGAGTCGTGGATGAACCTGACATATTTTCTTCTGTTGATTTTCAGTCAATCAGATGGTTCCACTGAGACTTTGTCAGTGATGGATGTCGACGATCCGGCGGAATCCCAAACACCTTCTGCCGCTATCGTTAGCCTCGAGGGACACAGCGACGATAGTGTCGCTGCTCTGTCGGACGTTGAGCGTCCCGCAGCTCCTCACAGGGCCAACTCCGGCGTTTACTCTGAGGTGGATCAGGAGCCGGATCCCGAGGGCGACGAGCTTGACCCTCAGTGTCGCTCTCTGTCCATGGACAGCGCCTACGGTACACTCTCCCCGGAGTCACTCCTCAGGGAACTTCAGCCCCCGCAAAGTGAAGAAGATGGCGCAGAAGAGGAAGACGAAGAAGAGGAGGATTCTGCCTCGCTTGGATCGCAATTGTCAGTGGTCCAGCCGTGCAAACCTCGTCGACGTCCTCATGTGCAGTCAAGAGTCCACTGCCTCCAGAACCTGTCCACTCTGGTCTTATCGCGCTCCGAGGACAACCTTCTGCAGCGCCTCCACGCCAAAACGGCGCCCTCGCTCAACCGTGCCGAGCCGTCGCCGACGGACGCGTCCTCACTGGTGCACAGCAAGAGCTTGTCGGAGCTCGGGAGTAAGGGCGCCGACTTCCCCGACGATCCCCGCCGCGCCGTCCTCGAAGAGGGCGGCCCTTGCGTCGTAGACGGAGAAGCTAAGAGGAAGTCGGATCCGACGCCTGGCTGCAATTCAGGAGAAATTTCACCCATAGCGAGGAAATCGCCAGTGCAGCAGCACAAAAAACTGACGCTAGCAGAGCTTTATCGAATACGCACCACTCTGGTCCTCAACTCTACGCTTACCGCGTCGTAAGTGCCCTCATTTACATAGACAAGAAACGCTACTCACAAAAAGTTCCAAAATTTTGGGCGTTTTGGCTGGAATATCAGGATAATTGTGCTTTGGTATTTGCAAACAGTACTTTGTCAGTGTAAAGCTTAGAGTGGCCTTCATGTGTTCATCTCGAAATATGCCAACTTTTTGTGAGTAGGCTCGTTTGATTGATTGATCCATCGATTGGAGTACATTTGACTTACTTTTTGTGTTCTCACTTCCACAGAGAGGTGTAACCACCAACTTGACTTTCTTCCCGGAGACATGACTGCACTCAGTCTTTTTTCTTCCCCCCTCCTCTCTTTCTCAACGCCGCTCCTGGCAGCCGACGCACGTGGTCGTCAACAATAAGCACCGCTACGGTCGTCCCCCCGGGAGCCAGCAGCTTCGAGACTCCTTCACTGCTTGCACTTTGCAGAGGACCTAGCACCACAAGGGGGCGCCACTGACCTTTCACTAGAGAACGTGAGGGGTCGTCCGCACGCACCTCTTGAACAAGACCCAGAGTGAGTGTTGTTGAGACTTTTTGATGTGCTTCAACAAGAGGAAATGTAATTGCACATTTGTAAAGGAAAACAAGAAGAGTCACTAAGGAGTAAAACTACATTTGTGTTTGAATCATCAATGACCAAAAGTGGACCATGCAACCAAAGACATTTTTTCAAAATTATTATTTTTTGGTTAGTGTTCTTGTTTCTAGTTTTGGTTGATTTTGTTGCCCAGTAAGGTGTGTGTGTGGGGGGGGGGGGGGGCTAGACCAGGACCAGAACGGGAGTGACTGTTGAGGGCTTTGCAGCACTACGACATATTGCAACACACACGACAGTCGCTTGGCTGCACCTTTTCTTGCCTGTCGTGTTTTTGCTTTTGTAGCAAGATATGAAAAGAAAATTGTTTGGAAGAGAATGTCAAATATTACGAGTGTGCCAGTTCTTCCCAGGAGATAAAACACACTTTAACACTTAGCTTTCCAAACCGCAAAGATTTTGTCTGTTTACTTTTGTTTTGTTAATGTTGAATATTTATTTTATACAAAGGAGCATTAATGTCTCACTGAAGAGAAAAAAAATGCTCTTCTGAAAGGGCAATGTTGCAAGATTACAGTTGTAATGCTATGAGAAAAAGGTAAAATATTAAGGGAATGAAGTAAATTTAAGAGATTAAGTTTATCTGAAACCAGATCCATTTTGATGATAAAATAATTCACATGAAAGAAATTACAAAAATACTTTCATCCCAGGAAAAAAAAAAAAAAAAACATTTTGTATGATTGACCACAGTTCTTTTGAGAGAGATAAATTTAGGTTTTCTTTCAGAAGTCCAATTCGGGCCTTTTCTTTTGTCTCAATGGGAGTTTATATGTAATATTATGATTTCATTCTGATATCATTTTTTTTTCCTCTCCAATGTGGTCCAAATGCTTCTTTGTTATTTTGCTTATGTATAAATATAAATAAGATGTTGATATTGTTGTGCTTCCAATATTTGTACATTCTTTTTTGTTGACGTAGTCTTAAAATAAGTTTTCTTGTCGGCCACCAATGTGCTGCCAACTGAAATCATGTGTTTCCTGACTTAAAAAAAGTGTCGTACGGAATTAAAAAAAAAAAGAATGCAAACGTGTGTTGCAATCCCTGCTTTAATGGTTTAATCCACCCTAATGGAGCCATCAAGCATTAAAACCTTTCGGAGTCAGACAACAGGTGGTGAGAGAACATCGTTTTTTTTTATTATTATTATTATTTTGGGATGGTGCAAAATGTCACCGTCTGTAACTCAGTGGAGCATCTGGAAGCGGAAAGCAGTGGTGGCTCAGTCTTTCCAGGTTTACATCATTTCTTGCAGGCGGACCATGTCCCAAGACTTTTGACCTGACCACAGCGATCGGTCCGATATTAAACAACCTTGACCTTCTTGGCAGCAAAGGTGCTCTGAGGCAGTGCGACTGGCCTTGCTGTACTGTATTTACAGCTCATTATATCAGCTAATCTGCAGATTACAGCATGTTGAGTCCACACGAGCCACTAAACTGCGGGGGGAACCACGGCGACGCTCCCGCCTGTGGGATTTGTCCCTTAATCTGAAGCCCAGAATCCCACCCATCATCATTTTCACATCTGGACCGTGCAGGATTTACTGTTGTAATCCTTCACTTTATCAAACTATTTTATTATACCTCACCAGGCTTTTAATTATGAAAATGCAGCTTTGGTGTGGAAGTAATTACAGATCTTTGTCCTATTAGCCTCTGCTAAGTGATTAATCAGGTTGGAACATATTTAACTTTTCCTCAGTTTGTGCGACATGGAACACTTTTGGTAGACACTTAAAATGATGCGACTCAAATAACACGTCTTTCTAAGAATGATGTTCACATTGTACGTGCAGCCTGGAAGAGAAGGAAAGGGCAAAAGGATTAATACCACTTGCTGTGGCAGATGTCACAAAGCATGCTGTAAAAAAATGTCCGATTAACACAAAGGGGGCACTTTGACAAATCCCGATTATGAGAGCACTTTCCTTTATTAAACTCGACCCCAGTCCTGCACTCATTGGATTAAAAGCAGGTAGACACCATTGTCTGTACAAACAATCCCCATATAAACCGCTCCCTTCTCAGTGCCGGCTTATGGCCCGCCTGTAACAATTCCCAATCTTCATCATCATCATCTCAATCGGGATGCAATGAATGGATTTAGAACACTTTCAAAAAAAAAAGAACAGAGATCTAGAGCGTGTTTACAAGTGTGGCGCTTGTAGTGGATGAGTTGGGCGGCATATGGAACGAGCGCGACATCTGGTCTCCGTCAAGACCGTGCGCTCCACACCCCGCTTTGACTTTCACAATGACACATGGTAACATCTGCACTGTGTTTGAAGACACGTACAATTGCAAGTAGAGGCTTACATGCAGTGCGAGGTTTGAAAAGTTCCAGGACTTGCTGTCGATTGTAAACGATTGTTGGTTTTCAGGTTACAACCGATCGCGTGGCTCAACTTCAGAAAATGTGACATTTTGGGAGTTGACTTCCCTTGAAGTAAAGTTAATTTACTGACAGTGAAATCAATTTTGAATGCTTAGAAGACCTTAATAAAAGGTAATCATTTAGAACACCAGTGTTCTTTTTTATTCTTCATGAAATTACAAATAGTTGGATTTATTTTCTATCTCCCCGTTTCATAATCCACTCACTGGTTTTCATGTCAAGTTGCATCTCTCACAGGTATCACTGCAGTCATCACAGATTACTCCGAACCAAAGCGTAGACATTCAGCATTGAAAGATCTTTGATTGTGCGCTTCTATTGCGTTTGGTTCCCCAACCATTTTCTGTAGTTGGACGAAAGAACAATCAATTTTGGCTTTGGCTTTGTATGCTGTGCTCCCTCAATGGCTCGTGCAAGGTGACCAACGTGCATGCGAACCAGGCCAGCTGCTCTCTGGCATGAATCGAGTGCACAAAGGCGCGGCATATGCTAAAGGATCAAATATCGTTATCCTCTTGAAAGTTGTGTTGTTTCTGAAATTGAATGAGCATAAGGTCCCACTTTTTCTCGCCACCGTGTAAACTGCTCACCTCAATAATTGTATCAGTCGTAAGAAGCTTACTGTAATTACAATATTGTCCTGTCCTCAAATACGAACGCACTCATCAAATTAAACGGAATTCGTTCAAAGAGAAACCATGGAGGGATTAACGTGTAAGTCTCCTACATTTAATATTTACAGCGCAGCCGCGCAATTAATCAGACAATGTGTTTTGTCTAATGCATGCGCCTATCGTCAGTGCGCGTACGCGACCAAAAAAAAAGTGACCTAAATAGCATCCAGAGCTTGCTCGCTGCTGTCTTATTGTATTTTTCAAGGACATATTCTGGTTTGTTTATAATTTGTTTTTTGGTCTATGCAAACTTAATCCATACATGTTCTTTACATCCCATTTTAAACAAAGGTCCTGCACTTCGATTTACACGTGGAAGTAGTAGTACAGTGTACCACCTTTGCATGTATTAACTGTTTATAGTTTATGCACTTTTCTATTTGTAGTACATTAATGAAGTGGACAAAAGTTTATGTTCGAAAGCGGGATTTCAAAGAGACGTTCAGTGACACTGACATAATATCGGACAAACAAGTTGTCTCAAAACTGAGGGAAGATGCTACTTAAATTCAGCTCAGGAAGGGGTTAAAACGAACTGGAGGAGGCACAGCAGCTGCGGTGGTAAACTCGCTAGCATGGGTGGAGTGAGATGTTGACATGAAAAACCGCAAATTAGGCGTGAAGAAATTTCCGTGGGAGGCTCAGTGAAAAAGAGCAGCCGCAAAAAGGGCGTCCAAAGTAGCCGCAGCGTCCAAAGTGTCCTAAATTCGACGTAAATTGCAGCTAACATGAGTGATGTGAGCGAGGAGTCTCTGCTGGATTACTTCTACGACACTGCGGGCAGCTCAGGCAAAGTGAGAAATGCAGACATACTGAAGACTTTTAAGCCATTTATTGGTCACAGTGACGTGCAGTTGCGTGGTAAGTAGCATGATGCTCTCGTTAAATTTGCAAAACATAACTAGCTAGCACGACAGAGTTCATATTCTGTATCTGCCGTCTGGTCCAAAAACAGTTGTCATACGTATTCTGTTCACTTTATGTTGCAGAGGTTTTTTTTCTGTTGTGTTCCCCTCGCTCTTTGATAAGCATTTTACGTAAGATAAATAAATGAATATAAACCTAGATAAAAATTGAATAGGGGTGTTGCCATTTCCTCCCCCATGTAGGGGACTTGAACCCCACCATGCTAAACTACACGTGACATCCTGACGTCATCTCCTGCATGAGCCAAATCATAACTGTCAGTGGTGGTAAAAGTACAGAGATGCTTTGTGTTAACCACCCTACTGTTGAAAGTAGTTCTGATCGCCCTCCTTCATCTTGAAAGTATGACGTATTAGTCAAAAATAAGATGTTACTTGATTTATATTGTTTGCATGGGAGACAAAATTGATTCAAATACAGACTAGTGACATCAATTCCCGGATCACATCTGTCCCTGAAAACAGTGACCTTTTGCCATTCTGCACGTACAAAAAATTTACAAATACACAAAATAACTCGTCTTTTGGAATGGCCATTTTGGAATTGCTGTCTTTGGTTTTTTTATTTTATTTTTTTATCTTAATCTGAGGCCGAAAGGCAAATATGTCAATCTTGCCAAACAAATTCTGATCCAGGGTGACCTTGCACTGCTGCCACATGTGGTCCAGATGTGACGTCAGTACCATCTGACGTGGCCATCCGGTGATTAGAGAAGTGCTTCCCACCATGTTTGCCCAAACATGTGGTTGAGTGTTCTCGTGTTGTAAAATTGATGATCGTATTTTAATCATAATTAAGTCTGCACGCATGACGGGATTTAGACCTCTAACAAGAGTGTGAATGGGGGATTTTTGAACAGATATGAAAAGTGGACCACGTTGGCAAATGAAGAACCTGGGTGGCGGGGTGGATGAGAATTGATTTTTTTGGTCAATGGGTAACTGGACCTTGTAACTTGCTGTCGTAAGCATCTGTCTGTGTGAAACACATGAACTGTCGCTTCCTGTTGTTGTCTGTGTGGATCACCACCAGTGCGTATCACCACCAGTGCGTATCAACACCAGTGCGTATCCTTTGTGTCCGCACCGGGAAGAGGAAACTTCTCAATAGTCCACGTAGGAATGTAGGCAAATCCACAGCCAGCCAATAGGCCAATATTGGTGTACTGACTGGCCAGATGTTTGTTAATTTGAAAATAGCCTTTTGGGAGGACAACATGGCTGCACTGCCCGAGCTAGCTATCCGTTAAATAAACACGGATGGCGGCCTTGTAAGCACATTCAGTAGTATATATTTTTTTTCCCCATCAAATACAGTATCGCAAAAACATATTGAAGGGAATAGTTAAAAAGCTAACTTTAGTGGGCCGGTTTGATCTATGAAACTCTAGCCCTGTTAATCTATCCTTCGTAGAATGTCTTGATCAATGCTTTATTTAGTATATTAGTTTTTTTTTATTTCGATTTTTAATGTTAGACCTGCTTTCCTTCTCTACCTTCACGCCGTGCTTGTATGATGTGATTATATAACATTGTGGGTTGATGGTACACTATCACATTTAGCCAGAATGTGAACTTGTTTTCATGTCCTTGCAGCTAAATACAGAGAGGAATTCAAGCTCATTATTGACAGAATTGCTGTGGTCAAGTCTGAAAATGTGAGTACATATACATTATTGTAATGAAGGGGTTATTTTTTTTTGGGGGGGGGGGTCTTTTTAGTCTTGAGTTTTGTACAACTTGATTTGCCTTTGACTTTTGTTTTTACCTCTGTAGGTACTAGAGGTGTTTGTTATAGTAAAATGTACTGTTATTATGAATACAGCTGTGCTAATGCTAGACTATGGCACATTATAATTTGATTAAAAATACAGGAGTAATGGCAAAGCAAAGTTTCAAATCTCCGTCACGAACCAGTTGTATTTTTTTTACTCCTCTCAATGGCACTCTCTGTTCAACATTGGACGGGCTGAAATCACACTGACTTGCCATGTCTTAGAGTGCCATCCAGAGGAGTCAACAAATATAACAACTGGTTCATGAAACAAATTTGAAGCTTCATTTTTCCCACCAATAATATTTGGGTCACATTGACAGTGTAGGACGAGAACTACAAGGAAGCCCTGTATGTTGCATTGGTGATGCAAAACTGCACTTCTTGTTTGTACTATTCTCACCCCTCTCGCATAGCTATCTACATGTGAACGGATAACATTGCCTTTGTTTTTTTTCTGTTGCAGGGAGATAAGTTCCTTTTCCTCAAGAAGAAATACAGACAGCTGCTGCTAGCACGAGACAAAGACAAAACTCCCGGGTCTGATGCGGACGGGCATAGACTTTCGAGTCCCTCCACGGTGCCACCGACAGCACAGTGGGAGGCAACAGAAAGGGAATGTCGGGATGAGCTGATTACCTGTGGCGAGCCAGACAATGCTGCAGAGGTGAAATGAAAACGATTTCTCTTTCTCTAAAAAAAAGTCGTCATTCTCTTTCTCTTGGTGTTTATCCGCGTTTCTAGTATTCTTTTATTCTTTATTTGGACGTTTTAGAGAGGACTTCTACATTTTTCTGATATTGCAATTTTAGTTTAAAATAATGCAGGTCTGATAACAGATTTCATGATGTCAGCGCATGTTGGTTTGGACGCAGCAGTCTCCAAATGTTGTTAAACTTGCGAAGAACCCTGAAACATGCTATCCTTTCATTTATTCCTTTACCAATGCTAGCAGTACCAGCATCACCCGCCAGGAGGCGCCAAATTTATTGGGTTCTACATCATTTGAAGTAGCAGAGACCAGACTCATTAAATGCGAGGCGGGCACAGGGGGGCACAATCTCCATTTAAATTAAGCTCCCCTGTTATTATGCTAAGCAGTAACATGTTGGGACTCATTAGAAAGATAATAATCATTTGTGCCTATTAAGAGCAATTCACACACATTCACATCAAAGATATACAGTGTGCACCTCTTTTTGGAGGTTCATGCACGTGTGTGTGATCAGATTGTCTTTTTTCGTCAAACATATTAGTCAGAGCATTGTGCACTCTTTAGGACGAGTGTTTACTCTTGGTCATCCAAAACAACAAGTCAAGTCCGCTCAAAAAGTTTCAAAATAAGCATTTTTCTTTTCTGCGTCCAGTAAACAATTGACCAGAATTAATTTTACCTTCTGCATGTGGCTCTTTTTTTTTTTTTTTTTACACTTCAGGTGTGTTGTTTTGTAATAATCGCTGAGTGGATTGTTATTCGTTACCTTTCATGTGTAAAACGGCTCTCGCTGTCTTGTTAGCTCTCTCTGCCTGACACCCTTTGGTTAGCAGCAGGATGACTTCGAATCAGCCTTACACAACTGTGTGCGCGTGTGTGTGTGTGTGTGTGTGTGTGCGCGCGCGCATGTGGTTATGGCTGATTGCGTCATATTTGTAGTTATTTTTGCCTTTTGTCCAACTTTCAGTGGGAATCTGAGCAAGACGAGGAGTCGACGGGTAGTATGGGTTCTGCTGCAGTCGCAGTAAGTCTATTGTAACAACTTTTTCTACTTTTTACAGTCGAAGCAGACAGATTGTCAAACTAGCAAAATAAAAATGTTGTCTCAAATGTGACAATGTAATTATTTCAGCTATCTGAGCTGTGTTTTGTTTGTGAGGCTGTTTTAAGTGCATGGACAAATGAGTAGCAAAATGAAAATATTTGAGGAACAAAAAAAATCTGTGTAAGACCCCATTCTCTTTCCATGTCAGCTGGACCCTTTAGAAAAAGAGTGGATCTACTTTGCGGCTGGCGCTCGAGTTCCTGACCTCTCTCATCTGCTTCGACAGGACCCATCACTTGCCAACAAGAAGGTAGCATCCTTATATCGTTTAATTTGTTAAACTGGACATATGACAGCAGTAGACAAATTCACTTAAAACAAAAAATTTAGAATTGCTCGTTCCCAGCAAGTCTTTACAGGTCAAACCTAGGTGGCTACTTATTGTTCAAAGTTGTTCATCTTTCTAATTCATTGTTCAGCACTGACAAACAGCTGTACATTGGTCGGCATGGGTCTGCGAAAATGCCATTACTTGGTCTACCATACTCGTGTGCAGATGTAGACGATCACCTCATGCCAGATTTGCACTGGATGTGCACTGCGTGCTACTTAGAAAGGTAGTTGTCAAAGGTCGTTAAGGAGCCAGCTCATATGTGCCTGAGTGAATTTCAGATTAGCACCGAAACCATTTCCCAACATAAAGAAATTGAATTTTTTTTGGGCAAAATAAAGTAGACAAAAAAATGGAAGAAATTGAACCAGAACTACCTGTAGTCATGGTAATAAATGGCCACCAGCGAGTTTGCTGATTTAGTTTGTGTTCAAATCTACTTTCTCTTCCAAGTCAATTTGCTAACTGATTTTCATTTGGTTAGCTCACAAGTTAAATTATAGATCTTGTTAAAAAAACAAATCATAGTTCTTTAAATTGAATGTGACTTGACTTGACAAGAAATAAAAAGACCCTTAAGAACTTAGAAGATATGATAAGGGGAATTTCAGTTGGGCCAGGACAATATGAATGGAACAATGTAAATAAAAAATAAAACAAAAAAATGTTTCATCAAGACTTTAACATGTTCTTTTATGTTTTGTGTCCAAACCAGGACTTCACATCAGTGAGTATTTGATCCATTTCCTCTTGCATGCCATCAAGTTATTATATTACTTACAGTCAATGATACTCATAAGCAGTCCTCCATAATTTTCTTCCCCTCTGGTTAAGATGCTTTAGCTTCTAGTAATTTTTCTTGTCTATATAACATGATCAAAATTTATAAAAAAGAAACTCCAACCTTTTAATTCAAGTGCATTTATTATTATTATTTATTATGCATTTAGTCACTTAATGACTTTTAATACCAAGGCCCAAGCCATTCTTAATTGAATGGCACTATAAATAATGTAATTGTGAACACGTGAATGTCTCTTGCTGTTCACTGTTTTAATGTGTTAAATAGGGAAACCCGAAAAGTCGGTGAAAGGTTTCAACTGCATGTGGATGATTATAATTCTTTCTCTGTCTGTTTTCTTTTCCCTATGCCCTCAATTATCACCGTATTCATCAGGGGGTAAGTTTCTTTCCTCATAAACTATTTACGCTGTTCAAGTTCTTTGATTTTTTTTTTTATTTGCGATACAAGCGGGAGCATGATGCTTGCCTGCCCTCAGACCTGCGATCCGCTTGTGTAACTTTCATGCGGTCATTCTGAGATTTTGTCCCCCTCTTAATGGAATTCCGAGAAGGCCATGTTAAAACATCCAGATCATGCATTTCAAAGGTCCACTATCAAAAGGATTATGAAAGATAGCTTTTTAGCTCCTGTGCCCCCCCTTGACAACCCAAATCCTTTTATTTGTCTCCCTGTGCGCTTAAGAGATTTGAGCTCATGTTTGTTGTCCCTCCCCAGTGTCACAGTTCTCACACTGTCCTGCAGTCACTGCAGACCACCTTCTAAGCCACCGCTGTCCCCACCCGGACAAGATAGCACAGCCGCCATTGAAGTGCACGGCGATGAGAAGGGGGGGTCATGGATTAAGGAGAGTCTTAATTCCCCACAAAGACTTCACCTACTTAAAGATAATCTGAAAGTAATAGAGCAGGCTGGGATTAATTGTAGAACAATGCCGCTTGTGTCCCTGGGAAGGTGCTAAATCGCTTTTGGTGCGCTTTGATGTTCCCTTTTAACTTCCTGATTTGTGGAGAGGAAGATGCTTTTTCCACAGATGGCATTCACGCTTACCTTACCAAAAAGCGGTCGGTCACATGACTCATGAGAACCAGCTCAAAATGTCGGTTTTCACCAGGATGGGTGAAGGGATTACTCTCGGGGAGTATTAAGAGTTTCCTGTTTCTGACCAAATATTGATTTGAGGATTGTGTGAATTTAAGGTGTGAGTGAACATGTGTGAAAGCTCCCTCATGGTATGTGTTTGTGTCTCTGCTCCCATTATGACGTGGACCTCGCACCCTGCTGGGACCTGCTCTTCCTCTCGGGCCACACAGTTTGTGAGTACATTTTCTGCCCATCACTCCTCTTCATCTTGCACTGAGCCTATTTAGTAGGAGTGGCATCCCTCAAGTTTTCAAGTAGACAGAGGGTGGGTGTGGGTATTTCAGGAAGCCAAGATGCAGGAAATGGAGAAGCTGTATCCTGTTCAGGCTCGTCACTCACGCTTTCCCACTAGGAGTCTCCTGACAAACGGAGCTTTGGTCAATCAGTCTTGTGTTGTGACAGCGGGCTGACAATAGAGATGGAGAGACTAGATCCAAACTATATTTATGGTGCTCTGTCTCCTGTACACCTTCTAGCACATTGTCGTTTTAAAAACTTGGGAGGGTGAAAACCTGGGATGACAGGACTTGGTTGTGACCTTGTCAAGTTCTATCGTGATGTATTTTTGTGTTACCAAAACATTTTATTTTATTCTATTTACAAACCATGACTTTAGTTTATGTGTAAAATAGTGACATCCAGGTCAATTCCTTGCACAACTTGCATTGCTCACCTAAGCCCTATAAAAATGAAAATGTCCTTTTTATTTTATTTTTTTAATTCAGCTCCATAGAATTACCTTATCAAGAAATGTCCTTTATATATTTAGGGATAACGGGTAATATTGTCAATTTATGTTTAATAAATATTCAAACAAACGCTGCTTCTGCACAACTGCTGTAAATGGTTACAATGCATATAGGTAAAAATAATTGGCAAACATCGGCCAATCGGCTGATTATTTTTAGCCGACGTTTGAAAAGACGTTATCGGCTGATTCAATTGGCCAGCCGATTAATTGATCAGGCCCTAGACATCAGCGCCGCTGTTGCTTTTTGGTATTGAACAGCTTTAAAGAATACAGCAATGACAAGGTGGCGTAGACACATGAAAAGTTGGATGACCTCAGCTTTACATAAAATACATCCAAAATATGAAGAATTTGTTTCCCTCTTATTCATTTTCCTGTAACGTGATATAAAAAAAAAACCTGTTTTGAACAGGTGCACAAAAGTATCCTGCAATAAATGTTTAAGTAGCTTTAGTAACATTCCCATGGCACACGTTCAAAGAACTTGTAGCCACCCTGAAAGAGAATAGTGTCATAGAAAAACATCACGTCGGCCCGAGACAACTTGACCCAATGAACTCCTTCTAAGAACTTCCATAGAGTCCCCCATCCAGCAGGCTTTATTCCCATCTGAGGTTATTTACACTTGTCCAGAAATAATAAGTCATTTTGATGTGGCTTGTGTTTGATTTTCCGTGTTAAGGGTCCGATTCCGACAGGATGGTTGTGGTTAGTTAGCTGACACCTGTTGATGGCCCGTAATTACACAACCTAAAGAGTGATGGAAAAACATGGGAGATCACAGTCCGACAGGTGGACGTGTGTTTTTTTTTTCCCCCCCGCTACATACTTGCGTGTATTATTTTCACATCGCATGCCGACATGTGGGCGTATCTTTGCAAAGCGTCGTTATTGCGCTTTGACGTGCGCTGACAGTTGTGTCTGGGTGGGGCTCCCCTTTGCGGGTCACACTAACATCATCAATCTTGCCTGTGGTGACAGGCGCCCTCCCCCCTAGCGTGCGCACCGCGCTGTGTTATTTTGTAATTAGGCTCCGTTAGATGGCAGGAAACCATCCCTCCATTCATCCCCTACCCTCTTGAGCGCAGCTGGTCTCACTGGCGCCCAGTAAAAATAGTAGGATGACAATTTTGTAGCCAAGCCGCATCCATCTTGGCGTCCAAGGTTTCTTAACATCATGACTGAGAGGTGCCTCAGATAAATGAGGCTTGATTTCTGAACCGCGGTCACGTAGAAATCGAGAAGGGCATAAAATTGGTTCTTATAGATCAAATTGATCAGCCCATGAGTTGAGGAACCTTTTGCTGTTTTCCACAGACTGCTCTGCACTGGGCTGCCAAACACGGCAACGAGGACATGGCAACTCTGATCGCAAATGCCGGCGCTGATGTCAACACCAAATCGGTGAGTTTATTTCCTCTCTGTAGCCAGTGAGAAGTAAAAAAAAAAAAAAAAAAAAAAAAAAAAAAAAAATGGTTCAATGCTTTCTTTTTTTCTTTTTTAAATATTAGTTGTACATTAGGGATCATCATCAAAAGATTATCATATGGAATCTTTTTCTACATTGTTTAAATTCATCTCTGTTTTGCAGCATGTGAGTATCCTGTCATGTGGCAGAGCATAAGTTCGCCAACAAGCCGGCATCTCCTGACGTAGCTCTCCTCTGCAATCTTAGCGAAGATCCAGCTGTGCAAATGCACGATGAGAGCGCAGGCACTCGGCTAATAAATCATCACATCATGTCACGTTAATTGTCTCCCATAACAGGGCGTCTGTGTCCCGGCATGCACCGCTCTGAAACGATGCAATTTTCAACAAATTACCTGGCAATTATGTTTTTATCATTATTTTGTGTTTCCACAAGCTTTTCTAATTTCTATTTTCTTTCCTTGCCGTTTGCGTCGGCCGCCCTGGGCGCTGGGAAACTCCAGGGGGTAGGTACTCCAAAATACCCCCTCCCCTACCCGTTACGGTCGCATCAACACAGGAATGTCACCACTGTTCCCTCTGCTCATCCACATTATCTCCTCTTCCTCAGGGTTATACACCTTTACACATCGCGGCGCTGCACGGACATCGGAACGTTCTTGATCTGCTCGTAAGGACTTATGGTAAAAATAACGGAAGAAATAAAACACTTCCAGACACGGCCCATAATTAAAACTTCATCGGCTTTGATGCACCAGTTGAGGGAAGAAATGTGCCTTGCTAAAAAGCACCTAGACAGAAGGACTCAGGCCCTCCAGAACCAAACTCTGTTTTTCTCTATCACGCCACGTTTTTGAGTTATTCATGACCATTTTCTTAAAAAACAAAACATGAAATGAAATTTCGAACATATGCCCATGATTACAGGGTTAAGAGAAAAGCCAGCACTAATCAATTTAATTCCTACTATGCTGTCTTTTAGCAGATATCTACCTTGGATCTACCTTATTTCATCCACAATATTTGATAATATACATATCTGCAATGGCATTTTTCCATCAGGTGCAAAGGAGAATTTGAGGGATTACAGTGGCCATCTTGCTTTGCATTATCTTAATCCTAAAGACGCAGAAGGTCCTGAGGAGGACTGCGAGCTGCGTGAGTGTCCTTTACTTTCATACTTGTCAAGAAGCAAGTTTGCCACTCTAACCGTTTGTTGTCTTTCACTGCAGCCGAATTCCAAGTGTCTCAGGCCAGAGAGCGTAACAGGAACAGGAAGTTGGCGTCACTCTTCCAGTCCAAGAAGAAGTGGGGCTCCGCCGAGGACCTGGAACCCATCGAGGAAGAGAGGACGACAACGACGACACATCAGCTGGCCGTTCCTGCCTTCAGACCCAGGAAGTTTTCACGCTGAGGGACAATGGATACTCAGGACTGTTCTGCAAGTTGAATTCAGCTTTTACAATTTGCTTCATTGTGAATGCGGCTTTTGCACTTTGCTTAATTGCTGCATTGGTTTTCAATTATCTGTGGACACCAACATCCTCCATACAGCTTCTATCTGTAGTATCTATTATTATTTTGTGACCACATCAGTATTTACACTTGAATGGATATTGCCTTATTTTAACGTATAGAGCCAGCTTGCCTTGGAGCTCAGGATCATTTTAAAGTTACAGAATTTTCTTCTGTTTCTGTTTACACTTTAATCCCTTAAACCAAAAATAGCTTTTATTGTGAAAAGCTAATTAACTACCTAAAAAGTGAATGCTTTATTGATGTAGTTTGAACTAACTGCAGATTTGATCCAAAACAACCACTACGTACTGGCTCATACCTGCACAGTAAGCTTTCAATCTTGTGTGCTGGAAAGATCTTAAATTTTATGCCATGTTAAACTTTTTTATGCACTTAGATGATATGAGAGCAAATATAATTGGCTTGAAGGGAGCTGTGTGCAGTGACTTTTTTTGCCTCCCCCCTTGTTGTTTTCATACTATTAACTAGTAATTTTTAGGCACATTGCCTTTGGGTTTTAATACCTAAGAAGATCATCTGAAAATTTACACAAATTGTGACCTGTTAAACAACTAGTGGGACATTTACAGCATGAAGAAGGGGGGGGGGGGGTGGATCTTGTAAAAACGAACCAAAAGTCTGCAAAGTTTGATGTCAGTGGATGACTCAAGGTGTCACTTGGCTGCCATTTGGAGTAGAGACGATGTGAATTTGTATGGTAATTAACGTTTTCATGCTGGCATCGGATAATTAAGTGCCTTAATTAAGTTTAGCGTTAGTTTTTACTTGTCAATGCTATTTGCAGTGTTACTGTGCCAATTTATATTTCAAAGGGAATTCTGTCCTTTGCTGTTGTTTTTTTTTTTTTTTTTACTGTTGAAAGGCGATACTTGCAAGCTGTAACTTAGTTACTTGTACCAACCATGACTGTTGTTCAAACAATATAAATACATTGTTTATAGGTAATGAATTATTTTCTACTAAATTCACCTCCTAGTGTCTTTAAAATTGTATCTGCTGCAGTGGGCCATGCACGGACGCATGCACAAAAAATTTACCTCACTATCAAGAGGATGCTGACAAGCCAGTGACGCAAAAAAGGCGTGGTGGGGTGAGATGGATCACCTTCGCTTATAAAATGTTTCTCGGATGAGAATCTTATACTAATTGTCGGTTAGAAACACAATCAGAGTTGTTGGCGTGTCGAGGGGCCCTGCGTAACACCGCCTCCGACGTTTCTTCAACTACCTGACTTTTTTTTGGTCACAGATGGAGTAAATATGGATGCTGCTAACTCAACATACAGGTTCAGATCTTAATTCTTGATTAGCTGAAAAGGGCAGCACTTGATCTCGGGATATCGGACGGCAAGTGTTTTTGTGCCTCATTTTTGAAGCGGGGATGCTGGCGGGATAAGAGGGAGTTTCTGTAATAGATACTTATCTTACTGCCCTCAAGCCCCTCAAACAAAGTCCCCCTCTGAAGAGATTATAACCCAGGGAGGCACATTAACTCTAATCCCATGCTTTGAGGCCTCACACCCCCGTACCTCCCTCTGCCCCATTTATTCCATCCCTTCTGTTGTTTGAGGAGAGGGGGGGGGCATCTTGTTTCTGGTGCTTGTAGGAGCGAGGCCTGTGGCTACGTGACGCCTGTGTGTGTGGGGGGGGGGGGTTGGAGTGACTTCTGCTGTTTCTATAGGCCGCTGACTCTAGTGAAAAGCACCGAGGGCTGCATACTGCTGTGTAACCGATTCCTCTCTGAAGAGATTAGGCGCTACATTGTTGCTTGGGTTGCTCATTTCCATGAGAGCGTAGCCTCCCGCCGGCGCTCCGCTCGCCTTTGTTATTTCCACTCGGAAAACACAGGGCCCGATGTCCCGGGCTTCCTCGTTGTCATTGTTTCACAAATAGGCCCCGAATGTAGATGTCATGTCACAGATGCCCATTAGTGCCTGAAGGGAACACATGTGCGTGAACTTCAATTTGTTGTTTATGTGCACCGCGTGGATTTGACAGGACCACTTTGAGATGTTGCTTATTAATATAGCTGAGAGACATTATTAGTACGCTCCTCAATTATTGGCTGATAATCTCTGGTGAGATCCTTTATGACGAAAAAAAAAAACGTATTTTGCGGAAAACAGATACAAAAAAAATGGGTCGTGTTACTTGCAGAGTAAGTCAGTTTGATTATGCAGCACTCTCATAAGGACTTAAAAAAAAATCTTCTATTTCTATTGACCTTTTAATGTAGGCCGATGTACACTGATGTAAAACATGTAACGCAAACTCAAATTGCACCAAAATTTGTCAACACCGTTCTGTGACCAAATGAAAGTAAAGCATTATAAATAAATGATACGTGACATTATTTCATTTGTCTGACTTGCGCTAAATAGACGTAAGCTTGCCCACTATGGTATTACAGAGTTGTCCATTATTTTTTTTTTAATGGTGTGAATGGTGATAGTTTTGACATTTTTACGTGAAAGTTAAAATGTCACCAGTTTGACCATTGGTACTCTTGAAAAAATAATGTGAATGACTCCACCACCATGAAAGGGTCGAAACACCTGCCGCATTTCATTTTTGGTGCACTAGCAAAAATCCTCTTTTCGTTTTGCACATTGACAGACGTCAGAATGTTCGTAGTTCCTCTCTTTGCAGTCACACCATAAAGGACGTGGTTTACAAGAAGAATCCCGTCCGATTATGAAATGATATTCCACTGGGGGCAGCACCACCTGTCACGGCCGGTCATCGCCTTCCGAACCGATGAATGGCGCCTGTCACTCACCCAGCGGAGGGCCGTCAATCAGCCCGCACCCTGGGGCGAGTCTGGTGGGGGGCGTACCTCGGTCCGGCCCCAAACAAAGACATCCTTACATTTGCAAGCGCTTTCAACGCCACGACTATTTTGAAAGAATGATAGAGTGGTACTGATAAGAGCAATGACAAAGGACAAAGAATGGAAGGGGGTCTTCTGGGAGGGGGTTAGATAGTATAGAAGTGGGAAGGCTTGATAACATTCACACTTTGCTTACATCTTCCCATTTGTGCTGCTGCCCCAGGGAAATCCCATTAGGCGACTCAATTGGATATTTGCCGTAAAGCATTTCATGTAAATGGCGGCAATAATCACAACATTGATCTTTAAATGCTCGCATCCACCAAGTCATGTTTAAATGTAGCCAGCAATGACAATAAATTGTGTGTTAAAAATAAACTAACAAGGTGGCAAAGGTGTCGACAACTCTTGCGGATTGTCGTTTGGGGCTTTTGTTGTCTTGCACTCGCCTAATTCCACGTTTGGCGGCCGGCCACCTTGAACAGGCTTCACACCTCCAAAAACGACCCAGTGACACATCATTTCAATATTTGACAGTATGGTGATAAGCGCCGTGTGCGTGAAAAAGGAGAAGCTCACACTCTGAGTGGCCCCCGAATAATTAAAAATAATGGTATTAATAATGCACAATAATACTTTTTCAATGACTTTTTTTAAAACTTGTTTCCTCTACTAAATTTAATTTTTGCATATTTTATTTTCTCCAATATTTTTCAGTACACTGTATATATTAGAAATAAAAAAACTCCCCAAAATGAAATGTCGATTTAATGGTCAAATATGTTTGTACAATTAGTGGGGCTAACAAAATAAAATCATTTCTTTTTTTAATATACAACTTTTGTTCATTTGTATTTTATGTTTACGTATCTATTTTGCCAATAACCACAAGAGATTTCAAGTGATATAACACTTTCCCATGTCTTATCTCCGGTCTTGGTTTTCCCAGGGACACATTTTTTTTTTTAATCCTTTGAGCTATCTTGTATGTTATCACATCAGGCCGGGAGAACAATCAAGATTCCATTTGGTCACTTCCCTCCCCCTGGTCCTCTATTACGGCCTCCCCCCGCTGTAAACGAGCGACATCCTAACAGCAAACAGCGCCGCTCTGACTCGTCGGAGCAGCACCGACACCTGCATTGTGGCCCAAAAAGAGGAAGAGGATGAAAAGAAGTGTCCGAGCATGGGACAAAGGCAAGCTGCCCGGAGCTTGTTTGTTTTGAGATGTTTTCTCCTGATGCAGTAAGCCTCCCCATCTTCTTCTGCTACTCCACTTGGCTATTGTTGTCCCTGTACAAATTTGCTCGAGGGCTTTGTGGGCCAAGCCCAAATAATTCCCCCATTTTTTTCACCCCAGGATCATACAAACAGCATCATATGTTCCTTGTGCTCCCATCCCAAATGTTTTTTTTTTTTTATCCTAAATATCCATGCACATTTCCAATCTGGTTATGTTTACATTCGGCTGGATTTACTATTCCACAATTTAATTTCATGTCCGTATCTGGTTTTCCATTTACATATACTGCAACGCATATCCAATTTGCTTGTGTCAATTCAAAAACTGCACAAAATCAACTTCAAAGGCTACACCATCCAGAAATGTTGTTAAAAAAAGTGAACCTATAAAACGGTGATGCAGTAGAAATATTGGGCTCACTTTTGTGCTGATGTTGGGCACACCGCTGCAACCAATGCACAAAGTTCGTCTCAAGCCCTGTTAAAAGTTAAATATAACAATCTTTGAATGTGAATAGGAATAAAGAGGAAATTTTCTTCAATTCTTTGTTTTAAAAAAAAAAAAAAAAAAAAAGAACTGTGAGTTTGATTGAAAGATGCCATGTGAGATGCGATGGGTCTATACATCTAAGGACTTTGCTACATTTATTGTGACCTTGGTTATCACTCTCTTCTGCTCAAACAGAAAAATAAAATAAAAATAGAAGTAGTCTGAGTCATTTTTCCACATCAGCAGGAAGTGAAAAGACAAGGATATACTCCGCTCCTCCAGGAAAACTTCCTCCAAGATGTGGGAGCTGTTCCTCCTCAAGGTTTTTGAGGTCTGCAATGTAATGCACTTTGCTTTATTAAAGCTGCTTTGCAACACTGTTCAAGTTGGAATTGTGCAACATGACTTGATAAGACGACAACTTAAGTTCAAGGACTCTTAATAGTTGTTAATTAATTGATTAAGGCTCCTGTTATGTTATGTTAAATTGACAGTTTTCAAGTTTTAAAAATTAATAGGGGACAAAAAATCACATTACAAATATTTTTACATTTTACTGGGTAATTTAAAACAATTATAATTATTTAATTTGATGATTTAATTCTTAGAAGTTACTAACTCTCCTGTTGTTTCAAATCAAATACACCCACTAAATAAAAGCAACGAAATTATGTTTCTTTTCCATTCGATAAATTCATATTTTACTTAAACAAATGAAAATAACTTAGATATGTTTTATATGTTGTATATATTTGTTCAAATACATTTGTCTTGCAGCTCTTGTGTACTGTGTTCCATTAGTAAGGCTCAACCATGGGAAAATATTTGGGGTTAATTTCAAAGTCATACAATGAAATCAAATCACCTCGTGAGTTCACATTGCAGCATGTTGGCGACATGAGATACGTCAACATTTGTGTGGATGCTTTTTTTTTCAGAAGTGCAAACTTGCAACAACACAAGCACACATGCATTAGCATATGTTATCTGACAATTATCATATACATTAGTCTACACCAGTTTCCCTTAAATTGCTTTCATTAGGACAACAATAGCCGAGCAGCAACAAGTCAAAAGGAACACTTTGTTTCATAATTACAATACGCTACAACACGTATGTGCACCATTCATACACTTCAATTATGTCATGTCATGCATGTGAAAAAAAAAAAGTGCTGTGCTGCATCATTTCGTAACATGCAGTGATATGACCCCAAAGCACTGCAACACAAAAAGTAACACAACCATCTCAAAGACTTTTATTATTAGGCATTTACTATATCAATACAAATGTGTTTTGGATGATGTATCGGCTACAATACGTCATTTTCTGAGATTTTTACTCAAACTATACCTTTCAAAGCGTATCAAATAGATTGCGTTACCGTGCAGAAAATGTCCAATTGAATTAAATAGAATTAAACACAAACCGTTAAGTATAAATGTCAACTAGAACTAGAATGGTGCCTATTTTTTTTTTCCAGAGAGAGCGCTCAACTTAAAAAAAAATAAAAAATGACGCCACTAAAACTCACGCATCAGTTTTGCAGTATGCAAATCAACTTCAATAACATGGTGACGATTTTGTGCAAATTTAAAGGTTGAATTAGAGCGTTCAAACACTAAAAGGAACAGCAGAGCTTTGATGGGATTTAGTGAAAGCTTGACCTGTCAGTCAACAGTTGTGCCCCCCCCCGTCTCTTCAACCTCCCCCCCGGGCAGCTGTCGGGATAAAAGCCCACGCACGTCCCGCAGCAGCCCCCACAACTCTTCTTCACCTCACCACACAACACACAGGGAAATATGCCAGCTTCGCCGCCCGACTTTGGCGCGTTCTTCGTGGACCGTAGCATAGGGATGATGGCCATGGGCCCCCTTGGCCCCGGCTATCTGGGGGCACAGCAACAGCACCTCAGCGTCCCCGTCTCCTACTCGGGACTACACGGATACAACTTGATCCCCTTGGCAGCCCACCACCATCACAGACACGTCACGCACCTGGTGAGCAGTGTTGTTTTTGGAATTTTCACATATCAATTCTTGACTTGCTTTTTTTTAATTTACTCCGCTGAATTCTCCAAATAAAATGCAACCATTTACTTCAATACAAATACATGTTACTGCTTGCAAAAATAAAATCATAAGAATCAAAATCCTTTGACTGACCAAAATCTTTTGTTAATTTTGTTTGATATCAGAAAGTTGAGTTTAACACTCAATTAAAATGATAAAGGTTGACCTGTTAAGATACTCAACTTGTATTTTTAATCAAATATCTCATTCATGCATTAGCCTAAATATGTATATGTAAATATGTGTGGATTATAAATTTGAAAATCAAATGAAAAGCGGTGAATTACTAAGCAATCACACGTTTGTTTTTCAAGAATAAAAAGTAGAAAATATCAAGATATCAAAAAAAGGAAAAAAAAAGAAAAACGAGATTAGGTTGCAAAATTGTCCTCATTCCATTCTGTTGTATCTTATCTTGCTTGGTATAGCACAACGTATTAGCACCGCATTGTAATTCCCAAAGTGCCAAAGTTACAGAATACTTTGTTACAAATGCAAGAATACAACAATGTACTTTTGACGGTCAATACAAGAAAAAAACACAAATTAAATCTAACAAATATCTAACAATTTAGTCTATCAGGAATGCCTGCCTCAAGCACTTTGAAAAAATGCCCCCTCCCAAAAAAAGCAAAAACAAAAGCAAATGCATTCCTTAGAATGTACACGTTTTGTCGCTTGACCCTGAACTTGCAGTTAGCTTGTGGAGGAAAGTTTAAAAAGCATCGAAAAATAAGGATGTATTAAAGAAAATTGTAATGATAAAAAGGAATGAATGCTAAACTTGAGACTTCCTGTTTGATTACAGGTATGTGTTCTTGAGACTCTTTGTGCATGGCCCAATAAATTAATTGGTCAAACTGTGGGCAAAGTATTTCTAACTTTCCACAGAGCTGTACTGAGGAGGTTTCGGGGTGGTGGTTGTACTAAATCAAAGTATACAAAATATGTAAACGTTCATAATTGTCCACAGTTATTGCATGATGGAGGTTTGCCTAAATGAAGCTCTTCAAGACATTATGGCAAAGCACTGCTATTGACTAAATGAAGTTCCCGTCGACCGATTTTAACCTACTGTGTTGTTAGTTCCTTAGCACCAAGGTGGGGACAAACTTTGTTTTGGCTTCACGTTACTAACCATATGTCTCATTCCCAGGGCAATACCTTTGACCTGAAGACCGCCGTCTCCCCTTACTACCACGCGCTGGTGGCCCGCGGGGGCCCCTTCTTCCCGCCCTTCAGACCCAGCCCAGCGGAGGAGCCCGGGCGCGGGGTGGCCAAGGTGGCCACTCGTGAAAGCACGGGGGCGCTGAAGGCGTGGCTGGGCGAGCACCTGAAGAACCCGTACCCCACCAAGGGTGAAAAGGTCATGCTGGCTATCATCACCAAGATGAGCCTCACGCAAGTCTCCACCTGGTTCGCCAACGCCCGCCGCCGCCTCAAGAAGGAGAACCGTGTCAGCTGGGCCTCCTCCAGGTCCAAGTCAGATGAGGAAGAGGAGAGTGAGGATGAAGAGGAAGAGGAGGAAGAGGCTGTGAGGAAGTGCGACACAAACGCTGTAGACGAGTCGGCGCGGCCGGGTGTCGAGAGTGTGCCGGAAACCGTGGCGGACGTGGGAGTGACGTCACAAGACGTTGCCGAGGGTGCGCCTGTGGAGGCCCATCACACGGCCTCACCTCCGAAGAGCAAACAAACAGACACTCCAAAGCCCAAAATCTGGTCACTGGCCGAGACCGCCACATCAGAGACACTGAAGAAACCAGCGGAGCACGCATACCAGTCCGCGGGGAGAATGTGGGCCGAGTGGGCCTCCCGAAGCGCGTGCGTGTTGCCAGCCTGTTACACTGCCCATGAAATCCACTAAAGACATCCCCTAACCCTCTACAACCCTTAGACAATGTCCACTATTGATGCACTTTAACCTCTCAGACAACAGGGATCAGAGCTCATCCCTGGAAATCTGTTTCCAGACCAAAGATGTTTTTTAATGTAAATAGATGTAGATGTATTTTTCCAACACATTATGTCTTTTTTGTCTGCTGATACAGGAATATTTTTTCTAAAATAAAAAAAACAGACCTGTTTTCTATTCAGATGCTTTATTTGGGACAAATTTAGATACATCAACACTGTGTGTATTAGGATTGAATTTAATATATAGTATTTAATATCTCATAAATACATATTACTTTTTCAGGAAATTAAACGTTTTGTCTTTTGTCTCATCTAAGTATGTTTTGTTGCAATGCTCCGTCGCTGAAGTAGAACATCTGGTGCCCTCTAGTGGGCACGGATGTATTTGGTCTAATTTAATGGTGGGGGGGACAATTATTTGTGTCAGGGCTGACTGAATCCCTATACTCTGTAAATAGAGGGTATTAAGTATAAAATTAAAAAACAAATAGGCACCTACCCATCAAGTATAAAATTAAAAACAAAGAGCACAGCACAATATGTTGGACCTGATGTTGAGCTGCTTACTTGCATGACACAGGGATGCTCTTTCAAACTGGCTAAGTTCAGCAAGACAAGAAATGGGCTGTGGAACTTGTACTATTATTCTTGGTATTTTTATGAAAGTACTGCATGACAAAATACAATCACATGTTCAGATAAACATAACATTTATTGTTGAGATCAGCACCAAGACTAACAAACAAGGTAACACTTTACCACTTGTAACTCTCACAAAAGTGCAAAAATAAATCAGTCTTTTTGTCTTAACGTGAATTTTAAGCCTGTATCTCACTGAGCGGCCAAGATCTCTGGGTTTTTGCAATGGTAGCAAATGTTGATTTTTTTTGTAAGGGTTCGTTTAAGGACACAAAAGTTGGCCAGACATTCGTGGCAACAATTTAAATGGTTGCAAACAATTGTCAAGAAATTCAAAGCAATTTTAAACATTTTCAAAATTTGCAAAGGAATCCTGAAAAAACATCAACATTTGCAAATCTTTGTCGGTATCACTCAGAGAGATACGAGCTTCAACCTTTCACACAGAGACTCTGCAAAATTAGCAAATAGGTTTTTCTCACCTTTGCCTTTAACAAATGAAAACAGGATATTGCGTCAAATGTTTCACGATCCTGCTGACAGATAAGTAGTTCAGGCTGCAAAGTGTAAAATTATGTGTTAAACTATGAGTCCACACAAACATGTCAGGCATTAAACTCCACATCTTTGATTTGCAATCTGTGAGTGAATACACCTGATAGATAAAGTGGACATAGGTGTCTGTCAAGTCCCATGTGCAGAAACAAGTAGCCATTCGGCAAAGATCTCAAATAGACAATTCACTGGTCTCAGTCCTGCTTTGTGATTCTTGACGGGATAGCACTTCTGCTTTTCCGTTCTCCTGCGTCACAAAATTGCCTTTATCGCTGAAGAGTAAATCTCCCAGGACCAGTAGACTGGGACCGTCCTCGTTTTCCTCTGGTTCCCCCGCGCTGCTGCTGTCTGCCGGCGACACCTGCACTCCAGGCACTTCGTGGGTGCCGTAAGGGATTGGGAACCCGATTAAAACCTCTCTGTCATGCTGCACACACGCCTCATTGCAGCCCTGGAGAAGATTGATACCTCATCTTAACTCAGCAAAAGGAAAGATGTCTGCCATAGAGACAATAACACACAACACAACAATACTTACCTTTCCTTTGAAATCTTTTTTTCTACCTAACACAGACAGATAATGGGAGAATGTGTCACAATGTGAAGGTATTGCAGAAACAATAGCAAAAACTATTATTTATCGTTAGCTACATTATCCACTAGGCCACTTTCCTCTTGACATTCATTAAATTGACAATGAAGGGACTTGATACCCTTGCTCTTCTGATCCAAAGTCAGTCAACTTCACTTGAATCTAGGCTGAAGATTTACTGTAGATGCTCAAAAATCATTGCACTGGTATCACTTGTCAGAATTTCCTGTATGGCTATGTGGCCTAATGGATAAGATTTCAGATCTAAACACTGTCATTAAGTCTAGTGTATCATCAAATTGTTTGTGTGCTGTTTTCATCTTTGTTGTGGTGACTCCCCCAAATGTGAGTGACAGAAGCATGGAACCAAAGATGCCGCATTTTTCGTCTTATGTACAATTTTTTGTGTTTCTCTTGACTCCAGTCGAGCAACCTGTACTTGCTGATATTCACAATCCCTGCTTACTTTGCTGCCCTACCCATTAAAAACAAGAACTACAACGCTACGCTAATAAGGCTGTGCAGTTGCTGTCTTACAATTCTTTTTTACTGTAAAATTGATTCAACCACTGGCCATTTATATCAAACTGAACTTCACAGAAAAAAAAAGTTACCTTAGTCTGAGCATTCTGAAACTAGGGTTGACAGTGGAAAACAGTGCCCTGTGTGAGGGTCGAGCTCACAACCTTCAGATTATGAGATTGATACATGACCACTTGCACGAACAAGGCTATATGTCAATTGCATTGCAATTTTCTTTTACTGTAAATGGATTAATCTACAGGCCATTTACGTCTGTCACAATCGCAAACTTCACTCGCTACTAAAGGCTGTAGAGTCGTTGGCATGTTTCACTTGGGACAGTCTTTCATAAGGCTGTGTGGCCTAATGGATAAGGCGTCTGACTTCGGATCAGAAGATTGAGGGTTCGAGTCCCTTCATGGTCATTATAACATGTCATGCAATAGAGCTCAAAAACTTTACTTCCATCTGAACCCAACCCTTAGATTACTACAGAAATGTTTTTTGGGTTCTGATTTCTTTTTGTTGTGCTGACCCCCGCCCCCCCTCCCCCAATGTCAGTCTTCAGTTACGAAAACCAAAAGAAAAAAGGATTTCTCTATTGCACACTAGGGCCAGCGTTTCCAACTCGGGGCAAGGTTTCAAAATAGGGTTTCCAACTGGGGCAAGGGTTTCCAATTAGGGTTTCGAACTCAGGTTAAGGTTTACAACTAGGGCTAGGGTTTCCAATTAGAGCTAGGGTTTCCAACAAAGGTGTCTAACTCGGGCCAGCGCTTCCAACTAAGGTTTCCAACTAAGGCTAGGGTTTCAAACTAGGTTTTCCAACTGGGGAAGGGATTTCCAGAGTTAGGGCTAGTATGGACTATATAAAAATGTGCCCCGTGTGAGGATTGAACTCACGACTTCCAGATTATAAGACTGACGCGCTGCCGTCTGCACTAACGAGGCTATGCACTTACTATATTACAAATCTTTTTTAATGTAAAATTGATTTAACCACCGGCCATTTCCATAAAACTGAATTTCAAAGAACGAAATACTTTAGCCTGAGCATTTTGAAACTAGGGTTGGGGTGTCGAAGGTTTCCAACCGGGGATACGGTTTGCAACTACGATGAGGATTTCCAATACTGATGAGGGTTTCCAACTCAGGCTCGAGTTATGATTAGGGCTAGTTTGGACTATGTAAAAGTGTGCCCCGTGTGAGGGTCGAACTCACGGCCTTCAAATTATGAGACTGACGCGCTACCTCCTGCGCCAACGAGGCTGTACACTTAATGTTTTACTAGTATTTTTTATTGTAAAATTGATTCAACCACGGGCCATTTCCAATGAACTTCACCGAAAGAAAAACTTACTTTTGTCTGAGCATTCTGAAACTGGGGTTAGGGAGGCCAACTCAGGTTTCCAACTGGAGCCAAGGTTTCCAACGAGGACGAGGGTTTCCAACCAGGGATAGAGTTAGGGCTTGTTTGGACTATATAAAAAAAATGCCCCGTGTGAGGGTCGAACTCACGACCTTCAGATTATGAGACTGACGCGCTACCTCCTGCGCCAACGAGGCTGTACACTTAATGTTTTACTAGTATTTTTTATTGTAAAATTGATTCAACCACGGGCCATTTCCATTGAACTTCACCGAAAGAAAAACTTACTTTTGTCTGAGCATTCTGAAACTGGGGTTAGGGAGGCCAACTCAGGTTTCCAACTGGAGCCAAGGTTTCCAACGAGGACGAGGGTTTCCAACCAGGGATAGAGTTAGGGCTTGTTTGGACTATATAAAAAAATGCCCCGTGTGAGGGTCGAACTCACGACCTTCAGATTATGAGACTGACGCGCTGCCTCCTGCGCTAACGAGGCTGTACACTTTGAATTTTACCATTCTTTTTTACCGTAAAATTGATTCAACCACGCCATTTCCATCAAACTCAACTTCACGGAAAGAAAACTTTATTTTATTCTGAGCAACCAGCTATCTTCTGATATTTGACAATGATTTTTCTGTGGACTATGGAAAACAGTGCCTCGTGTGAGGCTCGAGCTCACAACCTTCAGATTATGAGATTGATGCATGACCGTTGCACGAACAAGGCTACATGTCAATTGCACTGCAATTCTCTTTTACTGTAAATGGATTAATCTACAGGCCATTTACGTCTGTCACAATCGCTAGTCACTTGCCACTAAAGGCTGCAGAGTCGTTGGCCTGTTTCACTTGGGACAGTCCTACATATGGCTGTGTGGCCTAATGGATAAGGCGTCTGACTTCGGATCAGAAGATTAAGGGTTCGAGTCCCTTCATGGTCATTATGACATGTCAAGCAATTGAACTCAAAAACTTTACTTCCATTTGAACCCAATCCTTAGATTACAATAGAAATGTTTTTTGGGTTCTGACTTCTTTTTGTTGTGCTGACCCCCGCCCCCCAATGTCAGTTTTCAGTGCATTAAAGTGACGAAAACCAAAAGAAAACAGGCATTCTCTATTGCACACTAAGGCTAGGATTTCCAACTCCTGGCAGGGTTTAAAACTAGGGTTTCCAACTCAGGAAAGGGTTTCCAATTAGGGTTTCTAACTCAGGTTAGTGTTAACAACTAGGGCTAGGGTTTCCAACAAAGGTGTGAGGATCGAAACCCACGACCTTCAGATTATGAGACTGACGCGCTACTGTCTGCGCTAACAAGGCTATGCACTTACTGTTTTACAAATCTTTTTTAATGTAAAATTGATTTAACCACCGGCCATTTCCATAAAACTGAATTTCACAGAAAGAAATACTTTAGCCTGAGCATTCTGAAACTAGGGTTGGGGTGTCTACAGTTTCCAACCGGGGATACAGTTTGCAACTACGATGAGGATTTCCAATTCTGATGAGGGTTTCCAACTCGGGCTCGAGTTATGGTTAGGGCTCGTTTGGACTATATAAAAGCGTGCCCCGTGTGAGGGTCGAACTCACGACCTTCAGATTATGAGACTGACGCGCTACCTCCTGCGCTAACGAGACAGTACACCACAAGTTTTACAATTCTTTCTTACTGTAAAATTGATTCTACCTTGGGCCATTGCAATCAAACTGAACTTCACAGAATAAAAAAGTGATTTTAGTCTGAGTATTCTGAAACTAGGGTTTCCAACTAGGGTTAGGGAGGCCAAATAAGGTTTCCAACTGGGACGAGGGTTTCCAACTAGGACGAGGTTTTCAAACTAGGGCTAGAGTTAGGGCTCAAGGCGATGAATATTTGGTTTAACAAAGCTATTTTACTGTAAATTGATTCAATCACCAGCCATTTCCATCAAACTCAACTTCACGGAAAGAAAACTATTTTATTCTGAGCAACCAGCTCTCTTCTGAAATTGACAATAATTTTACTGTGGACTATGGAAAACAGTGCCCTGTGTGAGGGTCGAGCTCACAACCTTCAGATTATGAGACTGATGCATGACCACTTGCACGAACAAGACTATATGTCAATTGCATTGCAATTCTCTTTTACTGTTAATGGATTAATCTACAGGCCATTTACGTCTGTCACAATCGCGAACTTCACTCGCTACTAAAGGCTGTAGAGTCGTTGGCCTGTTTCACTTGGGACAGTCTTTCATAAGGCTGTGTGGCCTAATGGATAAGGCGTCTGACTTCGGATCAGAAGATTGAGGGTTCGAGTCCCTTCATGGTCATTATAACATGTCATGCAATAGAGCTCAAAAACTTTACTTCCATCTGAACCCAACCCTTAGATTACTACAGAAATGTTTTTTGGGTTCTGATTTCTTTTTGTTGTGCTGACCCCCGCCCCCCCTCCCCCAATGTCAGTCTTCAGTTACGAAAACCAAAAGAAAAAAGGATTTCTCTATTGGACACTAGGGCCAGCGTTTCCAACTCGGGGCAAGGTTTCAAAATAGGGTTTCCAACTGGGGCAAGGGTTTCCAATTAGGGTTTCGAACTCAGGTTAAGGTTTACAACTAGGGCTAGGGTTTCCAATTAGAGCTAGGGTTTCCAACAAAGGTGTCTAACTCGGGCCAGCGCTTCCAACTAAGGTTTCCAACTAAGGCTAGGGTTTCAAACTAGGTTTTCCAACTGGGGAAGGGATTTCCAGAGTTAGGGCTAGTATGGACTATATAAAAATGTGCCCCGTGTGAGGATTGAACTCACGACTTCCAGATTATGAGACTGACGCGCTGCCGTCTGCGCTAACGAGGCTATGCACTTACTATATTACAAATCTTTTTTAATGTAAAATTGATTTAACCACCGGCCATTTCCATAAAACTCAATTTCACAGAAAGAAATACTTTAGCCTGAGCATTTTGAAACTAGGGTTGGGGTGTCGAAGGTTTCCAACCGGGGATACGGTTTGCAACTACGATGAGGATTTCCAATACTGATGAGGGTTTCCAACTCAGGCTCGAGTTATGATTAGGGCTAGTTTGGACTATGTAAAAGTGTGCCCCGTGTGAGGGTCGAACTCACGGCCTTCAGATTATGAGACTGACGCGCTACCTCCTGCGCCAACGAGGCTGTACACTTAATGTTTTACTAGTATTTTTTATTGTAAAATTGATTCAACCACGGGCCATTTCCATTGAACTTCACCGAAAGAAAAACTTACTTTTGTCTGAGCATTCTGAAACTGGAGTTAGGGAGGCCAACTCAGGTTTCCAACTGGAGCCAAGGTTTCCAACGAGGACGAGGGTTTCCAACCAGGGATAGAGTTAGGGCTTGTTTGGACTATATAAAAAAATGCCCCGTGTGAGGGTCGAACTCACGACCTTCAGATTATGAGACTGACGCGCTGCCTCCTGCGCTAACGAGGCTGTACACTTTGAATTTTACCATTCTTTTTTACCGTAAAATTGATTCAACCACGCCATTTCCATCAAACTCAACTTCACGGAAAGAAAACTTTATTTTATTCTGAGCAACCAGCTATCTTCTGATATTTGACAATGATTTTTCTGTGGACTATGGAAAACAGTGCCTCGTGTGAGGGTCGAGCTCACAACCTTCAGATTATGAGATTGATGCATGACCCTTGCACGAACAAGGCTATATGTCAATTGCACTGCAATTCTCTTTTACTGTAAATGGATTAATCTGACACTCGCCACTTAAGGCTGCAGAGTCCTTGGCCTGTTTCACTTGATACAGTCTTTCACATGGCTGTGTGGCCTAATGGATAAGGCGTCTGACTTCGGATCAGAAGATTGAGGGTTCAAGTCCCTTCATGGTCATTATAACTTGTCATGCAGTTGAAACCAAAAACGTTTCTTCAGTCTGAACTAACTCTTGAATACGATAGGGAAAGCTATTGTGCTCTAATTTCATTTTCGTTTTGCTGACTCACTCCCTTGTCAATTTTCAGTGCAACAAAGTGACAAAAAACAAAAGAAAAAATGCCAAGTTTTCTCTGTTACAGATGTGTTGGTGTGTTTATCACTAAAACAATGTTAAACTGAGGAGGCCTGAAAGCACTGCTTTAACAATTCAGGAATATACGTACGTTTTGTGTGCAAAATCTTGATGACAGCCAATAGCAGAATCCCCATCAAAGGTACAAAAAGACAGGCAATGAATATGTGTGTCAGCTGGTTCTTCTCTGCAACACAGTAAGTTTGTATTAGCCTTTAAACCGTTAACACAGTCAAGCAGGGTCACTACAGTGTTGCCCAACTACCACAAGTATAAAAAAAAAAAAAAAAAAAAAAATTATATATATATATATATATATATATATATATATATATATATATATATATATATATATATATATATATATATATACATACATATACACACACGCACACACACGAGACAAATACAGCGCAAACTGTGTGTAGGTGTCAGGTGATGAGCCACAGAAGAAATCACAGTTACCACAGAAAGATGACAAGTCTCGTTTTAAAGTACAGCTAAACATTGCGTGTGAGGATATCTCACATCCGGTCTGTACACATAACTTACCACACACAACATCAGATTGGGCCGATCCGCTTTGAATGATCACAAAACCGCTCTCGCACCTGCAGAGAATGTTGCGTTTCATGAGATCAGTCCATTTTAAATAACGGATGAACATGAACACATGGAGCTATAACATAACATAACTGGACTGTCTGTACTTTTACATGAACACGTGAAGCTATGAGTCAGAGAGGCAGTGGTTGCGGACAGCTTTAGAAGAATAGGAAAAAGTGGTGGGACGTAAGTGATGGTGACTGCCATTACCACTAAACTTTACCTTAAGCAGTAGAAGCTTTTCAAAATAACTGGATTATTTAAACCGTGTAGAAATGTTTGATTGTTGGTTTTGTTTTTACCGTGTTTAATAAATTAAAGTAACAGAAAGAATCTGAGGTCTATGCTCAGCGTTGTTGCTTATGCTTATTATAATAAGACATTTTGCCGTGGACATATTTTAAAGTAAAAGAAAAGTGAATACATGTGTTGAATGAAACTTGAAATGCACTGACTTGGTCCATTTCCAACATTCGCTGGCCCATGACGTCTGGTTGGAGAATGTGCCATCAGGACATTTTTGGCACACTGTGTCATGGGTATGGTTTCCTGCAACAGAAAGGATATTTTTCATGAAATGACAAGGGGGAATTAGTGTGTTGTGTATACTTGAAAATGCCACACCTTTAAATAGCACCCCCCATCCGGGCTCACAAGGCCTCTGAGGTACACAGGTGAGACACACTTTACTGGAACAATGGAATCCAAGTTTACACGTGCAGGTGTTTTTCTGGGTTTTGCTCGTCTGCACCGAAATCTGAAAGTTTTTATCTGGAAGAGAAAAAAAAACACAGAAATTTTGCACTGTTGAACAAATCAGGCTGTGATGGATGGGTGGGGAAGTTGTCTCACTTGGGTCGCAGTACGGCTGACGTTTACACTTTGTGTCCGTCGTGTATGTGTCCTGATACTCGTCCTCGTCACATTGGAGGCACCGAGGAGCTGTGCACGTGCCCAAGTCAGACATGCTAGTACCTGAAATCATGTTATTCAAAAGTGGCCTCAGTCATGTTAAAGATAATTTCAAGCTTTCAGTTACGTGCTTCTTGACTTTCTTGCTGCTGAATGAATATTGTTGAGTCAAGAGACTGTTAGTTTAGCTTGTGAGCCAGACTTGTTGGTCACTTGTAACATTTTGGCTTTCATTTTAATTAAATGCTCAACATTTCCAAAAATAAATTGCAGTCGTGTCATCTTGTACATACTACATTTTTAGTTTACCTGGAGGACACATTTGGCAGCATTCTCCGTTTAGTCCATACTGAGTCAACGGGTCACACAGAGGCTGAGCTGCAATAATTCCCTGAAAAACAAAACGCAAGTCTTCATTGTCACATCAATAAGGAAAGAGTCAGTTGTGTGGAATAACAGGTTGCAAATAAACAAAGGTTTTGAAGTTACGAACATCTTGCATTAAAAAAGGAATGCTCAGTTATTGTTTTTCATTTGATTGTTTTATATTTGTGGTTTAGATGTGGTTTCCTATATCATATTCAGACGGCATTATAAGCGTAAGCAAAAATATTGCGGTACGTATTACTGTGTTAAAATTACAGCTCTAAAATGACCATTTTTAGACTTATTTGGGGAAATAAAACATGGTTTTCCCTTTGAACAGAGCAAATTACCCATTCGGACTTCAACAAGTTCTTATAAGGAAAGGAACAACCGATAAAACAAATGGGTCATGCACACCACCACTCAGCGGTCAAAAAGAAAGTGAAAGCGAAAGTATGTTGTTAAGTTGTTTTTAAAAATATTGCATTTCAAGACGTCGTTTGGTGTTGACGAGTACTCACCATAGCTGCCCACAGAATTGGCATCATTTTAAAAACCATGATAATTATAAATGTGGAGAATTCCGCGTGTCTCGTCTCTTTCTGCGACTCGGAGATCGCTAAAACTCGTCGGACGGTCATCTGACTCCTTTTAAGGAGGGGGAGGATGCAATGGCAAGGGGGGTGGAGTCACTTTCCTAATGTGAAAACATAAACTCGCGTGCCTTTAAATCACTTTACCTCAAAGTATTTTTCTTTGTCCATCCCCAGACTCTTATCCACGTTCAAAGTCGCATGACTCCAATGCCACCATCATCAAAATCAAGCTTCAAATTGTATTGGAAAAATTATTTTTAGGAATTTCTGTTGGGATCAATACAATATGTACCATATCCAAAGGTGGGCAATTTTTATGGCCCATGTGTCCTACACAGCCTGTTCAGTTATTCATATGAAAATGCCTGTAATTCCTTGCATTAGTTGAGGTGTTTATCTTCCTTCTAAAAATTGCTTAAAAATCAATGTATATCAAGTGGTTCAGAAAACTGATGGCTTGTGTTCTTTTAGCTCATCAGGATGAATTACAATGATAATTGACAATGAATTATGGATTACTTAAATAAACAGTGCCTGTTTAAAAAAAAAAAAAAAGCTTCTTTTTTGTTTGTGTATTCAAGTGACCTGACCATCTGTCCATTTAACAAATCAAATGTAACCTTTGTGGACAATTGCAACAGTTTGTCATTAAAGTTAAATATATGTTACTATTATGTTATTATTATTGACCACTTTTTAAGCTTTACATGTTCAATTGTTACCTAAAACATTGCCTGTGCAGTTCTTAAGTACTACAGTACTATTTCCCATGAAACAAAAAAGTTTTAAAGGAGAACAATTACAAGTGGTACCTTACGGATCCGTTTCTAAGTATGTGACCAAACTGGTTGCTCTTTCTGTTGTGTAAATGTTGTTATATGTACCCTGCAATGTAGCATTAGTTTCCAGTGTCCCCTTTCTCCTTCTTCCTCATTTTAAACTTCCTTATGAGGGTAAATTTCCCACCCGAATGAATGATGATGGTAAGTGCTGTAGTGTGCCACTGCTTGAATTGTGTTGCACACATGCGCAAACGTGTGTTGCCTGAGGAGAAAGCTGCAAGGTGGGGCAAGAGGCGGGGCCTATATAATCAGGCGGGCCCGACATACCTGCAAGAAGTGGAATCTGAGGTGAAAGTGGGTGGGGAACTGCCACAGACATAATATGATAACAACGGTTGGAGCAGGTCAGTGCTAGAAAAGAACAAAACAAGTCCAGTGGAGTTTGGAAGTGCGCTGGATTTGAAGGCTAACTCCAAGAATGCCGAGTTTAGGAGCAAAGAAGAAGGACAATGTGTCCACAATGGAGAGATTCATTGAGGACTTGCCACAGGTAAGAAAACGCCGATCAGGACAAGAAAGATTGTGTTAAAAGCAGATACTCGTTCAAAGTCTAATATGGCACAACACTGAATGCAGACTCTTATTTACTTTTTAGAAGGATCTGAAACTGTCATTACTTCCTCACTTGTAACTTGTGCAAACACTCTCATGGACAAGCTTACTGTATATCTACAGTAGTGTTTCCTCTTTCAAAGCACTGTGACCTAGCGGTTAGCGTGGCTGCTTCACAGTTCTGAGGTTCATGGTTTGAATCTCACATCGAGTACTTTCTGCTTGGCGATTGCATGCTATCATCATGTGTGGATTTTATTAGAAAGTCATGCCTGTTAGACATATTAGAAGGTAATACGTGATGAAGATGCCAATGAACGTAGCAACAATATTGAAAGTTTCATTTGGAAACAAACAGAAACTGAAATAATAATTTCCTTCTTGATGACAAAAGTCAAAACTTGAAATAAGAGCGTCTGGGTCCTGATTGAGTTGCAATGTGCTGTGTTTTCAGCTGAGCAATGAGATGCAGCTGACCATCATGCACAAAGTGAAGACTGGAGAGTTGTCCATCGACGACGCTCTGGAACTGGCCAGGAAGGACCGGGATCACTTAACCAAACTGCAGAGTTCCCCTGACGAGGTTAGAGAGAACATCCGAATCGTACTGTCTTTGTGCCGACCTAAAGTTATGATGCTATCATACTGTGACAACTTTATTGCTCACAGAAAGATGGTGATGTATTTACAATCATTTTAGTCCATCCATTCATATTCATAGGTGAGCATGGGCTCATACTGAACAAGAATTCTCACTCAGATTTACACACTGAGCTGGAATCATTCAACAAAAATCTGTCTCGCTTAGTAGTCTCATTCATGCAGTGATTTGCATTACAAAACATTTTTATCGCCTTAAAATGTGACACACAGTCATGGGCCAGTGATGATTAATTTGTTTAATTCGCCCAGTCAGACATTTTGTAGCTCATTTTGTACGACAGGAAACAAGTATAAAATCGACTTAGTTACTAAATGGTGATACTATCAGACATTTTGTCATCTATGATTCTGTTCTTGTATGTCTTCAATATTTCTTATGCTGTGGTTTTCAACACAGGAGCTTCCTTCACAGTACAACTTCAGCGTGCACAAGCATGGACGCTACAGATGGAAGAAGCGTGTTCTTCAGGTATCACCTACCTACCTACCTACCTACCTACCTACCTACCTACCTACCTACCTACCTACCTACCTACCTACCTACCTACCTACCTACCTACCTACCTACCTTCCCATCTATCTATCTACGTATCGATGAAAAAATAAATCTGTCTCTCTATGCAGATGGATTTCACCACAAAAATGCTGTGCACGATTGAGAAAGGCATAATCAAGCGCCAACTTCCCTTTGTTATGGTCAAGAGTTGTGATGACGGAGTCGGTTCCAGATTCTCTATTTCATTCAAAGGCCACAATGATTACGAACTGGAGGCTACTTCAGTGGACGATAAGCACAAGGTTGAATTTTGACACTTTATACTACAAACTATATTTGCTCTGACTCCATCAACATCTGTGCTTCTTCTGCTTCAGATAATGCAGCTTGTTAACCAGATCATTTATAGAAACATCTACAGTCATGCTGAGGGGGGCAGTGCAAGGACACAGCAGCAGCCTCAAGGTCCCCAAACCCTCCGGGAAGGTGTCCTTATGCTGCACAGAGGCGGACTGGCATCTTTCCGATGGGTCAAGTACAAACATTCTCTTTTAAGTCCTTTACTTCCCTTCAGCTTTAGATATCACTCAAGTTACAGATTTATCGAAGACTGGACAGACCTACAACTTCTCATGATCTGAAGGTCGTGAGTTGGACCCTAACACAGGGCACACTTTTATTTAGTCCTAACCCTAACCCCGCCCCCGGTTGGAAAACTTGGTTGGAAACCCTAACCCAAATTGGAGACCCTAGTTTCAGAATAATCAAACTGAAGTAACTTTTTCTTTCTGTGAAGTTCAGTTTGATGTAAATGGCCGGTTATTGAATACATTTGACAGTAAATAAGAATTGTAAAACAGCCAGTCCACAGCCTCGTTAGCGCAGCAGGTAGCGCGTCAGTCTCATAATCTGAAGGTCGTGAGTTCAACCCTCACACGGGGCACACTTTTTTATAGTCCAAACTAGCCCTAATCATTACTCGAGCCCTAGTTGGAAACCCTCATCAAAATTGGAAATCCTCGTCGTAGTTGCAAACCATATCCCCGGTTGGAAACCTTAGACACCCGAACCCTACTTTCAGAATACTCAGGCTAAAGTATTTCTCTCTGCGAAACTCAGTTTTATGGGAATGGCCGGTGGTTAAATCAATTTTACATTAAAAAAGATTTGTAAAATACCAAGTGCATGGCCTCGTTAGCACAGACGGTAGCGCGTTAGTCTCATAATGTGAAGGTAGTGAGTTCAATCCTCACACGGGGCAAATTTTTATGTAGTCCATGCTAGCCCTAACTCTGGAAATCCCTTCCCCAGTTGGAAAACCTAGTTTGAAACCCTAGTTCGAAGCGCTGGCCCGAGTTAGACACCTTTGTTGGAAACCCTAGCTCTAATTGGAAACCCTAGCCCTAGTTGGAAACCCTAACCTGAGTTAGAAACCCTAATTGGAAACCCTTGCCCCAGTTGGAAACCCTGGGGGGAGGGGGTCAGCACAACAAAAAGAAATCAGAACCCAAAAAACATTTCTATAGTAATCTAAGGGTTGGGTTCAGATGGAAGTAGAGTGTTTGAGGTCTAACGCACGACATGTCATAATGACCATGAAGGGACTCGAACCCTCAATCTTCTGATCCGAAGTCAGACGCCTTATCCATTAGGCCACACAGTCATATGAAACACTGTCCTAAGTGAAACAGGCCAACGACTCTGCAGCCTTTAGTGGCGAGTGACGTTAGCGATTGTGACAGACGTAAATGGCCTGTAGATTAATCCATTTACAGTAAAAGTGAATTGCAATGCAATTGACATATAGCCTTGTTCGTGCAAGTGGTCATGCATCAGTCTCATAATCTGAAGGTTGTGAGCTCGACCCTCACACGGGGCACCGTTTTCCATAGTCCACAGTAAAATCATTGTCAATTTCGGAAGATAGCTGGTTGCTCAGAATAAAATAAAGTTTTCTTTCCGTGAAGTTGGAAATGGCCGGTGGTTGAATCAATTCTACGGGAAAAAAGAATTTTAAAAAACTAAGTGTACAGCCTCGTTAGCGCAGGAGGCAGCGCGTCAGTCTCATAATCTGGAGGTCGTGAGTTCGACCCTCACACGGGGCATATTTTTATCTAGTCCAAACAAGCCCTAACTCTATCCCTGGTTGGAAACCCTCGTCCTCGTTGGAAACCTTGGCTCCAGTTGGAAACCTGAGTTGGGCTCCCTAACCCTAGTTTCAGAATGCTCAGACAAAAGTAAGTTTTTCTTTCTGTGAAGTTCAATGGAAATGGCCCGTGGTTGAATCAATTTTACAGTAAAAAATACTAGTAAAACTTTAAGTGTACAGCCTCGTTAGCGCAGGAGGTAGCGCGTCAGTCTCATAATCTGAAGGCTGTGAGTTCGACCCTCACACGGGGCACACTTTTATATAGTCCAAACTAGCCCTAATCATAACTCGAGCCTGAGTTGGAAACCCTCATCAGAATTGGAAATCCTCGTCGCAGTTGCAAACCGTATCCCTGGTCGGAAACTGTAGACACCCCAACCCTAGTTTCAGAATGCTCAGGCTAAAGTATTTCTCTCTGTGAAACTCTTGTGGAAATAGCCTGTGGTAAAATCAATTTGACATTAAAAAATATTTGTAAAATAGTAAGTGCATAGCCTCGTTAGCGCAGACGGCAGCGCGTCAGTCTCATAATCTGAAGGTCGTGAGTTCAATCCTCACACGGGGCACATTTTTATATAGTCCATACTAGCCCTAACTCTGGAAATCCCTTCCCCAGTTGGAAAACCTAGTTTGAAACCCTAGTTGGAAGCGCTGGCCCGAGTTATACACCTTTGTTGGAAACCCTAGCTCTAATTGTAAACCCTAGCCCTAGTTGTAAACCTTAACCTGAGTTCGAAACCCTAATTGGAAACCCTTGCCCCAGTTGGAAACCCTATTTTGAAACCCTGCCCCGAGTTAGAAACGCTGGACCTAATGTGCCTTTTTTCTTTTGGTTTTCGTCACTTTAATTCACTGAAAACTGACATTGGGGGAGGGGGGGGAGGGGGTCAGCACAACAAAAAGAAGTCAGAACCCAAAAAACATTTCTACTGTAATCTAAGGATTGGGTTCAGATGGAAGTAAAGTTTTTGAGTTCTATTGCATGACATCTCATAATGACCATGAAGGGACTCAACCCTCAATCTTCTGATCCGAAGTCAGACGCCTTATCCATTAGGCCACACATCCATATGAAAGATTGTAACAAATGAAACAGGCCAACGACTCTGCAGCCTTTAGTGGCAAGTGAAGTTCGCGATTGTGACGGACGTAAATGGCCTGTAGATTAATCCATTTACAGTAAAGTGAATTGCAATGCAATTGACATATAGCCTTGTTCGTACAAGTGGTCATGCATCACTCTCCTAATATGAAGGTTGTGAGCTCGACCCTCACACGGGGCACTGTTTTCCATAGTCCACAGTAAAATCATTGTCAAATATCAGAAGATGGCTGGTTGCTCAGAATAAAATAGTTTTCTTTCCGTGAAGTTGAGTTTGATGGAAATGGCTGGTGGTTGAATTAATTTTACAGTAAAAGATTTGCGTAAAGCCAAATGTTCATAGCCTCTTTAGCGCAGGTGGTAGCGCGTCAGTCTCATAATCTGAAGGTCGTGAGTTCAACCCTCACACATGGCTTACTTTTATATAATCCAAACAAACCCTAACTCTATCCCTGGTTGGAAACCTTAGCCCCAGTTGGAAACCTGAGTTGGTATCTCAAACTCTAGTTGAAAACCCTAGTTTCAGAATGCTCAGACAAAAGTAAGTTTTTCTTTCGATGTTCAATGGATATGGCCGGTGGTTGAATCAATTTTATTGTAAAAAAGAACTGTAAAAGATGTAGTGTACAACCTCGTTAGCGCAGGCGGCAGCGCGTCAGTCTCATAATCTGAAGGTCGTGAGTTCGACCCTCACACGGGGTACTCTTTTATATAGTCCAAATGAGCCCTAACTCTATCCGTGGTTGGAAACCCTCGTCCTCGTTGGCAACCTTGGCCCCGGTTGGAAACCTTAGTTGGAAACCCTAATTTCAGAATGCTCAAACAAAAGTAAATTTTTCTTTCGATGAAGTTTGGTTTAATGGAAATGGCCAGTGGTTGAACCAAGTTAACAGTAAAGCAAAATTGTAAAACAGCAAATGTATTACCTCGATGGCGCAGGAGGAAGTGCGTCAGTCTCATAAATTGACGGTTGTCAACTGACAACTCCCTCACACGGGGCACACTTTTATATAGTCCAAACGAGCCCTAACTATCTCTGGTTGGAAACCCTCGTCCTAGTTGGAAACTCTAGCCCCAGTTGGAAACCCTTGCTGGACACCCTAACTGTAGTAGGAAACCCTAGTTTCAGAATGCTCAGACTAAAGTAATTTTTTATTTCGGTGAAGTTCAGTTTGATTGAAATGGCCAGTGGTTGAATCAATTTTACAGTAAAAAAGATTTGTAAAAGACGGTTGCGCATCAGTCTCATAGTCTGGAGGTCAAGAGTTTGATCCTCACACTGGGCAGACTTTTATATTGTCCAAACTAGCCCTAACTCTGGAAATCCCTTGCCCAGTTGGAAACCCTAGCGCCGGCTCGAGTTAGACACCTTTGTTGGAAACCCGAGCTCTAATTGGAAACCCTTGCCCCAGTTGGAAACCCTATTTTGAAACCCTGCCCCGAGTTGGAAACGCTGGCCCTAGTGTGCAATAGAGAAACCATTTTGTCTTTTGGATTTTGTCACTTTAATGCACTGAAAACTGACATTGGGGGGCGGGGGTCAGCACAACAAAAAGAAATCAGAACCCAAGTAACCTTAGTAATCTAAGGGTTGGGTTCAGATAGAAGTAAAGTTTTTGAGTTCAATTGCATGAAATGTCATAATGACCATGAAGGGACTCGAACCCTTAATCTTCTGATCCGAAGTCAGACGCCTTATCCATTAGGCCACACAGCCATGTGAAAGACTGCACCAAGTGTAACATGACAACGACTCTGCAGCCTTTAGTGGCAAGTGCAGTTCACGATTGTGACGTAAATGGCCTGTAGATTAAGCCATTTATAGTAAAAGAGAATTGCAATGCAATTGACATATAGGCTTGTTCGTGCAAGTGGTCATGCATCAGTCTCATAATCTGAAGGTTGTGAGCTCGACCCTCACACGGGGCACTGTTTTCCATAGTCCACAGTAAAATTATTGTCAATTTCAGAAGAGAGCTGGTTGCTCAGAATAAAATAGTTTTCTTTCCGTGAAGTTGAGTTTGATGGAAATGGCCGGTGGTTGAATCAATTTTACAGTAAAAAAGAATTGTAAAACATGCAGTGTACGGCCTCGTTAGCGCAGGCGGTAGCGCGTCAGTCTCATAATCTGAAGGTCGTGAGTTCGACCCTCACACGGGGCACACTTTTATATAGTGCAAACTAGCCCTAACTCTATCCCTGATTGGAAACCTTCGTCCTTGTTAGAAACTCCAGTTGGAAACCTTTGCTGGACACCCTAACCAGAGTAGGAAACCCTAGTTTGTCATAAGGCTCAAGTCAAGAAATTGTGCAGAAGCGTCTCATGCTCTACCGACAGAGCGAACCGGGCTTCTGTCATTACGAAGTATTTCTTTTTTTCAGTTTCTTTGAATGGGTAATTAGTTTTACCCCTTGTTGGTTTGTTTTACCCTACAGATAATGTGTCGCCGCAATAGCAATTTGACATACCTGTAAATCAGTGTTACTTCTGCTGTTGCCTTTGCGAGGCAAGTTTATATATACGTCATCCTGAATTTACACAATAAAACAGGTGTGTTCGGATCTCCGCAGTGGAGGCTCTGCCGAACTCCTGAGACCAACTCACCGAACCCCTAGGGTTTGATCAAACCAAGGTTAAGAACCATTGTCTTCGACCAACTAAAAACAGGTCTGTGGCGCGGGTGGTATCATGCGACTATTTTACTCTTACTTTCAATGCACAATTTTCCCTGATGGTCCAGTGCTTAGGATGCGGAGCTTTCACCGCCCGTGGCCTGGGTTCGATTCCCGGTCAGGGAACCATATGCAGCCATAGAACGTCAGTGTCTCCACTGTGCCTGTCCCAAGCCCGCGTAAATGCAGAGGGTTGCGTCAGGAAGGCCATCCGGCGTAAAAACTGTGTGAAACACTTCTCATGCGAATCGTCTGGACAAAAATAACAGGCGTTTTGCTGTGGCGACCCCTTCGGGAAAACGCCCAAAGGAGCCACTCCATTCCACTTTCATTTTACAATTTAACTGTATAATAACATATTATCATTTAGCTGTTTGGACATGAACATGGTGCGTTTGTTTTGAGAAAGAATGGGAAGGCCTTCCACATTGAAAAATACTGTTCCCACTGTGAAGCATGATGGTGGGAGTACAATGCCCTGGGGCTGTTTTGTTGCTTCAGGCACAAGAAGAACCTTGAAGCATGTGGTACCGTGTAATGTTGATAGAATAAGAATAACATCTACTACATGACTTGCCATTCTAGTTTAAAGTGGTTTCTTGACAGTTTCCTAACAAGAAAATGACACTTAAAACTGGTCCTTATTAAGGCAACAAATTTGGGCATAGCATCTGTTGGATGAATGGCCAGAATTTAGAGAAACTACGCTACTCCTGTCTATCTATCAATCTTAGAAATCACATGATCTACTCCACTGTCATTCCAGATATGAGGTCCAGCTGCACCCTGGCCAACTAACCCTGGTACCCTTCAGTCGGCGAGCCACCGCCGAGGGCGAACTGATGTCCTCGACACCTGTAAGCATTGTGATCCATCTGTCTGACGGCGACACCAGTGTCCAGAAACGTCGCAGTGCCGATACCTTTACCCTCGTCACTCGTAAAAATGAATACCAGTGAGTGGAAGTCTTCACGTCAACGTGATAAATGTTATAATAATAGAGAAGAAATGCTGATATTGTGAATGCTATTTTTGAGGAAAGTGCCATTCTATCCAGCACCTTCTAACAATATAATCCATCAAAATAGTCCAAAGCATAAGAACATTGTGGCTTACGGTTTTATTACAGCTTCAGACTGCCCCCATCGTGTCAGTCACTTCCCGGTCCTGTGCAAACAGAGCGAGATGCTTGGGTCCATGCCATCAGCAAGTTATGTTCGGACTGGAAAAGAAAGTCCAAGAGTGAGTGCAGCGACAGCCTCCGGCATCTCAGCATAGCAGAAGATGCAGGAGAGGACAATAACAGCTCTGACGTCGAGTCTCCTGGCGAGGATGTTTATGAAGATCCAAATTTGGCTGAGGAACCAAGTCAAAGTTCCTCCTCAGCAGTTCCTGATGTTCCCACACAGATCGCCCCAAATCCTAACCCCTCCCACCCTGGCCCCCCACCCTCTAACACAAACCCTCCAAACCATCTAGAAGAATCCTTAGGGGGAAAAGTTCCTTCCAGCAAGACAATCCCATCAGCCCCACCAGCCCCACCTTTACCCCACTTCAAATTAAACATCAGTCCAAGAAAGAACCGCACCAAGGCTTTCCACTGGGACCTAGTTGGACCTGACAAGGTAGCACATCACCTAACACGTCCATTGTACACCGGTTGATTAATATTTGGGGATTGGTGTGATAGGCTGTGATATTTTAATCATGTATTCTTCTATAATGTGTCAATTTCACCTGCAAACGTGTTGTTTCTTTGCAGATTATGAAATCATTTTGGGGAAAAGGGAACCAGCAAAGACTTGAAGTTGACACAAGGCGTTTGTACATGGAGTTTTCTGTAAAAAGCGTGGGGTCCTTTACAGCACCGGAGCCCAGCAGTACACAACACATCATGCTCAACCAGAAGATTGCACACAACTTCAGTGAGTAACCAAACATAATTAGCATTGTTTTTGTGAGACTGTATATTTTCTTTAATAGTTACAAAAATACACATGTCGCTGATTATCACAAACTAACGCTAACTAACCCCTGAATCCGACACCGCGGCTCTGCTTCGCTTTTTACTTGACGTGCTAGCTGGAATTTGCAAGAGAAAAAAATGATGGACGTGTCAGAAATAATAACAATAATTTCCCACTTAATGGGTGGGTCTTACCAATTTATTAAATGTACGAGCTCACGCAAATAAAAGTTTTTAAAGAAAAAACACAAGTTGAGAGTTGGACCATTTTGAGGCAGATAGCCACTGTTCCACTCTTTGGCCTGCAGGGTGCAGTCTGTCATCAGTGGCTACAGCAGGGCTCCCCAGAAGTGGGCCATATCGTTTTTCCTCTTCAAAAGCTTTTTGATTAACTGATGGCGCGCTGCTTGTATATTTCAAGAGCACAGTTGGGGGAGACCATTTCACAAGCTTCCGTCACCAAGTCCTCCAAGTTGCTCAGGCTCAGGGACCCAGCGGTGAGCGGTGGCCTGCTGAATGGAATCAGGATGAATGTGCAGGCGGGCAACATAATTAGAGTCCACATATTTATGAAATATGGATTCAGAATGTTCTAGATAGCTGCGATTCCCTGTGGGACAGAGACTACCTCAGAAATTGCTCAGCTTGTCGTTTTCAAAGGCCTGAAAATGTTGCAGCTGAGGCCATGTGAACTCAAAATATCGACATGTCATATTTATTTCAATGGTTTGGTGAAGAAAATTATTATTTTGCTTTTGGGGATTTAAAAATACACACGAAGTCTCCCTGGAGTCAAGTTTCATTAATGCAAATATGAGTGGAAAAAACAGTTTTTAATAGGAGTTTTTCCCTCTCCGCCCTTTATGGTCTCTTGGCACCCCTCCCCACACACACAGAGTGCACTATTTGTATGATTTTCAAAAATAAGTCAGCATTGCTGCTGTTTATTTTTCTTATACGTCTCATATCTCATTCCACACCACGTATCAGATGGGATTTTACAAACAGAGTGTGTGTGTGTGTGTGTGCGTGTGTGTGTGTGTGTGTGTGTGTGTGTGTGTGTGTGTGCTCTTGCGCAGTTGTGTATGTGATAGGACTCTATCCTGGGCTGACACAGAGATGTTAATTCAGTGCCCTTTTTTGCTGCCTTTTGGAAGGAGCTGTGTAAAATGTCTTTCATCAGGTCAATAAAAATTAGGACACAGACTTATGGACTCAATTTTGTTTTTTTTTTTTGTTTGAAACTACCACAATAAATTTTTAATATGATTCCACTGGAGAATTTCATCTTAGATATTGGGGTTATTTACATTATATTTAGGTAAATGTTGTAGGAATCACAACAGTTTATATTAATGCCTGCTCCTTTCTGACCAACCAAAATTATTGGGATAAATTAACAATCATCTAAACAACTTTTAAAAACAGAAAATCCTTTGCGGTTAATTACAGCCGCAAGTCTACAATGCATAAGACATCACCAGACATTGCATTTCATTACCTCCAGATTTCATTCATTCATTCATTCATTCATTCATTCATTCATTCATTCATTCATTCATTCATTCATACACTTTGGTGTTTGTCAAAGAGGGAGCTTCTGGTTTTTTCCTTTATGATGGCTTGAATAAAAATAACAATGAAGTATTTACTGAATGAGTCGCGCTTCACATTTCACATTTTTGCTGATGTGAGAAAGCTTTCTCACACCTCCAAAAATGTGATCTCCTTATCCGATAACAACTCTTTAAGCAGTTGATTCTCGCACGCTGCTGCTTTCAAATTTTGTGTAAAAACATAACAAATCGACCTGCTGTTGCAAATGTGTTTCCCTGAGGTGTTAGGAGGAATGAGGCGTAATTAGGCTACAAACTTTTTGTCTTCTTCGGTTGAGTCATTTCAATACAAGACGAGACACAAAAACACAGCCGAGCTCACGCTGTCGCTTTTCTTGTTCTTGCAGACATTTTCCTCAAAAGTTTTGCGGTGCAGCCCGCTGAGCTGAAGGACAAACTGTTCATCATTAACGAGGAGGACGGAGGCCTGTCTGACGAGCACATCACATCTCTGAGAAGGTACGACTTTTTCAGGCCCCAACTTGCTCATTTGTATTCCTTCTTGGCTACCACGAGAGGCGAGTCGATCTTTGTGCCCGAGTCAGCGAGCAGGGGAAGCGGCGCATTTCAACCTTTGGCTTTCAGTGGTCTCCTATTCCAACTTCAAGAGGATATTAATGCTATCACGTGACACTGAGGCTGTGGAACCTAATGAGAGACATGATAAGTTTGATTCAATTTAGTTTACCAAGAATTGTACCGATCAGGTGGAATTTGAGCCATCTGATATTGAGAATAACAACATTTTTGTGGTGGATTTACTATGCAGGGCATGCAATTGCAGATGCTCTCTAAAAAGGGTGCTGAAAACAGAAATGAATATGTGTGTAATTCAAAACTCAGCTTCCAAATTTTACCGTAGGAAAAAAAAATGAAATATTTCAAATTGTCCATTTTCTATACTGCTCAACATTTCAACCAATTTTATAAATAGAAGCGCTCACGCAAGATGAGGAATAAAGATGGCATATCTGCTACGTGCTTAATGTGTGAGGTGAACTCGACGTGACAAAAAGCACGACTGGCATTGTAGTTCCAAGAGTGACCAGTAAGAGGCTGCATGGTGCCACAGGGCATTGAGACAGCTGGAGTTGTTTCTGAAGAAGAAGAACCACACTGAAGTTACAAAGCCTTCTCCTCATCATTCTCACTGTGATGAATCAATCATAGATTTCGTGGATTTGCTGCCATGTGCCTATTTGATTTAGCATCAAATATTGATATATTACATTTGACCATTTTCACAAGGTCCTGCTCACCTTCAGAGTGTTGGTTTATTTCCCGTCTTTTATGAACCAATACAAGCTGTAAAGAAATGAATAATGAAGTTAAAGTGAGACAATTTTATTTAATGATCTCGCATAGCAATATTAATTGAAAGGCAGAGATGCACATCAGTATGTCTGCTCCCGGTGACAAGCGCGTGATTAATTCTTTTCTATTTAACAAACAGGGCAAAGTTTGTAATATACAGCCATAGATGTCAGTCCAACTTTGACAATACCAATTCAACCAGCGCTAAAAGCAACAGCAGACAGATCGAAGAAAGCAGAAAGGAGGAGCAGAAAGGAAAACACAAATGTAGTTATAGGGTAGCTTTGTTCTCTGATGTATATTGTTCAAGTAGAAAAGAAGGCCACGCTGGCCCACGTAGCTCAGAAGGCCCCATTTGAAGCACACTCTTCTGCATGCTCGAGGTTCTCATACTAAAGGGCCAATGGCAAAACCTTTTACCAGAGCAGAGCGGTAATGAAATTTTTATCCTGGGATATTTGTGGAGATGGAAACTATTGACATGACCTCTGGAAGGTCATGGAGAAAGTGGCTTCTTACTTGCAGTTAACTCACTGCATTTGGATGCTGACCTCCCCCTGTAGGGCACCCGCTGATCCAATGTACTGTGGAAGAGAAGGATTTTATTTATTCTATGAAAACATAATATATATTTTAATGTGCCACTGCGTGTGCCTCAGGAATACAATCTTAAAAAGAAGCTCTCCCAACAGGTGCTGCAATATTAATGTCCAGTGGCGCTCCGGAGGCACGAAGCGGCCTCATGAAAAAGTCACCGCGTTTGGTTTGGAGTTCAGAAGCCGAGCAAATGACAGGAAGAGGAAGTTGGACCGCACTCGAGCGAGGTTATAGTCAGCGCAGGCACTAAACGGCTCCGCCCCGACCGGCGAGTAGCATCCGCTCTAAACGTAGATGGGCAGAATGACATAAAAGGGTCAACGTTAGGGGCGTACCTTGAGGCCCAGAAGAAATGGACTGTGAGAGAGTTATTTGCTTTTTGCCTCTATGAAACAAACAAAAAAAAAGATTGATGTAGCAGCTCTCAGCTTTGATTTGATAGAGCACTATTGATCAATTTTTGATTGAGACTATTTGCCGCATCCTTGATACCCCGCTAATTAAGGCAAATGCCGTCGGGGTATTTTCAGCAACGCTCACTTTGAGTCTATTCCAGTAAACCATCGTATTTCATTCATAAATATGACAACGTTGGCCATAAAAAAAAAAATCAGGGTCATTCTGTTTGTCATTCTGTTTGTCATTGTGTCCCTTCTAAGCTGTGTCCAAATCAAATTCATGGATGTTTTTGTTTAGCTGTGGTTAGCATCCACATTTCTGGTGAAACTTTGCAAGATTATGTCTATATATCTGATTTGAAAGATTTGGCAACGTTTGTATCCACGCGCATGGTTTGAAATGTCACAGCTTGTGCATTCGACAGGAATTGAAATGCATCACATCTCTTGATAGGACAAACAACCACATTGGCTCACTTAACTCAAAATCAATGGCACCCGCTCACTAAAAAGCAGCAGAAACGTGTGCCTTCCTTCCCTCTCGCCGAGAAGGATGATACTAATAAAAATGAATAATTAAAAAGGAAAGAAAGTTAAATTGGCGTATCATCCACCGTTTAGCTATTAAGATCCTAGAAATGGATTTAAAAGGTGATGCATTCAACAAAGTCTTGGCAGTGTGAGTATTCAATTAACAGATTCGCATTGCACAACGCTTTCAACTCGACAAGAAAAACCTTGACAAGTCTTTTCTGAGAAGTGGCTGTTCCATTTTGCACTGGGCTGATGATGTGTTTTCAAACCTGACAGGTATGTTCCCACTCTGGAGGATGTGGAGATGTATAAATCCTACAAAGGACCAGTGAGTGAGCTACATATTGTGGACCAGTACATGATGGAGGTAGAGTTTACGTTTCTCGATTGTGACTAACACCTTCAGATTTAACACGCGTGGCCCCATTTCAATGATGTTATTCTCACTCTGCCAAGATGCCTTCTTACAAAATATCCACCCATCTGACCTGTGTGTGTATGTGTGTGCATGCCTGGTCAAAAGAGATAAATAACACAAACATCCCAGAATGGCTTCCAGGATGATAGACCTGAGAGGAATTTCAGATGCAAGACGAGCGCGTTATTGCATGTGCAACACGCTGATTCTTCTGTGCAGGCAAATGTTACCTGTGACAAGCTCCAGGCAGTCCGCCAGAATAAATAAACATCCCCAATTACTGTTTGAGGCAAGCTAACACACATTGTGGAATATCCCACAAAGCTAGCAGATTAAAAAGGAAAGAAAACAAGGTGACATTTTAGGCTAGAGCACGCTTAATTTTGGTTAAACAGCAGGCTCGCGGTGTGAGCAGGAATCATTTCACAATGTTGTTATCTGAACCTGAAATGTTTCCGAGGTTGTCATTTTAAAGGATTCTTTGTGTTTTGCAGATGTGCGACATTCCCTACCTGAGCACACAACTAGACCTGCTACTGACCCTGAGAGAGCTTCCCATCAGCATGAGGGATCTACAACCTGTGAGTGGACTGACCTGCAAAGGTCAAATCCTTGCTGTCATGTGTGCGACATCCCTAAAAGCTCCCATCACGCTAACCACTATTAATGGAGCAAGAGCTCTTTGCCCCATCCTTTGAATGTTCACGCTTTTCCTTTTTATTTGATTTGCAAGCCTTCAAACAAAACACACTATAAGACGACTCTTGATGTGATGGAGAACGAGGAGAAAGGATCTTAATCAAATCAAATTTGTTCTTTGTTCAGAAGATGCTGCCAAGAATTCAAAGAATGCAATTTAACTTCATTGGGAAAACTTCCAATTCTCTATGAAGACAAATGAATGAAGAGAGGTCCAAACAAAATAAGCAAATATAGTTTTTAGTGTTTTTGCTGGCGTGAGGATCAATATTTCATCATTAGCCAGTGTGACTCTCTTACACAGGATCATTGTTTATTGGCTTTAGGGACTGCAGGCTGTGAAGTTATTGAAGTCAGACAGCAACAGCTCCCAGCTCTTCTTCTACTCTATTTTTTTTATTCTTCACAAACTTCTCTTTAATTTCAACTGACAATGAAGACAAACAGTGGCACTGCGTCAAACTCAACTAAAATGAAAAAATCCCAAAACTTTATTTCTACCTGGTTGTAATTTAAGCGAGGTATACATGCCAATTTATACCATCTTAATGTTTACATTAAGTTCCCAGCAGCCATGTTTAAGGCCGCCGTGGCTAAAACAGGTTGGTTGTGGGAAAAGATGGGCGAACCTGACAGACCGTGATTTCCTGGCCAGATCATAAACTGGCACAAAAGTCACAGTGCAGATGAGAAACCTAGGCCATTGTAAAATTAAAATGGTAAATGCAACAAAACCTGACAGTACGTAATAGGGCACAACAAAAGTTGGGGGGGGTCACAAAGTACCAATGCATGGTCTTAATGGTTAATTTTTCATTCTAGTTAATTTCTATTTTGTTCTGACTTTAGTTGTTTAATTTCCACTTTTCTTAAATAGATTTTCATGCCGCTTTGTTAATTTTGTCAGCATTAGTTTTATTCTTTTATTGCTTTGTTTTCATCTGTCCGTCCACCCATCCATTTTCTTTGCCGCTTGTCCCCACGGGGGTCGAGAGCATGCTGGAGCCTATCCCAGCAGTTATCGGGTAGGAGGTGGGAGACATCCTGAACTGGTTGCCAGGCAATCGCAGGGCACACAGAGACCAACAACCACTCACACCTCAGGCGATTTGGAGTGCTCAATCATGAACCATGAATGTTTTGGGGATGTGGAAGGACCCGATGAAAAAAACAGTGCGTCACCATTCCACTGCTTTGTTTTCATTCAGTATGTCACAAAGTATTGTCTAAGTAAGGTGAACTGCAGTTCAAAATGGCTGTCTGATCTTCCACAATACCAAAATAAAATACATTTAAAATGAACCCCAAACATGATTGACAAAAGCACTGGACATTTTCGCTATAGTTTTCATTCGTTTTATAAATGTTGTCACATTTAGAGTGGAGTCCCAATTGCAGGAAAACAGAAAGGCGAGGGTAGTGTGCACTCAAAAAGTAATTAAATTTAAACAGAACAAAAAGGTAAACAACGTAGATGGGTCGTTCGACAAATATAAAATCTATGAAAATCCCCAGAAACTGACTAACTAAGCAAACACTAGGATTTTTTTTTGTGTGGCTAGACTTGAAAAGGACCGAGACAACAAACAAACAAACAAACAAACAAACAAACAAACAAACAAACAAACGAATGAATGAATGAATGAACCAACAAGGACAGAAAGGAAGCAGGAAAAGGAAAACAAAAAAGTTAACAATTTGTGGTGGTGATGGAATGCACTTAGTTTACATCATTACATGATGGCAAAATACTTAAAGAGACTTTAAAAGAACAAAAAAAAAGGTAAAACTCTCCCAAAAGGTGCAAAATGAATGCTGACCCATCGGTCATCTGACCCAGACAGATGTGTGTGTGGCGAATTAGACAACATGAGCATACAGTGCCTTCCCACATCATCCTCTTTTTCTGCTCCAAACAGCTCATTGGAAAAACTGTAGCAGTCCTACTTTCACTTCCGCCTTGTGCTTGTTAAACCAGAGTTGTGTGTTTTTTCCAGAGGGATATTAGCACTTGACACAATTCCATACAAAATAATCATCTCGCCCAACAACACAGGCCTGATTATTCATCTCATTGGGTCAAATGAGGTGGTGTTTAGAATAAAAAAACAACAACTCACTATTGCCCAGAGTTATTTTGACCTTAAAACTTAACATTCAAAACATGTTTGCTGTGTGGGGAAATTAATTCAAGCAAAAATAATAAAGTCAGACATTGTTTGCCTTGCAGCTGATTGGCCAGAAGATTGCAATGTGTGCAGAGCTGCACTCCTGCAGGTCATTCGTTGCCGTGCTGGAGTACCTGCTGGCCATCGGCAATTACCTCAATGAGAACGCCGGAAAGAAAAAGGCCAAGGGATTCCGCCTCTCAACGTTAGCTAAAGTATGACTCCGCTGTTGAGCTGTGGCGCAGCGCTAATAAGACGCCGCTCATTGACATACACAACAGAGCTTTTCTTCATTTTGACTCTCGGCCATCCTGCTGTGGCAGCTTAAGTGCATTCGGGTCTCTCACGCTCACATTTTGACGAATGATCACTTTGTACCTCAAATTCACAAATGAATTTTACACAGTGTAGGCACGGGAATAGCACAGTTTACATAAAGCAATACAAATGTTTTAATAAAGGAATTTGTCGGATTATAGTTTGGTGGAATAGACAGTTGGCAAAAGTACTCATTTTCTCTATTTAGTTAAGTACAGATAGTAAAAATACTCGTCGTATCAACAATATGCAGTAGCATCGCCTAAATATTAGAGCACAGAATAGTATGGAACAAATTAGCTTACTGCATCATTGCAGAAATTAGCATAGCACACAAATAGCAAAACAGCAGAGTTGTAAGTTGTTGAATGTAACCACCTGATGTTTTCTGCCTTGCTAGACATGGTGAGAAAGTGAAAGCCACGTTGGAGAATTAAACATAACTATGTTTCGCTTAAAAGTCTAAATGGCTTTGCAGTCTTGTGGAGTCTTGTGACACAACTGTTCCGAATTTAATTTGAACTTTCTGTCGTGTGTGAGTGTCCCCACCGGGAGTTTTTAAGGGCCCGTGTGCTGGGCCCACACCTAAAATGTCCTCGACCTGTTCTAATGAAGCCGAGGCCTTCCGTTCCCTTCTGAGGCGTGTTCTTATTGGGCTATTAAGGTGACATAGCCGGCGATAGACACTCTTTGAGTGAACGCCTGACTGCAAGAAAAAGGCACTGAAGATTATTTTAAACTCACTGGGCACTTCTTGTAAGATTTGCTGAGACCTGCATTGGACATTCAAAAGTGTTCATTTATATTGTCAGGCTTTTAACTTGTTTTTATCCTAACCTAGACACTACACTCATGATGGGGACAAAGTAAAACCAAGAAAAAAAAGTCACCTTGAAGGAATTAATTCAATCTTTACATCGACAATCTCCTGTCTGGCCTTCACATGTAGAAACACTTAAGAAGAAACACAAAAACACACGAATGTTCAACCTTCGACAAATGTAAAGAGGTTCTCCCATGTCATTGTTTGTCTGCGCTTTCAATCTACAGCTGTCGCAGCTTCGCGGTAGAGAGCGGACGTTCACCTTGCTCCATGCCCTTGTGGAGCAGATTATGTTACACCAGCCGGTATTGGCCAACTTTACTAAGGAGTTGGCGGAATTTGAAGCGGTCCCAGGAGGTATTTACGACCCAATGTTTGATCGAAGATAAAAGAAAATCAAGTTATATGAAACAGATTTTTTTTCTGTGTGTCTTAGCTTCTGTCAAAGGCCTAACTGCTGAAGTAGATGGTGAGTAGATGGCATCTTATGAGTTTGGCCCCAATGGCCTGCAGCATCAAAATTGTGTCTGTGTTCTCTCAGTCCTGAAAAATGAACTGCAAAAAGTCATCCAGTACGGCAAAACCTCCAAGAAGAGAAATGTTGGGGCGCATCATGCACAATTTAGCAAAGACCTGAAGGTAAAATAAAAAATGTACAAGTAATAGATTAGTACGTCAGTTGATTACTGATAAGTTGGTCGGTAATTAGATTCAAAATATATCTGTCGGTACTTATGAAGGTACGTACTGTTTTTCGATTTTGAGTTTGGTAGGTCAAAAATTTGGTGCTGAGTAGGTAAGTAGTTTGAAGGTACACACGTAGGCAGTAGATGGCTCAGTCACGATATGAAAGAAAGGTAGTTTGTTTCCATGTGAGTCACAGGTTAATTAGCAGAGCTCATCCAGCAACCACTACTGTATGAACACAGCATACTAAACAGACTGGAATTTTCTGAAAGAATAATTAGTGATGAGCACAGACTGTCTGATTGAAAAGCCACTTACCTGCACTCTATTGTCTTTATTCCCCAGGTGGCTGTGGAGAGGTACAACACAGATCTTTTGGACTTGATGAGGTCTTGCGAGGAGATGAAAAAGCTCTACTCTGGCATTTTGGTAATCCCGGACTTTATATATCGAAATCTTCTTTTTATTGCTCTTGTGTCCTGTGGTGTCAAGTATTTGAACGTTTTGCCAGTGGAAGCACAGGAAAAAATACAAGTCGAACACCTGGAACTCGTCCCGGGCATCAGGCACATGACAGTACAGAGGTACTTTGACTTGAGCTTATTATGTTTCGTGACCACTCAAATCAGCCTTCCCCATTTAAATGAAAGGAGATCTCATTAATTCGTTCCAGCTGCCACAAAAACAGCTATTTTTTTTGGGTGGGAATATGTTTATAATGAAGAAAGTAGCACTGTACTGTCTTTCATAAATATTTGTCTGTTCATAATGGTCATAAAAATGTCAGAGCCTAGTAAATTCAAAGTCACATAACACCTGCTCTAATAGGCGGCGACTAACTTCGAATCGTCCAGACTTCCTTCAGAGTTGTGCTTCTAATTCAGGGTGCCATGGGAAATTATCCAATTTCAAAAAAATGGTCCAAACATTTTTCATTTGCAACAAATAATACATCTCAATTCATCTATCTCTGTCAGTGACAACTACAGTGCTGACAGAACAATAAAATGCTCCACTATTAGATTGCAAAAGGTACACACATGGTCTGTGTATCCAATTCTGTGACTTTGAATGGTGTGCACTAAGATTTATTTTTCTCCCGTAAAGCAGACCTACTTTGACCCAATGAAGCTTTGGAAATGCTGAATTAGCGTAAGCAGTATGGGATCAACCTTACTTGGTAGAGGTTGTAAAAGATATTTCAGTTCTTTCCTATCTATCATCAGTTATTTTGTGCTAGCACCTTAAATTCATATTAATATTTTGGGGTTAACCAAAGAACAAAGCCAGTATTTTAGAAAAATCCCTCAAATGGCCTCTATCAATCTCCATTGAAAGCCCACACATGCTCACCACTGGCTATGATGGAATGAGCGCTATAGAATCAGCGCTAGGAGAGCAGACAATTGGGTTACCCAAAGCCAAAATTAGATTGCTCTGTTTCGCCACAGCTTGCACTCGAATGTGCGGCGACGAGAGACTGGAGTGAGCGCAGCAAACATTCAGCCTCTGATCTTTTGTCTCGTCCTGTTAAGACCATCCTCCTTAAGTCAAAAATCCTTGTGACAGTATTTAGACAGAAAGTTAGACTCCAGGGCAAGAAGTGTGATGAAAAATATTACTTTTTCTGAAGAATAATTATTGTCGCGCTCTGTTGTTTGTTAGAGTGTTTATTGATTTTACATTTTATTGTGAACTGCCTTAGAATGTTACTGAAAGTATCAGTCGTCAAAATGTGGTATCCAGGCCATTACTGAGGACCTGAACATAACCCCCCTAAGCTCCTTTACCGCCCCATGGAAAGTTAAAAAAAAAAAAATTGCCTCTGACACCAGTTTCTGTGACATACTCATGAATTTACCCAAATGAGCCCAGTCAAAAGCAGGCATGGTCAACAGACGATAAATGAACAAGCTTCTGCTTGCACCGTCAAATTGTGGCAGCACATCATTTCAATGATTCATTCTGACATAAGGGCTGAGAAGACCTGGAAATGTATTTATTTGTTCTCTTGTCTTTCAATCTGGTGTTGCATCGAGTGTAAAGTAGTGCGGAGTAATGTGATGTAGTGCGGAGGAATGTGATGTAGTGCGGAGTAATGCGATGTAACACAAAGCTACTTGCAAGGCCATGGAGATAGATGATGGCAGCTGACTAGTGCAAACCAGCAGAGGATCTACAAAAAGACTCATATGACTTAATAATATTAAGCCTGGTCACAAGAGCAAAGAATACTTAATGATGACCTTGAATAGTTGAGATGTTTTATGTATAAAACATTACGGCTGGTTGTAAAGACGTTTGAGGCAAGGAAATGGAAATGGTGCAGGGAGACATGACATGCTGTAAGCTGGCACTTGTGTTTGCCAGAAATATGTACACATTAACTTACCGCAATGTAGTGACAGAGAGACATTGATGCAAATGGTATTAATCCCATAACCACGAATGCAGACATGTGCTTCATTCACAAATAAATGCAGAGAAATGTTTGTGTTCTGTCAAACTTGCATCGATAAAGATTCGTGATATAAGGCAATAAATGTGTCATGGTGTTTCCTTTTTGTTCAAATGTTAAAAACAAGGAAAACCTCAGAGGCACTCCCAGCAGCATGCAGCACTTTAATTAGGCCACTTAACCCCAATTGACCTTTTGAAAGTTTGGAATTCAATGTTGGTGACCCCGAAGCGTCCAGATGAGTATTAAGTAAGCAATCCATGTTCAAGTCAGTGTTAAAATACACCAGCGGAGCAGGTGGCATGCAGCGGCACTTTATGAGGTCATTAATTTGACCGATGTTAAGAACAAACATACGCCGCCACCCAGGAATCGCCGCACTAATCAGGCTAACCGGCGCTCGCTAATTATAAAGTAATTGTGCTGGTTAAAATTGTGTGTGCGTGTGTCCTTCCAAGCAAGTAACCACATGTGTGTTTTCTCTTGCTACAAGGTGAAGTTTGGAGAGGCGGCTGACCAGGACTCTCAGGAGCTCTTTGGCTTCATCTGTCAATTCATCCACGACTTCAAGAGGGCCCGCGCTGAGGTTATATAGATGGCAACGGAAATTAGAATTCATTCTCTATACATGACAAGACTATCAACCATTTAGTTTCTGTTCCTGTTTTCCAGCATTATTAAATCGAGCTATCAGAAGGTGAAAACTCATTCTGTCAAATAATGGAAATAGAAATCATGTTTTTTCAATTCCACACAGTAAAACCTTGATTAAACATACAAACAATATTTTAATTACCAAGACTGCAATACAAGTGTACGGAGGGATATGAATGCATGTCTTGGCGCCGACAAAAACATTTTCATATTTGTGTTTGTTTGTCCATCTGTTTGTTAGTTCGCGGACGTCTTCCTGGTTCATGCGTGACAATGAGCAGCTGGGCAGTGCCATTATAATTTTGGGGTAATGCCATAGCTACTCAAATGGGGAAAATGAATTCTTGCACCACCCTCTGCAGTTTTGTATTTTTTTCAGGTAATCTTGCTAAATGTTCTATTAATGTCCAGATGACTGAAAACTCAACTAAAATAATACAACTAGTGTTGTGACTACTGTCTGACTTGGTTTAAAAGAAGGAAATAGTTTACTTAAATTCTTGCATAAACTACCACCTCATTCATGTGTTTTGGGTATCAAGTTGTGTCTTTGGTGGCCATTTTGCACTTCAGGAAAGTGGGGCGGTTTTTGGCTGTGTTTAAATGGACTGTATTTGTATTTTGTATTTGAATGAATAAATAATGTGTTTCTGAGATAAACATTTTGTTTTGGAGTGATTTCATTCTTATTCATTTGACTTTGTCTGATTGTGTTCCCCGATATACTGTCCCAGCCATTCATCTACTGTGTGGTGATATTTGCTCCAAGTTCCGAGTATACTAGCTGAGAGAGAATAATAATAATAATAATAATAATAAAAAAAATAATAATAATACAAGCATTTTTGCAGTTGTTTGTTGCATAAAGAACAAAATAGCTGAACGAGACTAAACTGGACAATCGCAAAAAAATTAGTCAGCAATTGACTCGGTGCTACAGCACAACATGTTGATTTACTTTTGTTCTTATTCTAAGACAATGTCTTGAAGTACCAAGTTCACCAACTATTTATTGATCCATAAAGAAAAAAAACATGATTGTCAAAGCGTGTGCAAATTGCAAAAATCCTGCCACAGTGTGGGTTTAGCCCCAAGTGCTTCTACTCACCTGACAGGTAAAAGAATGAATGATTGAATGAATGAATGAATGAATGAATGAATGAATAAATAAATAAATAAATAAATACATAAATACATAAATAAATAAATAGATAGATAGATAGATAGATAGATAGATAGATAGATAGATAGATAGATAGATAGATAGATAGATAGATAGATAGATAGATAGATAGATAGATAGATAGATAGATAGATAGATAGATAGATAGATAGATAGATAGATAGATAGATAGATAGATAGATAGATAAATAAATAAGTTGAGTCTTATCTAGATAAACCCTGCCACTATAGCAGCTCGATGAAAATATTATCCCATCTATTTTGTTTAAATTGTATTTTTTTGTGATCAACCAAACCCATGGAGCCAATTGATGAGCAAACATTAATTGAAGACACTACCTAAGTTTAGTTCTTGTCGCAACTTGCAGGTGAGATGGTGCTTGTAATGTGCAAGACGGTATCTGACAATTGTTAATTGAGGTTCGGTGCGCGTGCGTAAAGAGGTTGGCTGGCAGCATTTGGGCGCGCAACCACGCAGCACCACTGAGCAAATCTCTTCAGATCTGTGCGTGGAGCGGACGCAGGCTACTGGAGGCGCATCATCCTTTGGCTTGCATCAAGGAATCGCAGAGTTTTGCGCACCAACTTTATTCATTTGCTTGCTTTATTTCAATGACACGCTCAGACGTTTCTCGAGCTGGGAATTTGGACTCAACAAGGATGCCGTGCGCGATGAGGGTGTCTCTAGTGTACGCGGCGCATGTGCGGAGCCGCTAGTGGACAACTCGCGGACATGCGGTTGTTGGGCTGGAGCGTGCTGTGGGTTCTGGCTGCGACGATGCAAGCCCAGAACGACACGGAGCCCATCGTGTTGGAGGGCAAATGTCTGGTGGTGTGTGACTCCAACCCGGCTGCCGACTGGCGGGCGTCCAACTCGCCACTCGGCATCTCGGTGCGCGCCGCCAACTCCAAGGTGGCTTTCTCGGCGGTGCGGAGCAACAACCACGAACCCTCCGAGATGAGCAACAAGACCAGGATCATCTACTTCGACCAGGTCCGGAACCTTTACGTGTTACATGCAGTTGCCATGTTTATGACAGTGTCTGTGCGTGCCAGAGTGCGTTTGCTTTTGCATGCGTAGAGCTGTCATGTATTGAGTGGGGGAGGGGTCCATCCTGTCCATCTCATCACCTGCAGATCACCCATCAACCCCAAACTCAACCCCCAAAATACAAAAGTATCATTCATTTATTTTGGATGGGTTTCATTTCATGTTAATCATGATTCAAATAATCTAAATGTAACTGTAATGTAGCTATGAATAAGCGCTGAAGTCCATCCGCCCGTCCGCCTGTCCATCCGCCTGTCCATCCGCCCGTCCGCCCGTCCATCCATGCATCCATCCATGTATCCATGCATGCATGGATACATGCATCCATCCATCCGCCCGTCCGCCTGTCCATCCGCCTGTCCATCCGCCCGTCCGCCCGTCCGCCTGTCCGCCCGTCCATCCATCCATCCATCCATCCATCCATCCATCCATCCATCCATCCATCCATCCATCCATCCATCCATCCATCCATCCATCCATCCATCCATCCATCCATCCATTTGCTACAGTGCCTGCACTCAATAGGGATCTGGATGACCTGGAGCAGATCCCTGCTGGACTGACTCAGTAGTCAGAAAACCAGCGATCAATTAACAAGCTAATATTTTTTTATTCAGTTCAGGAAAACAAATTTCCCCAGTGTGAATAGTGGAAACTGAAATAATCTCTCTCTTTATTATAGACAATGTTTTAACAAATTCCTAACTGTCATACAAATGTGAAAATAAGTTTCCACTATTAATGAGTAAGGTTAAAACAATGAAGTTTATTTTTAATGATGACGGCATGTATTGTGCATTGAAAGTAAGCTTCTGTGAGGCTCCTCCTCCCCATCAATCTTAAAAGCACTTGTTGAGAGAGCCCCCTCTTCCAGTGAGATGATGGCAAGGACAAGGAAAAACAAATGGACTACTATTTTCATGCCCGGCGCAAGTTAAGCGTAAATGCAGTCTAACTGTGCGCACGGGTGGAGTTTTCTTTGTTGTGGTACTTTTCTAGATGGGAGCATTTAGAAATGAGTGTTTGTGTCGTTGTGTGAGTAAGCACAGGCAAATTGATTCTCAGCCAATCAAAACGGTTTCCATCATTCTGTTTAAATTCAGTATGAGAGGCCCGCCGTCTGCCTGCCGGAAGCATAACGGACTTGCTGGCATCAGAACAAGAAATTGGCAAGAGCTTAGTACGTTTATAAGTAACAGCAAAAAAATCCACTTGCGACTGATGTAAAGTTGGCTGCTGTGAACCCTGATTATGCGTCTGTGTGTGACAAATTGCATTACTTCACTTGTGCCACAATTTAGACCTGGTTTTATCTGGCTAAAGTCCAAGCCACCTTCTATCACCAAATTGTCAGGTGTGCTGAGAGGCGTGTAATAAAAAAAAAAACAGCCACAGTCCGCCAGAGCGCCATGGTCTTTCAAATTTCCAAACATGGTAAATTAGACTTTTTATGACCGACCAGTGCACGTGCACAATCCTTTGAGGCCCACTGAACTAGGGTTGCATGTGACATCAAACTCAAAGGAACCCCAAAGGTTTGTGTTATGTTAGATGCATATTTAGTCATAAAATGAAATGTTGGTTTCGTGAGATTCTTCATATTTAACATGATAGTTTGTTAATAATGTCTGACTTGGAGCTGAGCAGGTAATCACAATTCCAACAATAGCTCAAGTTACTGATGCAATAATTTCAATAATAAAGCCTGGTTAACCTCATTCCATTCATTTTACTGCCCTTGTAGATAAATGTACAGATTATATAGATGAAATTTATGATTTAAAAAAAAAAAAAATTACCAAATGTGTTTTATGGCAGCCACCTCAAGTCTTAATGAAGTCATCAGAACTGTGCCGTTATTTACAAAACAAAGGAGAGATCGATTGTGAGCATCTGTTGTCTGTCTTCTCTTGTAGGTTCTGGTAAATATTGGAAACTTCTTCACATTTGAGTCTGTGTTTTTGTCCCCAAGAAAAGGAGTCTACAGTTTCAACTTCCATGTCATTAAAGTGTACCAGAGCCAGACCATACAGGTAAAAGAACGCCGTTAACCCAATTCTGATCTTTTTTTGCCCTCCAGTGGCACAAAAGGACGATCTAACATGATTCACCTCATCTGAATATGAATATCTTACATGAAAGGCATGTGCGTCATTAAGTAATAAAAACTCATTGCCGACCGAGGTTACCCTTTATTAAATCAACGGCGAGAAGAGTCAAGCCAAGCCAACAAAATTGTATATTAACCTCCACCAGGGACATTATAGAAAATGCATTTTTAATGTTAGCACAGTATATAAATTGTTGGTTCTCTGGAGTGTCTACTTCCTCTCAAAAGGAAAATTAAATAACCAAGTCAATTTTAGTATCTGCTTATTTCTGAAAGTGTGTGGCTGAGCAAGTCTGGTGGGGCAAATCAACACAACTCCTCACAGGTCAAGGTTCTCTCTGTGTTGTGTTCCATCAGTGTAAGCATCGCCGTGTCGGATATGTGCCACTTGAAGTTGACATGGAAATAGTAGAAAACATCAGATGTAAGGCATCGAATAGCAATGAGGCACTTGGACCTGCAGTGGTTTATCACCTCATGCCTTATCTTTGAAGCATGCCTTATCAAATTTGTGCTGGCCAAGAAACAGGACAAAAAAATGAAAGTATAGATCCCCATGAAGGTGCAGATTGATTTCGTATTTTCATTGTTGGAAATTGAAGTGATAATGACATGAAAGGTTTCAAGTTCAGTCCAGGCCGAATATGAAATGCCCATGTTTCCTCTGCAAACCAGAAAGGAGCCTCCTGACTAAAATTATGCTAATATCTCCCTTTTTTTTTTCATCTTTGGGAATGATTTGCTCATTTTCCTCTTTCCTTTCCTATTTGAATATACTAATCCAAAGGCTCTCTCAGATTTACTTCCATATCTGCCCCTATTGTATTATGATGAACAAAGCCTTGATTGGCAGAAACATTTAACAATTTCTTTGTTCTTGAGGACACTCACTCGAGTGTCTAACTATAAAAATTAACACCATTCTTTTTCTGATTTGACAATTGTATCAGATTATGGGATTAAACAATTGTCATTGTCAATGGTGGCCGCTGCGTTTCTCTTTCTTGAACAAAGCCTAAAAATGTGGATATGATTTGACTGTTGTTTAATTGTCTGACTTTCTAGGTCAACCTAATGTTAAATGGGAGGCCCGTTATTTCAGCGTTTGCTGGGGACAAGGACGTAACTCGCGAGGCCGCCACGAATGGAGTTCTGCTCTATCTGGAAAAGGAGGACAAAGTCTACCTGAAATTGGAGAAGGGCAACCTGGTCGGCGGATGGCAGTACTCGACATTTTCCGGCTTTCTCGTCTTTCCTTTGTGAATAAGAAAACCACAACGGTTTGTAAAGTGACCGACTTTCGTGATGTGTCGTCGCTGCATAAATAAAAATGTGACTGGCAAAGCAGCATCACAAAACTGGGTTTTGAAGATGCTTTGTTTCGCGTGATCCTGTCAATCAAGATGCTCCCAGAGAGAAGCCTTCCACACCCCGCAAGCGCTTTGTTGTCATGACAACTGTTGCTCAGGTGTGTCTGCCTTTTTGCTAACTGAGCTTTTTAGTTTGTCGCTAAAAACCCATTTGATATGACATCTGCTTTAAACGTAGCTAACCTCCCAAACATACCCTCAATTAAAAAAAAAAAATACATGTCCGTTATATGACAACAATGAAAACTGCTTTTTATTTTTCTATATGCTGTATATGTGATATATTAAAATGAATGTCCATAGTGTCCTCTGTTATCTGACACTGTATGTCAAAAGAGGTGCTGTCTCAACTGACAAGACATTTTCATCAAGTCACATATATTGGATCCTCTAAATTCAAACAGCCATGAGGTTGTACACTGTTAGCGAACCAGACTATGGGAAGAAGATTTGACTCCAGAGTCAGACAAAACGGTAGAGTTCCATTTCCAAGGCATTGACGTAAAACGCATTTTTACATCTGACCAAAGTGAAAAACGCATGTACAACGATAGTAAGTATGGAGGTAACATCCGAGAAGCAATACAAAGAAATCATAATGGCTTTTTGAATTGGGCAACCAAGGTTGAATGATAAGACCGCAAAAGTGAATGGGGTCGTTAAAAGCGCTGGACTTTGCTTTGTCATTACGATATGGTCATTAACATTCAAGATGGGGTGCAACGACATCTTCCAATTGCACACGTTGTAACCTTGGAATGTCGTGCGATGCATTCGGGACAATCGTAAACAGAAGCGTTCCCCTGTATACAGGATGTTCAGTGAAAGGACATTGAAATCGGAAAGACTTGGTCAGCATACACCGTTGCTAGTTCTCAAAGACAGCATTATTTGCTTTTAGACTTTTACTTTGCACTTATATGATGATGAAGAATGTTTAAAGAAAATTGACATGATAATTTTGAGGTGGGACTGTAACGCAAATCAATGCCTTTATCATATCTGTTACACATATGACTTTTTTATGTCCCATCATTTTGTGGAAGATGGTTTTACTTGCATTTGATAAGAGTTAAGAATCTTAAAATGTTACTTAAAACCTTATCCGTAAAGGTTTTATGATGGTTCACAGTTTGACCATGGAACAGACTATATCAATGAGTTTCAGATCCTCAGAGGTTCCATTGTATGTTACACAGTGCACATTTAAATTCCTTTTAGAAAATTGAACACAAGGTTTTGAACTCATCATAGGCAATGAAAGCAACATATTGATGTATTGAGGCCAATTAATGCACATGTTAAGATAAAATGGCCAATATGGATGATATCAAGGTTATTTGAGTGAATGAAAACAAATGAAACAAAACTAAAATTGAAAAAAAACCTTCTCATTTACAAAACAAAAATAAAACGGATACTACACATTTTCAAAACTAACTCAAACTAACTGTGATTATAGCAAAAATGTCCTATAATGAATGAATTAATAATAATCATCATCATCATAATAATAATACATTTTATTTGTATGGCGCCTTTCCCGGCACTCAAGGTCGCCGAACACACATAAAATAGACACAATTAAAAGAAAAGATGTCTAAAAGCAAAGAAACATCTGCAGCAGAGTAATAATTAAGTAATTAATTTAACACGCAATTATTTGGGGTTGATTTAAAATGTAATTACTTTTGATTTTACAGCACAGCCACGAGCTGAAAGAAGAAAAGGTCAAACTTGGAGTTGTAGTCCTCTTAATGAAATTAAGGGCGATTTTTGATTCTTCTAATTTATAGTATCTGATCATAAAATGGCCACAAGACTGCTAACGGTGCCGATGTAGATATCTGGTATCGCTACTTGTCCATCCCTAATTTTCTCCGTTGACAACTTGTGTTGACAACTTTTGTGTGCCTCCAAAAGCAAGTTCACTCATTCACATCAACATACAATAAAGACGTTATGGGGCAACCACTGCTTGTCTTGGTTTCATCATATAAGCCATGGTGTCAAACTCAAGGCCCGGGGCCCAGATACCAGCCACCACATCATTTTATTGTGCATCAAATTTGTGTGTCATTACGAGAATTGCAAATCCTTTTCACTTTTATTAATATTTTTTTTATTATTATTATTATTGTTGTTATTATATTTGACCAGACTTTACTCGTCTGATTTGAAAACGAGTTATTTGTCAGTTTGTTTTGTAGCTTTTACTGTGTATAATATGAGGTGCTCATACATTTATTTGGGTTTACAGTCGTGATGGCCCTCCGAAAGAAGCTATGACGACAAAGCGGCCCGCGAAAAAAAATGAGTTTGACACCACTGGTATAAGCTGATACTACATGCTTGTCTGTATTTAGAGTATGTATGTAGGGCGATTGCTAAATATGCCGATGGTCAATGTAATGTTGTTTATTAGCTAGCATTAACAAATGCCTTTTCAGGTGGGTTTTTATTACGTTTCATTGTAGTATAAACTTGCATTAATGTAAGTGAATCTTCTACCAATCTCATTTTAGGGAAAAACGTCTACACGCCTGAGGCACCACTGCTAGTTTGCTTCACTGACAGATGACCTACGAGTCGTCTGTTTTATTCATGCCAAAACACGTGATTGCCGATTAATCGAACACAATCTATGACCATCATTCGGGAGTCGGAAAGTCAGCGCATCGATTAGTCATCCGGTCAGTTTGACCCCTACCAAACACACAAGATCTTTACCAATAATCATAAATCTCCTCCCCCAAAAGGATGTCTGTTGCAATACCAAGACTGACCTGTGAAAAGCAGCATACTGTTTACTAAACTGATAAATACTCTCTTGTAAACTCTTCTCCTTGTCATTTTAATTGTGCTGAATGACCTTGGAGTTATACTGACTGCTGTGCAAGGTTCAGCTCATTCCTAACAGGTTATTTTTCAGTTTTACATCAAAGTCTTGGCCCATCCTGCGTGGAGTTTGGATGTTCTCCCCATGCGTGCGTGGTTTTTTTTTTTTTTTTTTCATATAGTCCAATCAACATATTATAGCTACAAATGGTTCTGCTTGAGACTGTTGTGATAACAAGCTTTCTTGTGAGTTTAATAAACGTTTGCAAAGAGAAAATCCCCAAATGAATGCCAGTGGATTGACTTGTTTTTTTTCCTGACTTACTTTCACCACCTACATTACATTTTATGAGCACTTTAAAACATTTAGTGAATAGCTAGATAAATTAACATTCCCAGTGGCACAACTTATAAATGGAAAGCTTTCATTGAAAGCTTATCTCCACACGTTTTGGATTTAACTGTGACAGATAAGAGAGACTCTTTGTGGCTTGGATTTTATCATTTGAACTTGTGCTTCTTTTGCAAGGTTTTTGTCAAATCACACACTGAGTGAAAAATCATACTTTTCTTTTGCAGATATCTTTTGTGTTGTACTCTTTAATGGAGCGATTCCTTGAAAAGATTGTAAGAAAAGTCCATTTGGAACCAAAGATACACAGAACATTTACTTTCAGTCGATCATTGTTAGGGTTTATGAACTATCTTGATCGTATGATTATGTTGGGATGTAGACTAGAATGATGAACTTTGTTTTAACCATTTGCTGAGGTGACCACCACACATGTAAATTGTCACCCCCACCTTGGCCACCACACATGTAAATTGTCACCCCCACCTTGGCCACTCTCACCCCCACCCTTCTTCTCTCAATAAATAGCCTCTTGCATGACTCCAACGGCAGACTTTGTTCGGACATTGCTGTATCTACAGTAACGAACAAATTCTCCACTTGCAAGTGTTCAAAGGGCATACTGTCTCCCGTGTGGTTCTTGCAAAATAAGTTAGAGTCAGAACATCCCTAACAATCATCATTTTACTCATCTAATTTCTTTCACTTCCACTTTCTGAAGTGGGCATCATCTTAACCCTATCATTAAGGGAGTCAAGAGAAATCCCAGTCGTGACGAAGAAAAATAACACAGATGCCACTTAGAGGAGAAGCTACTACTATCAACTATTGACAACATAACTCCTAGACACAAATATTGGCCATTTCGACAAACAAAAAAGTCAGCAAATTCTAGCATTCATTTTGCCTCAATTTTTCCAGAGTTGTATACTTTTCACGTTCCAGCGTTCCCTTTGATTGCATCCACTGGGTCACATAAACACCCCCTGAAGTGAACTGTAACTAAGCATCAGTCAGAGCAGCATGGAGTCTGTCTAATGAGGAAAAACACAGTGGCTCGTGATGATGATGATGATGTTGATGTGTGTGACCCTGCTTCCCGTCAAAGGTGCAACGGCCATGAAGGAAAAGAACATTTTATTTCTTTCACTCCCACAGACACTTAAGGAAACAAAACAAATTTCTAGGGGGGCGGGGCAGAAAAGACGCCCCTGACCTAACCAGCAGCTCTTCCCTAGCAACTGTCGCTCGGCACAACCTTTTTTTTTTTTTTTTCCTCAAAACAAGTTCACGTTGCCCTGACACAACTTGAACTGTGTTGAAACACATTGTGGAGGATTTCAAATCGTTCAATTTTGCTCAAATGCGAAAAATGTCAACTGTGTAATCTACATTTCACATTTAAATGATAGAATAGAAAAAGAATGATCATCTCTCAACTGCCCAGTTCAGATGATTTTGGGTGAATCCTTGTGAGAATCACCACTGTCCAAGATGTAAAGAAGTGCAACCATGTTTGGAGCGCAATTTGAGGGGTCATACCGTGGTTCTTTTTGCATGTTGCCATGCAAAGTTGTTAGATTTCAGGCTGGGGTGAAAGCATTTTGGGAAAAGGGGACCAATCATCTCCTGCTCGGCTCATCCTTGCCCTTGTCATGACGCTAACCATGAGTGACATTCCGGCTTTCAGCAGACCTCCCACCAACCCTCCCCTCAATTTTTACCTTTGCATGATTCTGTGAGCAAGCTGCATTATGACAAGTTCATGGACGTCATTGAACTGTCAGTCTGGTCTGTGATGAGGGATAAGGGCGGTCTGCTTTCTGTCACGGCAGCTCCTATGAAAAACAAGCGCATAAATGACTTTGATTGAAAATGACGGCATTAAGATGGAGGTGAATGTAAGAGGAATCGCTTAGCTAGAAAAGAAAAAGGTAGTAGAGTTTGGCATGCACACAAAAATGAACCAACATATCCATCTGGGTCAGGCCAGGTAATTTAATTCTCTTGGTGTCTGTTATTCGATTATTTTACAAATGTCGTTTCTTTATTTTGCATCACTATTTTCTTAATAAGCCCTAAATATTGACTCAAATTAGGGTTTCAAACAAGACTTAAGGTTTCAAATTAGGGTTAAATTTTGAAGTAGGATTTTTTTTTATTTTTTACATACATTATTTTCCATTTCATATTCTCCAAACAAATCTTCTGTTCTTCTTCCAGTGTCAGTTATTGATGTTTGTTTCCTTTTCTTTTTTGTTGAAGGGAATTTTTGTTGTCTGGCTTTTGTTACGCTTCACACAACTGTTGGGCTAAATGGCCAAGTCAGCGTTTCTAGAGACTGTGTGGTTTTTGACTGGATTGTATGGCTATTTTTTTTCTAATTAAAATCAAGAAGTCAAATTCATCTTAGGCTAAAGTTGACGTCACTTGTCAACAATTTGGAATGTGCCTTTGGATCGCGTCAAAGCAACCATTGTGTTGCCTTGCGGCCAGCGGCAGTTCCTCCACGTGATCGGCTTGCTGAACGCCACTTGAACTTTCACTCATTAGATGGCGGCGTGAGGTCACAGCGCGTGATTCATGATTAGCACACAAAGAAGTGTTTTAAACCTTGTGACAGACGCAGGCAGATTGTAAGCTCTTGAAATAATACTATTATAAAAAGATATTCAATTGACAGCATACTGTATTAGCATATGTCTGAAAATTTGTTAATTGTTTACTTAACTGCAGATGGGGTGAGGCAATCATTGTGAGGTAGTTGGAGTCTTGGTGACTTGTAACACATTATTTGCTTTTCGTTTTTTTATTTTAGTGGAAAACGTCCCATGCACCCTTATGCATTTCAGTAGCCATGACGTCAACGTGCATTTCTCTACTTACGGGTCAACCCAGTCCCATCCTCCAAGACTAGAGAGGGTCCATTGCACAGGAAAACAAATTTCTTCCACGACCAATTATATGAGTGAGCAGGAATGGGGGGTCAACATCTTGAGATGGCATTAAGAAATTCAACAACACATTTGAATGTGTAAAAAAAAAATGATGAAGTCTTAGCTGTAGAAAAATATATTACAGAATGTTAAGACCAAAGTGGCTCTTTGAGAGGGAGGAAAAAGGGTAGAAAATAACTTTTCATCAGGAGAAAATTACTCCCAGCCAAAAGATAGCTCCCTCTCATGAATGTTGGCTTTTTAACATTTGTTTGTTAATGTCCACACCTTTTGAATCTTGCCTCTCTCCAGGGTAAAAAGCAATCACAGCAAAAACATTTCCTGTCTATAGCAATGATGTTTAAATCGGAAAAACAAATCACAGTGCTTTATACGCAGGGTGTCACATATCCAGTTTGGTGGTTAAATCCAGCCCGTTGAATACGTTTGAAAATAAAAAATAGCTGAATGACCCTGCGGCTACGTGTTATATTAAGACTTCTCTCTATTTGTTAAAGGAGAACCAGTAAATGTTTTTTTTTTATTTCAAAATTGAAAGACTGCTGAGATTTTAATGGCAAAATTTAAAACCTTACATGAGGAATGTTGTTCTATAGTTTGGTATTGATCCAAGATTTTCCAAATATTTGTGACCTTCTCTCATCTCATTCTGTAACAGTCTTGACTAAAACAGAGTGATTTTATTCTGGAACGCTCGCTAAGCATCTAAACAGCAGCAAACCCCAAAGAGGTCAAATGAGTGATGATGGTTTTTGGTCCCTCAGCGTGATTGCGAGAACGAGGTGAGGGAAGTTGCTGAGTCGTGTTGACAAGAAGGCAACATAAGAGAGAAACGTTGAGCCGACTCGGCATGAATGACAAAGCGCCAACAATGATGCCTGATGAGAGCATCTTCTGGCTTCCTGCATGCGCTTTTTGATCATTCAGTTCTTCATTACAAATCACGGCTGTTGTGTGCCACTATCGTATTCTGTCAGAAGAAGAAAAAAAAATAAACTCCAGTCGTACACACAGTGGGCCATTCTACAATCGGAGAATTGTTCCCCAAGTGGAATTTCAATCATCTATACACAAAATAAAGTTGTTGTGACCTTACATATCCTATATGACAGAAAACTTACATCAAGCTTTAAATGAACTTGTTTTGCATGATTTTGTTGATAATTGTAATTATTAAAACACTTTTGATTGACTAGATTTTTTTAAAACTGCTCTGAGGTTTTGTGTCTCAACATATGAACATGTGACCCTGTAACTAAAACCTGCAATCATTCACTCACTTTTAGTGGATATGTGCTTTAGAAAATAAAGGAATGGATAAAATGAATGGATATTACTATCCATAGCTGTGATGTATCAAATTCCACCGGTTGCAGACCTAACTTTTAATTCATAAACATTATTATTGGTATTATTATTTACAAATATTTTCTAATAAAAAAAAAAAAAGTGTGAAAATCACTTGATGTGTTTTTAGACACTGGAACAAATTATTCAATTTTCTTTTCCTTTCTTTTATGAGAATTTGATTCCATTTTTTGTTAATCGGAACAAAGCGTTGGCCAACCAGCTTCCATGTTCACTGTATGCAGTATTAGCCCTGTCTGACACCTTCCACTCTCATGTACTACTATCTTATAGACTATATATTTGGAATTTTTGTTAAAAAGAAGGTCAATCACTTGAAGACTATTCTATATTTGGTTTGAAAACCGATTCGTTCTGCTCATGCCGTCAACAATAATTATAAAGACCTTGATGCCACCGTGTCATTTAATTGTCTCACCAGTGTTTTCATTAGCATTTCATACTGCAGAGTGGAGGTTCTGAGAGCTTTGAAGAGAGAACAGTCCGTCTCTTCACCAGCATGCTGGAATCTCCCCAGGCTCGTCACTGTCTTCAGTTATTATTAGTTTTGACACACACAAAAAACTCATTTACAAATCATAGTTTGAGAATTAAAAACCCAACTCATTCCATTCCCGCAGGAAGGTGAGCATGGGATGCTGGGAGTGGCTGCCAACATGCGTGTTCATCCCCAAAACGTTGATCCTCATCAGTAGTCACTAGTCGGCCTCACCCTTTATGCCCCTCTTGTAGAATCAGCTCTTATTTTCATTTCAAAAGCCTTCACACAGATGCAAGTCAAATCTTGAGCAATAAACATGGAAAAAAAGCGTAGAGGGGGACAAAAAAGTTTCAACCGATTGCACAGCAACAGTGGGGAGTTTTAAAATGAATACATTCCAACAAAAACAGAGGTGAGTACAAACAAAAACAGTTTGGGATGTCACAACTAAAAAATGTCCCACTGTGGAAACCCACCAGCAGCCATCATGAATTCTGTGCTTCGTGCAATCTCAATGCATTTGATTTTCACTCCATGTCATTTTGTTTGTTTGGTTTGAGTGTTGATTGGGCCCGAGTTCAGCCATTAGATGATTTGAAAGATACTTTTTATATTACGCAACTTCAATCAACACAATACAACGCATGCCCTGCAATCATTTGACATGATAAGAAATGAAGTTGCGCCTGCACACAAATGGAAATGCTCCTCTGTTATTCTTTTCTTTGTCATTAGTTCTAATCTCAGTATTTTCACTATACACGCTGACCTGAATGCAATGCGTTATACTCCGTTCTTTATCCTCTTTGTATCCTCTTTCAGCTCTCAAGAATTTGAAATCTCCCAATGTCCTGACACTATTGCATTTTTCATTGGTATTTTAAGCAAAGAGTTGTGAGGTCTTAGAAGACGGCTGGCATTAATTCCTCTGAGGTAGACGGATTCAACTTCTCCCTGGAAAGCGGCTTAACACAAAGTTCTCCCCCCCAAATGACTCAACTTCTCTTTTCTCACATATTTGAGCACACCCAAGAACAATACCTAGACCACAACATGGGTGCTATTTATTATCCGGGCGCTATTTAGTATATGTTGCACACAGACATCAAACTTCTAGGGTGAAAAAAAAAAAACTGTTTTGAAGATTAACTAAGATGATGACAAAGAATATTCCAATAGCATCATCCACATATAGTATTGTCTCTATAAATTTTGGACAAATGATTCGATGAGTTGTTTAACTCATTCACTACCATTGACGGCTACGGACGTCAAAGATCCATTTTAACTGGGCTGGTAGTGAATCAATGCTGCAATGACCATAAAGTATGTAACAATGTTACTTAATACAGTTTGAACTTCTGCTAATGCCTGCCAGGAAAAGTGCAAATACTCTTTAAACAGTCGTATCCATTTATGCCATCCATGTTGAACATGAACTGTAGATCTACACGACTGTTGTGAAAAAACTCATGAAATCATTTTTCATCTGTGTAAAAATCATTCTCTGCATTTGATGGGCTAGAATTTGCGACATCGTGCAATTACAATCTTGTTTTTGAATCGCAGCAAAACCAGCAGCTGAGACTCGTCCACTCGTGAAATCTGTGATAGAGCGGTAGAGATAAAGGTACCAGGCCGTTCTGGAACATGCAATGAAAATAATGTCGATCTGATATTACAACCTCTTCAAGTGCTTCTCATCATTTTTCTGGGCACTACTCGACTACTTGTGTTGTCCCACATGGACTAAACTCATTTGAACACCAACTCCTTGCTAACTCCCTCGCAAGGGAAGCGCTCTCTCTTTTTTGTCAGTGGACATCAGATAGCGCTTCTGTTTTTTGTTTTTTTTTCTTCAGAGCCCAAACATTTTCCTCAAATGGCACAACACAGTACACTGAAACCATTTGTCTCTTTCAACTCTTTGGTCAACTGCAGCATCACACATATCGTCATATCTGTTTGTGACATTAAAGGTCACCAAATGTAATTCCAGCTGTTGTTTTTTTTTCTTTCTTGACGAGACAACAGGAGACATTTATTTGAAGACAGGTATTTATTTGGTCAAGTGGATGACAAACCCGGTATTGAAGTTAGGTTGACATCTATTTGATTGGAACTACAAATTATATTGCATTATGAAAGTGGAAAATATGTGCTTTACAGTCCAGGTTGGAAGAGGTCTTGGAGTCTCTCAGAGGAATTTCTCCATGCGCGTCACACTGATTCTGGCCAATTTGGAGATCCAGCGATTGGAGTGCGTGTTGTTGTGCGACGACGTCTGAATAAAGCCGCTCTTTCGAAGGAGGGAGATAGCCCCCGTCTGTGGCGAGCTGACATCCAGCATAAGACGAGCGAAGCCCCGCTCTTTGCAGAAGTCCAATGCCCGCTGGGTCAGCTGGGAGCCCACCTTCCTGCGACGCCACGGGAACGCCACAACTAAGAAGGACATCTCTCCGCTATCTCTGCTCCCATCGGCCGATGATCCTGTCCCCAATCTGCCGTTCAGGATGTCATGATGCTCTTCTTCGGTTTCCCTTCTCCCGGTCACCACCACCATGCCCACCACCCGGGACAGTTCTCCGTCTCCCGCCTCCGCCACCCAGAAGCCATTATTTGGGTTGTCCAGATAGTTGGCTTGGATATCAGCCATATCTGTGCTCAGCCTTCTTAGCATGTAGCCCTCGTAGATCTCGTGGCAACAGAAGTAGATGAGCCCTGCCCACGCCGCACCGAAGAGCAGCCCCTGGAAGTAGGAGCTGCCGCCGAGCACGTAGCCGGCCATAGAGATGCTCAGTGCCACACCCACGTGGTCCGGGTGGCTCATGGACTTGAAGAAGGCCGGGTATATGTTCTCGCGAATGCCGTCACAAAATAACTCTGTGACCACACGTTGATCGGAGGGCCGGTATTCTCTGATGTTGAGCTGGACTGAATGAAGGAAGCAGGAGAAAGAGCTCAGCGAGGCTAATCTATGTGCAGCTTTCACATTCTTGCTGGATTTTCTGATATGGAAATTGAGAACAGTGTTCATGTTTTACTAAGGCAGTTTCCGTACCGAATGGATGCAAAGAGCAAATGTAAAAAGCATAACTCAATTCAGGATCACAAAGGTTACTATAGAAATCTTTTGATGAGAATAACAAGACCACAAACACCTCACAGAATTCGACAATTATTCCTGAACTAATCGGCTAATTAAAGAAAATTCATCCTAACTTACCGTTGTTTTTCTGGGCCATGATGACTATTTTCCTCCTCCTACGTTTTTCGTGCACTATGAATTTATTGACGCTGTGCTGGCCCCAAAACTTAAGCTACGTCTAATCAGCCAATCACAGAGGGGATGCAAATTACTTTGAACAAATCCCTTTAACACCACCCTCCAAACACAAACACACATTGAGATCATCAAATGAAACGACTGCCTGAGTGGACACGCTTCAAATCAAATAGATCACAGTGTTTGGATGATGGGATGTCTTTCCAAAGTTAATTATCTCAGCTGACGAACTCTGCAGTCAAGGAGGATGAGCACAAATCCCGATTAAATTAAAGCCTGACGTGAATTCAGTGTGTTCGTGCTTTTTTCCTCCGAGAAATAATATTAGCTACAGCCGTGTCCTCCCCCACACTGCCTCTTAAACGTATTAACGTGAAAGCAAAGTTTATATGGTGACATAAACATGGTGGCAGGGTCCATGTCTTCTGATTAAAGCGCAAGTCAAGTCAAAAATGTTCTTTACAATAATAATTTTTATGCCCCCCCCCTCCACTAGTCTAAATATGATATTATGATCAATGTTGGATTTGTGGAATATGAATGAAGCAGAAAAATCCACCCCTTCTTGTCTCTCGGGGTGGCCATTTTATCTTGTACTGTCACTTACTGTCAACTGAAATGATATCAAAGTGGCAAAGTGCTCAGTTTGTGAATGTTACATAGCCAGAACTAGAAAGCATGTGAAGCGGGATGGTCTTTACTTAAACCCTTAGACACTGTGATGTCTTTTTCAGTTAACAGCAAGTGACAAAAAAAAATCAACCCCCAAGGTAGTAGATAAAAAAACAGGTGGATTTTTCTGCCTAATTCATGTTCCCCCAAGCAATTTTAATCAGAATATTGTCTTTAAACCAGTGATAGCTCGGAACACATTGGAAAGAAAAACCTCTGACTTGTTTCACCCAAGAGTGTCTTTTGAATAGTTTTCATCAGCATACAATACATGTGAGTTGAAAATGTGACATATTGCAAATAAAGCATGTGACGCGCATGATATCCACAGTTTAAAGCGTTCGTTTGCGCCGTTAAAGAAAATTTGCTTCCTGGTCTCTCATTGCCTTTAAAACAAGCTCACAAGAGCCACAAAGTCTTTGACATTGTGGAAACAGAAATAGACTCGCACAAAGTTGCACACATTTTAGCCCATCAAATATATTCGTTATGGATATTTAATACAAGTGCTGCTTATCTAATGCAGTTATGACTCATTTAAAATTCTAATGCCAGATAAAGCTAACATCATGAGGACATCAAATTCAAATGGTAACATGCTGCCACCTAGCACTGTGGTATTAAGGTCTGGTCGAAGGCATGGTATGATGCAAACAGGAAATTTCCACAAAGCTTTCAGAGGAGCATCCCATCGACGGAGACGCCTCCTCTAGGGTGCAGCTTCAGAGATGCTCGTGTGATTTGACAGGAACACCAATACACTCAAACATGCGCTCCCTCCTCTACTACTGCATGCCTCTCTAAATGAAACCAACTTACATTATATCCATAACTCTCGAGAACATTGTTATGGCATTTCAGAATGAGAATCCTGGTGGTTATTTTCCATTCATCCATTTTTACCACTACTTTTCCAATTCAGGGTGACGGTGGGGTTATTTTATGTATGTATATTCTATTTCGCTATTTCATGTCTATGTTGCATGGAGTTGACCTATGAACAAGCATTCCAGTCAATGAAACATCCACTCTATATTTGTTGAAAAGTCCTATTGGCACGCTACTGATGCACTGAACGCAAAATTGAAAACACGGATGATATGAACCACAGTTGCGCAAGCATCATGATATAGGGGGGGGGGTTATACACTATGATGCTTGGCAGATTCATCTGATACCAGGGTTCATGGATCGGTATGAACTGATGAGAATACCGAAGGAGTAATGTGACCATACAAATATGGAAATATCCTTCAAACTATGCAGTGTTGCTATCAGCATCTTGCTTCCAGTTCATCAAAGTGGAGTGGCCAGAAAACGTGATGCAACAAAACTAAATACTTTGTATTGGTGTACATAGTTAACCAGTGTTTTGAGTTTGCACATGAACACGTCTTCCCTTTTCCTCACTCACTCACTCACTCACTCACTCACTCACTCACTCACTCACTCACTCACTCACTCACTCACTCACTCACTCGCTCACAAACAAGTAAAGAAAGAAAGAAAGAAAGAAAGAAAGAAAGAAAGAAAGAAAGAAAGAAAGAAAGAAAGAAAGAAATAGCACGAGCACGTACGTACGTACATACATACGTACTTACGTACGTACATACGCACATACATACATACATACATACATACATACATACATAATTTTTTCGATTTATACATGAGACAGAGCAGCTTGAACTTTTGCACAGTTACTTTTGAGTGGTCACGGGTTAAAAAAGTACATTTTGTGTTGATTACCTTGCTCAGAAATAGTCTGGCTATGATTTCACCAAATGAACACATTCAAATAAACTACTTGAAGGTATTTACAGCTATTTTTAATTTATTTTATTGGAAATGAGCCGGAAGCACTTGAGGGCTGATTGGTCATTGTCACAAAACCAAGTCAGGAGTTGGTGAGTTGCTGTGGAAACACAACTGGTCTGCTTGGTATGCTTGTCACATGCTGGCCGCATTAAGAGTCTAAAGCATTAAATTCCTCCTCATATGCGGGCATCATTTAAACACACTCCACACAACTTCATCTCCAGCCCACTCGCTCCAAAACTTTGAAATTGAACCTGACGTGTCTCCAAAGTGCTTACGTGTCGTGCAAAAACAGCACACAAATTTCCATTTAGTCCAAACGTCTTCCATTATTTTATGAATGCATTTCTGCATGTGCAATAAAGTGGCTCAGTACTGATGGAATGCTTTTATCTGGGAGTGCTCATCAAACCAAACGAAGTTGGATCACCCATGTTTTTTTTTAACTTTTCATTTTTGTTGTATATGAAGGACTTGACATCTTGTTAGTTTCTTTGATGAAAAATTTTCCCTTGTCACAACTGTGCACAGCTGTGCTTCTTGGGGTGTGCCCAGACAAAAGTGAGAAGCGACCTCACCTCAAAGTGAGAAGCTCAACAAATCATCCTCCTGGAAATAAGAGGATTGCACGCAAATACGCACTCTCTCAAGAGGCTAGCGAATATGTTTAAAATTCGAGTGAATAAATCAGAACACCGGCGACAGGGCAGGACGGAGATACAGTGGAACTGCGAAGGCAAGGAAGTACTAACGCACTAAAAAATTATCTCCAAAGGCTGCGTAGAGAAAAATAGGCTAAAAGGGACACTTTGATATTCTGCATCCTTGACCCATTCTAAAACCAGTCCATCAGTGTACATGCAGTGAAGAACCGTCATTTTCTTCTTACAATTTTTTTTCATTTATTAAGGCATTACAATAATTCAGCATTATTTTAGTTGCACCTTTTTGTGGTTTCCTCTATATCAACAAGAAAATAAAAACAAGTATTATTTGTTGTAGTAGTTGCCATTTCACCGGGAAGGTGTGGATGCTGCATTTGTATATATTCATATAAAAATGTGATGTCACTGTGATTGACTGAAATCTTTTTAACGGTAAACAAATTGAAAACCGGGAGGTCAATAATGTTGATGAAAATCTTGTCAACAGAGATACGGTAAAGAATATCAATGCACAAGATTTCATTTTATTCATCCTCGTTACTGTTTACATCAAAAAGATGGAGGGCCTTTCACCCAAAGTCAGCTGGGATAGGCTCTGGCTCCTTTGTGACCCTAATGAGTATAAACAGCTTTGAAAATGGATAAATGCTATATTGGAAGACATAAATGTTGACCACAATAAACGTGAGATCCTTTTAAAAGCTCTTAACTGTCACACTGCAAAATAGAGAATTACTGCAAACAATCCAAAGTTAAAAAAAAAGAAAAAAAAAGTCCATGATGCGCTTAGATATGCCAGGGTCTATGTACAAGCTCACAATTTCACGATCACATAATTGTCATTGCTTCTCCACCAAGTGAGTCATAATAATCGCTGTCTAGCACAACGTAAGTGCGTTGGACAAGTAGAAAATCTATCCAGAGGAGAAAAAAAAAAATTCCACAGGGTGCTCATTCGTTGCACTCCAGTTATTAGTGATAATAGCTACCTTCACAAATAGAAATAAACAGAATGTAGCACTGTGTAATGAAATAAGGGCATACATAAATGGCCTCGAATCCAACTGCTTAAACAGCAGTGAGATAGTGAGGAGAGGATGGCAACGGGGGGATGTTAAATAATCACAAGCCCGCCCTTATTGCGCATAGGCTCGATCACAAAGCCCACCATGACAATCTGAGTGATAGGACATAAAGACTTTGAGGATTTGGGACACAAACCTGATGTTTACAATCATTTAAGATTTATAAGGCACACAAATGTTGTAACTTGAGGTATTATGTTAGGGACTTTTATTAGTTTCACCATATTGAGTTGAGTCCCTTTGCTTCCTTGGACGCTTTGCAGGGATGTCGTTCATTTCATTACTGTCCCTCACGTTGATCAGACAAATACTGCAAAGAAACATGCCACTGCAACATTAAGTGGTACAACAACAAAAACAAAGTCAGCCTGTGTGTGTGTGTGTTTGCAATTAAGATGGGCAAGTGCCCTGGGAACACTCTGCTTTCCCCGAGCTAACAGCCTGCGGTTTATTTAAAGATTTCTTTATCTTCATTTATGAATGACTTGAAGTAGAAATCAAGGGAAGTTTTTAATTCCCACAATAATGCTCCCTTAGAATCACATCTCCTGCTCTGTGTGTGCAGCATAATGTATGGCATTGAATTTCCATTTCCACAACACAAGTAAGCAAGATAGTCATTGTCGGAAAGAATTGAAAAAAAAAAAATCTATGAATATCATTACCAGTGGCTAAGTTTATTAGAAAAACAATTTTGGACATACTGTAGCATAGCAACTTTGAGGAGAGTGTGCAGAGTGCAGAAGAACTAGAAGATGCCTGACTAGAAAGGCTTCAGGTAAACCTCCCAACCATATACTGTATGTCTATCACAAATGCAATTCATTCATCAGCTTTACAGGCTAGTGTTTGTTAGCATTTCACATTTTGTGGAATTGTAAATGAAAACGCCATCGACAAAACGTACTCCATATGTAAGGCATGTCCAACAAAATTGGATGGATGGATGGATGGACATTGAAATTTGAACTGGCTGTAATAGAAAAGGGATGAATTCCAAAAACCTTTGAGTTTTGATGCAAAAGTTAACGCTCATAACTTTTTTTAGTGACGCTGATGTTGATGATAATGCGCAAGCATTTGGTCAGTTCACATCGGCAAAGCTGACGACCTCTGGGTGGCTCCAGCTAGCCACTCTAAAAGTCCACATGTTGCGCCTCAATATTCCTCAGACGGCATTTACCAAAGAAGAATGAATACTTTACATTCACCCCGGCAAGATTATGCTCTAGAAAAGATTTTAAAAAGCAGATCAGTCATATTAGTGCCACGCCGACTCAGCTCTGCTGTCAGCCAATTAGCCTCAATTGATGTTGCAACAACACGCGCCGTCGTCATTCTCACACAAGGACTCACTTTTACGGCCTAATAGTATGCTACAACCGAGGGATAACAAGGACGAATTATGAGTTGTTTTCTTTTTTAAATCAAATTTTCCAGTCAGCATTGTAAAAGCATCTGCAATGTGCTTGTAAAATGTTTGAGATTTGCAAAGTGGTGACTCGGTATGGTGCTGTTTTTCCTATAATACGGTGCATATTATATTGAATTTCAAAACACAGTTTGAAGTTTATATAAAACTCACTCTTTTGGATAAGTATCAACACAGCAAACAAGAAGTAGTTTGTCTTCCAAAAACACTAGTGCGACGATGCGTGAGAGGCGTATGACGACTTTTGCATGTCAACCCAATCGGAAGCAAATTCAAAATATTCGAGCAACTGTGGGCATGTGCTTAACATGGCCGCCTCACAGTTGAGGTCATGGGTTTGAATCTCCTTCCCGAGTGGAGTTTTCATGTTGTCCGGATGCTTGTGTACTCTGGCTTTCTCTCAGATCCCCAAAACGTGCAGTTTCAGTGAGGTTCAGTGAAGACTCTAAATTGTTCATAGGTGTGAATGTGAGAGTGAATGATAGCTGGTTTACAAGTGAAAAATCCAGGGGGTACTCCTATCTAGGTCCCAGTTGACCCTTGACCTTAAGAAGACAAGAGCCTCTGTATAGAAAATAGCTGAACTCATTCTGCATTCTGTAACATTGCTCAGTCAGGCTTTTATGAAGAGTGCATTATGGATGTTACATCAGAAATAATGATTTGATTGACAAAAACACTTTGCACTTTATTTCTGTCTACATGAAATCAAATTTGGGACAGTTAATTGTTGAAAAACAAAATGCTCTCAGCCAAACATTGTTGCAGGCTTTAAAAGAATTTTAACACCGTCAGCTAATGGAGGTCTAATTGAAAATGCATATACAATAACTCTCCAGTCTGGCCTGTTCCCACTCAACTGTATTTAGGTAAAAGTAGATATTGCTTTTATTAAGACTTGCTCATGGGAAATTATATTTCAGTAGTATATAAAGAAAACAGCAATTCCATTTGTCCTTGGAATGCCACTTAGTGTACACATTACGTGACCTGGCCTTTCTTTTAAAATGTCTGTCACCAGATCACAAGTAGTCAATAAAACCAGTTCATAATCTGACTTCAATGTAAAATGTCTGGCCCAGGTCACCTTTTCATTCAAAGTGTTTACAGAAACCAGTGTCTTGAGTAATTTAAAAACGCATTCATAGAAATGTATACAAATTAATCAGCAATTACATGTTCAAAATTGGACTGACCCAGGAAATTGGGTCAAACTGACCCAACTTTGGGTTGGTATGCACAAATAAAAAAAATCATTTTGGGGGTTGTTTTGTACAATAAAAACATTGGTTCTAACCCAGTCGGGTCAAATCGACACGTATTACTTCGAGAAGTGATACTATGGCTGCTGACTTTTACGAATCAAAGGTGCAGCACGGAATAAAGAAACTGCAGCTTCCTCCGTGGAAATGTTTGACTGTTCTGACATTTGGACAATGGTGCAGGTGCAAAGGGCAAACACAATTGTTTCTTCACTGTAGCGCCACAAGAGATCACGTAGATGAGCCAACATTGGAGAACAGAGGTAGGCGAATAGCACGTACACAAAGATTTCCACTTTAGCCTCGCTTTTGTCACATTCCGGTTTCATCAAGGTTCTTTGATCACGTGTTTTTGGTGCGGCGAGACCGACTGACATAACTTCTCTCTGGCCATGGTCATTTGTTTTTCAATGTTGGGGAAACAGCGACCCACTGTGGAGGGTCACTGCAAGTAGCATCACTTTCAAAACTGGGATAATCAATATATTTAATGAAAGAAAAAACAAAAAACTCCAATGACTACCCTGAGTTGATCATTTCGGTTAGTCTTAAAACTCAATTATAAGGTAAACCTGTGCCTGAGGGGATTGTGTTTGACGTAGTAGAAGTTCATCAGTGTTTTCATTTCTACTACGTCTCAACTATCCTATGAAAACAAACATTAAATGTTTCCGAGTGGATAGTCCCAATGCATGGAAAAATGCCAAACAAGCAGTTTTCCCAGTGCGCTTGAACTCAGCTCATCAACATGAGAAGAGTAAACAAGATCACAAGGGGAAATAAGTTCAGTCTTTTCCATGCATCTTCTTTTAACAAGTGCTGTGTGGTCTTAATTAAAGGTAGTTCTTTATCAGGAATTTGGATGTGGAGTAGGAGAGTGCACCAGCAGGGGACCACTCATCAAGTGCGATCCACAAGCAGATTAACCAGCGATGTCTACTTCAACCATTTTATTACTCAATTTGCACTTATCTTGTACAATACTGTAGTCGTGATTCATTTTTTGTCTTTTTTTTACCTACCAACGACTGACCCTCATCATTACCATTTATTCTCTACTGGATCCAGGGTGAAGTGGAGCCAAGCCAGCTTTGTGCGAGAAGTGAGCTAAATCCTGGATAAATTACCAGTCAATCACAAAGCACATATTTATACATAGATAACACTTTGTCATCTATGAATCTAAAATGAATATAACGTGCATATTTATGTTAAGTGAGAGGAAGCCCGACGACTTGTAGTAAACACCCACAAGCACAGGAAGAAAATACAAAATCCATACCGGAAGGCTAGAGCCAAGATTTGATCCCTGAAACCATTGGACTTAAAATATTTGCCACAAATTAACCTTAAAAAAAAGAGACTGAATAATATTTACTTGAATGGCATTTATTTATTTTGTTTTTTTTTCCTCATTGTTGTCCTTGTGGTTCTTCACGATAACATCCCTAGTCGGGTCCATCTGGACCTTCTGTTTGTGTGTCGAAAGTTCTGTCAAAGTCCTTACGAGGTGTGTTGACAATGTCTCGCCTTAGCTTTCATCTGCCTCCAAGTTGATGTTGTTACCGAACTTGGCGTAGAGCTGCACCTTCAGATCCGACAACAGTTGCTGGATGGTCGACACTCGCTCATCAAGCTCTTTGACCTCCTGCTTCAATGCTTCCTGCCCACAGAATCAAACCACTTACAATTACACACAGTGGATGATTCAAAGGCCTGTTTCAAAGCAAAAAATCAGGGGCTTTTGTTTTCCAGTTCACTGCTTATTTTCCACTCCATTGTCTGCCATGGCTGTTGTTATTCCCGGTCCCACTGTGCAGAAGGGTGACGCCTTTTAATCACGTGAAGTCGGATAAATGCGACCTCTCAGTTCAGAGAGATGTGTTTCGGATCTAGGACCATAGATCAAAGTGACCCATGTTGGACTTGAAAGAAAAAATCTGTACATAATAAGATAAAGAAAGACAAGTCTGTCGAACCCAAGGAAAACTTCAGTGGCGTACAACTTTGCTGTATCATAATGAGAGTTGCCGCTTGCATTTTGGTAACTTAAATTTGTCAATTAGAACTGACCATTATATTGGTGTATGTTTATTCCATCATGTATAATCCTAATTTATTGATGTGTGGTTTTTGACCATAAACTCCCTTCACTGATTGGCTGGGAGAATTCACATGGTTCGGTTTGGATTAGAGTAAAACGTTTCTTACCCTGCACAGGTATAATTCATTGCTTTATGTTGTTTTGCATGTGTAAAAAAATAATAATAATAAAGCATAAAACTTACCATGATCAAAAATCACAGTTAAATCAATGGAAATCATCTCATACAATGCATTAACTTGATATAAATTGCGTGGTGATAGGAGATGTACAGCGAACCTACCTTGGCAGCCTCAAGCATCTCTTGCGACTCTTCCTGCGTGTGACTAATGAAAACGTCACCGATTTGATAAGGGATCAAAAGTGAGTCATCGTCAAACATTAATAGGTCGTCGCTGGCGTCTTCCAAGTTCTGCAGTGATTTCTGTAAGGCAAGAGAGCACATCAGTGGTGGGAATCACAGACAAAGTTACAATTTTAGCAAACCTCACCTTCTTAGCCTCAATTTCTTTGTTTAGCTCTGCCATTCGATTCGTGCTCCTGGCGAACTTGTTGATCTTCTGCTGGTCTTCAAAAGTGACATTAACATCTTCGACCCCCTGGGAGTGAGAAATGCAGGTCGGTGAAGTCAAACACAAGATACACGTATTGTTGAACTTGCATAATAAACTGTCATTCTGTGATTAGGAAATATTCTGGAGGTCTCAACGTGCACAAAGACTCCATTTTGATAATCATGCATGTCCTTGTGAAAATGTATGTATTTTAGGAGTCTACAATGAACCCAACTGAGTACAGAATGAAGCCAGATTGAACTGTGCAACCGCTATAATAGGTGAATCTGAACGTATAACAAACGTAATGCTGTGTCATTTTGTTCATTCGTCTGTCTGCTTATTTTAAAAAAAAAAAAAAAAGAGATCGTTTGAGCAACGAATATGCTATCCGACTATTTACTACTAAATCGCAGAATGACTGGCGAGGAAGCTGGCTGCTGCTTAGCACATGCTTCTATGATTGAAATGAGGGTGTGACCGCGATCTTAAAACATCGGGAGAGCGCTCTTGTACCATCGACAGTTTAATTTACAAAACGCACAACACCTATACAAAGCGGGAGCAAATGTTGAAGAAAAAAGATAGTCTTTTAAAATCAACTTACGGATGTTGATTTTATGGTGGCAGCCATCTTCAGTTCTTCGTTGAAACAGTGGGGAAACGAGCGTCAGGATAGAGCAAACAGCGCCCCATGCGCCGCGGTGGACCTCGGTTTTTTCTCTCTTTTATTTTTTAATAGCGAACAGAGAAGTGGGCTGTAGCATTGGCACAACCTTACAAGAACATTTTATTGTTGCATGAGGCATATTTTGCATTTTCCCACAGTTTAGAACAGTTTTAGGATGTCTTAATTTCACACTTGGCAGCATGGTTAGTCCATACAGTTCAGAGGTCATGGGTTGTAAATCGCTGGGAAAGGCTCCAGCACACCAATATATACCCAGTGAGGCAAAGCAATGGCAGAGAATGTCACATTTAATGGGTGGACAGGCACTATTTGGATACAAACATGTATGAAAAATGTCAGAGGTGTTATTAAATGAGTCCACTGTCATTATATCTCCAACAAACAGTACCGCGCCCTAACCTCAAATATTTAATGAACATCTGTAAAGAAAGAGCACCATTAATCCATTCTAGATTTGCATGCCATACACAGTAGCACCCTAAAAGTCGAGCTCAATCATTTCCATGATGCTTCGTTGAATGAGCCCAGAAACATTTTTAGCGCGGAAGCCATTATCTATTAGTTTATCTATGTATTAAAAAAAACGTATTTGCCCCACACACACACGCATTTACTCCGTTTGTCATGAAAATAATGCATTAAATATATTGTGTATTAAACACTTTTTTGGGGCATTGTTGTAATTGGCATGTGTCGTTGCCATCACGTCTGATACAAAGAGAGCACTCCAGACTGGGGGAATCCAACTCCCACATTAATGTGCACACCACAATTGGTGCATTGTGCTCAAGCATTCCAACACTTATCATCAATACAGCACATTTTAGGTCCATTTAAAAAGAAAAAACATGTTTTTCTTCCACAGTGTAACTGAGTGATGTCAGTGTTGGCTTCTGAGAGAAACAAAACAAACGCTAAAGGAACTTTTGTCCCCGTAATCGCAACACATTTCCACAGCTAAAAAACAACGAAGACTGATAAAAGGAAGAAATCGGTTGATGAGCTGTCGTCTTGGATGGTGAAAGGTTTGCAGAATTGAGAGGCATTGTGCAATCTTTAATGGGACAATGTGGTAGATGATCTCATCACAGAGCTCTGTCTTTTTTGATGAGCTCTGATCAAAAAGAGCCCTTACTCGCTCTTGACAGGTCACAAACATCTTTGCTTTGAAATGGAATAATATCACATCCGATATTTTAAGCCTCATGTCGGTTTTGATTAAATGGTACTGGAATCTTAATCAAATAAAAAAATAAGACAACTGGAATGTCACTCAGCTGAGTGCAGAGCCTCCGACGCTGAATTGTCATAAAGAAGCAGAAACCTTGATTTTGTTCATAAACAACAGGACCGCTGCAGTTTTTACACTGGGGCTGGAAAAATGACTTTGTAAAAGAAAATAATAATAATAAAGTACGTGTCAGTTTGGGTTCACAAATCATTGCAATTGTATGTTTGCTGTTCAGCAGTTTTGAGCCACCTTTGAACAGGACCTTTTATGCTAGCGAGCCCTTGTCACAAATAAATAAATAAATAAATAAATAAATAACAGCAAGAAAAAAAAATAACAGCATATGGTTGTTTTTGGTTTGCTTCAATGCGTCTAGTTGAGGAATGGTTGTCTTGTGCATTTGAGCATCAAAATATGTTGAGATACTCTTGTGCACATTTGTTAAATTAAAGCAGAGTCGAAAAGTCGAAAGATCTTTATGTGGCTCCTATACATTATATTTCATGTATGTTCAATGTTTGCAGCCGGAATGGAGTTTGTCACTCAAAACCTCGTTACCTAAAAAATACAATTTAACAAAGTATAAAACTCACTATTATTTTTACAACGGGAAGAAGGCTCAAGAGGGCTTGAACTAATCATGTGCTGCTGCACGTCTTTTGGGCCTTCCATGGAGAAAATCTGATTGATTATTTAAAAAGAGTCCCACCCATCTGCAAGCACACATATAATGATCTTGTCTACAACGGTCGTAAGTAAGCACAGTTGGGTCGAAGCGACGAGTCCACCCCTTTTGACAGGGTGTCACTCTACTTGTTGTCTTCCAAGGGAGGATCTCATTTACTTTGACCTGAAGAGCAGCTTGGGTAAGGCGATTGATTCATGTTACATGTGACCAAATGCTGCACTTACTTCTGTTCTAATTTCTCTTGGCTTCCCTGCATCTTTTGGTCTTACAGTAAATATGGGGAGTGAGCATTCCAAGAACAAAGATCCAAGCAAGGTAATATGACAGATGAAGCCAATTCACCTTAGAAACTATTAGTAACTAATAACAATAATAACATTCTCATTATTAGAATTTTTGATTGATTTATTAATCATGAAAGAGAATAATAGTCCAGGTGATTATGATGATTATTCATTTAATTGTAGGATTGTTATCATAGTTATATGGTAGCACTTAGGAATGGCTACTTATATTTTTCACTTGTTCCATACTATTTGTTTATAGGTCAATCAGTGTGATAAAAATGGAGGACTGAATGGCCTAGCAGCAAACATTACAGCAAATGGACTAGAGAATGATGGTGAGTTTTTGATATCAATATTACGCTTGAACTTCAAATATACATATCACAGTTTTGTACGGTTGAACTTCAAATATACATATCACTGTTTTGTTGGGATTTGGAAACACGTTTTTCTAAAAAAAAGGAAAATGTATGCTAGCGTAATACTAATTGACCCTCATCTTTATTAAATAGACAGTGGTTTACGTAACTGTAATATTTAACTTGCCACATAAATGTAAAAAGAATTTACCACTGTTAACATTACTCAGAATAAACAAAACATTAAAGAAGAAAGTGCAGAATATAGTGAGTAGCACTCACATTATTTTTAAACATTCTTTACTGTATGTGCCATTGTATGATTCCAATGAATCATCTTTAATTGCAAATAGAAAATTTGAGTGATCTTAACTCAATGGTAAATTCCTTTCACAATCTCCTTCACAGTCCTTGTTGAGGTTGTTTATTGCAACAACAACAAAAATCAAAAGATAATTCAAACTACATTTTATGACTATATGTGCATGGCTATAAAAACTTGTTTTCCCCCAAACCTTCGGTTGAATTCCAAATTGTCAAAGGTGTCCTGTTCAACTTTAGCATTTCTACTATATTCATGATGGTAACGCTGACATCGATAGCTGCCAAATTAGATCATACATAATCATTATTATCTTTTTCCCGACTTACTTTTCAAAACACATGATGTATCTATCTGTCAGTGGTAAACAAAATCAACCTCCCATGTGCAGGATGAATTGGTCCTTTGGACTTTTTAATGCAAGGTAAACAGTGACTGTTTCTTGTACCCTCTATTGTGAACTATAGGCGTAGTCTCTCAAATGGACTATTTAATCTGTCATGGTGCAGTTACTGTCCCTGCAGAGAGAATCATCCAGTGAGATGATGTTTACTCAATGGTGATCAAGTTAATCTCATGTTCTTGGATAGACAAGCCCATGTTGACTTCATGGAGCACCATTCTTTAAAAGAACAGACACAGCATTAAGTGTTATACTGTAACGGATTTAATCATTGACAAATATTAGTTTGAACAACCTTTTCAACGAATATGGTCAAATAAAATAAAAATAAAATTAGCTCAGTTTATGATCGACAAAATATGGACAAAATCACCATTGAGCTGATTTATTGTAATTCCCCAAAAACAGGCCAACCGAATATGACTTTTTTGTTTATGCAGTTTTAGTAACATTTATGTCTAAGCGCTTTTAATTTCCATTAATAATCATTGCAGTTGATCATTGAGTTTTATTAGATGATTTGATCAATCACAATTGTGTGTTCACGCTAAAAGATTGCATACGCTGTTGGTTACAGGTTTGAAAAAATCACATTGCCTAAACAAGGTTATGTATATTTGTATAAACTCCTCCCAAAAGGTGCTGTGTGTCAACATTGTCAGTTTGGCAGAAACAGATCCTGGGTGCGCCCGGTTAGTAGATTAGCTTACTTATTTGAGAAATGAAGCTTGTGCCTGTTTTTGCAAGGGCAAACCTTCAGCAAATTCACACACACTCAGATGAGTTAAATGAAAACAAAACACAGCTTTAATGGGATTGGTGACCTCCAAAGAATTATCAGGGCAAAATATTACATTGATGTAAATTCTCAGTCATGATTGTTATGTCACCATTTGACTTTTTTTATTCTCTTTAGCTGAAAGTTTGACAGCAAACCAACAAACCAGCAAGGTTGCAGCATTCCGTTCTGACCCAGATTCTGACTATGTGGTGGTGCACTCGAACAGTCAGCAAGCTGAAACCCAAGTTGTTCCCGAAAAGCCGGCCACCACCTCTGAGACAGAAGAGGCTGAGAAACCTGAAGCAAAAATGCATTTTTTTGACAAAATATTCAAAAAGAAAGCAGAACCAGAGGCACCAGTTGATGCAGAGCATGTTGCTGTAGAAGAGACCTTTGAGAATATTGCAATAGAAGCAAGTCGTCCTACTACAGACACACAGCTGGTGAGTATTTTCACTTTTATGGTTAGGGAAGGGACCAAGAGTATGGAGGTTTTGGTTGGGCTCTGATGTGTTGGGGGTCAAGACCAGGTTTTAGGGTTTGTTTTGAACTGAGGTGAGAATATAATTCTGTGAGAAAGGTTTGGGCCTGGGTCTTAGATCAGGCGGTTAAGTTTCTCGTGAGTTCTGGCAAGGGTTCTAATATGAAACTCTAAAAACTAAACTAACTAAACTAATCTTTATAAAATATAAAACTTAAAGACACCCCTTATTTAATTACGCTCCCAATGGGGGAATTTTAAAAAGTCCTTCTGTGGACAACCATTGTTGTCGTACGGTAAGTAAAACAGACATTTTTCATTATCAAGCACGTGTTTTTTTTAATCGCCTGCATCGCCTCTGCAAGGTCTCTAATCAAAAGCAGCTTATTACTGGAGCACCGGTCACATCAACCAATCAGCCCCAAGATGGTTAAAAAATGTGTCGTGTCCGTATCACACTTTCAACCGTCTTTCCGGATATCCTTGCTTTAACGGCGGCTCGTGAACGTGAGGCGCTAAGCTAACTTTCTCTGTACAATGTCAAACTATCACATAGCTTCTCTAGTGTCTAACGTTATACATGAAAAACAAACTGTTTGTTTATGCTTAAGATTTGTCATTTACATCATCAATAATACGCCTCTGAAATCAAATACATAGAGTGTATGTTAATCTGTTGCACCGACTCCTATGAGGTTACAATTCATGGGTCGATTTACATCCTGCTCAAAAACATGGTTATTATTTGTCCCAGGGTCAAACGCCAAAGTATGAATCTAAATGTGAATCTTGATTTTCATGATAAAGGAATCCAGTTCAAGCAGAGAAGATGCAGTCAGCACATCAGCACCCAAAATGGAGCCGGATTATCTGCATCACCAAGCCGAATCATCCACTCAGACAGAGAGAATAGTTGAATCAGATATTTCAACACAAACAGGAGATGACGCGGAGAGAGCACTGACCGCCAAGGTCCTGGTCGGAAAGGATCGAGCCAACGAAGAGGCGATTGAAGAATTGTCGGACAACCAGGCAACAGGGATCACCACTGTTGACATCATTAATGAGGCTAGTGTGTTCAGGGCTGAGAGGGTGGAGGTGATTGGTGAAATCCAGAATCCTGAAAACATGAGGCTTGATGACACTCATGAGATTGATACAGAAATCCCAGTCAAATATCGGCCAGTAGAATCCATCACTGACATAGCTGATGAGGTGTCTCGGCTTCAGGTTGGAGAAGGCGGCTCAATGGATGAAACACTTCTGAGTGAGACTGCTGAACCTGAAGACATCACGCATGATGTCACGGGAAGAAATGACATCCCATCAGCCAATGTTGAGCCACTAATCACAATGATGGAAACCATCTCAGAGGAGGAAGAGCATTTGCTTCTTGAGAGACCAAAGCGAGTCTTTGGAAATATTGCTCAACGTATTGATGTGCTTGAGGATTCTTCCGAAAGAAACACTATTTGGTACAAAGAACTGTCAATCATTGACGAAGTCCCTCAAGATCATATTGTTAAATGTTTAGCGGATGGAGATGTTTGCACGGATAAAGACTTTGACACGGCACCAGAAACCAATGCAGAATCTGGCTTTCCTGAAGATGGTAACAAAGAGAAAGCAGTTGCTCTCACCTCTCAGAGCCCCGAATTCAAATCTACTATGCTTCTGGAACCTGCCAATGATGACCACCAACAACAAGCCAACACAGCAGTCAGGTTTGTGTCCTCTCCACAGCAAGAATCAGTGCCTGGCGATTCAGAGCCTGCCTTCATGGAGACCATTCATAAGATCGCCTCTGTAGAATCTAAACAGAAGGACATGAAGGCAGTCCTAGGAAGTCTTGATGAAGCTAGACCGATCCAAGAATTATCTTCTCAATCTGAAGTCACCAAAGCAGCTTTGCAAGCTGTGGCATATCGCTCGGAACTACTTATCAAAATCCCTGCAGTACCAAGAAAAGCTGTGGAGACCAACATCCCGACTAAAGATAAGCTATATTTTGAGGAATCTACACAGAAAGAAAATGAAGTAGTTGATGACGATACACTTGACAAAGAATTGTCCTCTGAATGTAATGCCACCAACACATTTGTGGGAGCTGGGTTCTGTTCACAACCACTCACTGAGATCTCAGAGACGAGTAAGGATGAAAATGTTACTTCTGCGAAAGATTACTTTGAGGAATCCCCACAGATAAAAACTGAGGAAAATACACCTATCCATAAATCATCTCGTGAACCATCTTTGGAAGCTTTGACAGAAGACAAATGCCCCAAACCACTCGATCAAATACCTGCAATTTCCAAGCCAATTGTAAAAGATGCTCAAGATGCGATTCACTTGAAGGACTTTATTCAGCTAAAAAAAGGAGTAGTCAATGAAATGACAAAATGTGAAGGACAAATAACATGTGAAGATTCTTTGTCAGGAGATGAATGTTTTGAAACACCCAGTGAAATCCCAGAAAACTCTGAGCCAACTGTAGAGGAGACCATCATCTCTGCCAAAGACAAGAGCCATTTTGAGAAAACATCCGTTGAAGGTGAGAGCTGTGAATCATCAAAACATGCTTCGGCACAAGCCGAAAATGCTGCACTCTCAGATGTGCCCAAAAAGGAAAATGAAAGCCCTCACCAGAATCAAGGAACGACCGGAATAGAGCCTTTTGGTAAAGGGATGTTTGAAAATCTTGACATTTGTACAATCGGTTCTCCAGAAACTTTGCAAGCAAAACCATTGACAGGGGGGGATCTGGATTCATGTAGCTCACTTAATGATGATCCACGAGAAGAGAACAGTGTTGTCAAAACTGAGGGCACAAAACATGATGTTCAAGAGTCTCTGTCCTTAATGGAAACGTTAGATATTCCTGAAGCTGAAGCTTGCCTTGGGACCTCAAAGCCTGAATCAAGTGTCAACACAATAGAAATTACACCGACTGAAGAGTGGTCAGACCAAAAGTTGGAACGCCAGGAGCACATGGAAGATTTACTCATGAGGCTGGAGTCTTCATGTACATCTGTTGTTGAAGATTCACACTACAGACTTCAATATTTTGACATATCTTCATCAAGTGATAAGATCATGGTTGTCATTCAAGTAGCTCCAGAAGAACAGCAATGAACAACAACAAAAGCGTTTTTTTTCCACAATAATTTTATATTCTGCTTTGTCTTTGTTATTTTATGCTTTTAAATGTACAGAACACTGGCGTGAACGTGATTGCATTTTGACAATGTCAAGGCACCTGTATTTTTAAATATCTAATTCACTTTGCAATGTAGCAATGTTGACAATAAAATAAAAAGACTACCATGAGCAGGCTTGACTATTCTTTTTTGTCCATCGTGGAGGAATGCAGAGAATTCCCCAACAGGAGGAAGTGCAGAGCCCTCCGCCAAGACAATGATCTCCACAGAAGACGTCTATTGGTTGCGCTTGAGGAGACATGCACATGTTTAGAGCAGCGCTATTTATGTAAAGGAGCCAACACCGGAGTGAACCGCCAGATGAGTGGCAAAAGGTTCCGCAGATGCTACGAAGTAAATGTGCACCTCACAGTTGAATCATGACCTGAATCACGAAGCACTGGACGAATCAGTGAATGAATCTTTCAAATGAGTAAATTTGAATGAACTCATGCCAGTTATTCATCACAGTAAAAAGCACTGCCATTCCCATCGCTAATAATGATATAATAAATAAATAAATAAATAAACAAACAAACAAACAAACAAACCAACAACTGCTTGGCTTGCTTTACCTAAAGCAAAACTGACTTTGATTGTTTAGAATACAAAATATGTAAGGTCCTTGAAGAATCCTCATGGTTAACTGAAAAATGCTACTAGAATATTAAATTATGTGTGACATGCAGTTGGTGGAAGACTGTTGCACATAACATACCTCATGTTCATTGAAGACTAAAAAGATGTTTATGAAAGTTACTTTTGTTCAGTGGCAAAAAAAAAAATCCTCCCATAATTATCATTAGATTTATCCAATCATGATAAAATCAACGATAGCAACTTCAAAGATCCACAGCAAGATATTTGGATTTTCTAACAATTCTTTGAGAAATGACCATCCAACATACTTGAATATCAATGAGTGAGCGGGGGGGCATGCACTTTGATAAAAGGGTGATTGTTTACAATGCGCAGAGTAGGCAGAGGCATGGTTGGAATTGTGCTCCCATCTCAATGCTGTGATTAAGACGCTGTTGCACTGCTCTGCTACTGCATAACCCTCCAAAGGCTAATTCTGTGTGATGGTGCTTAGGCGACTGCTAACCAAAACCCAGAGGCACTGACCGAACCAGACAGTGGGAATCCAGAACCAACTGACAACGCTAACTGTCCACCTGCAGAAGACGAGACTAACCCGGAAGAGAGTCCAGTTATGAACTTCTTCAAAAATTTAGTAAGTGGCACATTTTAAATGTAAACATGAATAATTTGTATGTTTGTGTTATTTTGGTTATTGAATTTTGCTCTTCAATCACCAGAATTGAAGGATTTCATAAAATGTTGATTTGATTAGCTCTTAATCACTCAAATGAACATTTTTTTTTTAAAGCATTCCTTTTGTTAATCCATCCATCCATCCATTTATTTTCTGTACCGCTTTGTCCCCACGGGGGTCGCGGGCGTGCTGGAACCTATCCCAGCAGTCATCGGGCAGTAGGCGGGGGACACCCTGAACCGGTTGCCAGCCAATCGCAAGCCACACAGAGACAAACAACCATTTGCACTCACACTCACACCTAGGGACAATTTGGAGCGCTCAATCGGTTTACCAAGCATGTTTTGGGGATGTGGGAGGAATCCGGAGTGCCCAGAGGAAACCCACGCGGGCTTGGGGAGAACATGCAAACTCCACACAAGGAGATTCGGAGGTGGAATCGAACCGGCACCCTCCTAAATGTGAGGCGGACGTGCTAACCAGTGCCCCACCGAGCCGCCTCCTTTTGATAATATTACAAATAAATTGCAACAATGACGTTGTTCGTAGCACCAAAGCTATCCGTAACAAATGATGCCCTGATGCACAACAGGCAGCCATTGTGTTTCCTCTTCATCATGCCGTCGTTTGGAACGCGTGGCGTTTTAAAGAGTTACAGTGCCCTCGCGCCATGCTAATCAAGGCTTGGAACATGCGGGAATGTGGCGGCCCATTGTTGGAGCCATCGTGTGAGCTCACAAGGGAGGCCTGTGCGGCTAGAAGTTCAGATTGGTAAAGATAGAGCGAGGGCAGGCCTACGCCATCTCCACAACACAATGGCCGCCACTCTGACAGCGAGGCACTGTGTACTCAACATGGCCACCGACAGCAATGAACACTTATTTTGTTCTTACTTTTATGAACGACCTTCTTTCTAATGTGCCTTATGTTCAACTTTAACATTTCTAATGCAATCTTTCATAATGTAACACTTGGCCAACCTATTATTCTATTTTGTGTTTTCTTTTTTTTTATGACAGAATTTAACGGTAGCTGTCCCTTCCCTTGTTCGGCAGATGACTCCTACTAAAACATCCAAAAAGGAAACTACTGAAGTCATAACGGATCAGGTGACCATGACACAATCCGACTAAAAATAAATGGTCATCGATGATCATAATGAAAACAAGATGAGATTCTCCAATTTATATTTGTCATTGTTGGGCAAAAAATGTTCTACATGTAATGTTAATTTCGCCTTCGTTAAATCCACTTCCTCATCATGTTGATTTTTTTTCATGTTAAACCTGGACTGGGTAATTAATCAAGTAGTTTGAATTTTTAGAAGCTTCTGTAATTCAAAGCATGTTAAAAAACATTATAACAGCTCATATTCATTCATTCATTCGTTCGTTCATTCATTCATTCATTCATTCATTCATTCATTCATTCATTCATTCATTTGTTGAAATCAAGTATAATTGGTTGGCAGAATTGCCCAAAGACTCTGAAAGCCAATGTTTAGTTTTAATTAACAAAGAGCAGCCAACGCAGACTAATAGATGTTTTGAGCTGATGATTCGTGAGTATGAAGGATAAATATGGCAATTAAAGTAGCAGACAAGCTTTCTATTTATTGCGACTAAACTGGATGCATTTTTTTGCTGATCTACATTGAAATGTTGCTTCTTTTGTTGCAAAACAGCGACAGAGGGAGAAACAGCCAGCGCCAACCACCACTGTGAGCACATTCTTTGTTTCCTTATCAAGCCATTGGGTTTCTTTCTGCCTTTGTCTTCGGTCAACCTCCTGCTAAATCTCCTTTGTTGAACTCTTGATAGATTTTTAAATCATCTTGGTTTTAAGTACTCGACAGTTGTCAAATCTGTCTTCCCCATGTTTGCAGACAAGCATCCTAACTCAGGCTCTCCCCCAAAGGTTGCACAAGTATCTGAACCTCCTGCCGCCTCCAAGGGAATGTTGATCCCGCCACCTCCTCCTCCAGAGCTTCCAAAACTGGAAGTCAAAGTGGAGCTAGGTGGAAAAGCAGCCAAAGCCTCCACCTCCAAAGAAAAAACAAAAGCTGCGGCAAAGGGCGCGGAATCTCCTAAAGGGAAGTCAGCCAAAGATGTCCTGAGCAAATTCTTCCATTCAAAGGTAAATAAACATCAGATTATGTGCATTAATACTATTCTAGTATATTCAAAATGTATTTGGTAAAGTTGTTTTTGACCGTTTTCTGTAAAGTCATTCGAATATATTTGGCAAAGTCGTTTGAACGTGTTTGAAGTCGTTTGCAGGTATTGGTAAAAACGTTTGAATGATGAGAACAGTCACATGCTTAAGTCAATACCCTGTGGAATTGTGGGAAAAACTTATTTTTAGCATTCAGTCTCCATTTTACCAATACATTTGAATAACTTTATCAAGTACGTTCAAATGACTTTACAGGTTAGGATCGAATGCCTTTGCTGCACGTTGGAACGACACAGCCCAGTCCAAAATGTTTACCTGACATTTGTAGTTCCATTTTTTTGTACATTAAACAGGGGTGTGTTGTAGGGTCGGGAAGATTCACCGATATACATCAGAAAATCGATATGACCTGTCAAATGCAGTTGCATCGTATCACATTGTTTTAAAATTAAATCGTACTGTATCGCACCGTATCGCAGGAGATGGGAGAATCGTATCACATCTTATTATTGGCAATTCCATGAATCGTGAATGCATCGAATCGTTGGCAGTGTATCGAGATGTGTATCGTATCGCTTTGATGGTGAAGATTCCCATCCCACGTGTGTAGACGTTTTAAATTTTTCTGAGTGTTTGGTGGAAAACATCTCTTTAGGTGTGTTCAATTATTTCAACGAACAAAAGAGACAGTTAATGTGGGATTTAGTCAGATGCTAAGAAGTCAATTGAGGAAAATGTTATTTGTACTGCATTGTTTTGTTTCATGACAACAAATGTTGTATATGCAGATCATGGGTTGCATACAGTAATGGCCGATGAGTGAGGTTTGCCTTTAACAATGATGATGCTTAACTTAAGTGTTTCAATGTGCTGCAGACTAACAAGGAGACACGAGAGCAAGAAGCTGAAGTAGATCCAATTGTAGAAAAACAGGTAAATTTGTCCAGCTGCTCTCAGGAAGTGTCTGAATCTATTCGAAGCTATTCATCCTAGGTCTCAAGGATTAAAATTAAGAAAAGAAAAAAAAAAAAACAGCAACAACAAACGTTAATTTACCCTGCAGGAAACTCCAGTGGATGTGGCCCAAGCAGTTGTAGAGGTTAAGGTAAATCACTGAATGTAAATATTTCACTTGTGTCACTTGTAAGAAGTAATCGTTTTATCTAAAAATCTTTTTTTTCATTTGCATTTGTAAATGAGGCTCAAGAACCTCAGCAGGCCAGAGAAGAAACTCAGATGGTTGTAGAGGAGAAGGTAAAGTAGCAGATGTCAACAAAAGTATTTTCTTTCTTTATTAGCAGGAGACATGCTGCCGGGGTGGGCGGTTAAATTCAAGCTATACATTAAAATCTTGCTAGCAGTTGCAAAATTGTAAATTCCCCTTTTAAGAATGTTAAGGAAAAACAGCCTGAAGAATTTGCCGGCTTTATCATCCAAGAACAAATGATTTCAAACTCATTCATTCATATCTCTTAGTTAGTTAGTTAGTTAGTTAGTTAGTTAGTTAGTTAGTTAGTTAGTTAGTTAGTTAGTTAGTTAGTTAGTTAGTTAGTTAGTTAGTTAGTTAGTTAGTTAGTTAGATTTGGTGCAAAAATAAAACCCTTTTTCTTTCTGCAGATGACATTAGAGACACCACCGCCTGAGGTAGAAAAAGAGGTAATAACCAAGAGGAGTTATTCAGGAACATTCAGATTACATTTATTATGTGTACCTACAGTGTTATTTTTACAAAGGGTCTCTTGGTTGTATTTAATCAACATTTTGACGTTGAAATTTTTCCTGGGATTTGGTTCTTTTCTTCCATCTTGTCTCAATAATCCTGCACGATTATTATCTATACCTCCTCTTTGACCTTCAGGTGTCAACACTGGTCACATGTTGGCTAAAATGATTCACTCGGTTGCATCAAACTTTATTGAGCCATGACGCATGGGCCATATCAATCCAGTTTGATGCGCATCCGTGGAAAGTTCTAGGAATTTATTTTACTTTTTGTTAAAATTATTGGGTGACATGTTCTTTTTCTTCTTTGTGAATACTGCATGAGTCCAAGACAATTGTACTTACACTATTGTGAAGATTAATCAGGGTGTGCTTTTTCCTATTCTTGCAGGGACTTGGGTATGGTTTCAAACTTTTCCTCTCCTAACATTGTTTTTCACTCTCAGGTTTCCACTTTAATTCAGTCCGAGTCGTTATCCTCATAAACTAGTTGGTGATATTTATGATTGTTTTTTGTCTTTCACAAAAGAAGGTGGATCCTTCTAAAGCTGGGACACTGGAGGCCACTGCCAAGCCAGAACCGCCACCACCGGTTCAACATGAGAAGAAAACCCCATCAAAGTCATCATTCTTCTCCTTTTTTAAGCCTAAAGTAAGAAGCCATCGACAGAACATCTGTTCATTTTCTGATACTTGTGAAAAGTGGAGATAGTCCCAGCTGATGCTGAAATTCATATTTCACGAAAGATTTTGTGAACAATGAGACTCGTTTGTTCTGTGGGATGAACCAAAGCGGGCACAGACGAGATCATGTTGAAAGATTAATTGAAGAAGCCAGCAAACTGTCTTACTATGCACCATGGTGTGTTGCATTCACTGCTTTCAGGCGAGTGATCCGAAGAAGGCGAGCCCTGCCCCCGTCAAAGCAGCAGACGCATCTCCCACAGTAAAGACCAAAGAGGAGCCCAAAGTCGCAGCAAAGTCGTGCGAGGTGGTCGTAGAAGACAAAGCAGCCTCAGTGGCCCCCAAAACTGGCGACAGTGCTGCCAATGCAGCCAAGAAGTCAGAGAAGAGGAACTCCATCCAGCTCTTCTTGAAACATCTGGTAGAAAAAAAACCACACAGACCAGCAATACTTTGTTACAGGTCCCACATCATTTATTTAGTAAGAGCTTAATTAGGAGGCCTTTCCTAACACGTTGCACTATGCTGTGGAATTGTCTCCACTAGGTGGCAGCAGAAGCTCACCAGATGAACTTTTGTGTTGACCATAGGAAGGTAGTTTACGTCAGAGTCGCTTTATTACGTCATTTGTTTGTGTTCAACTTGCCAACTTACATGACCTGGATATATATATATAAATATATATATAAATATATATATATATATATATATATATATATATATATATATATATATATATATATATATATATATGAGTCTTAAGAGTCTTCTAAGTCTACTGCAGTCTTGTTTTTTTTTTTTTATTTATTTTTTTTTTTATCTGAGAATGACATTTACATTCTATACGTATGTCCATAGACGGCCATTTGAGGCACACTGTGGCAAATAAAAATGGTGAATTTGTTTTGTCCCTCGGGCTAAATATTGGATGGGGTGGAAGAGACACAAGGATTAGAGAGTTGTAAATATTTGACTCGCTCCTGATGCCGGCGATCCACTCTGTGCCATTTCGTACAGATGACAACATTGTCAAAATTATCCTTCTTCACATTAATCTGCGAAAACGAGCTAGGCCAGGAGTTGGTTGTATGACTTTGTAATCAAACAGTACAAACATCCAGAGAAGTCTGATCCATGTTTTGATATTCCTCTTTTCAGAGTCAGAAACGTCACTCGACAGATGCCGGGGTCCAGACTGAGCCAGTGACCGTGGCTCCAGCCAAATGAAAACAGAATCTACACTCAAGTACTTCTGTATAGACTTCCTTCTATGTTTATCTTTCTCTCTGGCTCATGGCAACATTTCACGGAACCATATTAATAATTGCTTGGGTTTGTCAGTTTAGCAGTTCAAAGGTCAATACGAGGGGGCGAAAAAAAATGAAAGTGAATACAAACTGAGAGTGCAGGTAGTTTTTGGATGGTTTGCTTTGTGACAATGTGGAGGAGGTCAACATTTGGTCAAATCAAGGAAATGAAATTAGCTTTGTTTGGACTAACAAACACCTTTTACGGTATCCACTAGCACACTTTACTTTTTGTTTCTGGGCTGCAATAGAAACCTTTGTCTTAAATGTGTATGCGCTTGAGAAAATAGCACTTCGACATTCTGTTATGTTCACGCGAGACGTTCGTACATATATTGACCCCACCTACTGGACACATGAGATCAATCACAATCGTTGCTATGTCTGGGAATGATTGCAAGCTTTGAAAATAACAAATTCACGTGGGAATGAACTCTATAATATCATTGTCAATGTGCAAATATGTGTCGTGCGACTGACACCAAATCAATATGAAGTTGCCTCTGAACCGTCAAGTCGTGGTTGTCTTGTGGCATGTTTTGTGCAATTAACATTGTTTTTGTCTGCTTCCATTAATATGTTTATGTGTAAATTACTTCCTGAAGACAATAAAGAGATTTGTCGTTTCATGCTCATTGGCAAATGTTCATACAGAGAAGCCGCCTCTTCAATAAAACCCACGATGAGTCATTGGGTTTGGACATTGTTAAGAACGTGACGCGTTCATGCGTTTGGTGAACTTGAGGGGAAGTGTGATGCAGCGATCACTTTCTGTAAATTTATAGTCATTGTTGGATTTCATTTGGATTGCTAACTGACAGCTGCAAGAAAACGAACTCTCACAAGGAGGTATTTTATTTAGCTGAGTTACTGGACTACATAGAATAGAATAGAATAGAATAGAATAGAATAGAATAGAATAGAATCTTTTTATTGGCATTGTACAACAACAGACAAACCGGATGTAAGACAAAATTGCAGGGGGCTTTAAAGGTGCTGGTTCCTGGTATAAAGAAATATATGTAAATAATATAAAATAGTAAATAGTATATATCGAGTAAAGTGAGTAGTTAAATATCCTTAGCTGCGTTCAACTAGTACAAGATTTTGAATGGAGTCTTTTTTCACCTGTTTGAGAATTTGGCAGACCGGCTCTGGGCACATCATTATTCTTGTCACATAATCGTATAATAAATATAATCTCATTTATATGTGATGTAAGATGTTTGAACCGAGGCCCCATACGTAGTTAGCTAAAAGAAAAGCCTCGACTCGTCTTTAAACATTTATGATGTCATCGCCTGTCATGATTAACTGGCCTGGTGTGACATCTTTGGAAGGATGAGTTTTAGAGCGGCATCCTCCAAGCGGGAGGCGTTCAGTTTCCATTAAGTGGTGAGTCACGGCCCTTGCAGCCATAACTCACACCACTGCTTTGTTATCAAGGAGACTACGCTTGCGTTACTTTGCGAAATAGGTGGATCATTTTCAATTTTGCATCAGTGTAATTGCAGAGGCAATGACGGAAAAGTGATGAGTCTTTTGACACACTCCCAGCTTTATGATGAAACAAGTGGGAGGGAGCTGGAGTTGAACTACTTAGGAAGTGGTCACAAAACAATACTAATGCATCATGTGACCTGAGATTCTTTGAAGGTTCTTATTCCCAAAAAGCATCCGACTGAGATTTTAGCATCCACCCATTTTATGGAGATCTGGAACAACAACTTTGCCTGCTGACACTCATGAATGAACAGCAACAGGCTCAAAACAGCAGGCGGAATTTTGGGAGGCATTGTCATGGAGATGTTCCTCTAATGTGACAACAAAAGGCAATCAAAGTTGATATCAGTGAAACCTTTTGAATGTCCAGCCAGTCATGCTCCTGGAGTCTGTCTTAAAGTAACATTAAACACTGTCAAAAAAGATTCTTGAGGAATGTAGAGAACTAAATTACAGCAGATCATATTCTTACTTAAAGCAATTTAATTGTCAGAATGAGTTTATAAATTAGACATGGAGCTAAATGTCACAAAACAACATGTAAACAGAATAAAACATTTTATATATTGTTTTTAATATTTTGAAATATTATTATAGTTAAAACCAAATTATGTGCTGTGATTGACCGGTGACCTCGCCTCTCGCAAAAGTCAGCTGGGAAAGATTCTGCCAAAATAAAGACAAGCACCGTAGACAATGGCTGGATAAGAACTATAATTACAATTGATCCAATTAATTTATCTTCTTATTGAATGAAGGCGGCTGTACTAATAGTTGAATGAAGCATTTACATGATGCGAAATAAATCAATACCATCATATCACTGAAGGCAACAAATAGAGAGAAAACAAAGGAGATAATTAATTCCTCAAAGAAAGTGTAGCATTGATGTCATGAGGGAGTAAAGGTCTCTGCATATTTTCTCATTTGTATTATTTCAGTAAAGGGAGTTTTTTTGGTTACTTTTTTTTCTTACTGGTTGGACGTGTGACAGTTTGTGATTTATTGTTTGATTGATGACATTCTTTCTTCCATTTGTTATGCAGGATGATATAAATGTCAAACCCAGTTTAAATCATCCAACTGCATATTTACGTGTTTATATTTTATCAGGTTCAATTCACATTTATTGTTTTGTATCTCAAATTCTCAAAGGAGGTGCATGGTAGCCAGAAGTCCGTTCTGAATTCAAAAGAGCGTTCTAAATACAAAGCAGTTTGAAATTTCAGATTTTGAAGGACGTATTTAAAGCCTTTGAGGAAGCCCAGCAATTCTTCGCTGGAGTCCAAAAAGTCAGGTTTGAGAATGTTTCCAGTGTTTGGCACCTCAACAGCTGGTTTTATGTAGAATACAATGGAGTCTACAAGGGTGTGTATGGAGATCTCATACGATCACTCTCTTTTTGAGTGGCCATTATGAAAGAAGGGGGGTTGGGGGTCATGAAACTTGGAGAACAAAGAAGTCAGCTGCTCCTGACAAGTCAGGACAAAAAAACACATGACCCTTTGCATACATTGATTTCTTATTACCATGAATAATGCTAACTTTGTTGTTGTTGTATTTTACTGGAAGTAATCTTTTTATGCACTTGTTAGAAAGTCAAAGAGAACAACAACCACTCAAATAAACGTAAACAGTTAGTCTGTATCCATAAGTACTACTGAATGCTAATTAGATAAAGGTCATTAAAACAATATTTGTTTTGCATAAACATATGTCAAGTGTGTGAGAAAGACCAGGAACTAATAGACAGAGTTGTTATTGTCTAACAGAATTTGTGAGATATTTTTTATAACAACAGCAAATGAACATATATAACATATACATGACAAGCGGACAACTTTTGGTCAGACCTGGCAGCACATTGAAAATTATTTTCTTATGACATACGTTTTCAATAGTGGATAAAGTTCAATACTGTTCATCAAAAGCCATTGATGTTTCTTCCTTAAGTCACGTTAAGATTGGTTTGTATTACTATTATTATTGTTCTTGCTTAACCCATTTGGTGAATATTACTGAACATTACTAAAGCAAAGTGCTTTTCCTTTGTATGCCTGGTGCTCATTGAGCCAATGTATTGCCGCACATTATATTGATATATTTTGGTAAGACATGTTGAGTCAACTACAAATCTACTTTTCATCCAGTGAAATGAAAATGGTCGCTAACAAAACAAACTACTAATGTATTTTAGGCTCACACATGCTCTTTGTTATACTGTTCCTCAGCTGGGCGAGCTTTCACAAAATGCTCGTCTTTTTCTTCATCCTTGGCTGTGAGTCGTGTGTTCAGCTGAATATACTCATTGATTGTACCATTGTATGTATGTGGCTTTTAAAACCACTATCAATGCCTGCTGTCTGGCTGCTTTGAGGGGTGGAGGAGGGGCTGCTTCTCTTTCACATTGCTCCTTCTCTACTGTGTACAGTATCTCATGAAAAAAAAAAATGCTTCAGATTTTATTCCCACGACAAAGCTGTAACGAGGTGAATGGACACTTCATTCAAACCATCCATATGTCATCTTCACTATTATCATCAGGTTAACTGATTTGCTTTTTTTTTTTTGTCATTATTGAAGCTCGATGTGAAATAGGAGGAAGCTGACTCACTCACTCAACCTGCTTCTGCAAAAACTCCTCCTCATGTAACTGTGAAAAAGTTGGAGGTTGCCCTTCCCCCACCCCCACATGGTGCCTTAAGAAGAAGGGGAAAAAAAAGAAGAGGAAGAGGAGCAGCAGTGCTTTAAAAGGTAGTTTACACTAACTTGAATGAAGTTGAAGAAAAGTTATCAACGCACACTTTGTGACAATGCATTTCAACATCTCTTTTATGATTGTTGCAAATACGCCAAGTTTGACTGTACGGAGCAGCGATGGGTACTTGAGCAGATACAAATCAAACGTGATTAGTTGCTCGTTCACAGCTGATGAATATTGTGACGTCGACATGGCAACGAGCACTGACTCAATTGCAAGTTTATTAAACAAATCATTAAAAAAATGCACGATCCAAATTCCTTGCAGTTATCTGTTTTACTTTCATCTCAGCTGTTAGTCGCAACCACGTGACATCACTCTTCTTCAGAGGGAGGACGCGCGTGCGCGTGAGGTGAGGTTAGGGAAGGAGGGGGGGTCGTGCACGCGCCTCATCTTCTCCCCAACGGCTGACTAAAATGATTGAACAATTTGTTAGGGGCGGAAAGGTGAGCCGAGCAAGACAGAGGGCATCAAAGTAAACTTTGAAAAGATCACCCCTCCAGATACAACAAAGGTAAGAAAAACTAAACAAAAACTAAAGAAGTTGGTGCTATTAAACCGGAAACGGGAGAGGAGAGTGGTTCGGTTATTGTTTCTTCCTTCTTAAAAGAGACAACTTGTTGACGGTTAAGTCGTTGTTTGGAGCCTGAACGCACCACAGATCCGCCCAAAGTAAGTCCACGTACTGCAAAAAAGTTTATCTTTTGTCATGTATTTGAGATGCATTTGATTCAGGAAACATTACAGCGTGTTGCACACCAGAGGTAGATAATAGAAACGTAATAGGACGTTTCTTAACTAACGTTTATTCTCGGGACTCGAATACCGAATAAAACGTAACAATGAAGACATCTAGGGCAGCTTCCCATTGAAGAAGATGGCTATAAAGTGAAGTGCACACACTAAAGTGTGTGTGTGGGGGACAGTAGCAGTGTTGTTCACCTTGGACGTGCAATAAGAATAAGGAACAATACGAATTTGTTCGCTCCTGCTTGACATGTTTTTGGGGAGGGGGGGAGATGGGGGGCTTTATTGTGAAGCGCATGATATGAATGAATACGGTAATGTGAATTATGTGCGCTTGTCTAACCTCGTGGAGCTTTTCAACGGTTTTTGATACACATTGATGACGTCATACCTTAATTGAAACATCACTGGGTAAGTGACACTGGGTACATTTTTGAAGAACCATCCAAGACTGCATTACTTTGTAAGTTTTTACATTACCCCCCACCCCAACCCAGCAGTCATCAGAGATGGCTCATATTCAATATCTCCACTTAAGTAGAAAAAGTACACACGCTTGTCTACTAAAAAGGTATTTCTGGTTCAACGCTTGTTCTTAAGATAAGCAAGTATGTACACTGAAATGTAATTAAGCACAAAAATAAAACAGAATCTTTGCAGGTTTTTTTTATATACAATGCCAATTCTGAGACCTTTGAATAAGAAAAAAAAAACCATGCACATTCAAGATATCTCTTTTATGTCCCTACATACATAAAGCCAATGATAACAACTAAACAAAATACATGGACACCCTGTCCTTTCATCTGCTAACTCCTGAAGATTTGGGTCAATCAATCAAACCATCAATCAATCAAGCTCTCCAGGACAGTCAATTGCCATTGAAATGCGAAAAAAAGTAACAACACTTGACAAAGAGTAGTAAATACTGATCAGTTTTCAAATGTTCAGAGTAAATGTACAAAGCCGTCAGAAAAAGAAATGCAATACTCAAGTAAAGTTTGCATACCTGAAAAATCTGCATTGATTATGACAGTAATTTATTTGTGCTTTGTTGCTTCCTACCACTGGCGGTCATTTTTAATCACTAAATGAATCAAACACAGCTCGCAGGCTTAGATGAAACAATACAGAACTGATTCCTGCTACATTTTGTAGAGGTTTGTTGCCATGGTCCAAACAAGAAGCCTGCCATTTCATTTCCACACTCCAGAATTGTAGTGAACTCGAACGTAGTCTGCAGACTAGCAGGAATTACAAATGTGGTTGTGTATTATTATTATTTTTTATTAACTTATTTAATTTTCCATGACCCTTGTGAGGATAAGCGGTTCAGATTATATTTTTTATTTATGGAAAGGGGCTCAACTAGTATGTTCTACACCCACAGTTTCTAATTTGATTGGTTTGGACCACATTAGAAGATAAAAACAAAGCGGAATCCCCTGTTTTGTGAAAAGACAGTTTGCAAAAGCTGTGCACAAATGGGTGGTAATTTCACATGCAAAAACAAACAAAAGCCTGATATATATATATATATATATATATATATATATATATATATATATATATATATATATATATATATATATGAATGTGTGTGTGTGTGTACTGAATATCTTATCACTAATAACAAATTCACCTATAGTAATTAAACATGTTTACATACATCTTATTCATATTTATATTGATAATACTATATTTTTGAACCAATTCACACAAATGATGCGAACCACCTTGAATTAAAAAAGAAAAGAAAAGAAACTTAATAAAGGATGAGCTATACTGTATGATGACGCTGGTGTCTTGGTGCTATAAAAAAATGACCCTGTTTACTTCCTCAAACTTTATGTTCAAATTCTTTTCCGCTTATGCTCTTCTCTTCACTCTGTTTAAGCTGCCACAAAAAAAGCCACAAAAGCAAAGAAAATGTGCAAAAGACTAGGTTTAGTGTGAGTTGTAGTTTCTTCAAGAAATTCAGGTCACAGGTCTATGATGACTGCAGAAGTTCCACTGTAAATTTCTATTAAAAAGAAAGTGTGTGTGTTTGTGTTTGTGTGTGTGTGTGTGTGTGTGTGTGTGTGTGTGTGTGTGTGAAGCACGTGTGAGAATAACATGTTTCATTGTGTTGTTTAGTATTGTGTTTACAATGCTTACACTATAACTGTCTTGTCTAGTTACTCCACCTTTGGGCCAAACTGGCACATTAAAGTCAAATTACGATCAACGAGTGGAGGAATTGAGCTAATCAATATTGTGCGCTTTCATCCGAGCCTGGCCATTGTTTTGAATGTGTTTGTTTAGTTAAATGTAAACCAAATAATGGTCTTAGTCATATTTTGGAAAAAAAAAAAAATCTCAAGCATCATTTTTTGTCATTAACATAAATAATGCATACCAAATTTCAAAATCATGTTATCCAAGTGGCCTCAAATTAGACACAATCAGTTTTATCTGAACTAGATTGCTATAAAGCTACATTTCCTCTTTCACGACATTGCGTGGTAATTATTCTTCATCTTTGAGCAAAGTCTCAGGAGACGCTGTTCTTTATGCTTGCAGATTCCCAGCCATCTTTAATGCATTGTTGCTCCATCCCACAATGCCAACTCAGTCTCTGCTGCCGTTTGTGGAGAGCCCGGAGGGACTCACCCAAGACAGCTTGACTAGCAACAGCGCCAGCATCCCGGGATCTGGCTCAAGCATGACTCCTCACGCCACCTACCTCTCAAAGACCGTGGCACAATGCGGGGCGAACGATTCGCCATCTTGCATGTTCTGTGACAAGACGTTCACTCACCAAGAGGAGGTGGGGCATCACGTTCTCACACAGCACCCCACCACGTTCTTTGAGCCGGCCGTGCTCAGAATTGAAGCGGAATTTCGGATCCCGGGGCAGAGGCCCCGGACCAAACCAGGCAGCCTGGCGCCAAACAAAGAGGAAGTCCACACCTGTATCGTGTGTGGCCTGGTGTCGCAGGATGCCAGCGAACTGGAGACCCACCTGAGGAAGCACAAGGACTACTTCACCTATTGCTGTAATGTGTGCGGACGGCGGTTCAGAGAGCCCTGGTTCCTCAAGAACCACATGAAGATGCACGGGAGGTCAGGGACCAAGAGCAAGGTCCTGCAAGACCAGGAGCGCCCTGTCACTGTCAACGGCGTGGTTCAAGAGCCTGCGTCAGAGCCTGTGGTCACCGCCTACAAAATGTGCATGGTTTGCGGGTTTTTCTTTCCAGACCACAGCAGCTTGGTAGAACATAGTAAAGTACACAACCGAGATGTTGGGCCTGCCAAAGATGAACACTCTGACGGCACTGGGACTGAACCTCTGACCCAACAGAGTTTTTTTCACAGTCTCAATCTCAAGCCTCGTCCCGCAGGCAAGTCTTTGCGACCCGAAAGAACGTCAAAATGGATTCCTCAGCTGGATCCCTATAAAACATTTCAGGCCTGGCAGTTGGCCACAAGAGGTAAGATTGCAGTTGGTCCTATCACAACAAAAGAGATGGGCCCGGAGGCCAGCACAGACAATGAGGACTGCAGCTCTGATAAGGAGCAGATAAGCACTTCCGGGTCTGATGGAGACAAAACTACCAAAGAGGTTCTAGGCAGAGAGCTCAGATCGCAGCAGCAGCAGCAGGCCGTGGCAGCGATCCTAGAACCGCAACTACCACCGCGAAGATCCCTGATGCAAAAGAACAAAGAGACTGAGAGGCCCACCACTTGTGAGGAATGCCACCGAAGCTTCAAGACTTACCACCAGTTAGTACTTCACTCTAGGGTACACAAGCGTGAGGGAGGTGGAGGGGACAGCCCCACCTTGCCCACTGAAGGAACATGGGCCAGAGCAGGTTCAGCAGCCTACGTCGAGGGCGGGACTGAGGAAGGCTATGATGCAGGTATTTATCCATCTTTTTCACTTTAGTTGATCACAACTGTACAAATATTTCTCCCTTTTTGTTTCTGTCAGTTTGGAGATCTGAGATCTTATTTCTGTTCCTGTGTTCTCTTGTTTAAGGCGAGGATGGCCTCTACCAACCTAAAGAGCGATCGAAACACTGCAGCTATTGTGGCAAATCATTTCGCTCAAGCTATTACCTAACAGTGCACCTCAGAACTCACACAGGTACATTCAGCCCACTTGAATTGTTAAATTGAAACGTGAAATGTTTTCTCGTTGGAAATCACCTGTTTCACGGACAAAAGTTCGCCATCCAAAAACCGTAAACATTTGGAGTACTTTTAACATTTTTAACAATCAAACAAGTATGAAATTATGTCAACAACTTCTGCTGCTAAGATATTAAAACCAAAACGTTTTTTTCAACCTTCAGTTTGATATTGAGTAAGGGACACTGAAGTGAAAATTGACTTTTTTATTTATTTTTTTATTATTTGACTGACTATCCGGTACGGGTACAGGGATGTAGGTAGCACTTTAAATGAAAGTAACTTCCTTTTCTGGTTTCGATCTTTAAAGGGGAAGCCAACTACAATTACAAGAAAAGGCGCCGTAAAAGTTCTCTGTACATTTATAGAAGTGATCGTTTGCTCCGTTCATTCCCTTACCTTCCTTCCTTTTGTGTCAGGTGAAAAACCCTACAGGTGCATTTATTGTGACTATGCTGCCGCCCAGAGGACGTCGCTGAAATATCACCTGGAACGACGCCACAAGGACAAACCTTATGTGCAGATCCCAAGCAAACCCGTTATTCCCGTGCCCTCACCAAATGACAGGAAAGCAAATTCAGCAGTGAAAAATTCCAAACTTTGGTTTCCTGAGGCCAAGGAAGAACCGCTGGATAAATTGCAAAGCCTTGACGGCGAGCTCCACAACGTGGCTGTGCAGAACGAACGCGAAAAAGTAATTGCTGATCCAGCTTTCAACGCAACTGAGAACGTGACCATAAAGTGCCCTGTAGCTGTTAATCTGAAGGTGGAAAAGGAGGAGATAAAAGACGACAAGTGTGAGGCCCCATTAAATCTGTCCGCAAAAGTGTCTCTTTCCGTCCCCGCCAGCAGACAACCCAGAAATGCATTAATTCCTTCTGTGTGTTCATTCTGCACATATAAAACCATCTACCCGGAGGTTCTGATTATGCACAAAAGGCTGACTCACAAAGATAAATGTGGTGGTGCAAGAAAGAATACTTTGGGCAAGCAGAAGCGCCTCACAGGCTGCCCACCTGCGCTCCAAGGAAAAGACGTCAGCCCGCTGGCTATGATTGACAGGCGCCATCCTCGCCGAACCAAGTCCCCACCCCCAGCCTCTTCGCCGACAAAACCCAAAGAAACGACGCCTCCCAAGCTGATCCGTGCACCTCCTTACGCCGGTCCGCACCAGAGAAAGCGCTTCGGGCACAACCGGGCGCCACAGTCTGACCGGGAGTCCGCTCGCTTAAACGAGCAGGCGAGGAAATCCAGCCTGGCGAGCGCGTACCACTCCGAGCAGCCGAACACCTTCACCAAAGTGGCGGCCGCCGAGAGGAGTTTCCCTGAGAGAAGCGCGGCCATGTGGCAGTCTGATGCCGCGCACCTGTTCCTGTCCAGCCAGTTCGGGAGCCTGCCCCCGATTGGCGAGCCGCCCAGCAAGAGATTAAAGCAAATTAAACCTGCAGGGAGTGCGGACGTGGGCTTCAGAGGACCACCACCGGGTAATGGACGAACCAATCTGCGTGTCCAAGGGAGTGTTGTTACAGTTTTGTCGCAAGGCCCGCGTGCGCCTGCGGACATCTTGGCTCCAATCAAGAGCACGGCCTTTGGAGAATGTTTGGATGCCGACTGGAACAACCTCCTGCGTGCCTGCACTCCCAACACCCTGACATCTCTTTACCACGGCATCCTGGGGAACCCAAGCCACATGGAGCTGGCTCATCCAAGAGCAGGTATGTTGTTTAGCTGCTCTGGGGTGGCCTAACTAGAACTGGGTTTTGGTCACATGTTGTGGATCTAACATGGCAGATATCTTCCTCAGGAGGCAGGAGTGTGCTGTTCCAGCACTTCCCCACTGTACCCATCCAGCCCAGGAAAGAGCCCCCAGCATCCATCCCAAATCAACACCATGGGACCTCCGATAAGACAACATAAAAGGTCAACGCACGCTAAAGGACTTATGCAATCTTTCTGCACATCTGACACAATTGGGTCCTTTTGAGAATGTGAAATCATAATCATTTGCTGCTACCTTATTTTCAGGACTGTTTTGTCGTTTTTTAGGGCTGAAAAAAAAATGTGTACCAGTGTTTATAGGCCCAGATTCCTTTTTGAGCCACACTAATGTTGATCAGAGTTTACCACATAACATCTTTTTAGCACATCAAAATAATATCCGGGGAGCCTTTGATGTACAAAATATTGTTGCTGCTATATGTTCCTCAGCAAAGCCCCTCTCCTCAAGCACTGACCAGTGTGTTCCTTTTGTCAAACGTTTGATTGGAGTAGAATTACATGGTACATCAAGCGCTGCCCCCCCCATCCCCCGGAGCCCGATAATGCACAGTTTGGGTGGTACTGTTGGTCAAATGGTCCTCAGATTTGGTGGTTATTAATAGTGCTGTACGTTGTTGTTCCATGGCACATTTTCAGTTTTTCAAGTCTTGCACATTTTTGAAAGTATTTAATTTCATATATTATTTGTTTGTTCATCCCGCCTTGTTATCTTTAAAGGCGACTGGGTTCCCAGGGCTGCAAAAATGAACACTCAGCCTTAACAGCTACATACTATAAGAATTAATTTGTCAATGTGAATAAAATATCTCAGGCAAGTCAGATTTACAAGCTGATGTGCCACCATGAATTGAGATTAAGTTATTTTGTTTTTTCTTTCACAACTTGTGTAATTAAATGAAGTATATTGTTTTGAGATTTGTATAACATGTTTAAATAAAAATATGAGAGGCAAAGAGATGCATGTCCATTATTGATGTGTTATTGGTTAACCATACAGGTCAGGACTGCCATTGACAACTACATGTAATAACTTCTTAAATTCAAAATACAGGTTCTTTTTTTCTTTTCTTCTAAACTTATGTCTCTTATCTTTATCTCTATCTGCATGTTTAATCGTAATAAAACATTTTTGGATGACGTGATGAAATCCTCCCAATATACTATACAGTACAATGACTGCGTCACCTGCACAGACTTGACATTTAGGGTTGTATTTTATTGAACGCAACAGTGGCCGTAGAAATCTGCCGCTAGAGGGCAATATTTACTCAGTACAGTTCTGTTTAAAATTCCATGGGCCTGCAGGCCAACACCGTGAAAAACCACGTTGTCCAGGTTTTTTTTTTTGAACAGATAATTGATTTTATTTTGTTTACAATCATACAAATCGATTGCCCCTATGACAAAGACGTCTCTGTCGTAGTCCCTCCTAAAGAGTTAAGTCATCCAATGTTGATCATTCGGCTTAAAAAGATACCTGTCAGACTGTCAGACGTTTCCCCATGACGTCACACTTTTGGTACGACCACTACAGTCAAGTCAGGGCGATTGACAATACAAGCAAAATGGCTTGAATGATGATTTCAGCTGCATACGACCGTACTTTGACTGAGCGAAAGGTCTACTATCGAAAAAATGTTGCATGACAAAAAATGCTGGCCGTAATTTACATTTAAGAATATACTGTAAACCAGGGGCGGAACTACTTGGTGGCTAGACTTGGTCAGCACCACCTTTGGATGAATCTTTTGTAAACGGACTACTGGCGTTTCCGCATGGATGCAGTGTAGATACCTTGATAGTCCGTCACCACATAATTACATTCATTGGAGATTTTAAGAATACATCTACAATCGATTTGCAATCAAATACAGTAAAGTTTAGAGTTGGGAATAATTAAAGATATTTTTGTCATTGTGCTTTTTAGATATAATTTGAACAAATGAGACATCGATCACTGTATGCAAAATGGCATTGGCTGTCATTACAATTGATCATTGTAATTGACTGTTAGCTAGAAAATCAAATGAAATAGAAGTAAACTACAAGATAATTGCAATTTTTAATCAAACGGGAGCAAGTTAGCCATTATGTTTTGCTAAATTCCTCAAATGTAACTCAAGCACTCACTTGTAAATAATCAGCTTCCATAAATCTGATGATGATGGTTTGGTTACCTTAAAAAGTGGTAACTCCTCGTCTATATTAGGCACTCTTGGTGTGCAGACAGAAAATTTGAAAATGTATCATCAGTATATAGTAGCCCCATTCCTTTTTGTTGTTTGTGGAGATTGCAGATGGTAGGTATTTTTGATTGACAATGCGTCTGGTGACATTTTGCTGCCCATTCAAATTTTGGCAGGGTTAGTGGTAGCCTAACCCTTGTTAACTGGAGGTACGTACGTATTCCACCATTGTTTCATCTAGCTCTTGAAGCCCACATAAAAAAATGTGCCTTCAAATGCGAATGATTGACATCTTGTCAATCTCATTTTATGTCTCGTTTTTTTTCGAATGTATTACAGTTTATAGTTTCTTAACAAAACATGGTGCAAATTTCCTTCTTAATTAAAAATATACGTAATGTACTGTATATCAGAGCCTCCCCCCCAAAAAAGCACTGCTGAACAGAACAACAGATTCCATCAAGGCTGAGCATCGTGTAAACAACAAAAGACTGTGGACAATTTCAGCACAGTGAATACTTTCAAGTTTGGGCTTTTTCTTTTTTTTGTTCTTGACCCCCACCCCCTTCCTCCCCTTTGAGTAGACCACATCTGTTTGCTGTCTGCTCCCCTGGGCCAGCACTGTGTAATCTATTGCATTAGCTCACATTAGTGCATATTGCCCATGGGCCTCGGTAATCACGAACGCAAAATGAGCATTTCACTTAGCATCACCCTCATATTCCCCCGCACTGCGCAAACACGCGGCGCTCGTCGTAGTCGACGAAAGCTTATGACATTCGTCCGCCGACTCTCCGTCTCTGAGTCCGCTAGGGTATGTTTTATTTAGTTATTTTTATTTTAAATGATTGATTCGACTATAAGCAGCCAAAGATATTCTGAATTTCGCCCTGAGTCTATTTGCAGGAGTACTGAACATCAAGAAACAACAGATTGTGCCATGCCAGATGTTTACCTCCATCTTAAGACCCGACACAAAGAACACATGACAGGCCCTCCTTTCACAATCATCATAATCATAAACCCAAATTTGTGTATTTCTGCAAATAGTTGCTGTTTAGTTCCTGAACTGCAGATGGGAAGGAAGCCTTTATTTGTACAAACAGGTTTGAAATACCGCTATATTACAATTTATATCAAATGCAAAAGAAGACAAATAAAATGTCACTTTCAATAACTTAACATTACGTACTGGTCACGTCAAAGTCAAGTGGAACGTTCAAAGAAATCAATTCCCCTATTGTGCCTTGGTGAGGGCTGCTGTTTTGGTGAGCAGCAGAGTTCAAATGAGCTCAGCAGTTTAACTTTTTTGTCTTTGTGAGAGGATAATAGCGTCAATAAACTCAAATAATTGCATATTTCCTGACAGAAAAACAGGCATCAATTTGAGGGAGTGCATATTTATCTTAAGTGGATGGAGCAAGTATGTAATTAGGGCATAGCATCAATTTGATGACCATACTTTTAAGAAACAATAACTCATCAAGTGTGATGGCATATAACAGCCGTCTGCGTTTCCAGAGAGAAAACAATTTCATCACAAGGGAATGTAGCACCTGAGGTCGTTCTCAAGTCACTTTTGAGTTTGGAGCCATCAGAGTGCACCGTTCCACAGACAAATGGCTTTTCATGCTGGCGTTAGCATCCCCCATGTGCGAGGTCTCAGCTGAGGTACGTGCAGCGTTTTGAAGGCCAAGGAAATGTTCTGTCTTCTTCCACTCAACTCTTGTGATCGTCAAAGCGCCGCTTTCATCACTCCTAATTGTTGCCTCCAGATTGTCAACTTGCATGAATTAGCAATTGGGCCAAGAAAAGCCAGTCGAGTCGATTGTTGCACATCCTGTCAGTATATCGAGGCGGAATCTGGGCTCCGGCTGTGATAGCTCATCATCGTCAGCCGGCGCTCCTCTGAGGAAGAGGAGCGATGTAGTGGTTCTCACAAAACAGCCCCTAGCCTCAGGAAAGGGATTTGGGTGTCTGGAGACAACAGAGGCCATATGGAGCGAGCTGAGATAGCAGGGCACACGTCCAGAATAATGGATGATGTGTCATGTTTCATGATGCCCAGAAGCCATCAGGAGATTCGGTTTGGGGAATTCAAAAGACTCATATACAGCAAGTGACTGTTGGACCATTAAGCTTTTGGGCCGCTTATTTTTGTTGTCAAAGTGCTGATCTTATAGCCCAGCACAATGTTGCATGACTTTATATTCTTTTGGAAGTGATTTAGTGTAGCGCTTCTGATAGTAAAATACTTTCCTACTTTTGGACATTGTAATTTAGCACCAAAATCAAAACAAGTAGATGAGTTAATATAGATTCAGCAGCATTTGTAGCGTAACAAAAGTTAGCTTAAGCACTCAGAGAGGAACATTGAAACAACGGCGAGTGGTACGTTTCAGTCTTAAGATTTTCTTGCGGCATCACAGATGTTGTCGGGAGGGGGGGTCAAATGACAGTTTATCCGTTGAACGTCCTTGTTAGCATTTTTAGTACACCTGTGATCCTCGGAAACATCATCATTATTATCATCACCGTCATCATCAAATGTGCTGTTCACAAATACATCCCCATCTCAATAAATGTGTTTGGCTTACAATCACTTAAGTTAGACCCAACTGAGCATATTTATATTGTGACCTTTATGCTTGTTGAAGGATTTAACACAATCCACACTTTTGACTACTGAATCGACATGACGGGTTCTATCAACTGAGCCCATGAAACTCTTCTGTTTGTGTCTAATGGTCATGTGAGGTCCGTTCCATCTACCTGCATGTGGAATACGCCCAGCAGCTCACCTCTGTTTCCCGCCCGGTGTCAGAACTACACTTAAGTGCTGTTTCCGATACCCATGAGTAAGCCCCATAAAAGCCGACCCCGCTGCCGCCGCAGCAGCGTTATTGTTTCTCTCGGATGATTGATTGATGGATGAGGGTTGACACTTCAATGAAGCCATTTCCACCGGCATCTCTATCTGATGATGTGCAGCGTATATTTCCCATCCACGCCTCATTGCTTGCTTGTGTCATTCCCGGAACTTCATTTACACCACATTCCCTGAAGGACCTTTTTTAGCCCCATCTCCCTTTTACTCTCCCTGGCTGCTCTTTTTTTTTATCTCCACCTTTTTTTCCATGCCATAAAGTAATGCTATTTCTCATCGACTCCGGAGAGGCCTGGGATAATTTTGTCAGGGAATGATAAAACCAAAGGCATGGAGGGGTTATTTACAAGAGTCTAAAGGCTTCCTGTTGAGATGCCAAGTGAGGAGGAAGGCGGCGGGACAATGATGTACACTTTACATGTTCTCACATTCTCGCACAATCGTTCACTCCTTATCGGCGGCAGCCAAATAGCACCGTTGCGTATTCTAGCGAGATGTGGTCCAAAGGCGGAGGACACGTTTGGCGTGATAGTTCAATGACAGCGTGATTGAGGTGCCTTTTTGCTCATATGGGGAGCAGATGGTAAGCGGGCGTCAATGCGGCAGGCAGGCAGGCAGGCAGGCAGGCTTTTCTGGGATGACAGCCATGTGATTCCCCCTAAGGTGACATCGGAGCCTCCTTTAGAAGCAACTGTTGTGTTTCCGTTTGTACTGGGACGCTCAAACAAAAACATTTCTATCCACAAATGATGATGATGACCAATTTAATCTTCCAAGCTACATCTCGAGCAAATCTTTTTTTTTTTTTTTTTTACATCTTGCTGCCGTAAGAGTTTACAACTGGCTTGTGATTGCAATATGGCGTGCCGCGTTATCAAATGTTCATTATGTGTTTATATGCCTATTACAGATGCTGTTGGAATGACTTATTGATTTTAAAAGAACTCCACAGCCATCCTTAAAAAATGTCTCTTACAGCAACTTCCAAAGCACTATCGATGAAAGCGGCTCGATGTAAACAAACCGTATGAAGCTGCATAACAGAGCGTTAATATGTTTTATCTACTGTAAAGATGAGATAACGGAAAGCAAGAGTTGTGCACGCCGTGCATTTACTGTGCGCCAGTGTGAAGTTGATCAGGAAATATGATTGGCTGAGACACGTGAGGACGAACTCTCACAGCCCCCCCCCCCCCCCCCCCCCTCGCATCCCTAATGGTTTCCACTCCGTTTCTTTTATGGCCGCTCAATAGGTGGGGGAATAGTGTCCCGCCACAGTGTTTGTACATTAAGCAAGGTCTCCCTGTCCACAACTAGGAGGAGAAATGATTGGACCAGAGGGTGATATCGCTCATGCCTACATCGGTGTGTCACCCATAAACCACCTCTGGGAGGAGTGTTGCTCTTGCTCAAGGGCGATTGACTTTTGTACTGATGATGGTTAGGAAGGGAAGGTACAATCCATTACTTCAGCCACACAAAGCAAGTTTGAAAATTCCACTGTGTCGATTGGTTGACACTGAGTCAGTCATAAGCATCACAAATCCCATTTCATTGGATTTACACTAGCCTGAAGTGAAACATTGTACAGCCACATGGCTGCAAAAGTGCCTTCAAAAGTGAAACACACGTATTCAAATATGTTCCCACTGCTTGAATCCTCTACTTAAATCCCTCGCACAAAGCCATTATCCGATTGCCGAACATTTACATTTGACGGTTTGTTCCACCCCATGCTGCAAAAAGCAAAAAAAAGTCAATGAGCTTCTACAAGTGGAACAAGCAAGTTACACATCCATTCCCAGAGAAAGCAATAGCTACTGTCTGCTAATTCATTGTGACACTGAATACTACACGGCAAGAAACAAGTAAGCTGAAATTGGGTTATTTTTCCTACCTGCCAGTAATCCACTTGATAAACACTATACATGTAGATTTCAAGGGAGCGGAGCAATCAGATTACCCTCAGCCGAAGTGGGATTTTCCGTCTAAATTGGCTGTTGTTCCTTGGGTCCCTCATTCCATCAGGATGAATGAGGGAAAACACACAATTTGACTTTGCACCAGATAAAGCGCCCGAGGCTCACGAGCGACTGAAGACTGAGAACAGCAAACGCGTAGAAAAGTTACAAAAGGTTTGATGTTTCATGTAGTGTCTCCGAGGACTCTTAATTTAGAGGCACGGCTTTCCATGCATTCCACCTGCCGGAGATGTAAGAGCAAGTAGGCGGAAAAACAAACTTTTCAATGTTTCTTTATTGAATAACAAAGACTAACAGTAGGCGAGTGAAGGCAGAGATTAATTCCTTTCCCGAAGCCGACTGGGGCTAATGAGATTCTGGTTCCTTGGTTTAACGGGACCAGTTTATGAGCACTCGGGAGGAAAAGCACTGAGCTGAACGCTAGCGTCAGCATTCTCGCACCCTGATATGCCTCGGGACAGCTGCAAAAGAGGATGTAGCGAACTAGCCATAGCAGGCTCTCTGGGTTCCATCCTCAGCTCTGCTTGCAAACAAGGCCCAGAACTGGCAGAGTTGCTTGATTGCGAGCCACCAAGTTATGGAATGAGTGTTTTCAATGAACTTTTTGCACGTTGACTTGATTGTCAGTCTACTGATGGTAAATAGTCAGCCGTTTGGGTGATTTTGCACAAAGACAAGTGTGTCATTTTCCCATCAGACAGGTATTTTCTTTCCTTCAAGTTTGATTTATTTGTGTATTTCATACATTTGATAAATAACAGCAAAGACAAGTGTGCCATTCATTTTATTTTATTTTAATATATGCCAGTTAGGTTATATGTGTAAATGTCTCCCATGCTCCCATTCTTGTAGTCTTGTTTTCAAAATGTTACTGGTAAGTTAAAATTTCAGGCCATAATAGTAAAGACATTCTAGAAATAAATACACTCATTTACTAGCGATCCAATGTACGCTATATTTTGAACACGATTGCTTTTCTTGGAAAAAAATCATAAACAGTGATGATGACTTTAATTCGGCCACAGTTTTGTTTTTAGAACTCATTGGCAGAGCAAATGGTGGTAAAGACACAAACAGCTTCATAGTAACCATCTAATTTGCCCAATGTACAAGCTTTGCCCTTCAAAGTGTGCAGATACAGTCTGTACATGATTCTAACTACTCATTAACCCTTTGCAATATTTCCTTTATACATTCATAATAATGGGCGACATGCGTTTGTTTGACAAATTCATACATACTTTAGAAACAAGTCTACGGTATTTCTGTCATCTTCCATTTATGAAACTAAATTCTTCCATGCGCATGTAATTGTTCTTAATGGCCATGCATTTACAGATTAATATTTTTAGGTGCAATCTACTGTTTAACATTGAGTGTGAAAAAAAGTGAATTAAAACGACAAAGCTAGAGGTGGACATTTGTAAAGTGCTATAAATAATATCAAACGCACAACGTCCTGCTGGAGACACACCGTCCAAACATTGTTCATATTTGCTGCAGCCATGAAAGCCAAACACAAATGTTCTACTGATTTATGTCCTCAAAGCAGCATCCATTGCATTGCAAGTAAGCGAGCTCGCCTCTGCTGTTTTCCTATTTTCCAACATGGCACGCAAACCCCCCAGGGAGCCAGTTGGAATCAGATGAGCCAGGTGCAGCCGTAATATCCTCCCAGTACCCAAACATTTCCTTTAAAAGTAACTGGCAAACCGGGACCTATAAATTAGGGCCCAACGCCGCTCAAGATGTCTGGCTTCCAATAAGACTGTACCCAGAGCAATAAACTTTGACATTGCCATTTGAAAAATGCCTGCCCTTTTTCATTGTCAAGTGTTACAAATTGATGAAATGAGTTCATCGATGTTCCTCGGTCATTATCCCTCCAGTGGCACTTTGTTTTACAGACAGTGGGAAAAAGGGAGCGTGCAGATTAGAGGCCCGGGCACAGTTTATCAAACAAAATCTAATATCATCCATAAGAGAGGGAATCTGGAAATCAATACTTCATTACTAAATTGTTAGTGGGGGATGAAGAGTGATTGTGCGAGTTCAGAGATGTGTCTCGTCGGCGGGGGCATCGGAAGTTCAATGTCACCGGGGAAGTGATAAGTAAAGGCACTGATGGGAAGAAACATTTCTATAATGGTAGGGTGCGGGTGGAGGCCGGTGGCCCGAGCGCAGAACACACAATAGACACCGCTTAGCCATTGATTGGTCCACCAATAAAGATAGAACGGCTTCAAGAGGCAGTGGGGGGAAAAAAAGTCAGAGTGAGCATCGCTGAACCTTGATCGTACCCTTGTCCTGTCACCTGTTTTTGTGCATTGCATCAAGTCTTAGAAAATGAGAACAATCAATCAGTTCCTCTTTTAAAAGGCAGCTACTGATGACGATGGCCGGTTTGTCTTTGGGATGACTTTGTCTTCATGTACAGTTTCTTGAAAATGACACTTTTAGAAAAACTGCTGTAAAAAAGGCTTGTAATTTACCCAAATTGGAAACATCTTAACTTGGCATTTTATTTTAATCACAGTTAGTGGGATTTTGCAAAAGTTATTTTATTCATGAATTTATGATTTAAAAATATTTAAAAATTATTTTATTTAATTACAATTACTCCAACATTTTATACGGTGGTGCTTTGAGGTGCTCGTGACATAACGAACAAAAAAACACTTATCACCACAGTACCGAGTACCACCATAAAAACGACTGCTTTAATTACCACCGTAATGACCAATATTGAAAAATTAAAATAGCCACTGTTATTTGACACACAGTTTAATCAATTACAAAATTGTTAATTATAGAAAAAAAATATTTAAAAAAACAAATTCATTTAAAATTCATTGGACAAACTAAGAATTGTGCCAAAATAAAAGATCTAAAGGTCTAAACTATTAAATGCAAATGTACTTAATAGTTAAATACAACTGGACTATACTTGACAAATCTACTCTACTGGATGACAATAAAACATTTAAACCATTTTAATATGCGTTTCCATTTAATTCTGTGATACTTTCGTACACCACTAGAGAGAGTTTGCGTACTAGTGATACTACTACTACACTTCAATGTTGGTCCCATCACAACCTTTGACCACAAATGCAAACTAAACATCATAAGGGTTTTGTGGCAGCATGTCTTAAAAATGCGGACACTCATTGCGCAAGTTATTCCTTGGTCTGTACGAAACCGGCTTCTTTCCGCCGCTGGAGACGAACATTCTTTATCTCGTGCTTTTGACATGGGTGAAGCGAAGCTGACAGGCCAGTAACGGGGGCCGCTTGCTAATGGTTTTTGAGCAGCTCCCGACTGAGCCCTAAATGTCTGTGATATCCATAAACAACTCCATACTGTCCAATTAGGCGGACAGAGATGTACTGGGCTGTCAGGCAGATTTGCATGGCTAAGCACCTGAGATCCAGAGGATGATGTAGGGAGGGGGGCGGAGGGGGAGGGTTCACCGGCCGGGGAGGTACAATGGATGACTTTCATTACAACATTACCGTCTTATGTACACACTCGTCCAATTACCGGCTGGATTAATTGATCGCTCTACTTTATTTTCCCAGCCCTTCGTGATAGTCTCTTTCTTTGTGTCCGGCTTCTTCATGAAATAGTCCAAGGAGACATTTTGAGAAGGTTTCGTTTGTTAGAGTAAGGCATCACGGCCCACCACTGTGAGGATGGCCATTTGCAGCGTGGCATGCGTTGGGAATAATTAGAATTTATGTGCGCTCGTCAATCCCGCCTTCATGGTCTCGGCCGTTGTCTTCAGACCAATGTGTTGGTCTGGACGGGGGGGTGGGGGTGTGGTTGGGGGGCTCACCGGCGCATGACTCATCCCAGAGCGCGCTTGATCTGAATGAATTATGCCTTTTAGATTCATTATGGCACCTTATTTCTCCTCTATGTCCTCCCCCCTTGTCTGCTCAGCTTGCAGCAATGAAATGTACAAGACAGGCTACATATTTTATAGTACGCACACTGTCACGCACACACAACCTGGAGCCAGCACTTGTGCTTACGGTGCAAAGCACAAAATTACAGACTTTTTTTTGGGGTGAAAAGCACACCTCTAAAGTTGCTCAAAAAGAATAGAGACAAAACCAAGAATTCAGGTAACGCTAGTAGTTAACTCAACTCGTGTAGTGATTTTTCCTTTTGGGGAAAGAATCCATTTATTTGGGTAAAAAAAAAACGGCCGGATGGTGGGAAGTATCTACCAACCACCAAAAGTAAGAATCATAACAAGAAGAAGGAGAAAAAGAAGATGGCTTCATGATGGCCTCTCGAACCTTCCTAATATTTCAATTATGCCCTGTGGGAGAAAATGATTCCAAATTCAAACAAGCTGGAGGTCAATGTCTACTGCCGTGTCCTTATTTAGCCCGGGCCTGGTCCGGTGGCCCACTGGAAGACTCACAATAAGGCATCATGAAAGCATGCACTTTAATTTGACAAAAATCTAATTGATCTCACGCTGTTTGGTGTACGCGACTATGACAAGTGCTAATGGGATCGTTTAAGATGATTTAAAACACAAACGACTCCTGACTTTGCGCTCATTAATTACTGCTAATTATACAAAACAGCTACAGCATTGGCGCGGGGAAGCACGTTTGGCTGTCTCCGAGTCGTGAACATCAGGTTTGAACGAGACGATGCGCACGTTTCCCTCCTGGATGACTGATTTGATGTGTGGGACGGGAAGAGCAGCAGCCCGCTGGCGGAATGTGACCGCTTTATGATGGCAATTGTTCTTCATTTTCAGTTTTCAAAATGACACAAAGGATGTTTGACTTCCATTTAGTTACAGTTGTTTGTTATATTGCTAATACGATGGGCAGGTAGTTTCTCAAATAAATGATTCATATGTCTATGACTTGATAATCCTCACAAAACTTTGAAGTCTTGGTGACATTTGGGCTGATTGCTACACTATTATTTATTTATTTATTTATTTATTTATTTATTTATTTATTTATTTAACACAGCTGAGGTTTGTTTCCATTATCTGGCTTCAATGCAAACATATTTACTTTCATAATAATTACATAAATGAAAAAAAAAGTAAGACATTTCTCAAGTCTCACCAATTTTTTCATGCATCCAGTACCACAAAGGTGTTAAACTCATTCTTGTTGCGGGCCGCACCGTAGTCATAGTGTCGTTACGACTATCATCTTCTTGCAGTATATCGACACAAGAAACTGATAACTAGTTTTGAAATCAGAGACTAGTAACTGTTCAAATATTTAAAAAAAATAACATTGCTGGCAATATCTCTAGTTTTTAAAAGTGAAGACAATTTTGAATTCTAGCATTGACACGTTAAGTGGATGCGCAATTTGTTGGCGTGGGCCACATAAAATGATGTGGCGGGCCATATCTGGCCCCCGGGCCTCGGGTTTGACACCTATGCAAAACCACAAATCTGTGATGCAGGCCAGTGAGGTTTTTTTTGTAAAATCTTGTTTTGTACCAAGCTGATGACATGAACTACTTTTGGTATCTGTAGTTGTTTACCCTCTTCGTTTCACTCTTCTTTCGAGTGTAACGGAAAGGTCACGTGCTCTGATGCAAGCGGGCTGCTCGATTTCGGCCGAACATCGAGTCTTTTCTTTCTCAGCGGAGCGCTTAATAATGTAGTTACCTTTCGCTCTTCATTTATGTGCGCTAACATTACCTATCGGTGTGCGAGTACAAAAAAAAAGGCAGTGATCTGCAATATAATTGCACCAGCAAGTGGTCAATCTTAAACGCTTGTTTTCAGCCTCCATCAGTAATCAAGGGTTAATTTCACACCTCAGTGGAGCGCCTGCCTTAATCTCTATTCAGTGTAATTAAATCTGTCCAATAAAGGGAGCTCTTTTCCTTTTTGTCCTCACCCATCTCCTAATCTTCTTTTTTTTTTTTTTTTTATTGTTTTACACCCATCACATCTCCTCGGCTGAACTAAGTCCCATCCAGCTCCTCTTGACGGGTTGAATCAAAGTCGTAAAATTAAAACATTCCTGAGTGAGAATGGTAAGGGGGAGTGTTACAGCTACGGAGGAAATGCAAGCTGACACATCCAGTGTCCATTTTATTTTTCTCTTTGTTGCCTTCCCCCTCTTCATTTCAGTAGAGATTTGACCCTGTCAATCAAGCCCCTTGACAAGTTTAATCACAAAGCGCCTGCTGCAAAATGGCTGCTAAATGTGAATGCAAATAATACAGAGCGCCCGTGTCTTTTGAGAATGCTAATCAAGGTGTTTCATCAAATGAGTTGACTTTTTGTCTTGTTTCTTAAATTCGTGTCAAGCAAGGACCTGTATTTGGTCACTTTGGTGGAGTTTACATTGAACTACAGAACGCCAAGCCAATGGTAATTATAAAACGGACCTCTCACCCAAAGTCAGCTCGGATAATCTCTAGCTTCCCTGTGACCCTAATTGAGAGGATAAGAAGTCTAAAAATGGATAAATGAATATGATTGATGAATCATTAAAATAAAATTACTTTGAAACACAATCATCTTTTATTGGTTTTGTGACAAGATGCAAGACTAAGTCACTTCAACATGTACTTTTCTTTTAAGAGTTTAATCAACATTAATTGCATGGACCACAAATATGAATATTTATTCCCTTTTTAATGAATTTTCTTTATCCTTCAGCCTGAATGTGAAAGATGTTTCCAAATTATTTAAATGTTATATCTATTTGAGCACAATTATTCCTTTTTTCCCCCCATATCAATCTTCACATTTAATATGAATCTAAAAGTCATTTTATTCCATTCTCATCTATTCCTTTTTACATGAACTTACATGAAGTTTCAAATACAGTGAGCATTTTTTTCCTTTAAGTTTCTGCACAGGTCCCAACAATGTAAATGAGTCTTTGCCTTGATGCACCGCACAAGTCAAGGGCTCTGGCAAGACTTTGAAATGTTGATTCGGTGGTGAGCCGCAACGCTCCCTTTGCACTTTTAAAAAAATACAACTGATCTAAGTTTTATGCGCTCTTGAAAGTTGTGAAGGTTGCCTCTCGTCCCAAAGATGTCAAGGCTACACACGAAATTTTCGTCTCAGCATGGGGGGGTGGGTGAAATGTGGGCATGGTTCTAAAGTCCATAAATCCCCGTTTGATTGGCTCCATCCCATCCAAAAATCATCCCGCTCAATGAAGAAATCACTTTAATCTTTTTTTTTGATCATTCTGAAGTGGAACCTAAATTCCATGTCAAATACTGTGGATACTTTATGATCTTGATTCATTATTCATCCTTTTAGGGACAGAGTGAAGTGGACCTGCTTTGCCCTGAGCACACATGAATTTAGACGGCTTGAATTGGGAATTTAAAGAGTTAGTGGGAGCTAACACTTAAAAGAGTTTGATTTCCTTCCTTGTTAATGTTGGTTTACATGTTATTTCTCACTGTTGGGTGTCACAGATGAGCTGGAGCGGGCCCAGCTGACTTAAGGTGTGTGCCAATAAAATATGTCAGTCATTCGCAGGGCTCACTCTGGAAAAAGACAATCACACCTAACATTCAATTAACCCAACACGTAGTTTTGTGGAATGCAAGCCAGGTTTGCAGTCCAATTTGGCTTCATTGTGTCAATACGACAAACATACACAACAGTCGCGCAATTCCAAATCATGTCTTCTTTCGGAACAATGCACAGAACTTGGAAGGGCCACGTTGAAGTCACCAAACAAAGCATAGCATAATTCTCTCAACGGGACAATAAATTCAATGGCCCCAACTTCAAATCAATATTCCATCCTGTATCCTTTTTTTATCCGCTGGGACACATTACATGCATTTGGAAAAATGGTGTTGCTGCTAACACGCAGGTAACAGCTCAAACCTTACAGAACCGGCAGAGGAAGATCAAATGTCCAAACAGTGGAGCAGCCTGGACCAGACATCATTAGGCTCCTTAGTGCCTCACAACAGCCAAGCAGACTGACAAGCAGCCAATTTAACCATACGCCAGCATGGCTACTCAGGTTCTACAAACTCCCTGTGGAGTAATGATGCTCTAAACCTGTCTCGGCCCTTTATGGGCACTGAACAAATCCACTCTGAAGTCAGGATAAATGTACACTATCTTAAACCATGCTTACTTATTTTAGCCCCATTGCAGATTTTGCAGGAGAAAAATGTGATGCTTTACAATGTCTGACCACCTGTCAGGTTGGCCACAATTAGGCAAACAAATCATCAACAAGATGCTGATGAACCAAACTGCATTCTCATCAAGCAGCAAGGATGGATGCAAACACGAGGAGGAACGATGCCTTGTATTTATAGCATCCAGCTAACACAAGTCGGGAAATTGGCAGGCCCATCTAATGATGCTCCGCAAAGTGGGTGAGGATGTCGACCGAGGGGACCTTTTCCAAATGGGGGCCAATCCCCGTTGACAAGCGGGCCGAATAGCCCAGCAGCGAGTCCATTGTTTGGACGCCCGCACATGGTGCCATTTGACACTCTTTGGTTGGGCAAATGATGGTCAATCTGCCAAGGAATGTCAATCATCAAATCACTGTCACTTTGTTCACACACAGGGCTAAGGGTGCACTTGACAAGTTGATGAATAATTAGACGATATGAAAATAAGGCAGCTCACGGCACATTCTTCTTTTTTTTTTTTTTCACGACCATGTCTCGCAACTTCCAACCTCCTCGCCAATGTCATTTTGATGGAAGGGAAAAGGAGGCATGGTTTATACAATTGGCAAATCATGGACTCGCATCGTGTTGAGAAGAAAACTGACTGGTGTAATGAATCCAACTGTGATTTTGTGTATACTTCCCACTTCTGCGGCACGTAAGAACATTTTTATGCATTTAAAAGTGGCCCGTTGTCATTGAGTGCAAATAGACTGGTTAACTGGTTAAGGCTTATTGTAAATGTCTTCAATTCCTGAATAATAAAAGCCATATTTGTGTTAAATGTCTTCCAAAATACTCAAATCACATGTTGACTGGCTGTTTGATGTGTTTCAAATCCATGGTGGCAAAACAAGCTGTCCCTATTTGCATTTTCTAACTGTACTGCTATATCTCTATCACGCCATCCATGCAGTTGTGTAGTGATAGCACGTAAACAAAAGAAGAAGTCTTGGAGTCAGTCATGATGAAGCCACCCACAGCTGCTACTGGGACCTCCATTAAGCGCGCTGTTCCTGAGATGCTCTGGTCTTATCTGATCCATCAACAAGACGTTGGCTGGCATGATTTATCTATGCCACTTACTTGTTTTCATTTTGCCCGGGGGCTGCTGCCAGCATCGGGGGCTTCTCTCCACCCCACCCCCTCCCTTCTTATTCTCTCTCTTCTATTCTTTTTTTTTTTTTTTTTAAAGAACGTGACAGCTCCATCTCAAGAGAAAAGATTCCCTGTGAAAAAAAAAAAAACTGTGCATCATAACAAATAAGGCCCAGGCCACTTAAGTGAAGTGGCTGCGTTCAGGACCCATTTTCACCACGTCAAGCAAATGAGGCAGCGGCACGCACAAATCTGCATTACTTCTCTCTCTTCATGCTTTTGTCTCCAACTTCTATGGAGGAGAATTAAAATGAGAATTTGGTACTCATCAACATTCACAATAATACCTTCTTTTATAACACGATACAAACTAAAACTAAGTGTTTTGGAAGAAACGAAATAAAAATGAACAAAACCACCCAGAAAACTAAATCAAACAAAAAAACAGAGCTCAAAATGAAATAAAACTCCTCTATCATTCAAATTCCTAGTGTATATTAACCCTCCTGGCAACACAAAACAAAAAAATTGAAAAAAAATCAGGCCTTTGGCAATCAAGGTATTTCAATCTGACCAACTGACACTACCTCGAATTTCAATCTAATTAAAGATGGTAAAATTAGACTTGAAATCTGTCAGCAAAACACATTCTCTTAGTTTCCTTAATGATCTCTCTTGTTTTCACACTTCCGCCCACCCCTCGCCTAAATCTACAGGCGACGGGACGCTTTGTGGTACATTAAATAAGAACTGTCACCTTGGGCGAGTTGCAGCGACGAAGCGTTTATTCTGCCTCACATTTCCTGGCACTTGGAATTATTTCCTTCATGCCTGATAACCAAATTACAATATGGCAGGTCTCCCCGGAGCCACGCGATTGTTAGTGCCAGCTCACGACATACTTTCAACCGATGTGACATTTCATGTACAGCTGCCAATCAAAGGCGGCGGAAGGGAGAGATGTAAATGAGGGCGGGCTCGACGGTGTTCAATTACGCCTCTGAGCTCGGCATAATCCCCCTTCCCGCTGACGGCTTGATTGACAGCTCGGCGTTTCTCCTCAACGCCGACTTTTACCCCTAATTTTCCTGCTTGGTTGTTGCCTTATAGACAGAACGGCGAACGAGGAGATTTATGTCACTTGCATTTGGAATATATAGTCCGACAAGAAATTGCTCAAAGATCTATGCGGATTGAAGTCAAATCCCGTTTAAGGCCTGAAAAACCTGGTTAGCATGTCCGCCTCAGTGTTAAGCGATGCTGGGTTCGATTCCAGTAAGCCAAAATTAACTTCATTGATGCAAATGTTTTATCAATTCCACACATAATACATGGTTTACAGTTAAGAATCAATCCATTTATTTATCTCGCTCATTCGCATTAGCAACGTAGCGCTTTAACGTCACACTACGGTAGCTATAGCACGCAGTGTAGCTGGCTGTGTTTCAATGCAGGTTGTTTTCCTCCACAGTTGTCTGATTTCTGTCGGTCTAAAAGTGGCACTTTTGTCGCCTTGTGAGGGGTTGATAAATCAATCCATCAAAGAATTCTTTGCGGTGAAACTCAATCAAGAAAGGTCATGTCGGCGGGAAAAGAACAGATTAAATTAGCATTGAATTAGACATGGAAAGTGAGCTCTGTCAAAACCATCACTGTGCTCAGCACAATTAGAATATGTTAATTATGCATTTCATTAAGGGGCCTCGGCGCTCTTTGAATGTGAGATGAAATGTCACTGGTGTAGGCAGCCGAAAAATGGAAGATTGCCAGGCACAACTTTCTTTGTGCAATGTGTGACACCTTCATTAACATCAGGGATTGCTAGTCTGATTAGACTTTTTGTATTAAGCCTTCGGGCTTTCAAATGCGATGCTTTTCTTTCTCCGTTCTGATGCCTTGCCTCAGTCCCGTCTCCGTTTCCGAGCTGATCTTGTCTTATATTTCATTCTTTGTTGAAATTCTTTGGACATCTCATTGTTTTCGTGTCGACAAAGGCATTTACCGCCTCTTTGTTTCGGGTAATCTCGGGTCACTTTCAGCCACGTGGGGTTTAATCGGACAAATTCCCGCACTTGAGGCTCATATCCGAGACTCTAATATCAACCTTTGACTTGATATTAACTAGTAACTGTATTAGTTGGTGTTCCAGCAGGCCATAATATGTTCATACACTGAGGATTGATGGACGACTGGGCAGGTCAAAATCAACAGGAGGTGCAGAGGGGGCACACATTTTTCAGCAAGGCGCCGCTCATTTTTCAGGTAAACAAATTTATTGGGGGGGGGGGGTGTCAACATGGTGACGTTAACACGTACGGCTCGCAAACAAAAGACAACAACATTTGACATAGGAAAGCTGGAGCAAAGATTCAAACGGAGAACCGCTCTACCGCAAGACATTCTGTCCACTAGGGTAACATGCTGCCCTCATTACAACCATCTTGGATTAAATGTGACTTTTTTTAGCTAGGTAAAGATCAAATTACACGGTTGGATGAATGGAAAGCTACCTAAACCGAGACTGCATTATATTGCATCCAGTGACATTCATCCATAAGCCATCCACCAAATTTAAAAACTTCATTAAAAGCGAATGAGAGAGGCTTGGCGGCGTACTCCCATTAAATCCAAACGCTCCGGGACGACATGATGAAAGCTGGAGGTGGGAGCTGTCTGACAATTTCACACACTTTGATGACACCAGATGATTCTTTTGTGGCCAACGTGAATGGTCGCGATGATTGTCTCTCGGAGAGCTCATCTCACAGATGTAATATAGATGTCGCCAATGACTGACTACCTGCTGCTTGCTTTGTCTTTGCGCCTCCCACAAGATTGTCTTTTTATGCTAAGCGCATAGGACGAGACCTGCGCTATCATCATGAGCCTGCAGCGAGGGATCAATTACTTTATGTCTTTATGCTTTGCAGTATAACTGTCATTCTTGTAAAATCAATCTCAACTCGCCGATTATAATTTGATAACAAGGTTTCCTTTCAGTAATGCACTCGTCCACACGGTATCTTTTTTTTTTTTCTTTGGCAAAACAATATATCAGTGCAGGAGGCTTCTATTATTTTTTTTTATTTCCTATGTGAACACTTTTCATGTGATCCTTTAATAAACTAAGGAGTCATAATGGCTCACTAAAGTGGGCTTTAAAAATGAATACTGCCAGTTGTCAGTCTTCCAGCTAATCAGTCCAGACAAAATAATAATTGCTTTTGAAGTGTAATACAGGGATTTCATCATTTTTAATATCATTAATCTAATATGGAAAATGAAATAAAATATGGCTTCTGGAAAGCTAAATTGTTTGTTGGTGTAAATGTCATTGGTTCTCGGTCTTTGTGCGGCAGTCCTGTGATTGACAGGTCATTAGTCCAAGAATGTACAAGCATCTCTCAAGATGAAACAGTCTGCTTAAGATTTGGACCTCGATTACGTATGCGCAGGACTGAGCGCTCGAGTGAAAGAAATCGAGTCCTCGCTCAAGTTTACCACAGGTGTTGTCATTCGCTTCTCTCGTCTCATCGTGGAGCGTTTGTCACATTAAAACCTCGGGAGCTGTGACAGCTGCGCTCCTGCGAGAGGTGGGCTAATTAAAATGTATCAATCACTAGTTGGAGAACATGATTTTTTCCTCTCCGCTTGATCCGTCCGACGCGGACGGCAGTAACAAAACGAACAATGAAAAGCTCCGTGTCGCAAAATAATCCACTTTCAGGTACACCACTGCAGGGAGGAACTCGATCAAAAGAGAAAAATGGAAGTGGGTGTCCAAGGCCTAAATGTATTCCATGGCCAGAGAATGAACCTGCCGCCCATGTGACACATGATTTACACAGGAAGAAGCCTGTGACTCTCTACAATGATAGATCTCCGTCCAAGTCTGCCTGGGCTCACTCTATGACACATCATCCTTCTCTTTTAGCTGGTAAGATAGAGATGGATAACAAAATGCTGTATTGATTTCCCTGTCCAACGTGCCGCTGCCTTTTTAAGACCGCACGTCTGAATTTTGACCACAGTGACAAGTGCCTCGCCCGTCACCGTCGCCGTTGCTTACATTTGCATCATTAGATCCATTTGCTTTCTTGACATTGGCCACGCGCTCTGCATTCTAATGTGCTACTTGAGGAAAAACACAACTTTAAATATCGGGAGATAATCCGTACTGCTGCTCCATCCTCGTGGCGATTGATGAGGAGGCTACAGGAGAACATCGTGCTCAATTGAGACTGGTCGGGTTTTTGGTTAGCTGCACGGGTTTTAAACTGCATGGTTCAAGTGATATTCTGATACGTTTGTGTGTGTCACATCAACTAACAGACGCAGAGATCATTGAGACAAAATATCCACTAGTCACTCTCCAGAAAAAACAGCCACATCACAATTCACCAAACCTCCTGCCAAATGCAAGGGAGTGACAGATTTGAACAGAAAGCCCAATTATTCCTTTCAAATTAAACAAAAACTTCAATAACAAAGCAATCCACAAAGTTGGTGTTCTCACATAGCCTTGTGACAGGTCATCCAAAAAAGTGATGTCACTTTGATGCGAGGCTGAATACGGGCTTAGAAGCTGCACATCATGTCACATTTGCTGCCTGTCATTTCATATTATAACCTCGCCGTTTCACAAATAACCTGCAACAGCTTACTTTGGCTCTCATGGCACACCAAAGTAGTTTTCGGGTGGACGGGGCAACATGAGCTTGGTCTTTTTTTTTTTTTTTTTTATGTGTGTATGCTGCAGGCCCGTGGACCTGTATGTGTGTTTACATGGCTTTAAACTTGGCGGCGTCAATGCTGATTCATGTCACATTGAGTGACAGCTGACCTGAGAGCCGGCAGCCAGACACTCAGACGGATTACAAGGCAGCTAAATGCACACAACCTCTGGCCTGCTGTGAGGCGGCATGATGACAGCATGGGAGGGGGCGGGCAGGCGGGCAGGCGGGCGGGGGGCCTGGGCCAAGAGGTGGCGACCCCCCACTTCCATCCATCACCCACCCCCCTCTTGGCCACAATCCATGCTGGCTGGCTGGTAGAAGAGTTAAGCGAAGGCTAACCATTATATTGAGTCACTTTTAGTCTTTCAAGTGAACCATTTAGTTCACATGAATAAAACATTTCATAGCCCAAAAATGGGTTTCAAAATACACTCTAAAAACAGGGGTCAAAAAGACACCAACCCAACTTTTTGGAGTCATTCATTTCACCCTAAAGTTGGTTGAAATTAATAACCTAAAAAATCAGCACATTTTCTTACTTGACATCATCCACAAGGGGAGATCTTGTAGTTCCTTATAAACATCTCGATTTCCAGCGTGGACTCCGGCAAAGTGATTCTTCACCCTCTCCAGCACTAAATTTAAAGTGAATAAGATCCGTTGTCACTGCTCAGCCAACATGTCCAGTGGTGTGGGGTGAATGCGTGTTTCCTGGGTACCAAGTGGGTATGGGTTTCATCTGGTTTTGCACACCTGCATTATCTTATATTAGCTAGAAGTACGCTAAAGCACTAGGTTCCACACAGCCTCCATCTTGGATTTGTGGGCATGGGCTTGAGCTGAGTAAACTTGGTGGGTCCAATAAGGGTTGTGTATGGGCTAAGTGGGTATGGGTTAGAACCACCCGGGCAACACACCTGTCATCCATTCCCAATCAGCAGCCATTGAAGGGCAGTTTCAGCTATGTGCTGGTGCTATGTGTTTGCATGGCTTGTTTCCGTGCGGCTTGTCGTTTGCCAGCTCAGTTCTCTCGTGAGCTAAGCGGTGACCTTTGTATGTTCCATGCTCTTATGGATTTTGTTTCTTCTTCTTTCTACCATGTGACTCTTTTGAATTGTTTGTCTTGTGGATATAATTTTGTTGGTCTGTCCAACCTTTGGTTAATTTTCACATTTGTGTTCATGCAAACCTAGTTTAAGAAAAGTATTTTCCAAATTGGATCAAGTCTTCTGTCTTGTCACTTGGCATTGCCATTGTCCTAGCACGTAACTACCGTATTTTTCGGACGATAAGGCGCACCGGACTATAAGGCGCACCTTCAGTAAATGGCCCATTTTTAAACGTTGTCCTTATATAAGGCGCACCGGACTATAAGGCGCACCATTAATGCATCATGTCAGATTTTTAATCCAAATCAATCCATTTTATCTTTTTATTTTCAACTTCAGATGCAAAACATTACTTTATAATCACAAAATAATGATCCATAGTCTTCAGCGGGCCACTTATGATTGATTTCACGACACAATGCTTCGGGCCTGTTTGAATTGAGAAATTTGGTCCACATATAAGGCGCACTATCGGCTTTTGAGAAAATTTTTGGTTTTTAGGTGCGCCTTATAGTCCGGAAAATACGGTACATCTAAGTCACCAAAACCACTTGGACCCCTAAATGGGCAAACACAAATGGGGCCTGCATGAGTTGCATATAATTTGTCCAGTGGGAACCCACACAAGGAGCATTCAGATAACCAGTTCAAGCCCCTATAGTCAAATACACACAAGGTGGGACATTTGGAAACCACGTAAGTCCCAGTTGGAGACCATGTGGGCTAACACAGGTGTGCCCCTTGTGGAACCCTGGAGCAAAACCAGATGATACCTATGCCCATAGCCCATGTTAAAACCCACATGTGGCCCAGATGGAAATCTTGGCTGGGTGACTGGGAAGCAAGTCGACTGTGTTTGCACCCACAACAGCGCAAACACCCGTTCAACCTATGCACGTCTACAAAAACACCTAAAGAATATAGAATGTGTACGTAATGAAGTGGCCAATGAAAGGGCAGCGAAGGGCAATGATTCAGCCTCACCAGGGCAAAACCAAAGTATTCACGCGTCCTTGTCGGCTGCGATGGAGCCAACAAACCAACAAATCTCTTGACACAATCTAAGGGCTCCAAATCCAATTGCCTCCAATTCGGCTAGTTAATTCTCAGCAAGGACGACCTTGAACAACTCTGGCAGTCTTTCCTGAAAACTTTCATAATTGTTAGACCACACGCAGCCTTTAAAATGTTTCCAGAATCCAATGTTTAAGAAAAATGGCCTACTTAAAATGTTTCTTGCTAAAATAAGCTCCCGACAAACACCTGCAAAATGTGCCCCATCTTGGCCATTTTACATCAGATGTCTCGCTTTCTTTGGAAATCAAATTTCCCTGTGGAGCAATACATGTAATTTGGAATGTCAGAGAGCAGCCACAATTTGCAGTTTTTCTTCCAAGCATGTGTCTTCTTTTGTGATCAGCTGACTGATGTTGCTACGTTACTCAGACCCGTTCTTGTAGTAAGGTGGATTTTTTTTCAGAGCCTAGTTTAAAGGTTGAGTCATTTTTTCTTTTCTTTCTTGTCTTCTCTCTTCAGTAAATTTTTCTAAATGCCAAATTGTTTTGGTATAAAACTCCTAAAGACTTTGAAACCAGAGCAACATTTTCAACTCTGTTTATTCCCTGTCGCTCAACCTGCAATGTAAATCCATCCTACCAGACATCAACAGATTATTTATTTGAACAACAAACCTTGTCAGATTTGATTTTCATATTTGAGGAGATACTTGATAGGTGGGTATCAGTATGTGATTTTGACGGGACTCCACTATTTAGTCTTTTTGGTGTGTTTTTGTGGTATATCAGAATAGGAATCGATTGGTTGGTTTTGATTCGTGAGGAACGATTGTGGAGGAATCTAGTCATATTCATACTTTGTCAAATAAGTTCTAGCGTAATATCTGCATTGTTTCCAGATATGGTAGGAGTGAACATGTTTTCAGATTTATTCTCAATCTTCAGCTCATCCGCATCTTGAAGAAGATACAATGTTGTTCTTCCATGCGGCACATTGCGACGTTAAAGCCTCCTAATGGGAACGTGTCTATGTTATTGCAGAGCATTCAGTCAGTGAAAAAAAAAAAAAAATCAGCGCGCCATCTTTGATTGTGCTGACGTGTGCAAAGCGGGAGCACACGGCTGTGCGTATGAAGTCCAATAATAATAATAATAATAATAATGAAAAAAAAAGTGGAATTTGTTACTTTCATGTTTGGGGGATGTCAGCTCCAATTTGAGCTAGCGTGCTGCCTTGAGGGACAAACATGAACGATGAACTCATGAAGTGCCGGCAATCAAGTGTCTCTCTTTTTACACTGAGCTAATGCTATCAGGCCAATTAGAATGCCACTTCTCAGCTAAAAACAAAAAGGGAAACATTGGAGTCTGCTTTTTGCATCTCGATCTCCATTTCTTTTGAGAGAGCCTAAGTATTAAAGGGGACATATTTTGCAAAAGTCTTTTTTTTTTTTGGGCTAAGGTTGGATGTCCATGCTTTTCATCGGACGACAACTTTGAATTTGCAATCGGAAAGCATATCATATGACTCATAAATGTAAATACTAGATGAAACCCAATGATATCAAAAATTACACGAAAAAGCATCCCCAAATATAATCTGACTGTTTAGTGTGCAAATGCTGCATGAAACATTAGCCAGACCTCTGCGGATTTAATCCGTTTTCCAAGCGCTCCATCAACCTTCAGCTATTTTTTTTCCCAGACGAGACAGTAGTTTCAGCGTGTATGATTAATAAGATACAAATGTGCAACGGATACTTGATAAATGACTGGGCTTTCATATTCATGATGCCCAATGAATATGCAGCACCGGCGGCTTGGGCCTATACTTGATTGATCAAATGTATTCCATTCATCACACATTTTGTGCTTAATTAGCATATTTGAAGCAACACCATTAAGAGTGCAGCACTATGGGCTATTTGAGAGATATGATGTATGTATGCAGATGAGCGCACATCCCTCTTTGTCTAGTACAGCACGACAAAGAATCATTTCTGCCATGCTGGGGAGAAATTGGAAAAAAAAAAGCAGCAGTTGACAAATGTTTTCAAAATGATATTGTGCACATAGTCTATGAATATTGTTTTAATTGCCGTTTGTTTTATTTGTTACATGAGAGCTACATGAGATTTGGATGCCAAATTAATTGTTTCTAATTGGCATTTGAGTTGCAAAAAAAATATTTGCTTGGAAAGACGAATTTAGAAGTCATCTTAAATCCGTACTTATGAATTAGAAAATAGTCTGCAAGCTAAAAAAACAAAAAGGTGACGACCTGTAGGTTGTGTCTGGAGGTTTTACACAACAACCCAACTTTGCTGAAATTGCAAAAGGTCTCTGACATTCTTTGCTCAATATTATGTCATTAGTCAAGCTTTTAAAGATTTGATGAGTTGAAATCTTTTTTAACAGTTTTTATGTATGTGGGTGACAGTCCTGTTATTTCCTTTGGGGGAATTTGTTTTAATAGAACAAATTGGAGGTCAGCTGGCATCTCGGAGCGGATGGCGCTGAACCTTTAATATTCCGCCGTACATTTGTTCGTGGAAGTTTTTTTGTCAGCGCGGTGAGGGGAAAATGAAATCATCTCCTAGAAAAGAAACGGCTCTCGGCAGGAGATTTCTCCAAAAGGGTTGTAATAACCTGCACGGGGAGGATAAATTGGAGGAAGGGGAGTCAGGATGTGGGTCATTATGGCTCCAAGTTCTAAAGGCCTTCATTAAACACATGAGCTAGTCATTACCCTGCTGCAGACTTGATGAACATTGTCCGCCCTCCTCACAGCAACCCCCTCCTCTTCCTCGGCTTCACAGGCCCAATGATGTAGAGCGTCCGTGCTTGTGTGGCGAAGGGGGAAGCGAAATCTCTCACACACACAATCTCACACACAATCTCACACACAATCTCACACACACACACACACACACACACACACACACACACACACACACACACACACACACACACACACACACACACACACGCACAAAATGTTTGTTGTCTAGCCGAGCCATCGCATTTGGATCGCAACATCATCTAAGCGCTGTTTTTTGGCATTAACGACAAGAGTCCGATTTTTCACTTAAAGCTCTGCAGTGGTGTTTTGAAATTAAAAAATTAGAAGGGTGGAGTACGACTGTACAGTAAACTTCTGCATATTTTGTCTTACCGCTCAAGTTTTTACCTTTTGCCTTTCTGTTGGAGTAGATTCAACTCTGAAAGTTTTTTTTTTTTTATCGTTCTGTGATTACTCAGATGGAGACAGTCTTCTTTGATTAGTTGACGGGGAAAAATGCTGAGTCATCAGAATGTATTCGTGGCCCATTTATGCTCTGAATGATGATAGTTGCCACCCGTACAAGAAAATTAAAAGACTAACTAGCTAACAGAACGCAGATATAGTATAATTCTCAAAGTCGATGTTGGTAGACTCAATTTAGAAAAAAAATACCAATTACCGTATTTTCTGGACTATAAGGTGCAGATTTTTAATTCAAATCAAATCATTCTCCATTTTATCTTTTTCTTTTCAACTTCAGACGCAACAAATTACTTTATAATCACAAAGTAATGACCATAGTCTTTTTGATTCATGATTCATAGTCTTCAGCGGGCCACTTATGATTGATTTCATGACACAATGCTTCGGGCCAGTTTAAATTTAGGAATTTGGTCCATATATAAGACGCACTGGAATACAAGGCGCAAAGTCGGCTTTTGAGAAAAATGTTGGGTTTTTAGGTGCACCTTATAGTTCGGAAATTACGGTACTTATGTTACTGCATTTTAAGATTACACAGCACTCCGCATTGCAAACTTGCTTTTGTTGTTGTATCATTGTTTGTTATTGCTGGTGGTGATAAAAGCTATCTCATAAAAACGTTCAAATTTTATTGCGACATTTTTCATGTTTATGCTTAAAAGTTAAATGATTTTCTCTTATAAAATAGGCTTGTATTTTTTTGTGTGCTAGTATAACATTGTCCACCGTAGGCGATTATACAATCATCTAAAAAAAATATATCATTGAAGCTGTTTGTATTCCAGAACTCCAACATGAAAAAGACGTCTGAACCCTGTGACCGCATCAAAAACTTTCTATATTTTTGTTGTCATTTCCCTCCAAAGAGCCTCCTCGGAGCGCCGCTTGCTCTCCAACATAATGGCCTCGTAGGCGAATCGGGGGAAAAAAAAGAAAAAAAAAAAGTCCTTAAATAATTGATCGCTTTAATCTGCTCACTGAGGTGTGGGCTCTTTGACAGTAATTATAAATGCGTGCAGAAATTATAGCGGAATACTTTAACTGCATTAGGAGTCATCTGATGAACGAGGTGATTGCCGGCTCATTTCCAACAATGGGGGCCACGTCGGTGTCACGCGCATTGGAATGGCTGCCGCTTTCCACCCATTTACTATAAAATGTCACTCGCCTGTTATAAAATAGCCATTTGATGGGTCGAGGTAATTGAGAACGAGAAAAAGAGATGAATTGCATAAAATGTTTATGAATTTAGGAGGCAATTATTTTTTAATAGCCTTGAAATAATAGAGCTGAAGGAAATATGTTTAATTGTTATGATAGCATCTTGCAGAAAAGCAATAAAGGCCGACATGAGGAAATATCTCGGCGCTGCATCTAAACGCCATTATGTGGAGATGAGGAAGTATTGTACACTGCGGCCTTGTTGTCCTTTATCTCACAACGCTTCTCACTGTGAGATTAAAATGTGTTCCTGTTTCCACAATTGAATAAGATGCATCCTGCAGCTCTATCATTTCCTAATAATGTCCTCAGAGCAAACGTGGTACTTCAAGTCCATGCCAATATTCATCACTATTAGCTGTTGTTTACACCCTCTCTCTTTGCCATCAGGGGCATTTTTACGACATTTGTGGAGGAGTGAAGGCTGAGCTAAGGAGGAGTCCATTTAATCCTGGGCCACTTCCATTTAGCACGAGCTAAAAAATGTCCTTTGCGGGACACAACTATCAAGAGCAGTTGTAGGGGTTTATAATGTGTGTGTGTGTGGGGGGGGGCAAGTCCAAACGTTCTCGTCATCTTTATCCTGATTAGGGTTAAGAAAGCCCTTGAGCAAGGCATCTAATCCCCATGAAACTCACTTCAGTGCAGCAAAATAGAGAGCGGAATGTAAGTTAAATTGCCCTGTGAGTGTAATAAATTGAACCTAAAACGATACAATATATAAAAAACAGAAGTAATAAAAAAATAAATAAAAAAGACACAAGTGGATATCAATAAATTGAAATATAGTTGTGTTCAATTATTTCAGTAATTTGATTTAAAAATTGAACTGACATATTTGCATAATGCAGATGTATTACTCGATATATCGAAGATATTTTTGTGAAAGGGTTTCACAATTTCTAATCATCAGTAAACATTTTATTTTCTTCACATTTTATATCCACTTTATTTTTCCCTTCAAGCAACTTCATTATACATGTGTTGAATTTTTATGAAAAAAACCCACACATTTTTCCATGTGATTGATTTATCCACATCAGTAGACAGAAAGGTGACAGTTAATGGAGTTATTTTTAAGATAGGAAGAAAAAAAAACAAACATATCCAAAATAGAATATTTCTCTTCCTTGCTGTCATGTCCTAGCATGTTATATTTATCTTTTGATAAAAAAAAAAAAAATGTTAGGCTATTAACGCGCTGCTACTGTCTCCTGTGATATCTGCTGAAGGTATCAAAGATACAAATTCCGCCATCGGGACTTGCGCTTGTTAAGACTGTAATTGGTACCATGTTGCATACGTGACGATATTTTACTCATAGCCAATGATTTGAAATGAATAAAATAACAATACAAGCTGTTATCAAATGTTAACTCTTTATTTGAATATGTAAAAAAAAAAAAAGGTGCAGGGATCACCGGTAACATTTGTCTTGCAGCTTGTCCTCATTGCATGTTTTTCATTTTCATTGGAAATAGTTTTTGCTTTTGAAATGCTCGGGCCACTTTTGAGACTTGTACAGAATCCAAATTGATGATTCAAGACTAAAGTGCTTTTACTTTCGCTCTCTCTTTTATAATGGGACACGAAACATCTTTACATAGAAACAGACTGTAGAGCTCTGCGCAGAGCGATTCGGTGTGTTCTGTATCCCAAAAGTTGCAAAGGTACAATTATCGTTTCATTATGTTGACTTTCAAATACAATTGAAACTTGGCATATCATACAAATAATAAATAGTAGTCATAGCCGTGGCTACGCATGCAAGCATTTATGTTTCTTCAAGCAGTAATCCACTTCATTACTGGTGATGAATTGGAGCAGGGTGCAAACGTTTCTTTTAGTGTCGCCCAACGTTTTTCCAACCAGTGTGTCTTTGCCGCCACTCCGTCAAATGTTGAACAGTACTACGCAACGCTCACTGGGAAAAACAGTTGAAATGTCCGACCCGTGTGTTAAAACAAGAACCGTGTCAATAAAACTATTCTTTGTCCATCTCCACGTACTGCGAGTGGTTGTCAGGGGATTTGCTGTGAGTTTTACTCAAATGGAGTTTGACGGCGTGATTACTGGCGAATGTCCGACAGCACAGCTTACATTTAAACTTAGAGTCACCGTCCTCGTCCGGGACCAGAGTCTCTGAGACCCGGACGCCGAGAACCTTCGGGACCTCCGCCTCGTCCACCTTGATCTGATGCTCCACCGGCATCTTGTTCATGTCTTTGATTTGGAAGCCCAGATGGGATTCCAGATGGGAAATGAAGGAGGTCGGCGACCTGAACTGGGAAGCGCAGTCATTGCAGTAGAAGACCGGGTGACCCGTGTCCATGTTCTTGAGGAATTTGGTGCCTCCCGTTTTCCGTAACTGGTACTTCACATTAGCTAACCAATGACTTATGGTGGTCATGGAGAGTCCCGTGAACTTCGAGATGTGCATCCGCTCCTGAGGGCCGAGGTCTGAGAGAAGATACTTCCCCTCCGAGGTGAGGAAGAGGCTGGAGGCGAACTGAGCTTGCAAGATGAGAAGATGGCGAGGATTCCAGTTGGACTGGCGGCCTTTGCGCTTGTGGACGGAGTAGACCTCGGCCGACACGTCCTCAAAGCGCCTGACGTCCGATTCCAGTTTCATGGCCGGGAGCCTGGATGCGGCGGGCGGCTTTGGCGTGGTGGCTTTGGGAAGCACTTTAACCATGTCGGCGATGTCGGACAGAGCGTACTTCTGTGGCATCGGGGTGACGGGCTGCAGCAGAGAAGATCTCGGTTTGCTGTGTTTCGATTTAGTCAGGTCTATGGGTTGGTCATCGGTTGGAAAAAGAAATGTTTTTGATTTCGGCTTATTCCTGGCGGGATTACTGAGCATCAATGAGGGCTTGTCGCTGCAATTGTTAGTGTTTGCAAAAATTGACTGGATGTGAGAAGATAGTTTGTCTGCTCGCGAGTTGTTGGGCTTGTTTGCTTTGCCCAAATGATTGTTCAGAACTGACTGCAGAGCACTAAGAGGGTTTACGGCAAGGATGTCCAGAGTGTCTTTGAGAGGCTCTGTGACGCCGGCAGAGGGGCTTGGAGTCTTGCCCCTGTCGAAAAAATCGGGGCTCAGCTTCCCTTTGATCGGCTCACTCCCGTCATTCCCGCAGTCGGCATCTGGCTTTGAAGAGAAAGAGGAATCATCCTGACAATCGCTGTCGTCCGTCTCCATCAGATCAAGCTTCACACTTGGACTTTCCTTCCCGTCACTAATCACAACCGTTTCTTGTTTGATGTCCAAGTTCTTATGCGTCCCCTGGGGACTTTCAACGCCAGTGGCACCAAGGTACTTCTCCTTCGGGGCAAGCACCCTCAGCTTTTGGTTGAAAGTTTGCTTCAGCTGAACAGGGGGTGAGGCAGCTGTGATGGGGTTGCTTTTGATGATGCCAGAGATCTGATAGGCGGCGTGAATGCTCGGATAGGCACTCCAGCTTGGCGTCCCTGTTTGGGCTTTATTGATAGCCGAGGCTACTGTGTTAGCTAAAGATTTAAGAATGTCTCCGCCTCCGCCAGAGTCTTGCTCCAGATCTTCCTCCCGAAGATAAGGGTACTTAAATCCCCCATTTCCTGCCTTTTGATCTTCACCCTCTTTTTCTTTGTCATCTTTTGCTTCCGTTTCTTCCATTTTGTTTGATGCGCCCTCCCCTTGGCCATCTGTCTCGCTGCTTGCAGGGGAAACATTCTTGGGAGACAACTTTTCTCCATCCGGTTCACCGGCGGTGGGCTCGGCTAACCCCTGGATTTTCTCCACAGACAGGGGGTCAAGCGATAGCTGTTTACCCTTCTTGGAAGCGGAGTTGGTCACCTTGATGAAATGTCCCGTCACCATCATGTGTGTGGTGAGTTGCTGTAAGGTGTCATGGGAGCTTCCGCACTCCATGCATTTCAAAATCTGAGACTTGCACGTCTCAAACTGCCACGTGTAACTCGCACCGTTCTGATAGCCAAAGCGATTGTTTGCGTTCGAAACTGCACCGGCGCGTTGGGTGTCGCCGTAGCCGGGTGCGCCCGTTGTAGAGTCGGGGGAGCACGGCCTAGCGCTTTCAAAGGCGCGCTTCTTTGCTGGTGGCAGTAGTTTGGGTGTGATTACTGGGATTGGCTCCTTTAAAGGCACTTTTTGGTAATGCTTAGTTTTGATCATATGGACGCTCAGATCCTGGAGAGAGTCAAACGAATGACCACAGAACATGCACTTCAGAACTTTCTGCGCATCCTCCTTCCCTTCCAGATCCTGCAAACTACGCTTCTTGGATTTAGAGGATGATGTGGAGGAATTACTCTGTTTGCTGACGTTGTTGTCCTGGTAGTGGCCACTCTTGTTCATGTGGACCGTCAACTCCACCAGGGTGTCGTAAGCAGCACTGCAGTCTTTACAGCGGAAGCGGCTAGCGCCTGTGAAGACGGAACCGCAGGGTTTGCTGTTTTGACGGTACAAGTGGACCGAACTGAAGAGGTTGGGTTTGGACAATGGTTTCGGGGAGACGGTCTGCTGCAGGGTCTTCGACAGAGCATCCTGGTGCCAGTCGAACTCACTCTTGGCGCTTCCGTTGGTGCTGTCACAGTTGGCTTTGCTGGTGTTTCTGCCCAATTTCAATTCCGTCCCAACACCTGTCCAGTAGGAATCGGAAAGAAAGTTTGCATAGGCCGCTCTCATTTTCTGCAAACTGTTGCCCGTTTCCTCTTTGCGTTTAGAGCTCTCCTCATCCAGCTGAGCGTCACGCGGTGAAGAGTTCTTGAAGTCCGACAGTCTGTCGCAGGTGTCGCTAAGGTGTGACTCCAGATCCGCCTCTTGGTTCGACAGGAGACTGGAGGGAGAGTTGTGGTTGCTGTAACTGTTGGTACTCTTGATGTCCAGCTCGCGATCTTCGGAAACTTTGGGGCTCGTTTTCTCTGAGGATTCCTCCTCCGTCAGGGTGTCATTCTCTGCATCTTCCTCGACGATGGAGTCGTGAAGAGCAGCATCTTCATCATCAGGCATGTATACTGAAAAGACAAATGAAAGACACAGAGGAATTAATGATACTCAGTGTCAAGACACGGTCAACACAATGCTTCATCAAAATAAAACTTATTAGCATCACGTCAACAAAGTTTCTTCTTTGGAACACACTAAGCATTTCTTTATTTTGTTTGTTCTTATTAAAACGATAATAGTCTAAGGAAATCTGTATTTAAGCTAATGTTAAAAAACAAAAGTCTCGCTGTGAGTAATATCACACATTGAACTAAAATGGCGCAGAACGCGTAAGGCAAGCTGATGCATTGAAGTGGAGTGCGCATAATGGTTATTGTAAATGCAGTCTGAGACTCATGACTTGTCTGCAATTACTGTCATAAAATGGTGAATACCATTCCAAATGCTCATCCCTAATTCAGAATATAAACTACACATTCGAGCCGACATTTGTGCCTCGTGAGACCGGCTGGCGCCGGATGCGACGTCTTCACCAACAGTCCGCCCGCCCGCCCGCCGCAGTCTGTGATTCACGACGGGCCATCGACTTAGTGCTGTGTCCAAGGCTTTTCTGGCCTCAACTTGATGTGTTTACAACAGTCATTGGCGACTGAGTGACAAAAGCAAATTGATTCTTTGGAGGCCTGTTAACTGTTATTGCAAATGACCTATTCCACAGTGATTAAGGAGGCCGTGAAGTGCGGTGAAAATGCGAACCTTGAGCTTCTCTGCGCCAACCCCGAAGCCAACACAAAAATTTGACGTACTAATGTCGCGACATGCGCGAGCGACAAATTAGAAGGCGATGGGGAAACATGACTTCAGCAGATGCTTTGCGAGCGATTCGACATCAGGAAACGGATTTTGCTGACGGCGAAACAGAATTATGTTGCAAATGCGAGCGATGATGAAGAGCAATGAAACTGTACATAAATAACAACTTTCGAGAGATTACCGGCAATCTGTCAGGTCTTTATATTCCCCCCGACAGCCTCGTAAACAGTAATTACATCTTTCATTATTCACCTGTTCCTTCTCCCAACTCATACTGCACAAACATTATTGCTTTCATTAACAGATAATTAAACAACACTATTACTAATTGGCACACTTCCCGTCACGCAATTAGAAGAAGTCTGACTCAGCACGGAGCATTTCACGTGGCTGCGGGAGAAAAAGGAAAATCTCTTTAAATGGCCGTCAACGACATCACGACTGCCGTTCTCCTCGCAAGACACTTTGCCATAAACGAAGTTTGTCAGCACAAATCTGAGATGTTTTCCACCTCGCAGCCATGCGGGGAAAATGTGCATTTTGGGAGAGAGACTTGGCAGATGTGCTCTCCCACTTAAAAAATGAATGGGACATAACAGCCGTGTCCGGGTGCACTTATGCCATTCACGTGGTTAATATTTCCTCTCTCCACAGAGCGGCGTGCGCCGGTCCCACGCCGGCCGGCCGGCCGGCTTTGGAAATGCCTTGCTTCTTTGCTTTCTGAAAATAAAACTTTTTCCTTTTTGAATCAATATTTCACAAGCGCCTGCAGAGAAAGCCCGGAGGTGAGTTGCTTGCCAGCTAATGGACACAAGATGGAGATGGGCTTTGGACTTTTAAAACAAATATAGAGAATGTGGCATCATGAACACACAAGAGCCCTCAACGTGCCATGACCTTGATCCGCCGTAGGAGCGACGTTTTGATTGGCCGACCGATATCCGTGATGGCCTCTAAAACACGCTGGATGCTGAGGGAACGTGGAGATATATTTTATTTAGAGTTTTATATGTAGAAGGAGAACACCGGCGGCTCTGACAAGCTCGAGTGGCAAGAACAAACGTCAAAGTGGAGCTATTAGTGGTTTTCAGGCTGGAGGGAAAGTGAACGCGAATGCTTGTTGTAAATTCTAAAATTCACGTTAACTTCACCCCTTTTTTTAAGAAAATAATTGTGCATTCCGCAAGGGAGTCTCACCGCTTACTGTAATATCAATTTCAATACGAAGGTCTGTCTTATCGCACGGGGCAGAATCGTGGGAGATTAACAGCTGCCCTTCCCGCTCTTCTACGCGGTTCTATCAGATGGCCCCGAGTAGCAAACTTCCAGAGGCACCAATTAACCTTCTGGCAGGCGTTGCCGGAAAGCCCCTCTCTTGCCTTTCACTCGGCGTTTTGTAACTCAAATGTTTCCTAACAGCCTTTTATACAAATTGAGATTCAAGGACAAGACCAAAGATGGATAATTACGGTAATAGCAATGTCATAAACGCAAGGCTCACATTTACTCAGTGGCAGAAATTACAGCCCGTATTTTAGAGGTGGCCCTTTTTTCCTCTTTTTTTATTTATTAATTTTCTTATAAACACATTTTATATTTGTAATCATTATTCCCATTACAATTTATGTCCTAAATGCAAATTATGATGTTGCCTAGTCGCGCAACTATTTTTCTATTGGGATGAGGATTGCATTTGTTCAAGTGCATGGACAGTGCACTCGATGTGCTTCAATTACGGCGGTGACCAAGATTTGAGTGATGAGTCACATTCTGCTTCCTGGCCATGTCACATGTCTCCATAAGTTTTGTTAGACAGAACCTCCAGAGTAAAATCATTAGTGCCCCATCATGTGATTTGAGGCTCACACAGCAGAGGAAGGACAGAGAGAAATGACAGGAGCTTGGTCAAAACAGAAAAAATGGCAGTCAAACAAAGCAGAATATACAACTTCCAGAAAACTACGAGTTGAAAGTTGGCGATTTGAAGCATCTTATTTCCATTACAAACCACCGCAGAAGAAGAAACCAGCCCACCCTCACTCAAAAGGTCTTCCAAAAATACTGCCATGGGGTCGGAAGAAGGCAACCTGACTACCTAGCTTGCAAAACAAGAAGCTGGCATGGCTTACAGGAGATTTAGCATGTCGTAAAGCACCGTTAAAGCCTCCAATCTGTGTCAACGCAAATTTATATCTTCAGACGGAGATATGCAAAGGTCAAAAAAGCCGAGGTGTCCGTCGTTAATCAACCGACTGAAGTGTTTAGAACCTTTATCCGTGAAAGCAGGCTCTTGGCATAGTGAGGCCGAGATTTACAGAGGCAGCCGCCTGTTTGTCAGCCAACACGCTCTTTTCCTCACGTCTACAGAAAGCGGCTAAGTGCTTCGGCCATACTAGATTACTTTTACGGCTACATCCACCCACTGGCAGCAAGTTGTCCAAGCCGATTGCGAAGAGCGTACAGCACCAAATATTTTGTGCGACGTTTGCAACTTCAGAGCGCACGATGCTGGCTTGCCTGCTCGAGAGACGATTCTCAGGATGTGTCAATCATTTGAGGAATTTTCTGTTTCAACACGCCAGCGTGTAAGAATGTTTCGCCCACAAAAAGGTCAACACCTCATTAAATTCTTCGTAAAAATACTTGCTACATCCATCGAGTTTAAGGCGAGATGTCATGTTTTCAACCATGTGTCCTACGTTTTGTGTGTTACCAGAGTAATGTTCAAAATGACGGAATTGAAAAGTATTTGAGAAATGAGCGTGTGACGCACGTGACCATTAGCTGCACCTGCAGGATTGGAGTGCTCCGCAACTAAAGACTTTACAATTTACCGTTAAAATTGACACCCAAACTACATTTTATATGTACAGCAGAGTGAGTTTAAACAAATGTCTTCTTAATCATTTCATGCTACATTTCTGCTTCTGCAGCTTAACAAAGTTAACGCCTGTGTGAGTTAAACATAAACAGCAACTTATCATCTTCATAACATTTCATCTTGAAATAAACAGTGTTGAATATAGCATTTTTGCATATTTGTGCAATCTCCGCATCCAACTCTGAGTTATGAAGTTAGCATTAACGCTAGTAGCTTTAACACAATGATAGAGTTGGCGACGATTGGAAAACGTTCCAAGTTTACGCAACGACACTAAAGTCCTATGCATCAATCAACTTGATTTTTAAAACAAACGGATTGAAAATATGTCACATTTGAAATAACAAAATGTAATTGGGATAGTGGGATTGAGGTAAATTGAGGTAAAAGCCTTCAGAAACAAAGCAGCAAAAACAAATGTGGCTTGGCGCGATTACTAAAAGAACGCACTAAGCATGGACAAAATTGAAACACGTTAAAAGAAGACTGCAAAAACATTTACAATGTTTAAAAGAAATTATAGTCGTTTTTTAACTTCACTAAGAGCCTTATCTCATGATTTATTCGACACAAAGGTATTCTGGCTGCAGATGATATGAAGCGGCCGCAGCAATGACACACATGCTGTTGTTCTTAAAACAATCCATGTGGCGAATCCACATGATTCTCAACCTTAAGGTTTCACATTTATTACATATAAGAAATTGATAAATATCTTACTAATTCGGGCATGATTTCCAAATATTCAACTACCTTCACTAAAATACAAGAATGCACACCTCCACCCACAAAGGCTCTCAGGCTGTCTCAGGCTTCACTTTTGCTGCCCGCCGATCGATATCTCTTTTTACTTCTCATTGATTGCTTAGCGGCGGGAGCGACCTAAGCAGGACTGTTATGACATTTCCAGATTTCCCGCTGTCCTTGCAACAATCAATTACATGTGCATGGCAATCAAAACCTCTTTGGAAAATGAACCTGCCCCGTGACATTTTCATCTTGGAGATTTATGCCACGTAAAACGCAAGAAAAATGGCATCAGTGAACGTTCTGTGGTTGCTGTGGTAACTATCACCCTCTCCCTCACATCAAAGTACCAATTAATGGTGTGTGTCAATTTCAAAACACTTTAAATAAGTGTGGAGGTGTCAGTCAAAAGAAAAAAAGTTGGTTTCTAAACAAAGTTGAGCTGCTCGTTTTTGTGCCGAGAACAAGCGAAATAAAAGTCGTGTCCTCGGTGAGCTATGATTAGAAGGCGGCGCACAGCCGCCACGAGGTGTAATATTTGACATCTTGAGATCTGACGATGTGTGTGAGTCACGATCAAACGCCGACGCTGTCAGACATCCCGATGACAGACTTGATGACACGCTTGACGTCTGAAGTTAATTCTGAACGCAGTCACAAAAATAAAGGGGAAAAAAATGGCCGAGTGTTAATTCCGAGCCCCGCAGCCATCTGTAAATATCTGTGAATGCTTTTCCTCGTCACCGTTTCCTGTCAGGAAACAGCCGCGGTGCACGCGAGGACGCAGACAGAACAATCAAGCCCGGGCTGCCTCCTTTTGACAAAACATGTCTGGAGGTTAATTGACATCATGGGATGAAATAGTATTTGATTTGCCTTTAAACAGGAGCGTGTCATTACCTCCCTTCTGACCCATTATTTCCTTGAAAGTCTTGAGTCAAGCAGCTCTGATGACGCCCTCGAGGGACTTCAACTACTCTGCCACGCTACGACTGATCATTTCAGGGATTTAGCTAGCGGATGTGGATGGCACACTGCACACTGCTTTGGGGATGGGAATTTGGACTTGATCTCTTGATGGATAAAATGGAATCTGTTCACCAAATTTCGAATCGCGTTATAACCAGTGGCTGACATGAAAACTAGTTAGTGAACCCCGAACATTGTACGACAGTCAGTTTCGACCGGGTGGCTGGCTCGGTGTGCGGTAGGCCTCATCGGTAAATATGAGAATCAGTTGTTTGTTTGCTTGCCTGATGATTCTGCTTATTTATTCCTCTTAGACAAAAAAAGAACACAGAAGGACTTGGCCACTTAAAGCATCTTGTTCTGGACTATGATCGGGCTTTGAATTTTTGTGAGAATGGCGGAAAAGCAAAGAGGTAAACAACAACAATTCAAGATTTAAGAAGCAACCGTCACAAGGGGAGTTTGCCGCTGGCAAGGCCGGGGTGACGCTCACCTTTCTCAGATGTGCCTCTGGGGAAGCTCCCAGATAGTAGTTTTGAAAAAGTGGGTTTCTATAATCGCTCAGAAGTAAATATTCCCAAATGTTAGTCATCAAACTGTCTTGGGAAATTAATCTAGAGACAAAAAAATTCCAGCAGGATTATGAAAGTTAGAATTTCACCCATGATTGTCCTCTATCTCAATGTTTAAAGCTGTTGGACTGATAGTCTTTTTATTTGGACTGCTAAAAATTGAATGAGAGAATTTTTCACGATTTTCTAACAAGAGAAACAAAAACCGCGTAAAGCTTTTTGGTCTCCTGAAGAAATTAATTTATGTGGTCGCAAAATGTATATGTAAAACTGCACTTGCTCAACCCAAATCCTCCTGAGCAGGAATGGATACATTGATTTATCATGCATATCTCAAGATAAGACAAAGTGTCTTGAAAAGGGAGGGTTGCTGATTTGGTTTTGGCTCCAAAAAGCACAAGTCAGGGAAAAGCCCATCTTGACTTCTGTACGGATGACGTAGATTCTACTTTGAGCACATTACGTCCTCCACTAAGCACAAGTTATTCATGCAGATAAATGCCTCGTTCTCGTACAGCCTCAACCTGAATATTTGATGCCCTAATATAATCACATGAAAACTTGCGGCTCAAAAGAGGACAACAGATTGTGTGCGCGGCAAACGACGCTCAACTGGACCCCGAGCCAGATTAATACGACGGGATGGCGGATGCGACACCATCTCCTGCCATCTGGCTCTTCATTTGGCCAAAAAGGATCACAATAATTAAGGCAATTAATCAAAGAAATGTTTTCATGAGCCGCATTCGCTAAGCAGAAAAAAAGAAAAACACTCAGCACACATCCAACTCTAATGAGCATATTCACCCAGTCACCACCTCGCTTGTGATGTCATCCAGTGAGGTTGACACCCCTTTTGATGATAGAATATTCGGCGCCCGTCGACCCGAGGCCTAATTGGAAGCGAGCTGTCCGAGAGCGACACAATCTGCTACCCGGAACCCGGAGTCATCACTTTGATGACGCATCACATGAGGCCGCTGCTGCACCGACAGACCCGGAGCCAGATCATGCACCAGTACACACACAGGCATTGACGTCCTGCATCGTTTTGTCTTCTTTTAGATGATAAAAATGGAGAATCTCGAGCATCATTAGCGCACTTCATCTTGATGCAGGCAGCCACAATTATACTGTAGATGCATTTGCATCAAATCTGTTTTAAAAACCGTTTTAAAATTCCTTCAATATCTTTACAATGTCATTATCATATGTACTGTATTGTTTTATTAAAACATTCCTTCAAAATCTGAACAATGTCATTATCATATGTACTGTATTGTTTTATACGTACATTTTATTGACTACAATCTGTGCTCTCAATTAACATTTGCTGCATTAATCTGTAGGAGCCGTGAACATAATGCCCATTTGTACTTCAATTAATTGAGGTTAGGCTGTAAAATGTAAGATGAATAATTAAATTATTAAATTGAATTACTTTGAATGAAACAACAGCTTTGAAATCATGGTGATCCTATATTGGCTTATGATAACGGTGACCCGCGGATCAACTACTTTAACGTTCTGTAATAACCAGGAGACGGTCGAGACGTCTCTCACGTAGCGTTAGTACAAGCTCGGATTGTGTACAGTGCTGCTACTAACACACACAAATCAGTCAATATTTACCTCAAATGCAAGACATCGGATTGAGGTTGTAAGCACTTGTGCACTTGGATATATCCTTACGGGCATCCTTTAATTGTTTATGATCTATGGCAATGTTTACGGCATACAGTATGTAGATACGCCTTGAATGTTGAACAATGCTCAGCAAGCAAAACAATCAAGGCTTGATGATAAGGATGATTATATCTTTTGAATGAGAAAAATGTCCAACGTCTACAAACAAAATTGAAGAAATAAGAATGAAAAATGACTCAAATGTGGGATGCAATTACATTTAACACCAATAGGAGGAGTCCCGCAGCCGATAACCCGACTGTGACCTGAGCAAAGATTACAGTATGATGCCGCTCCTTAATCTTGCTTGACCTTTCCACTAACCCCACTTGGCATTTTGTTTAGATTCTGACTGCTGGGTTCAAATGGCACAATTTTGACGTTTTAAGGCACAATTGAGATATAAAACATAACAAACACGCACTAAAAACGAATGAAATACATTTAATGTTAATTTTATTGGACCGATAACTACATACTGAGGAGGTATGTAACTGTGACGGTTTACGATTTGGTACTGATCCAAATTATAATCGCTAGGTCAGTGGAGGGATGTTACTAAAACGCCCCCATAGCATCTTCCTCTGCTAGCAGGTAAATAAGAAGCCATCGGGGGGAGAGTGTTGGAAAGTCTGTACAAGTGAGGATGTTCAAAAGCCCCAGCTCGAATTTGTCAGCTTACAGATGATTTTTTTTTTTCACCCCCGCCCCGGCCGATCCACACACGCAGACCCCCAGTTCCAGTCTGTCGGCTTAACCGGGCCGGCCGTGCTCATGACACGGCTCTCCCGCAGCAATGCGATGAGGTCCGATGCTTCCTTTCTGCAGAACAGCAGTTTACCCCTCGTTCACCCTTATCAGGGTGGGGGAGCCATCATCTCGCCGTACGCCACTCAAAGAGCGCAGCGCATATTGGAGCTGACCGCTCCAGCAAACAGGGCGGCGCTAATAAAAGAGCATCCTGCTCGCCTTCAGATTTCCCTGATGGACTGTCAGTCAGGAATGTTTGCGTGGCGGCCGCCAGGGAAGTGGGCAGACGTTTAAAGGACCTCGCAACACATGAGGCCTTTGTTCTGCTTAGGAGACACTGAGCGCCTCATTTCACTCACTGTGTGAACGCTGAGAGATGAGCTTTCACACTAACGCGATGGCACATCCTGAAATTTGCCTTCTTTTTTCCAGTCCTTCATCTGCTTGTCTGTATTGTGATGAATAGCAGCACCAGAACTAATGCCATTCCAACTCCAACAAACATTTTGGAATCACGGCCTTGGTATGGAGTTAGTAAATGGAGTGTGAATGTTTTGAAATCCAGGTTAAAATCTTTTTTTATTTTATTAAGGTTTATTAAGCTTTACATTTTTTTTTTATGGTTAGCAAGTCTGCTTCTCATTTGAGACTTTCTGAGTTCAAATTTTGTTGCAGGCCTTCCTGTCTGGCGTTTGCATGTTGAACTCGTGCAGGGTGTTCTACGGCTACTCCTGCTTCCTCCCACTTTCAAAAAACATCCATGTTAGGTTTATTCAAGATAAGGGCTGCAACTAATGATTTATTACAATAAGCGATTAATCTGTCGATTAATAATTTATCTTTCGATTAATCAATAAATCAGATGAACAATCCTTTTTTTTACATTGACATGAGTTTAAATTAATAGTTCAGAAATAATTACAATGCATTTCTTGGTTTGCTTTGGAATATTTTGAATAATTGGCAAAAATAATGATCATTGTTTTCCAAAGTGAAGCAAAAGGTTTTATTTTGAATAAACACAAAGATAATCAGTCTGCTATCATGGATCGAAGATTACACAAATTTGAGAATATTTACCCTTTAGAGGCTGGAACTCTGAACATTTGTGGAATTTTTAATTGAAAATAAACGATGAATTGATTATTAAACATAGTAATCGATTATTTGATAATCGATTAGTTGTCAATTTATCGATTAAGTGTCGCACCCCTATTGATGACTTTAAACGGTACATTGGTGTAAATATGACCAGCACCAAAGTAAAGAAAATAGATGGATCATTATTTTTCTCAATGGCACACAGATGGCCACTCCTCAACAGATCACTTGTTGCTTCCAACACTTACTGCATCACCTTCAGAAAAGCCATGATGATATCACAGAAGCGCGTCATTTCTCTATGTGTCCAATCAGATTGCGCTGACGTCATCACATTTGTGCTCACAACCATGTTGCAAGGTGTCAGGAAGCTGCTTTGACATGCTGTGATGGGACGGTTCTTTCTCTGCATAAGATAATGGACAGAATTTTAAAGATGCCGTGGCACTCCAGCACTTAGTCATGCTGCATTTACATACTGGAAGGAATCAGGAAATATCCCAGTTGAAGCTCACCAGGTCTGACCTCAAAGTGTTCCGGTCAAATATAATAATAATTTAAAAAAATGGCTGACTAGGATAAGAGTATTTGCCTGGAATTATACGTGCTACACCATAAGTGACTTGCCATTGTAAGCAATGCCATTCGCGATATTGTGCTAGATAGACGAAACGTAGAATTGAGGTAGTTTTACGTTAACCCGTTCATATTCCAAAATGACAAATGGATCGAGCAATGTCGAAACCTTAAGCCTTTAGAATCAATGTGCATTAATAATCAGACCTTGTGCGCCCTTGTGACATCACTTGTTATTTCATTAACTATATCGCACTCATTCCCGGTGGGACCTACGGTGACTCCCCCTGAGATGGCTCTCTCCCAGCAACATCACCTTCATATGAACCCAAAACAACGACCTGTCCTCCTCCCCCAAAAAAACAGCCTCCATCAAGGTCAGGCTCTGATGAATGTGATAGTGCAGCTGTGTGTATCCTATTAAAAACAATCTGCATGTCACTCCCCCCTGCCTGCTTTTTTTTTTTTTTTTTTTTTACGAGGCTGCTGGATGCGCTCCAGCCGCAGCTTTCCTCGTACAAGCACTTTTAAGTTTTCAGCAAAGGGAGGCACTTTTTTAACATTCCCACTTCATTAATAGTAGATTGCCACTTTTTCCCTTCATTAAATACAATGAGGAGGCTGCGGATGGAAGGTACGGCGGCTGCGAGAGTGCCTCGGCCCGTTGTTTCTGATGGGACCGATATGTGACAAGACAACGAGCGTATTGAAAACAGCCCCCCACCCAATAAAAGCCTCCCTAGCATAAAATGATCATTTTTAAGTGCAAAACTTGAATGGAGCTTTGTCACTCTGACAGCCCGTCGTGACAACAAGGCTGCCCAAACAGAGACAGTGTTGGCAGCCTCGCAGTTGAAAGTTTCCCTCTTCCAAAAACAGACCCTCTGCTGTTTGTGGATATTCTACAGCGCTGATATCTGCGTGTTGATTAGAATGAAAAAAGAATTGCGTTGAATCGGCGCTCCCCGGAGCAGCACATCAGCCATTGTGTCACCATGACAGTCACTCCATTGAGCCAATTATTTCTCTTTGACAAAAGCTGCTTAAAAGACTGCTGTCATTGTTGGAGTCATACGGAATAAAAAAAAAAAATGACATGACGGCTCTAACATACAACCCCACTAAGTATTACTTTTACCACTGGGAAATGATTCCTTTGTCTGGTTAAAGCTGAGGCCTTTGCAGCGCTAATGCAATCATGAGACCTTTGAAATGGAGATGTTAAAAACTATAATGTTTAGTCTCGCAGGCAGGGCAAGTCAATATAGTGTAGTTTAGTCTTTAACATTATGTAAATCCCCATATTCCCCGCCGCCTATATTTTACAATGGACAGCTAAAGGACCAATGAAAACATGCTTTATTGTGATTTTAACTGGTATGGCCATTGGCCAGCAGTCTATGAAGCATTTACGTCCACAACAGACCTAACGTTCTCGTCGTCTGAGAAAGAAAGCACACCGACAATACTATTAAAACAAGAGCTGACCCTTAATTCTTTGTTTTTATCAACCGAGAGCTGACAACCTTGACTCATGAACTTGTTTCCGTTGAGTTTGACAGATTAATGCAGGTCAAAATCTGTTGGCTTATTTAGCCATAAAACTACGAATTATGCTGATTTAAAATGTCAGTGCTTTGCAATCTGAGCTGGTTCAACCTTGATACATAAGGTCAATTCCTTTGTTTTGGATGTATACTGCAGACATTTGAGTTTTAGATGTCGTAACAGAATTCATTCTGTAGTCTACAAAACCAATTTACAGCTAAATGCATTCAACCTAATCAGGAAAAACTTGCAGCAAGACAATGGGCCAACACACACTGCCAACTCAACAAAGGACTTCATCAGGTGGGGAGAACTGGATATCGGTCAGGTCGATCACTGACAAGCATTTTCCCTCCTGATTGAAGGAAGAAACCCCCAGAAGCAAACAACAACTTGAAAGAGGCTGCAGTAAAGGCCGAGAACAAAAAAAAATCAAATGAAGAATACAACATTGAGGCTTGATGCAGTTGTTACAAGAATTTTGCCACCAAATATTCCATGTTAATCACTATAAATTAATTTAATAACCTCCGTTCCAATTTTTTTACTCACTAGAAAAGTGGCTTCGAAACAGAAGTCGCTCTGTCCTGAGTAGTTTACCACATCGAGATTACCATGAAATAAAAGGTGGATTCATGAACTTCTGTCTCTCATTCATCTTCAGTAGACAAGAAAAACAAATTGCCGTTCCAATACTTTTGCAGGGGACCTGAAAATTAATATTAAAAACAAATCTCAGATTTTATAACACAGGGTTTGTCATAGATCAGCTGAAGAAGGAAGAGAGAATTCATGTAGCATAAGCCCCATGATGCGGCCTTACAAATGCATCAAAGCTCTTCAAATATTGCCACTGGAAAAGTCAGAGCCACAACAATATTTTCCCTGCGTGACATTTGCGAGGTAAGAGAGGAGGAGTAGGTCGCTGACTTTTCTTCTTTATTCACGGCACGAGAGAGAGAAAGAGAGAGAAAGAAGAGAGTGGTTAATTTATTGAAAAGATGGTAGGCGGATGAAGCAGCGGCACGGAACTGATACCCTGCACGGCTGTAGGTTGTGCGCCGAAGGAGGGGGGCAAAGGGATGGGGGCGGTAACAGGGGGGGCCTGGGGGGAGCTGCGTGGACCGGTGCGACAGAGGAACGGTTAATGGAAATGAGTGACAGGCTTTCAGAATGATTTACAACGGGTGGCGCTGCGGCAGAGGCGGCGCTTGATGGATGATCCTGAAAGACGGAGACGAACCATAAATCATGTCTGGGAATCATTGACAGAGATAAAGGAGGGCGAGAAAAAGCAACGGCATTGACGTTCATTCTTCCAATAATGTACATTGACGAGTTACACTACGGAGCCTTAATTAAAAAGTGAACATGGGTTCCCCCCCCCAACCTCACCCACCGGCTGTCCTCCCCCATCCCTCTGTATTGCCTTATCAATGGTAATTAAGGATGCGGCATTCTTGACCCAAACACACTTCCGCCACGAGTTAAGTTTCTGTGCCAAAAGATAACTTCCATGTCTCTTTCTCCCCAAAACAATACCTGACATATTTCTTAGTACCGTATTTTCCGGACTAAAAACCTAAAATTTGATCAAAAGCCGACAGTGCGCCTTATAGTTCGGTGCGCCTTATATATGGACCAAATTCCTAAATTTAAACTGGCCCGAAGCATTGTGTCATGAAATCAATCATAAGTGGCCCGCTGAAGACTATGAATCAAAAAGACTATGGATCATTATTTTGTGATTATGAAGTAATTTGTTGCGTCTGAAGTTGAAATAAAAAAGATAAAATGGAGAATGATTTGGATTAAAAATCTGACATGATGCATTAATAGTGCGCCTTATAGTCCGGTGCGCCTTATATAAGGACACAGTTTTAAAATGGGCCATTCATTGAAGGTGCGCCTTATAGTCCGGTACGCCTTAAAGTCCGGAAAATACGGTACATTTTTAGGCACATCTTCATGGTTCTGTTGGGAAACATTGCATGTAGGCTAAATGCTAACATGTCCTGCGTAAGAAAAGGCTGCCATTCTTAATCTATCCATGCATTTTCCAGTGTTTATGCTGTCCGAGGTCATGGGTGAGCTGAAGCCTATCCCAACTGATATTGGGGGAGAAAGGCAGGATACACTTTGAACTGGTCATCAGTCAATCGCAGCGATATGCTAAACAATCAATCAGTCTCACGTTCACATCTTTGCTCTTCAACGATTATTGTTCGAAGCAACAGTGAGGAGTCGTCAAATAGCGGACTCCACTTTTAAAATACACTCAATCTGAAAATGCCATTCAACTGTTTGACTGAAGAAAAAAATCCTGCTCAATTCAATTCAATTGGATTTATTTGCCCCTCATCTCGGTGACGACGTTTACATTTTCAATCTTTTCTTTGTTGTCTTTAAGCACCCACGTCTTCGTGTATTGGCCGCAACCTTATTCCGGGAAGGGTCTACAAATTGTAGAACTGACCTAAGAGTTTGCATGTTTGATTTATTGTCTTAAAAATCAGACACATAGACAAAAGTGAGTGGTGCCACCATCTTGACGATGGCGTCGGTGTGTCTTGAGTGCAGATGGCACTTTGATAAACAGGAGCAACCCTGCAGGAGCCAACATGAGTGGCATTCCACATCAGCTGAGCTCGCTTTACGTGCGCACAATAGAGCAATGAGGTGAAAGTAATCCTAAACATCTGTCCGCTGGGTCCTACACGCACATGCTGTTTGTTCAAGTTCTAGGAAAGACATTAAAAAGTGGGGGTGGGCTTGATGGAAGGGGGCTGTTAGAGCAGATATCACTTTGTATTCTCGCCTCCAGAGGGATTACGCTCGTGTTGTCCCTCCTCGCCGTGTTGCCGCAAACAAAACATGCACATGTTAAAGCATGTCAGAAATAAAATTCATTAGCAGATTAAATCGACACAAATTGATTCTTGCTCATCAAGACTTTAGTCAATCACGTGACTCTAAAGGGAATAGCTGGGTAATATTTCCAATATTTGTTTCCCCTATTTTATTGCTGGTGTAAATAATAATTGATTGTTTGTCTTTGGCTCCCTCCTTACGTAGTCCAATCAAATACAGCAGGCCTATGCGCCATAAGACGGGATGGGGGGGGGGGGCATCTATGGGTGAACTCGCTCTCCCGCCATCCCACTGTGAGCAGACATGTTGGCAGGCCGAAATGAAAATGAAGAGACAATGGCCATCGAGCGTTTAGAAGCTGTGGCGATACAATCGGTCCTGAGCGAATGTGTGCGTGCTAAAAAATCATTTCCGTTTGAAGGCTTGAAGTTGTTCAGATCATGTTTGATCGCATCCCTGCATCAAAACACACTTTGATAGACAAGGCAAATAATTAGGTGTCATTCAAACGTCCGACTTCTTTCTCTTCGCCGTCCCGCTTTTATTATTTTTTTCCTCGTTACTTTCGTCTGCTCGCCAAACTCAAACCAAAGTCCTCGATCGACTCTCGAGCTCGACAAGTCAAAGGGCCGCTAAGTAATGAACTCCTCCGAGTCATTAGCCGATCGTAGCTCGCGCTGATCTTTAACGGTCTTAAAAGATGATCCATACGTTAATGAAGCTCGGTCTGCTGTTGGCTCGGAGCCCAAAATGGGACGGGATCAAATCCTTGAGGGATACTTTTCTCATTTTTGACTCGATTTAAGTACAACTGTCCAACGTGAGAAAATATGTGAGAAAATAGTTGTTACTGCATATTTTATCTAAACAAATATCAGTTTATAGAGCTAAGTCCCTTGGATTGTCCTCCAACTTAAAGATATACATAAATAAAAACAACTCGGCAAAAATGTTTTGGAACAAACAACTCGTTTGCTTTATTGTGCTAACATTGTTGCCATAACTTTCACTAATTCACATTTTAAGCTTTGTTTTGATCTTTAAATAAGATATTCCTTTTGTAGGGTTTCACATTTTTAATTTCGAGGGGGGGGGGGCGAAATATTCTACTCGCCAAACAAGTAACCATTGACAAATGGGGAAGAGAACAATGCACACCAAACGGTGAGCTTGCTGAAGCTGCTACCCAGGCGACCCAGCTCCGGGACAAGCTGTGGTATGGACAATTTTGACCAAGTATTCTAATTCAGAGCATGTTTGTGGCCATCGACCGTGCCTGTGCCCAAGCACCAGCAGGACGTCCTACAAGGGCCTCAAGCACGTAATGTCCGAAACCCTAACCCCTCCCTTCTCTTTGCCGCCGCTGAAGCTTCTGCCGGGACCACCCTGCCGGCCGGGCCGCGCCGCATGACAGGATGCTGCTACTCAGAACTCAGACCCGTCGCATTGTTTTTCTTGGAGCGTGTTGAAAGCAAATGGCAGTTAAAGGGCCGCAGTGCCCGCAGTAAAAAACAAAAGCCGTGCAGTCATTCATCAAAGTCCAAAAATACCCCCAACAGCCGACAACCCGCCCACTCCCCTCCGGGCCCGGTGCGCCTCCCACTCTGAGCTTTAACTAGGACTCCAAATAATTCCAGAAATGACAAATGATACTTATATCTCTGGCCTGTGCCGAATCAATAAGCATACAGAACAACGATCCATCTTGGGACGTATCGACAGATGTGGCTCAACATCTGTGAGGATGCGCTCGGCGGTTGCATTGTGGTGGGCGGGGCCAAGTGGACGTTAGTAAAAAAAACAATTGCGAGGGCTTCGGTTCATCCGCAATGTAGAGAGACCTTTCATAAAAAGCGGGATGCGGCTCAGTCCGACGAGAGCACCTCCACGTGGGTACATGGCAATTGCATGAACCCAAAGCGACCCCTTTGCTAAACCCCCACAACTGCCCCCGCGCACCGCCCCCCCAAGCACAAGAGCAGCTGACAGATCACACTTCAGAGCAGCTTTAGCTGCAGCTCCCCTTGAGGGGCTGTGATGGATGACTCCCGCCGCCACCTCCATCCTTTTTCTCATCCAATCTGACTCCTCGCAAGGTAGACCTCAAATCCGCTCTCAGGTTTGAATGTTCTATTTTGACTTTAAAGACCAAGTGCCTTAGAAATGGCAAATTAACAACAGATTCCGACTGAGTCAAAGGAAGCAATCTCGAAAATGAGAGCCCTGAAAAAAAGCAAGACAATGTGTAGGGACGAGAAGTCATTAGTACGAGGGGAGATGTTCAGACCCCTGCTGATCTGAAGGCATTGAAGAGCAGTTAGCTTAGCCATCTGGTAGACAATTATGGCGGAACAAACGCACCGCCTCAGCAAATAAAGCTCGCCTCATCAATCACCACAATGGCCGCAAGTCGGCCTCGTATTGGCTCTGATTTAATAACCCGATGAACTGCGGCGGTGTCAGCTGGTGAACATTCCTCCAGCAGTTTGTGCGTCCGAGAAGCTCCACATGTAAATAACTCAAAGAGGCTATTCGGATATGGTTTATGTGGGCTTTTGACAGACGGGATAGCAGACTACTAGCGATGGACGTTTGACTACTTTTCATTCATAAATTATGGAAAAATTAAGAATCAATTGATAAATCGATGTAGGTGTTAAAAAAATGCTCCTTGAGCCCCATTAAAGATGAATCCCCGCATCTGATGCCATGCCGGGCCTTTTTCGACAGCAAACTGAATCAACAGCGCCTGCTGGTAGTAAACCAGTACTGCATTCTATTTGGTCTCGTGACGCAATTAACAGTCAATTCCACACAAAGAAAGAATTGTTAACAGTCAATCAATGGATTATTCAGCCTGTCCCTTGCTACTGGAAATAAAAAGCACACTCCCTCTTAACAAGCTTTGACCCACAGTACGCACGGGTTAGGATGTGTCGATCCGCCGCGTACTAATTAAACGTATTGCGGGTAAACAATTCCAACAGAGATCAGCAAAACATCAATCCAAAATATGTAGAGTAGAACCTCCAAAGTAGAATGGATTTTCAATTAGTTGCTCATTGTATTATATTTCTGCACACGGCAATTCATGACTATTGTATGTTGACATTCATTTTCAATGTGAAGTTTGGAAAACTGGCACATTTAGCAGTCGAAATAATACGACTAGCATAATGTATGTTCTTAATGATAACTCAGCATAGAGAGAATTTGCATCAGTGAAAATTGAAGCTGGTGGAGGTTAAAAGTGACAAACGTTTAAAACATCCCCTCCTTCGGGTTTCAAGTCATTTCCTTAATTAACGTTTGCCTCATGCTTTTAATTGCGCTCACACTCCCCCGTGGGACCCGAGTGTGGCTTGTCTGGTAATTGCAGATGTTGATATGAGATGATGGTGCCGCCGTGTCAAGTTGAACTGCAGAATTTACAAAAGGAGGATGAGGAGGAAAAGGAGGGTGAGGGGAGGAAGAGGCTGAGTTTCACCTGAATGCAGGTCAGTCTTTGTGCGGTAAAAACTAAGCTGTGTTTTCTGGGTTGTGGCCCGCACGGAGAGAAAAGAAGTAGGCCACCGCCGCAGTCTCCAGTTCGGCTTTGTACACGCCTCACCTGCCAACTCGCGTTGTCCCTTACAAAGCTGGACGTGAGCTGCTCTGGCAACAAGCAAATGTTTTCGTTTACCTCGGGGGCATCTGTACTCGGTGGCAGGACTGGGAAGGGTCACACACTTTTGGTTTGGGAAACCGCAATATGTGCAAGACAGATTGAAGAGCAACTGCAAGGCGAGAAAACTGGACAGCGAGGCAGCTAGCTTTTGATTTTCAGTAATGTGCAACAATGAAGTGCACTTCTAGCTTAGTTTGACATTTACTTAATTTTTAAATGACCACATTAAATTTTAAAAACGGTATTGTTGGCTTAGATGAAAGAGCAGGACACATACAATCAGAAATAATTTGAAGAGCCGACCAAGAAAGAAGCCATTACATTTTAATGAGGATCAGGATAATGGTGCGAGTATAGATTTTTTTTTTTTTAACATGGATTGGTGGATCAAAGAGCTTGGAGTCTGAAGCTCAGAGCTAAACATCTTCACATTCAAATAGACAAGTCAAGGGTAAGAAAATAAAAGAATGAGGGAAATGTGAGCATGTCAACATGTGGAAGTAGTCGAGTCAGTCAAGCAGACAAACAAATGCTCACAATGAACCAAAGTTAGACAGTAGACACACTAATCTGGGGAATCGCACTCCATCGCCCTATTTTCATGATTTTACTAGTCTTTTAAAAAAAAAAAAATTCTGCTGCATACTTCCATTGTCTTGGTTTCTTTCAGTTTTTCTTTCTTTGGCAACCCACTGAGGTTACAAACTATTGGGCCTCAATTGACCAGGATACATTTTGAAATGTGAGTCGGCGACTGACAAGCAGTGACCATGTCATCCATGTTAAATTTCCAATGTGTGTGTTTTTTTTTGTCACCTTTGCAAATATATTCAGTTTTCTAGAAGTCAATTAGAGCAGCAGGGGCTAGGAGTGTGTTTTTCAGAGGACACGTTAAAGCTCCGCACATATTTATTTGCTGCCATCGCGGCTGAGGAGCCGATGACAGCCCGTCATGAGTTGACTTCTTTGATCAGCCGTCTTAAAAAAATAAATAAAAAAATAAAAATAAACGCTAAGGGAGGCGGGTGGCGGGGAGTAACCATCGCTGACAAGTGAAAAGAGAAACCCAAAAGGTACACAAAATGTTTATAAAGCACAATGCGAAAAAAAACCAAGAGGCAGAAAAGAGCTGATAAAAGACGGACAAGGATGTGACAAAAGTGGCGCTAATCAAATGATCAAACAAGGCCAAGCAGCTTCACAATCGAGAGCGACTTTGAAAGGACTCAGCGGGACGAATCAAAGTTTAGCCATTTATTTCAAACTGGAAAATCGTATCTTTGAGACTATTAGCGACGCAGCCGGTCGAAGTAGCAAAGTGAGGAGTTACTCATATCCTGCCTCCGTTTAATGATTCACCACCGAGGAGCGTCCACACGCTTCCAGGAGGATTCAAATCCCTTTTCCCACAGCCTCTTTCAGTCGGCATGATAAATGACACCCGTCATTCCACCGCTGCCAAACAGCACAGAGGGGAATTGTACTGATATATGATTCACAAGAACAGGAAATAAACTCGGCCTTTCAGTGCAGTATTCCTACTCGCCAAGTAGGACGGACCTGGACAGCATCAAGCTCTCAGAGGAAGGTGGGGGGGGAGGGTTCTGCCGGAGCCCAAAAAGGGAATGGACGGGGGTTCAAAATGCTTCTTACGACTGATGAAAGACACGAGTTGCTGCAATAAAACAAAAGCGAGCTCGGGAGGGGTAGCGCTGTTTAACGGAGGCTCGGCTAAAATGAGCAATTATCAAACGGAGGCAAAATAGGAAGAAACGAGAACGCGTAACCTCCCTTTGCCCCCAATTACACTGCAGCGAGCAGGGCTAATTAGCGCTTAGCTGATTTGAGGAAGAACTTGCACAGATCTGATGTGAGCTCAGGAATTACTTTCAAAAAACAGGCGGCTACTGTATGAGCGCTTGAATATCCAAATAGCCACAGCGACTGGGGAGGCTTCTGGGATGTGACCTTTAGGAGTGCTCGGCCTCCCCAATCAGAATGCTAAGTAGGGCATGAAAAACAGCCGTATTGAAATTGTTTCGCCAAATTGGTTTCAAAGTGCATTTTAAAATAGTATACTACATACATGCCACTCACCTGCATTTTCTCTTTAGCAAGCCTCAAATGAATGAAGTACAATTCTTTTCATGACCTATAAAAAACTGAGTAAAATAAGTGAGTTTTTTAATCATTTGAAATTGAGTTCAAATGTGTTTACATTTTGTAGATAAAATTGCTAAATATATTTCGGATTTTGACCTATAGCAGGTGGGAGCTCAAGACTATCCAAGACAACTACCAACCAGACTGAAAACAAAATCGACACTGAATCATTTCAATATTAGTGTAGCTAAAAAAGAAAAATACTGCATAGTCACTCAATCAGAATTAGACTTCATGATTGACAATGTAAATCCAAGGAGGCACCTCCTGCTGCAGGACCTCAGACAAGTCCCATTCTCAATCACCCCACCCCCTTCGGGCCAGCGATCAGCGGTGGGCTGCCTCTTGGGCTCCGAGCAGCGACATGTGCCCAGGGCCGGCCGGGATCAGCAGCACTCAATCACCCGGACAGCGACATCCTTTCGCCATCACTATCAGAGAGGCCCTTTTCGGAGAGGGGAGGAGGGTGTTGTGCTGCTGGGGTGGATATTTATGTGGAGAGTCACACCTACACACACTCGCACGCTTGATGATATACTGTGGACCGGAGCCGTGTAGTTCATCTCCTCCTCATTTCCAGCCTCTAAGCACATCCCTGTTGTTTGTGGCCCTCTCAGTTTCTCTGGTCTGACTCCGGAAATGTAAAAGTGACTGACTGGACCTCACTATCAGCGATTGCTTTGTTGGGAAATGTGCACCAAATGAACAAAAATATGTAGCCAGTATTTCTGGCGCTCGACACTTAAGTTGATGAGTGGCTATATTTTAAAGGAGCAGAGTAACACAATTGAGGTGGAATTCGATTACAGTGTTCAACAGTCGACAGTTTACTTTTTTGAACGACTTCTCAAACTTACACTTTTAAAGCAAGAACGTGTTGGATTTCAAATTAACAAGGCCTTGTTTTGCCTCTTGATCACAGTGAATGTGTGAGGTGTTACACATGACTTCTGCAGAAATATGACAGACTAAAGTCACGACTGTGTCATTCATGGAAATTAAATCAAAGTGGGTCAAAAATGAACAAAGAATCCCAGTGCTCCAGTTTGATCTGTGCACGATGCTGCTAAAATCTGAAGAAAAAAAAATGCACAGCAGTAGATGACCATGATGAATCCCACCAGGAATCCTCCAATTAAAAATTATCTTTGACTCGCTCATGTAATTCAGTGAGGTCACTCAGATACGAGACATAGCTCTCATCTCTCAGCCTCAAATTTAGCAATAGTAGAAACATTATTAAATTGTGTAACTTTGACCCAGCCCAGGAATGAAAGACTTCCTTGATGAGGTGGGGGCGTAACTACTTCCAGGTTAACAGCGCATAAGTGGCTTAGAATTTTGAAAACCCTTTGGGATTGTCTAACACAGCCAAGGTCAAAAGTCTTTGTTTTTGTTTCGGTTTGACCCACTTTTGGCCATTTCGGCCACTCAAAATGTCACTTTGTGAAGATTTTTCCTTTAATGAGCAGAATTGTGAGATTTTCATGCTAGGGTAGGCTGGACCTGGATTGTTTTTCAGTTTTGCCTTGGCCCGTCAGCAGTCTGAAGACTAATATCAACTGCAGCTGTTTACAATTAGCTGGACGCCGTCCCAGAGCAGTGCTCAAAGTTTTACTAACCGTCAGAAAAATTGGTATTTTCCACAATAAAACAGAGAGACACATGTACAAGAAAACACAAGAGTACTTTTAAAAAACTGATCAAACATTTGACATTCGCTCAAATATCCTTTGTTCCATTCATTTGGGTATTACTGTACAGCCACACATATGTCATTTGGATAGTGTAGTTGTAGTTTTATCTCACACTGGACAAATGCTCCTCCATACACCATATTTTCCGGACTATAAGGCGCACCGGACTATAAGGCGCACCTTCAATGAATGGCCCATTTTAAAACTTTGTCCTTATATAAGGCGCACCGGACTATAAAGCGCACCATTAATGCATCATGTCAAATTTTTAATCCAAATCAAATCATTCTCCATTTTATCTTTTATATTTCAACTTCAGATGCTACAAATTACTTTATAATCACAAAATAACAATCCATAGTCTCTTTGATTCGTGATTCATAGTCTTCAGCGGGCCACTTATGATTGATTTCATGACACAATGCTTCGGGCCAGTTTAAATTTAGGAATTTGGTCCATATATAGGGTGCACCGGAATATAAGGCGCACTGTCGGCTTTTGAGAAAGTTTTAGGTTTTGAGGTGGACATTATAGTCCGGAAGATACAGTAAATAAAAAACTAAAACTAATACAAAAACTAATAAAAAAATAAATTAATTAAAAAAATAAATGTTTTAACCCTTCTACCCACATACCGATGATTACTCAAATCTAAGCATGTTTCCTCTTTTTCAATCAAAGGTGTGAATGGATGTCTCAAGATTTTCTCGACCTATTATCCTGGTGTGGGGTGCGTCATGAGTTTTGAGTGATTTCTTTTTTTTATCTGGTCGATAAACCGGCAAATATCTTGAATGTTAAACCAGTGCAATATTTACGATCCCAAAGCCTTATGTGGTCAACACGGTGTTGGGCCGAACCACCAACTCTAATCGTGATGTGAAATACAACAATAGCCAATGAGGAAGCGACCAAAAAAAAATTAAAATAAAATAAGAGCGTACTACGCGATTTACTTTTGTGCGTGGTTGCTCACATTTTAGAAGCGGGATGAGATGCTAAAATCAGTATGTGTGTAAACAAACTAGTATACACCCAGTTTGCGGCTCCCAAGCATTGAAAGCTTCAGCTTCCACAGGCTTACTGCACAAAAGGATAATGCTGTTATCACATGTGGCCCAGATTCACAGGCCAACAATAGACACATACGGTTCCGAGGGACGTAAATCTGCACCAGACACCTCTAAAGCCAACCGTCGGCTGTGTTCAGTTTAGCTCACGACAGCACAGAACACTTTGGTGTTTTCCAGCGCCACCCTTTTGGTATAGCGCAGAAAGAGAAAAAAAACTCACTCCAAACAAATTACCCAAATAATGATAACGTCATGTAAATTAACATATTGTGTTGTCAAAAGCAGTTGTCTGCTTGTAAACCCTTCCCCAAGCACACGCCTCTAGTTGCATTCCAGCTCTTTATCCAACCAAAGGTGGAGATGATCCACTCCTACGACAAGGCCTTTTCTTTGTGTACTATTGTGTTTGATGTTGCTGTGACAACGGGGCCGGGCCTCCACGCCCTGTCTGTTGCGGTGTGCGTATAACAGGTCCGAGCAAATAGGCTACCTGAGCTTCGTCATCAAACGCCAGCGATAATTAGAGAGCAGAGATACCGGTCGTATGTTATTTTGATGATCATTTACTTCCCGTCCCGACTGAAAGAGTAAACAGCCACCCACCAGTTTAATCACAGTGTAGTTATCTTTCTCTGTGATATTACCCTGCCCTCGTGACTTGACGCTGAATGCCATATTTATTTTATGGTGGGGGTGGTAGTAGATGTCTGTGAGGAGACAGCCAGCGGAAGGAATCACGTGCACAAGACAATGGGCCAACTTGACTCCAATAATAGTGTTTATCAACGGAGCGGCCGCATGCTGCGCAGACGATCTCAAAAGTAAGCGTCTATTTTCCTCACGGCAGCTGACACAGCTCGTGTTTTAGCAGGTCCTCCTCGAGATTTTACCACCAATGGCAGGAAATAAGAGGGGCGGGGGCGAGAGCCGAGGCGGTTTTTCATCATTTCAGCCAAATCGGAGAAGGAAATGAATATGGATGGCCTCAGGCTCTTAAGAGGGGAAGACATTTGATGGGCTCATGAGGTCCCTCAAGCAAATGGGTGGACAGAAGCGCAATTTCTCAGATGGGTCAATCCCAACATAACAAACACAATCCCAATCCGATGGGGATTATTTTAGGACAATACTAATTATGACACTTGGCAGAATACAATTCCAAAGAACTAATTGAACCCGTCGATTAATACAAAAAATATATCAAATGAAAAGTCGGTTGAACGTATTCATAAAATATTTTTAGTCCCTTATTGCTTAAAACAATTCATGATATATTTGTAGTCCCTTATTGCTTAAAACAATCAAGATATGTGTTCAAAGTAGAATATGTTAATATTTTTGTGTTTTCTCATAGTGTCCCTTTGTATATAACTAGTGTAAAAATAGAAATTGACAAAAGAATGTCAGATTTTGAAAAGGTGGAGACACTAGTATGTATCTACTGTGCTGATCTAAATTATGCTTGGCTGGCCTTGTTCTCTACTGAGTGCCGTCTTAATATAAGATGAATGACCTTGAAAAGAAAATAGGTAAAAAGCAAACTAGGACAAAAATGACTACAATCTGCCCACGCTGCTTGTAGAAAGGGGCTGCCAACTAGGAAAGGCCTCCGCTGTTGCTCAATCTCTCAACGTGCTGAATAGTGGCGATGACATCAGTGGCCGCCCACGGGAAGTGTGCGCGTGACGTGTCCGCACAGTTCCCACCGGCGGCCTTTGCTCTTCGCCAGATGAGCAAGCCGCTTCCTGTACAAAGACCTCCCTGTGTTATATAAATCATGTGAAGATAAAGTTGTAAATCCTCCAAGCTTTAATGTCCTCCAGGGGTGTGGCTATAATCAGCTGTAAGTGCCTTCGAATTTCAAAGAGACAAACTTAATGTTTTATTCTGCTCACAGGTTAGCCTACAGCCAAACATCAAGGGAAAATTTGATGCACTATTTTATCAAATTAGCACAGCTTCGTGGAATCTATCCATTCCGAAGACAGTACAATAATATTTTTTAAGTTTCTCCTGCATTCATTTTCTCCTCTAAATGGCACCATTCGTCATGGACTCATTAGCGAGACAGTCAATTCCAAACGCCTCCAATATCAAACTCAAATCACACTCGGAGCACATTCGTCATCCGGCTGACACCAGACAACTTTATTGTATGCGCAAATATAATACCCAGATGAATAAAAGTTTTGGAAAGTTATCATAACTGCAATTATAGATATATTGCACAGTGCTGTACAATGGCGGATAAGAGGTTTTAAATGTGCATTTTATACACTGTGCTGTAATCTGAGAACTTCTTCAAGGTGGAATTGCATCCATCTATTTTTATAGCCAATTACGGGGCACATATAGACAGAAAATAAGTAAATTAAAAACACACACTCTCATTCACACCTAGGGATCTATTTCAGTGCCCGACACAAGTTAAACTATGCGCATGGGTGAAGTTTAGTTTCATAGTTAGAAAGGGGTGTTGGCGCCATTGTGAGAGTGAACACAGCCGACTTACTTCCTGGTCAGTGAAACCAGCTCCACTCATTGCCTTTAACTTCTGAAGATGAAATAAAATTGCAGGAGTTCATGAGTTCTCCATAAAAATAGAGCCTCTATAGAAAATTTCTTCCAGGATTCCTGTTCACCTTACAGATTTAAATCTAAATTTCAGACAAATATAAACGGAATTTGTTCCAGGATTAAATACATCACCATTTTAAAAACTTTATTAACTGTACATTATTGAAATTAACTGCCATAAAAGTGTGAAAAATAATGACTTATCAAGTATATATTGTTTTTTTCAACAACACTAAGGGCCTTCCAATGATATTGAATCAAAGGTTCGACTTTCAAGGCTTTGTTATGTTTCAGGACGTCCCGCGGGTGCGACGGCCCGACACACTCGTCAGCCACTGTTGTTGCTTCTCTTAATCAAGTTGTGAGCACAACACAATTATTCCACATCCATCACGGACACTGAAGCTGTCACCGCTGTTTAATGAGTATCAATTAAGTCGTTTCAACTGACTCGCTCAGCACGTTGGGAAGACACAGGCGGGCGGGTGACCTCCAAATACAAAAGACCTTCAGGCAGAGCGGGCTTAACGTAACAATATGTCGTCATTTTAGCCCCAAATAACGGCTTCATTTGGATGTTATGCGCACTTACTACTTTGCCAGCTCACCTCTTTGTGTGAGACGATATTGTTACTATTTGGTGTTTGTAAAAACTAAAATGATAAATGTGTTTCAAGTCACGAAAGCACAGGAAAACCAGGCCTTTGTCTCGGGCAATACGTATGTTGGCTATAATTGGCCCACATTAATGACAAAACAATAACACAGCTTTGGTTAAAGCAATTAAAGGGACAGTGTATGAATTTCTTCGCCATCTAGTGGCGAAATAATAGAATGCAATGACCTAAGTTCGAAGCGTGTGCATTTTGAAGCACGTACACTATGGTGCCTCAAAGAGACCACAATTCATCGTAGCAGAATGTTGGAGGTGAGACATGTCAACAACCTGTACGGTGAGGTGCAACATATGTGATCTAATTTGTGATTACTGCACTTAAAATAATATATTTTATAAAATGTACGTTGATGTGATAGAACATGTTTTTTTGCACATTACTGACATTGATACACACTCTAAAGACTTTCAGTTTTTACAATGTTCAAAGTACTAAACCTTGCTGATTGGATTAAAATTCACCCAAAATGCGAGGAAACATTGGGTATGTGCCTACGCCATTTAAGCCAGGGTCAATTTGATCCGAATTTTCAGGATTTGTCATTAAGAAAGCGAGTGCGAGGGCCCGTTCATGGCTGCTTGCAGCTTCACGTATTATAATTATATTACACTGCTCACATAATAGATCAGGTAGTTTTATGAGCATAAACTAAGAAACATAACAATCATTTGGGATATTGCTGCAAGCTGAATAATCTTGCTTCATGATTGACTCACTGTTCTTTTATCCAAGTGCATTTAAAAGAATCCAATAATGGCTAGTAACCAAATCTCATCAGAGATGCATAAAACCTCTGTTTGACCCGCACCGCGAGATGGAAGATGGCGGTCTAGCAAGGTCAACGATGGCGGTGGAGCATCGACTTGATTCATCAAATTAGGTCGTGTGTAATTGCACCGCATGACGACTCATAAAACACGGGGCGCATAAAGCTGTCGGGGTGCCATCAGCCCGGTGCTAAACGAAGTTACCAAAGGTGCAAAGTTCAGCACTTTATACAGCACCACGGGAACGTGTCCAGCAACCCGTCTTCTGCTCACATGCTCATCGTTACCGAGGTGACGTGAGCTGAGCATCCCAAAGCTCGAGTACAGTATTGTGCGAGGTTTTAGGCTAATTGGGAGAGGGTGATTAATCACATGCGGTGGTCGTTAAATATCTTTGAATAGAATATTGGTGAGATGCTTTTTCAATTGCACCCTGATTGGCTGTCATATTCCTTGATTGCTGATTGTCATGATGGACTCAAAAATACATCGAAATTTTCACAGCTAAAAAATTTGAGCATTGCAAGTCAATTTGATTTTCCTTATTTGTAATCAACATAATTAATAATAAAGAAATCATATCATTCAAAAAGCAAATGGATAGATTTTTACATTATGTGGCTATCATACTAAAACAATCTGCACAAACACTCAAAACTACATGATATATTTACGAATTTTATTTTACTTTTGTTTAAATTCTTTTTAATTATCTGTTCTTAATTATTTTTTTCGCTAGCTTGTCATGTCGCTAGAATAATTCATTGTTTATTTTGCTATCTTCAAATTAGGGTATCCTCAAAAATCAACTTTGAAATCCATTCAAGTAACTAAATTTGGTTCCTAATTACATCATGAGATTAGTACTTATTGATGTAATGTAAAAAAAAACTAGAATGTAATATAAGTATGTACTTTAGACAGTTTGTTGCTGGATTAATTAGCAATCAATTGAGGAATTTCATGTCCAATTTTATAAAAGTTGTGTACGTGTACGGTAAGAAAAATACTCATATTACTTTTAGCTCAAATAGGTCTTTAATATTGCTTTAACAATCACTAGTACATTTAAACAAAAAACAAAAAGTAGGCAGAAGTGAATGCCACCGAATCCTAATGCTCAGAGCTGAACAGTCTTACAGCCAAATGCATAAGACAGTAAAGTGTCAGCATAAGTCTTTCCAATATTGTGATATTATTCATCGCATTTTTTTTTTCCCAGAACCGTACCGCCCAGAGTTTGGTTTATTACTTTTTTTTTTTTTTTTTTTTTATGTACTGCAGCCCGTTTAGGCGCCTAACTAGGTTGGGAATTAATTAACAGTGCCCAATAAAACAAGGCATTTACCTCATCACCTCGAAACAAACGTCCCCACAATGACCCACCCTGAGGATGTGTATCATGTGACGATGATTTTCCTTTGCAATTACCACAGATCACTCCATTAGAATTAGCCACAATGTTTCCATCGTTTTCGCAGTCACAAGGAGGCGAGGGGTAATTTACATAATTCATCTTAATTGCGGCTCATCAGAAGTTTGATAAGCAGCAAATCAGATAACTTAAGTTAAATGTTTTCTTTGTTTCTTTTTTTAAATCGTGACAAAAATCTTTGAGTATCATGCGCTCATTTCAATCTAGGTATAGTGCCTGTTCATTTTTTTTTTAAATTATTTAAATCAATGTTATTTCACAGCTGCTGCTGAACAAAAGTAGAACATCATTTGGTCTCATTCAGTGTTTGGTACTAAGGTGAACCTAATCTGTTTGTGATTTGTTTTTAAGGCCTCCATATGGCAGACGTGCCCCCCCCCTCCACTCCCCCACCTACCGACATTACACATGTAGGTCAACAAGTACAAGATGAACGCCTAAATCTCCGTGTATGGAAAAGATGGAAATGACGTGGGGCCACGGGCATAAATTACCAAGACGAGAGCTCTGGCGGGAATGTTCATCGTAAAAGTAACACACGGCGCATGAGGAAGTGAGCATTTCAGCGCAAAGAACATAAAACAGACAACCCCAACAGCACCGTGTAATCGATTGCAGGGCGACCGTTGCTACCGTATCCTTCACATGGGCACAAAGCATCGGTTTAGCAGGCTTACACTTAACTCACATCCCAATATTCTAGTTATTGTCAAGACTTAATGAGGAATGGGTGAAAAATCAGAAATTGACTATTTTCTGCATCACGTCGACATGAATGAAATTGTGTCGTTTGCCTGGAAACTGGCGCACGTCTCAAGAGGACGGCGAGGTGAATGAGCGGGAGAAGAAAGTTGGACATTTTGACGTCAATGTGTTGTTTTAAAAGCTTCAGCATATCCATTTTGGAGGAACCACATTGTTAGTGCATAATGGCATTGTTAGTGGATAGTGCAAGAAACTATATTATGTAACTTAAATGAAAACTAAATACCATCGACATAATGCATTTATCGCTGTTCACTGTAAATGCATATGGTGGTACCTGCACAATAATTGGAAGTCCACAAAAAAAAAAATTCTGGTAATTTACAGAGAAATGGACTCAGCAGAAGTGTCATTATGGAACAAGACAAAGATTTCAGACAATCACTGGACTTCAAGACAAAACAGTATCTATTTTACCTCCCAAAGAAGATGTCAATGGGAGAAACCCTCAGAAACAAACAAGAACCAAAAGTTTGGTGAAGTCTGTCCACTAGAAATCAGCTCATGCGCAGGAGTCTGGCTTCACCATCACGCAGAAAATCTAACTCCATCCTCCATCGGCACAGCTAAGCGCTAGCGGCAGCTGCCACCATCTCACCTGACTTGAGATTTCTCCTCATTTTACAGTAAAAAGTCGCTGATGAAGAGGAAGTTATTATGGGAAATCTCAACGGGGGGAGTGCCCAAAACTGCAAACGCTGCAGCAAAGTGTGCCACGCTCGGGAGACTGCATTTGATCAAAATATTTGTTGACGTCAACCTTGTCGCAGAGAAACACTGAGAGATTTAATGCCCGCTAATGATTGCATCACATTGCAACTTCCTGGACCTCCAGCCCAAGTTTGGTGCCCCAGAACATATTTACGTTTCCACATATTACCGTCAAAATAAAGTTACACAACTTTTCTCCTTTTTTTTTCCTCTCCCCACTAGTTCGGAAGTGAGCGCTTCATACACAACAATCAACACACGAGCTTTAGGTATCCGTCGCACTGTGCTTGATACGCTGACGGAAAGGCGCCAAAATGTGGTGCAGTGTGGATCAGTTAAGAGTGGAAATAGGTCATGTTGTATTCATGGCTGTTTGTTTATTAGCTGGATTACACATGAAATGCTTTCTACCAAACTTTGAGAATTGGAAACTGGGCCAAATTTGAATGTAATAAATAATGTGGCGCAAAAACTTATTTGCTAACTAGTAAATCTAACCCTATCTCAATAATGTGGTGTTCTAAATAAGGATTGTTTGACCTTAGTGAAGGTCTGTGCTCTACTGAATGACTTTTGTCATCTTTTTACACAATCGAGATGTCAAAAGAATAAATAATAATTCTCAACCACATAAAGCACGTCTTAACAAATACAGCACTAAGACAGCGTGATAGTTGAAAAGAAGGTGTCAAATTCCCCGGTAACAAAAGAACAAGCTTTGTTAGTCCTTCCTTCAAACTGGACTATCTTTCCCCACCTCAAGTAGATCAACAACATCTGCCTTGATGCTCGGATGTTTTCTGAGCGAGCCACTTAGGAAGAATCTGTGCGAGGCCATTCCCACAAGCTGCTGTCAGTCACGAGCTGGCGCTGCAACACTTAATGCCTTTGTCTGCTCCCCAATTCATCTTGTTAACAGCAAATTGGGTTACAGGCACAGCGCTATTGTAAAAATTAAAAACAACAACAGCGAGAGGGATCCTCCCACGGGTCGCGCAGTAACATATGGCTCCTTTCACTCAAACATGAACCTTGCGCTATTACGGCGCCTTTAAACTGAATAAAAGCACAACATGTGGCTGATAAGGTCTCACAGTGATGAAGGTTCATTGCACTCCAAGAGCTCTTCTCCAAAGCGCTATTAAATCCATTTTCATTATACAGGGAAGACCTGCAGTTTACAAACATTCTTTTTATCCTGTTAAAACTTTTACCCCACATGAAGAAAAACTACTGGATGGATGGATGGATGGATGGATGGATGGATGGATGGATGGATGGATGGATGGATGGATGGATGGATGGATGGATGGATGGATGGATGGATGGATGGATGGATGGATGGATGGATGGATGGATGGATAGACTGACGTGCGGATGAATGGATGGATGGATTTAGGACAGATGGATGGATAGGTGGATAGATAGTTGGCTTAATGCTAACACGCATGTAAATCACCACAGTTAATGAAATTAACATTGCGCTTGTGGTACTTATAAACTTTTGAAAATGTAAGTGGTAAAAAAAAATGCTGACAGAGCATATCATAATACTTGCGTTTGCGAAAAAAAGACCATTAATATTTCAGCTATGTTGCTGTAGTCTTTTTCTGTGTTTTAGCATCAAATCAGTATGTACAATATTACTAACTGTTGGTCATTCACTCGCTGACTCACTTCAGAATGTGTAGCACAATGCCAATTGATGTATTTTCATTGTTTATGTTCCAATTACCTATGTTTTTGCAATGCGCAATACTGTGGCGTGGTGTTTATTTTTTTCCTTCAGAAATCCTGCTACATAAATTGTTGGTGGGGGCTTTGCTGGACTGACAGACAGACAGGTTATTGTTGATGTTGCGACTTTTGGTTTGTTTCATCAAAAGTCATCACCAAAATCCTGCATAACATAAATAACCTTTTTTTTCTAAATTTTGAATTCTTATATAAATAACCTAACAAATAATCCGTACAATCTGACTTTGTTTGGCCTCGCCTTTGTTTTGCTTTCGACTGTGTGTCATATTCTCGTGTTTTGATATTTGATCCTCCTCTTGAATTGGATCTCATTAGATTGTGCAACTATACCTAATATTGTGTGCGGTGGGTCTACTTATGATCTGACATTTCCATATACACCTATTAATAAATGCTACAAATCCCAGAGGAGCATCCTGACTGCTTTCTGATTGAAAAAAAAAAGGGACATAACATCTTTAAGGGCTCTACACCAACAATAAACACATTTAAAAAATGTATTCCTTTGCATCTCGTGTGCGCTTATTTCCATCCTCCTTTCCCCTTGTTCCCGCTGCACACATCATTAAACATATTATTATAACATGACTGTCAGCCGCCGTCTCCGCTCGCTCCATTCTTGCTCTGCCAGGTAATCAATTTGTCGTCACTCTCTGTAACCTCAGTAAAGTCATCAAGTGAAATGAGTTACAGCTGCAAAGAGCCTTCAAGAATAGTGGAGGAGGACGAGGAGGAGGGGCACGGAAAAACGAGAAAAATGACAACGAGGGCCGGGAATATTCCACCGCTTCGCGGCACCGACGCAGGTCTTGAAGATGAAATATTAATGCACAATTTGTTTATCTGCGGGCCCACATCTCACAAGCGCAGAGCTGTTAATTTTCAAGAAGAGGGGGTTGGGGAGAGGAGGAAGGAGGAGGGGGGCTCGCAGACAAGGGATCAGTCAGTCATGAACTCTTCACAGCCATTAGCGGGCCGACATTTTGATGAAGTATTCCTAATGTAGTGGATAGGAAAGAATGAAAACACTCTGCCTGCCAACTTTTGATTGACCATTAAGCCACTGATGAATGTGCCTGTCAGCCAGAAGACAATTACCTCAACAATGAAGAAACTCTTCTGGAGGGCTTATTTGTACGCTCGCACAGGCCCGACACATTTCGGGAGCGTGTAAAGGGATCACTTAGGCACCGTCTAAAAAGTTCCCCCAACCCACTTCTAAATAATGAAAGCAAGGGCTTTTTAGGGAAGGACCACTTTGGAGGTTGAAATGTGGGGGGAAAAAAAATATTCTGTGCGTTTAGAGGGTGACCATATTTGTGTGTGTCTGTGTGTGTGTGTGTGTGTGTGTGTGTGTGTGTGTGTGTGTGTGTGTGTGTGTGTGTGTGTGTGTGTGTGACTGTGTGTGGGCATGTGTGTGAAATCTTAGTATCTCCCTCACGTAGCAAAAGCAACGCTATCATTGGCGGCGAAACAATCGCCATCTGCTCCCAGCATCCGCAGCCATAATAAAGACTGATAACTTCTCACAGCTTCACACGCCAGAGAAAAAAAAGGGCATCCTCTGAAAACACTCCATAGGGGTTAGGTGACAAGGGGGCAAAGGTCACAGATGATTGCACCCTTTGGCGAATTTAGCATCTCCAAAGACTGGAAGTATTTAAGACATATATATATATATATATGTATACAATAGAGCCCCTCCCCAAAAATGTGTCTGGCCGTAAGATGAGTTCACAGAGAGTTCACACGCAGGATATAGCGGCTCCACACAACATTATGCAGCCAAGGAAAGCATGACTTATTTCTTTAACAACGAGAGGATGAGGATCATTGAAAGGAGACAAGTTACACGAATTGTTGATGACAGATAGATAGATAGATAGATAGATAGATAGATAGATAGATAGATAGATAGATAGATAGATAGATAGATAGATAGATAGATAGATAGATAGATAGAGAGAGAGAGAGAGAGAGAGAGAGAGAGAGAGAGAGAGAGAGAGAGAGAGAGAGAGAGAGAGAGAGAGAGAGAGAGAGAGAGATAGATAGCGCAACTTGAAGTTGGCTGGTGCACCTTGCCTCTCTCCCAAGATCAGCTGGGATAGACTCCAGCTCATTCGCGGACCACGATCTTAAGTGCAGCGCAGAATATGGATGTTGCGCAGGTGTACCCAATAAAATGCCCTGTTCCTATCATACATAAAAAAAACTTGTTACAGTGCATCAAAAATCAGTTTAACTAAATACAGCGCATGTGTCGTATGGATAAGAGGGTCCTGTATGAAAACAAGCCCAAAAAGTTTGTTGAGCGGGAGGGAGGACTGGTGGGAGGAGGCGCCTAGGTGAGGCGGTGACCATGGCAACAAAGGCAAAACAAGCCTAACAACGTTCCTAATAAAAAGAAGACAACCGGAGTGAATGAGACGTATTCTTACCCGCAGCCCTTCGAGGCGCCTGCTGCTTCCTGCGTGGCATGGTGCCGCGGGGTGGCCGTTCGCGCGCGCGTGCCCAGGTGCAACCACAATGCGGGGCCACTCTCGTGCGCGCGCATAGAGAGCGCACACGCGCCTGGAGTGCGTGGTTTCGCTTTTTTGTTTTTTGTTTTCTTTACGTCGTTCGTGGCTTGCAAGCTGGCTGCCGGAGAGAATCCAGTTTGCTTTGTGTTGCAAAGCAGATCAAAAATAAAACGCAAATCAATCAATCTATATTTTCTAAAAAAAAAAAAATCAGAGCTTCTTCCGTCTTCTACGCGGGACGGAGCGCCCCCCTCCTCGTGTCCATCTGATCGCTGGTCCCCGCGTATGCGCGCGCGTCCACTTCCACCTCCGTCGACTCTTAACGCGTGGTGGAGCTCAAGAAAAAAAAATGTAGAAAAACAACAAAAAAAAGGGCTTTTGGCACCGCTAGCGTGGACTGCTGAGTGCCGGGGATACGGGCAGAGCAGAGAGGCGATGTCAGCGCGCAGAGATCCACGCGAGAAACTGAACATTGAAAACTCCTCCCTCCCTCCCTGTTTCCCTCCTTCCACCGGGCCGGACCTGACGACGACGACGATGATGGCAGCGAGACATTTGTGAGAACAGATAAGCAGCAGTTTATTAAAGGAACAGAGGCTGCGTGGCGCTTGCTGGCATGCACGTCTTTACAGGGAGATATATATATATATATTTGCACAAAGGTTATTTGTGTTTACCTCACCACCAAAGAAGGGATGCTAAACTTTGTCTTTTTTTTAAATTTTTTAGCATTTTATATATATTTTATATATAATGCAAATATCTCAATATTGCCTAATGTAGACAGTTGCAGCCCCTCCGCGACTTCTCATCCTTGAAAATGTGCTATATTATTAGAACAAGGTGCTGTGCCTGCAGGATTTGGGGAAGTATGCATGTGACGACGCTTGAGCAATGGTGATTGATTAGTATGATATTATTTAGTAACATCAATCGATGGCCATTGCTGAAGGCGTGTAATTGAAGCCAGCTAACATTACTTCTGTCATCTTAAATGTTACATCTACTTTCCCGACTGTCATAGTTTCCCGCTCACTCTGTCCTGCAGTTTCAAAAGCCTGCATGGTCAGTGGCACCTCATCTGCCTGCCCGCTGTTACTTCAGCCGCTCGCTGAAGGTACCAGACTGTTGCTCTCACAGCAATGGAGGCTACATAAAGGATAATTACGATTTTTTTAATTTTATTTTGCAGCATCTCAACGAAGACTCCTCAAGTTGCTGCTCCTTCTTTTGGAATGAATGTAAGAAGCCATCTTGTTCTCTAATAGAGTCACTTTTAGATCAGTTTTGACTTGAAACTATTCTTATTTGGAAGACAAATCAAATGGAGTCGTGTTTCAGTATCCTCAGTTCAAATTGGCGTGCTTTTACTCAAAGTTTGAATTTCATGTGTGGGAACATTTGGAAAGTGTCTCTCTCTGTCTCCCCTCAAAATCTGCTCATGACTTCATCCAGTCTGAAGCCGAGGTGATGGATGACTTCATTCAAGCGAGACAACAGTCCTCAGAGATCTAGGCTCGGCCCACATTACAAATGGCTTCCTGATAATATTCCATCAGCCTATTTTGTGTCTGTCACTCACTCACGCCGCAGCCGATACCGGAGACCTCCGCTGAACTCCGCCTGAACCCCCGCGATCAATCACGCCTCAGATCATGCCTGAGTCGTACCTGCCTGACAGCTGCGAGCACCTTGTGTTTACGCAACAACCGCCGTCCCCCACCCCAACACAGACAATACACACACACACCTTATCACTCCCAACATTTAGTGCTGGTGCCCACATCTCGACATGTTCCATGAAATTCAGAGTGTTTGCAGCAGTGCAGATGGTGACAGTAGATTGATGTCCTGCTTGGATGCATGATCACAACAAATAACTATTAGGATTCACCAAATGGAAGTTAGCGTGAAAGGAGATTTCTAGTTCCGCTTCCATCCTGGCTTCGAGGCAACCTGGTTGATCTTGCCAGGAGATATGTATATATATGTATATATATATATATACATATATAGAGACATAGAGATATTTAGATATAGATATATGTATGTATGTATGTGTATATATGAAGGGGATAAAAGTAGGGGGAAAACATCAATTTCTGAGTGATGTTGGGGGGGGGTTCCAATGATCTCCGTCATCTGTTACATTCAGCCCCGAGGACAGAACACGTCGTGTAGCACAAAGCTGCTTTTACTGCTTTCAACAGCAGCGACTGTCACGTCAACTCAATCCACTTTGCTTGCACTCAAATGTGATGTGGCTTTTTTTTTGTACGAATATGGTCATCTCTGACCCCCTTTGCTTGCTGAATGCATTCCAGAAAAGAAGCCACAAGCAAAAAAGTGTCATGGGTGTTTTTTTACATGATCATCCATTGTAGCCTATGTACACGGACGGGTCTTATCTCATTTCATTTTGATGTGCTTGTCAATCATGCAGCATGTTTTTGTACATCTTCAGAGTTTGACATAGATCTTTGTTTTCAGCATTTTGTTTTCTCTCCCTGAGCGTAACCGGTGAAAATCAAGCAAGCGTTTTGGATGATGTTTCACTTTGAAAGGGATTAAACTCTCAATTTCAATTAGAGACTGCCTGTCATACATGAATTTCTAACATTGGATTAAACAGTCTGTGATTTTCCCAGATGTCGTCCTTGAAAGAATACTAGAGGATTAAGATTCATTCATTTAATACTTTCGTCTCGTTCCAAGGTGAAAATAGGAGTGAGGATGAGGTTCCCCCAACATTTTTAATACCCATGTAAAACTCATCAGGTAGTCGAGGCATTAAACATATCAAAAGATTCTTGAAAACAGGACTGCAAAGAGGTTTTATGTAGTGCAAAATTGTCCTACTTAAAAAACATTCAAATGATTTCACAAGGAACATACTTTTGTCTAAATACCTCAAGGATCAATAATTTTAGCACACTTCCCACACCACTGCAAAAACAAATTTGAAATGAATTTCCAGTGAAACAAATCCAGTCATAGCAAAAAAAAGGTCAGGGAGATTGAAGCTAGGACAGGATGTCCCGCTGACCTACACGTAACCTTTCTCATAACATCTGCATTTAAGCGAGTGAAGCCGTCAGCCATTGTGAAGCGTGTATTGTTGATCTATTGTTGGCCATGAAGCCAATAATAATAATAGAAGAAAAAAAAAAAACATGCGAGCGATCGCACTAACGTTGCTGCTTGACCTATTTCCTCTCGTGTAATGTATCGTTAAAGCAGCCTTGTGAAAACGCTTAATTATTCATGCTTGATTTCAGAATGAAGAGCTTTGAGAACATGGCTCCACGGGAGGATTGACACACGCAACACACGCACATATGCACACACGCGCACACACACAAGATAACACACGAACAAGCACACTTACACACACAGTTTTGTGCATAGCGCATTAAAGCACGAGTGAAGATAAATGCCCTGTCAGCGCCTTTAATGATTTATTTCAAACGTTCCACTGGATCCAATAAGGTTGCAAATCCATGGCAGCTAATTGTTTGTACAGAAACGAAATTGGAGGGCCTTTTGTTTTGTTTTATTGAGCACTGAAGTGAGCAGAGAACATGCTCACCGCAGAGGGGTATCTACTGTCTTAAACAAAGAGAAACAAACATTCTCAATCAATGCGTTTCTCATGACGACAATGGGCAACTTCCTGTGTGTGGAGAAACGCTCTTTACTTCCTGTTTAAAGGTTGTGCAGTTTACTCAGTAACTCAGGAGATAAAAAGAAACGTGCATCTCTTGAACACATAGGTTAGGGCGGTCCTTCTCCCTCAGGGAACATGCTTTTTTTTTCTTAGCTGGACGATACTAAAGTGTAATTGCACATCCACTACAGTAGGTGGCAGCAGCGCTTTCATGAACAGATTATGTACAGGGAGTGGAATATGAACGTTTTTTTAGATAGTTATTGAGCAGAAGGCCAAAAGCACATATCTGCTTCACATTGGAGAGGTTCTTCTCATACTCCGGACAAATTTGACCCTCATTCAGATCCTCAGCTTGCGCTGGCCCGTTTTTGCCGACCTAGGGTCGAGGGAACAGTGCGTGTGGGATTCGAGCGATCCAAGGATGCTGTTATGGCAGCAGCCTGTCAGTTGTCGCTCCGCATTGTATTTAGTGCGCCCGGACAGTGCGTCCACGTTGGGTTTGTCAGCGTCTATTCCGACCCGACCTGTCTGTTTGAGCACATGGCAGCGCATGCTGATGGACGTTTCCAGCGCTCCTTCCCGGTGTCCATCACTCGGCTCGGGACGTTTGCCTGACGCGTCTTCCTTTGAGCTCCTGAAATCTGTTGACAGCTGCAGAGGGTGGTCTGCACTTGTGTCAGCCTCCATTACGCCAGACGGGACGGGATCCTGACGGGAGGGATGCGGGTTGCCTGCTGTGCATAAATGCTCAATTGCGGTCGATCGATCGCTTCCTAATAGGTTTTGAAAATTGACAACAATGCGAGAAGAAGGATGAGTAAAAGCACCACTGAGGGTTTTTCTTTTTGGGTAGTATTTTGAAAATACAGCCCCAGAGGGCTTAGTGAAGGTGGGGCTCCGGGGCATGGCTTATTTATTTATTTATTTATTTATTTATTTATTTATTTATTTATTTATTTGCCGTCAGGCCGGTTTAGAGTCACTCACAAGAATTTTCACGTTTGTTGCTTTGCAGCCACTTCATCTCATGTTTATTCTCTTAATTTGCTGCTAGCCTCTGAAGAGAAAGACGCACTATTTAATTAGCGCTCCCTCTGTTCTGTTTTATGTAGCGAAAGGGTGTTTGTGTTTTTTTTCTTTCCAGTGGCAATGGAGGCCCCCCCCCTACCCTCAAGCTGCCCCCTCCGCTCCTCCTGAAGAGGACAAGTTCAGCTTTTAATAAACACGTAATAAGAAAGAAAACAGCTGGTAGCGTCTTCGCAGATGGCGTCGTTCTTGGCATCTCTGAGGAAGGGACCTCACTCATGCAGATGGCTCATTATTCCAACATTTGGTGATGCATATTGCACACAATTTTATTCCAATGCTTAACAACCAGGATAAGCCGTACAGGTGTTACTAAGGCGTCTTCAAAGAGTTCAGACCTCTTCAATTTTCTTCACATTTGGGATGCGCCAGCCTTATGCTGCCATCGGTATGGTTTTTCCTCCGGAACTTTCACCGTATCCACACAGGATATTTGGAAAAGTGAGCATTCAAGCCACCATGCCAAATCTATTTGGACGGCGGACCCTCTAAAGAACTTCTAAAGAACTCTAAAGATGATCTCGGGTCAGTGAACATCATAGGATTCGTGCTTTTACTTTATTTTGTTGATTTTTTTTTCTTTTAGTAAAATGTAATGCAAAAAGTGCAGCCTTCAAGGAAGTTAGGAGCTTGTATTCCATTCTTAGTTTTTGTTGTTGTTGTTTCATTTTTGTCAGAACATGCCGCAATATGTTGAATATAATCTATCACTGACCTATGCTAAGGCTAGAGGAGGAAAAATGCAGCTAGGCCCAAAATATGAAAGAATCCAATGACAGAGGATTCCCTGTAATGTATCATATGTTGGATACCAAACTACTTTCATATTTATTGGCAGTGTTGTTCTTTTTACACTTGAATGACTGTTGATATGTGAGACAAGACGATTATTTTTTTATTTCTATTACTTCCATTTTTTTTAATTCACTAGCATCTCAAAACGGATAATGTCCATTCGCTACTGTTTCAATACATTTATTATAATTGAATTTTATTTTTGTTAGTGATGCACTGAACTGTTTTACTCTTGATTTAAGTGTTAAGTATGCAACTTGAGCAAAACCAAGTGTGAAAAACATATCAAGAGCCCCCAGCACCCGTCAACTTTGAGACTTATGATATGCACATGTGAGAGTTTTATTTATATTTATCAAGAAAAATAGCACTGTGGGATCAGGGGGGGGAAAAAACCCCCACTGTGAATGAAACAAGGGAAAAAGGGTTCATTCCCACGAGAGAAATGTGCTCTTTGTTGAGTCTTTTTTAGGTTGACTGTTTTAAATTACAGATGCGCTCTAATTGGCTACGGTCAAATAAAACCCACCTAATGAGGCATCGCAGTCATTTGCTTCTTTCCTTTCAAGTCGTTTCCCTTTGGATCTCAGAGCAAAGACTTTGCTCCTGCGCTAGCTACTTTTTTTCTGAGACTTCTGGAGTTTTCTTTGTCTAGTATTTATTTTGCCACAAATAAACCTGCAAATATTGTTGATGTTTTGTTTTGAAAAGTTTGGGCAAAGGTATAGCAATTGCCATATAACAGCAATTATTGTGCACACGCAATATCAACTAAAAATAAAATTACAAAGACTCTGTCTGTATGTCTGCCTGTCTCTCTCTCTCTCTCTCTCTCTTTCTCTCTTTCTCTCTTTCTCTTTCTCTCTCTCTCTCTCTCTCTCTCTCTCTCTCTCTCTCTCTCTCTCTCTCTCTCTCTCTCTCTCTCTCGCTCTGTCTGTCTGTCTGTCTGTCCGCCTTCTATTTTTCAACCAGCTTCAGAATAACAACAAAGAAGGCAACTTCACAATGTAATTGAGCTAAATCTATTCAGAACATTACCGAAAGATCTCCTGCCAGTCAACAAACACAAATCGCTATTTCAGTTCTTTCCGAAACACACCGCCCCATTTCCTTTCTTTTGTTTTACATTGTTGGTTATTCATTCTCTAACTGCCCTTGCCCCATAGTTTTATTGTCCCCCAATCTGTATTTCAATGTTTCATCGAAAAAAACCAAATAATTGTATTTCCTCAAACCGATGCCTCCACTCAATTAATCCCCAGCGGTATGAAGTGATTGAAGTCTCCTCAAGAGGGTTTAACATAGTTTCGAGGTGTAATCATTGGGCAATGTTGGATGCGTCCATTTTTATGTTCCAGGGAGCTACACGCATTCATATCCGTTCCACCTTGGTGGGATTTACATTGCATGGTTCAAGTGACACAATTCAGATGTTTTGCTCTGAAGTAGCACTTCACACAAATTAATTGCAGACAGCGGCGTAACGCCTAGGTTACCCTCATTCAATTGAAATTAATAAGTAGGGCGGAGGGCTGTTGCAATAATTGTCTCATGAACGTAATTCACGTGCATTCTGTTGACACGTGCCATTTACTTACAATAAAATGATCTTAGTGTAGATGTGTGTTTGTGGGAGTGCCCGTGCGTATCCGTACAAAGTAGTTACTCTAAAGATTATGTGATATATTAACTTGAATAAGAGATTTGAAAAAAAATAAGATATGGATACATCCAATATACCTCATACTACAAGTAGAGTCCATTACCTTATATAACTTGACCAAGTCACTCTCTGCATTGCTTTTTTGATTTCAAGCTGTGTTTGCATACTCCCTTTAATGGGATGTTTAAGTGTGGCGCTAATCTCAAGTGTGCGTTAATGTGTGTGTGCGTTGAGTGGTAGTGCGTGCATGTCCCAAATCATCCGAGGAATTTTCTTTCAGTCATCCTCCCCCTTGACACTCGCTGTATGGCCGAGCTGTCCTGTCCAATTTAGAACAGCACCCAATGTGACCTTTATCCAGGCGATGACTGTAATGGATTTGAGCACGTGTCAGTCTCCCCGCTCGTGTCATATGTTTTGTCGTGCATGTTTTACACTCACCGGGGAGCCACGTCATGTCTTCTCTGCTGCCGCCTATTTGACTTTCAATTTCACTTAGACAGGTGATAAGATTCAAAACACAGTGTTTCATTCCTCCCGAGACACTTTGCAGAGGCGTAATTAATAAACAATGTCATATAGTCTTACTTCAACAATGTTGTCTAGCCATGTTGACCTTAATCCTTTATATTGATGAAATTCCTTCAACGTCACTCTTTGAAACTCAAAACGTGGTGGAATTTGTCAATTTCTAGCAAATATCAGAAATATTTATAAGGATAAGCATAATAATAAAAACAAAACTTTTGACTGGAGGTTAACAACACTTATTCATTTGTAAACTTACATGACATGCACCTGCAGCAATATACATTTTTCAAATAGGAAAATTTAGATCGATTGCTCCATGATATATAATAAAATGAACTCACAAAGTCAAATTCTCAAGTAAAGTGAGCGGCCTAGAAGCATCAAGATGCAAATAATTCTCAAAGGAAACACCATATAAAGTTATAAAGAAACTATCAATATGATGTGATTGTGCACGAATGGTAAATTGTGTTAATGTGTGTTATCGGAGAAGAACAGCAAACAAAAGAAGTCAATGGCAGTGATTTAAATGACTTCAAAGCATAGGTGGGCCTCACAAAATAACTGTCACATGTTTTTGGCTCTAATCCACCCCCCATGCTGCTCTTATTGCTCATCAGCTAACTTGTCAGGTCCGCTATGTCCCTTTGATGGCATCACTGACAATTAGCAAGACGCCGCCACACAAAACCATCTGGACAGGGACGTCGCTCGTTGCTGAGCGAGACAGTTTTGCGGCGCGACAAAAATAAATCTCAAGGTCACTCGCTGTCACTTTTCCGACGGCGCAGGTTCCTTCAGAGGTGGATTTATTGGGATTGGAATTTATTTTGAGAAGGTTTACTCGCTAATGACAGAGTCTCTTAAAGGCTGTTAAACTGAGATGATGAATTAAATCAGCAGAGTGTGCGACTTTATGTCACATTTCACACTCAACTATTATTCACTTATGCCTTGTGTAGCATTTAGCTGATACACAATTACATAAATCCATTCACCAACATTGGTAGTTAAAGTTGCTTTTTTTTTATCCGCTTTTTTCCCTCAATTTAAAACCCGTTTACATTCTTGATATTGAGAAGTGGCTACAGTGGCTAGCCTAGCTGGAAATATTTAGAGCAGCGGGGTCAAAGGGGAAGTCAACCCAAAAATTGTCTTCCAGTAAGATGTTGTATGTGGCCCCATTTGTCTAAACACTGCATTCTGATTTGAGAAATATGAGTTAAGCATCAGAATTCACCCGTTTTACCCATCCCAAGGGCGGCCATTTTGTCTCTTGGTCTTGATTTGTGACCATCAGGTACCCTTCAGGTGGATCAAACATGTTTTATGCAGAGAATTTTAGTTCATGCCAATGTGATTCATTTGCTTTCCTTGAGATTGGATTACGCAAAACTAGAGCACAATGCTATTATTTGATGCTAAGCTCATCAGCAATTCCTACATAGACAGTGTGTTCCCATGATGATTGTGCGTCCATACATCATGTTTTTTTTTTCATAGGCCCGACAGAATAAGCACCGCACGGTCCACAGTTATTCCTCAATGCCGGCTGACTGTGATGGTGTTATTCCGATGGGACACTGACTAATAAGCATTTTTTTTTTTTTTGCTTCACAGTGCTGGCTCTAGTTGATGCTGTTGCTCTGAATGGATGCACAGAGGACACCTTGGAATGGTAAAGAAAGAACAGTGGGTGACAGTATTATTAAAAGTACCTGCTGGCATGGAAAACAGTGATTTCAAGATCAAAACTGTCTCACGGAAAGTAGCATAAAAAGTCAATTAAGATAGTAAGTCGAAAAGTTACTCTTCATATTTTCAACACATACACACGTATACCAACATTTGATCTGGATCTGTGGTTCTCAAACTTTTTACACCAAGAACTACCTCAAAATCTATTTCCTGTTTTGCAAATGTCCAGAAGGATACGTGAAATGGACATTGGGAGGCAGGAGAGCTTGAATTTTTATTTCCAAAATAGTAAATTGAGTTACACGTTGGGTGGCAAAGTCATGGTAGCATTGTGTCCCGAACATCCCTCTCACATCACCTTCACAGACCTGCTGGCCAACCTTCTCATGTCGTGTCCTCGCTCCTTTCAGCAAAGGGAGTCGGTCCGCGGAGGGTTCCATTGTGAGATGGCGCGGAACGTACCTGTGGTCCCCGGTGGTCAAAGCGGCGCTAGAAGTTCAACACACGTGAGAAACATCTGTCACTCTGACAAATAATAAGAGCAGAGGGCCTCCGGGGGGGAACGAGAAGTGCAAGCTCCATATTTTATTTCTTTCTGTAGAGGGTGAGCGTGTTCTTTACGTGTAATGCAATGCACGCTCACACTGACAATTGACATTTTAAGGGCATTACCCTTGACAAGGCGACCTGAACAAATGAAAGGAAAAGGCAAAGTGATTTATCAAGGCGCGTGGCAAAATATATTTCAATTTACATTTATCCTCTCACTGTACATTTTGAGGTGAATTTCCAAGACTGGATTTACACCGCAGGTCTTAATGTTTTCACCACTTTGTTTTGCTTTATTTCTATGACTATTTAGTGAATCAACATTTGAATGGCACATTGTCAGTTTTGCTTTCAAGGCCATACAAACATATACACACATAGAAGTTCTCATGCTGGCTTCACAAAAACAAAAAAATCCTTTGAGTCTTTAAGAAAGGTTTCTGATAGGCGGAAGCTCCAAACACAATCTCTTTCCGTGACTTCCAAATTTCGAAACATTTTAGTATAAATGTAATTTGTTAAAAGGTCAAAACCGTTGCCATGATATGATAAAACACACTCAAACACAAATGTACGCATACAGACAAGCTTTACACTACATGAGATATTTCAACGTGCCATTTTGTCATTCTTAACCGCCAAATAAGTTAATGATATAAAATAAGATGAACACAATACAATAAAATGCAAATAACTAATATAATGGGTCTCCTGCAGGGTCCTATTTACGCTAGCACTGCCCCTGTATGTATCTAACGTACCGTGCTTACTTTATATTTAATGACATATGGACTTCTAAAGTCCATCACATTAGATGAGCTTCCACTTTGCGTTTTTTTTTTTCCAGCAGTTGTCTTTGTTTGTGCCGTCAATCAGCTGAATAGAAAATCCATTCTGTCTTCTTACACTGCAGTCATATTGGCAGATATCTCATTCACATCTCATTTTTACATTTCAGTCTTCCGTTTTAATCACTGTACTTTATTTTTCTATCGGTGTGGTTTGTTTTTGTAAGGTTTAAGAATAAAGAATCACACTAGTTGGTTTGGGTAGCAATTCTTTTTTTTTATCTGAAAAAGCCAGTAGCTGATTCGGACCAGAGGACTGAACTATAGACACAAAAGCTCCCCTATTTGAATTCTTCCACTTAGACCAACATACGACTATATGAACTGGACCATAAAAGAGGAACAAAATCTGAATTGGGTCATTAAGATATTATTATTCAGCCTTAAGACACAGAAAGGAGCAGTCTTCTGAAGTGCTGCATGACCTGGTTGCAGCTTGGACAACCAAAAAACCATGGCGCATCTGCGCTCGTCTTCTTCTCATTCTGCCAGGTCCGTGGGGCTTAATTGAGAATTTGAACAAACAAATTAATCATCGCAGCCCATAAAAATGGCAGGATTCATGCAGTAGCATTCTTCATTCTCTCTAATTTGTTGTGTTGGCGCAATACACCCCCCCCCCCCCCCCCTCCTTTTCGCTGTAGCCCCCACAGCATTTTTTTTGTGCTGAATCTGCTACTTTAGTCCCCTTATGAAAATTACAAATACTTGTCAAGGTTAACGAGTTAATATTCTCATTCAATATTTATTTTATGGGCGAAAGAATGCGTCTCCCTTCAGTGCGTCCCACCGTTCCGAGCTTGTTAATCAAACTGACAAGGACAGTGTCCTTTTGATAATCCCCAGAATTTTTATTTTTATTCATCAGCTGCCTTTGATTAATTGTGATGAAGTGTTGCTCATCCATTTCCTCCGCATTTCCGTAGTTTTCACGGATGCCTAACAATCTCCCAGATGACTAGAAGCCGTTTGAGCCCAAAGGCAGATAAATAGCCGGGCAAAAACACAACGCTTGTTTGGTCCCTTAGCTTACCGTGTCGCTTTTTCATTCAGTAACTCTTTAGTTTGCACTTTGCATGCATTCTGTAAATGTCATGATTGACTTTGATTGACCAAAAAAATTTTTCATGTTCGTACCCTCCACAAAGTCAATCCATGAGTAAAAATGATGTATAAAAAAAATGATGTATAAAGATTATGTATAAAGAAAATTAAAAAAAAGCCTTAGCTATGGGGGGGGGGGGGGGGGGCAGTGGCCAGCGTGTAATTAATAGCGGAGGTGTTTTTATCCATCAGGATGAATAATTTAAAGGGAATGTTAATAGGTGTCCCAGACTTGGTCGAAGGACGGAGACAAAGCGTTGTCGGAAAAAATGTTTCATTACTTCTCTGAGGCATTCTCTTCATTTGTTCTCTGCTCTTTCATCCTTTTCGTTTCTTCCATGTGGAGAATAAAGTTGAAATCAGCATAGAATGTTGTCAAGTCACTCCATAAATAAAGACAGAAGAAACTAAATTCAGCTCTGACCTTAAGAGTGCATTTTCCTTCATGACGTTTTAACACTGAACCACAATTGTGCCTCGGCTCAGAGCGCGCCTTCCATAGGCCGGGGAGTCGCCTCTATTTAACATCTGACTGTTTAATCAAACAATAATGGTTGGAAATTGTAAGGTTCCCTACATTTAAGATGGCCGGCTTGGTTATTTGAAAACCAAGTGATGCTTGCTTGAGGAAGGACCCTCGTCATGTGACAAGGGGAATAAGCTGCCGTTTCATATTAATATCCATTTAACACACGGGGTTAGTCAGCTCATTGTCTTATTTATTGCATCAATCGTGGCTTTAGACCCTACAGAAAGCGTTTGTGGGGGACAGTCGCTTGCTTTTGTGACATTTTCAAAGGCGTTTTGCACGCTGGGTGCTTGAAAGGCGTTTCGCCGTGGGCGCTTGACGTGACCGCAGACTTTGAAGTCTTGGCTGCTGCCAGGTTCTGTTTGGATTATTTTAATCAATGCCAGCATCATTTATTTTGGCATAAAAATGTTTTGGGTGTCGTTTATTTATTATAATTATTATGATATTGGAAATGCAAAAGTTGGAAAGCAAGAAACTTTTAAGTACAAAGCTTCAGCTGATAACATCAAACCAGTGTGCGTGTGTGTTGGTGCGCGCTTGTGTCCCAAATGACTGAGGAATGACATCAGAAAGAAGTCATCTCCGTCAGATGGAATCAAGTCGTATTCTCGTGCACGTCGTTCCCGATCATTCGCCCTCAGCAGTCAGCAGTCGTCTCACCGCATCAATTAGCAATGGTGATGAAGCCCCTTTAAGGCCGCCATCTAATATTTGGAGAAGAACAGCGGCTCAGCAGGCTCCCCAAAAGTGAATCCAAGTGTTGCAGTATTCATTGTCAAACACTTCTTTTTATTTTACACAAAAGAATTCACAAAAACATCAACCGTTTTCCGTACAGTCCCGTCAGATGAAGATCTATCAGTGAGAACAAAAGGCGCTCCTTCAATGACAAGTGCCAAGCGCATCAACTAGTCCTTCTCTTCAAGTAGTAATTCCGAGAGAGGCTATTCAGAGTTTGCCCTGTGGCGAGAGAGCTCGTTCTCTCGAAATAGCCCCGGCTCATCTTTCACGCACGTTCAGGTCTCCTTATCACGGGCACGGAGGTTAATTTGAATTTCTGTCTCTTCAATATGCCTGGCAATCATTGTGTCCACTTAATATTGCATTTGGAGGGCCCGCTTGCTGTTGTCGCCCTCCCCCCCGGGCTCCCCTCAGGCTCTGCGCCATGCCTGAACATTTCATCTCCATCTTGTATCTTGCAGGGCAATTTTTGTGATTCCATACTTAATTCACAATTAGATCCTGTTGAAGTGAATACTGTAATGACATTTTCACACAATTGTCTTGCGTTTCTTTTTCTGTTTGTGGTGTCATCACTATTGTATATTTGTAGCACACGGTGATACATAGCGACCCCATTTTGAAATGATAAACCCGTCAATCCCAGTCTTTGGAACAACCAATTTTGAGAAGCTACACGCAGGAGCGACGAAGGACGACGTGCGTTGCGGCTCCGTGATTTATAGTAAGTTGCCTGTATGCCTTCTACCGCTTGTTATTCTTCTGCTTGTTTTTATCGAGATTAATTGCATTGTCATCGCTCAACAGATTTAAATGTAATTGAGGAACTAAATGCGTTTTATCAGGAACAGCCTTGCTATTAGTTATTAGAATGTTTTGGCGGAGCCATATCTGCATGACTGATACTGATATTAGTGATCCGAGTGGTGAGCATTTCTGCCTCGCAGTTCTGAAGCACGGGGTTTGAATCCCACCGCCGGACTCACAGAGTCCTAAAGCGTTATATATTTTAGTGTGCCTAATAACTTCAGTCACTTTTGCAAACTGCATCTTGGTCATTTCGAAGTTCATCGTCACATCCTATCAAACAATAAAAATATGACAATGTAACAAATTAACAATTTGGTTTTATTTTTATATAGATGCAATTCTATTTCTTAAAGTCACATTGTTCATAACAACAAACTATTTTTTTGTCGCTGATTTTTAGTGAGGCAATTTTAATAGACATTTCAGTTAAATCAAAATAAAACAAACCAAAGAAATGAGAATATTCTTTTGTTCGCCGCCCTCTGAATAATTATTAATTATTAATAATATTAATAACACTCCTTGACAACTTTTTTTTTTGCTTCTACTAAAAAGCAAGAGGAAGGTTTCTGCTTGATGGCTTTGAGATAAAAGACAAGGCAGTCACTTCCTCCCGTGACATATTTGTTCTTGAACAACAAATCAGTGGCTGAGAACACTTGGCACCTGCACGAGCAACGATGGCGAGATGAAGCGTCGATTGTCTTCATTAGGCTCATTAATATTCATAGAAAGAAGAAAATGTGACACCGATGAGGACTCGCTCACCTTTTCTCATATGAGTTTCTTTTTTTTTTTTTTACTTCTTAACACAATTAAAGTCCAGCAATGACTTCATTAATGCGCTCTTTCTGTCAGGTGCTTTTAAAGAAGTGTCAGTTGGGCCCCGGTCCGCCTGTCAGCCAGGAAGAAAGACAAGTCAGAATCACATGAAGTGGAATCCTCAGACACGGAGAAAGCTTTCAGATTACCTTTACTTCTGTGCTGTCTCTCATGCTGGATGGGTGTCAAATCTAAGAGCGGATCAGAATTCAGTCTTAGTTTTTTCTATCTTGGGCTCATTTGTTAATAATGGCTGGTTTTAGTCGCTGTTTCAACAAATATGGCTACTGTGAGGAGCTACGAGTAATCGAAAGGTTTAAACTCAGAAGAGGGAATTCACATTTTTACGGAGTGGAGGGGGGGGTCAATGTTCTAAAACCCACCATTTTCATTGGGATTCAAAATCCACACCTTTTTCATTATAATTTAAAACAAGCGCTATATTATCACCATACAGTGCTTACTGCTCTTTATAGTGTGTGATGTACTCACGGCTAGTTCTGATTTATTTTTTGCCTTCGTCAGTGTTGCGGACCCGAGAGAGAAGGAAGGCCTGGAAACAAGATTGAAATAGTCTGCGTTCAAGGCTGTTTCAGGAAACAACATCAGCCCCGGCAAGGTAATCATGCCATTGTTGGAGACGGAGCCACTAATTAGAATAACACTCCAACAGACAGCTCATTAAAAACTCCTCGAGTTGCTTTAAAGGTCTGGCGCTAATATGACGAAGCAAAGTCTTTATTTGTCACCTTAACAGTGAGCACACCTGATACTTAAGCGGCTTCCTTTCACTCAGCAGGGATCGTTTTCGACTCGTGTAATACCAATTTTCACACCACACCAATTTTTCTTTTTGAAATCATCTTGTGTAATCTGCTTTTCACTGAATATTTGGAATGGAGTTATGTACACGAGACACTGATTTTTAACTTTTTTTTTTCCCCAAAGAACGGTTGATGATTTTTACTTTGGCACTCTGCTATTATTAACTGTGTAGACAGAAATTATACCTACGGTTTGGTTAATCTTAGCTGTTGAAGAATGGAGGATGATAAAATTTCGATCTTCACCAACATCAAAATGCAAGTGGGGGCTTCCTTGGTATTTGCGCCACCCCTTTAAGACTTATATCAGTGGCAGAGGTGACAAGGAAAAAATAATCATGATAAATCTCTCTCCAAATGTAGTCTAATTGTTTATGACAAATTAAAATACATGAAAAAAATGAATTCTATTTTTGCCCCCAGTTGCATTGTCAGCTAGTGTAACAAATGAAGAAAAAGAGAATGTATTTATTAATTAATTTATTTATTTATTTATTGTGAGGATATAATAAAGATGGTGATGTTATGGTTTTAAGTATTCTTGCAAAAAAAATACAAAAATAAATCTGAACATGTTTCAAATAAAACTGTGACTTGTGCTTTGTGGAAGCCAATGCAGCTGCCGCAACATCCTCACATAAAAACCATACCATGTTTTATTACGCTCAGCTTGTTATGGACAATCCAATGCTCGCCTACCGGGAAAATGGCTTTCCCCCAAAATAACCGGATGTCCTCCTGCTTTCCAAGCGCGCTTCATTAGCGCCGTCTCGCTCTAGTCGGATTCTTTGTGCCATTTTGACTGTATTCAAATCTCCTTAATGCCATCTCGTGTTTAAAGACTGGCCATAAATCCCATATCAGCTCTTAATGACCACTGCAGGCCGGCTGCTAATATGTCATTGTTCTCAGGCGATCACCCAGCGGGGAATAGACCATGCCAGTCTTTGTAATTGCACACCCGGAAAGATTTATATAGCCATTATGCACACCCATAAGAAATAATTCAAAGATATCATTGGAAAAAAACCTGCCTGCACATTGCTGATGCCCAAATCTCAACTGAGCACCTCGTCTTCTCTGCTGCCACAGTTAACGTGGCTTTACTGTCGACTAGTAAAGACGTCCCCTACCTTCATATTCCATACGTCTATTTATTAGCACTAGTGCCTCTCCCTCTTCAAAGGCACTTTGGGGGGAGTATGCAAAGAAACTGCAAGATGCCATAAAACCTGCTGGAGCACTACAGTGTCTAAGTGGCGGGAAGATTGTGTGCGCATCAATCAGCTGATGCAGCATTCGTTGTTGAACAAACCCCCCCCCCCCCCCTCATGTGTGGGGGGCTCCCGTACACCGTGATGGAAGATTGCTGTTAGCTCATCCCTCCCAACAAGCGTGGGGCTTTGTTTAGCACCTCCTCCCGAGAGTGGAGGCAGGGGTCGGACGATGACGAGGGCGTCGTCACCTTGGCGTCCTCAGGGGCACCCCGAAGCGGCCAAACTGTGGAAGGAGGAGTAGCAATGAAATGGATGCTTGGATCGAATGATTTGATTGATTTCTTTGCAAGGAATTGACAATTGTGCATCAGACGTGTTTTGGGAGTGCACAATCATTGCTATTTGTGCGTTGGAGTCGCGGGACCCAGCGAGTATGAGCTGGCAAGAGGCGGTGGAGGAAGAGAAGGAGGTCAGATCAACAATGGCCGCAATTCCCTCAAATAAATGCTTGATAGACATCAAAGCACGCAAAGAACTGTTGAAGTTTCTTGTTAATATTGACGAATGAAAAAAGATCCAATCCAAAAGGAAAAGGGCACTTCTTTTTTTATCCATCCAGGACTAAAGTGCTGCAGTTCCAGTGCCAAGACCCGAATAATTTCACTGTGCTTTTGTTCCACGCAGGCATAAAAGTATTTCCAAAAACAAATCATTTTGAATGAACAAAACTCCTTGCATACTTGGCTGTCACATCCTTTCAAAGAAATTTCGCATGACGCCATTCTATCCGAGTAGCCAATTCATTAGCAACCGACAAGATCTTGCCTAACGCAGTTTGGCTCCACTACATGATCCCAGCGGACGCTCGCAAAGCTCCTCCCGGACCATCTTATCGAACCCAGAATGACATCACGCTTGGTGTCTTTAAAAAGATTTGACAGGTACTCAAATATGGCAGCCGCTGAAGATGATGAAGAGACGCTTGTAAACGAGTTGTGGGAGTTTGATGGGACGCGGTGGGCATCCAGAGTGAGCGATGCTTCCTCCAGGGGCGGGTCTTTGGGTGGAGAATTGGTGGCCTTCACTCTACAGTGCAAATGGAATTCATTTTTATTGTTGCTGTCTTGAAGCGTTGGCACTCCACCGCAAAAAACATGTTTTGTTCTCTTTAACCTACTCCGTCGGGGATGCAAACCAACAGTGACACTGTCATTTGTGAGCAATGCGCTATGACTCCCCCGTGGTCCAAATGTCAGATTATACTGCGCAGTACTAGTTATCCTCCCCGAGTGCTCCTCTCTCCGCTGCCCGGGCCTGTCGCGGGAAATTCATAGCTTTTACGGCCTTTTTACGGAGCGCACACAACTGTCAACGGGCTCGGGACGAGAATATAATTGTATGTTCATATCAGGTCTTCAGTGCTCCACCTGCCCCTGGTGCCTCACTTGGTGTGATTGACACTTTCCTCCAGTCCTGTCAAACAAGTCAACATGCATAGTGCGATGAGGCTAGTGCTAATACTTTGCTAACTGGATTACTTTCATTATTGCTGCCGGTGGAGTGCTCATTAAGAAACACAGATCAAACAAATGTATGAAGCCAATACTGTGAGACAGGAGTAATTTCATATCTTGCTGCCACCTCATATCTTTTAATTCAGTTCAGAGGAATTTGAGCAAAAAACAAAAGTGTTACTTTTAAGCTTTTGTCGAGTATGGTTTCAAGTCATCAATCGGAGTGTTGGATGTGACACACTGCAAAAGACAGACAGGGAGCCATTGTTCCTGTTACTTTTAAAAGATAAAGAAAACCAAAAACAAAATAGGCCTACACGGTAGCGTCGTCTTCGCTGACATATGAAAGATCTCGGCAAGTGATCGGTGGAATCAAGAGCTGTTTGTTTCTTTTTATCTGAATTTTATTCGGTTACCATTGGATATGAGTGCATTCAAAAAGCAGGCGCGATACGGAACAAGATCGCTTGCGGCTCCTCCGAGGGCCTGCTCGGGCCTTCGGCGGAACTCGCGGACCATCATGGATCCCAGGAGGAGGGTGGGCTCACATGTCCTGCTCAAGTGCCGGGCTTCTGGTTCCTCCATCTTCTGTTTGGTGGAGGACACACAGGTACAGGTAATACACATTGAACGTAGCAGCGCACTTGAATTGTGCACATCGGTGGAGTTTTCTTTCTTTTGTTATTTTAGCACACCTTGAAGAGGGCATTTGCGCCGTTGCAGCCGACTCAACACTCATACTAATGCCACTTGGTTGGGGAGTTGTAATTAAAAATAGTTTTGAGATGATAATGATGACAATTACTTCAATAAATTGTTCTCCACAATGATACAGAGAGATTGTCCCATATTGTTTGTCATGGTTATGAATGAAATATGATGACGCGCAGCACACCCATTTGCGGAGCTCAGAATCTGTCTGCCTACGCCTTGATCAAATTCACCCACCTTGCGCCACAACTTAGACCTGCTTGTAGGTAGACTGAAATTAAGTCATCGGTGCGAAATTAAGTCATCGGTGCGTCATGCGATCTAACAAATTCATAAACACAGGAAATTAGTCTTGCCCTGGCACAAAATTAATGATGCCCACAAATGATAAAAAAAAAGGGCCCTTAACGTCGCTCTTTGAAACTTTTGATAGAGAATGTTCATTTCATGTTTTAGAAATAATATCCGTCAGCATCAAAAGTGACCCAAGAGTTTTATTCTGTTGGCTCGATAACATTAATGATTTGTTTGTTTGTTTTATGATGAAGGCCAATCTTGTATTATTACTGACAAGGAATCATTCAAAGCCACATCAAGTGCTTGTCTTTCTTTTTCAGATATGCTCACTATAAATAATCAAGACCATAGCTGATTCCTGCGAGTCATTATCTGTGTTGTGTGACAGCCACGGGCAAGTGGCAAACTGACAGGGCTCCATGAGGGACGTGTACATTTTATGAGTGACAAATGAGATTAGTAAAGTGACTTTCTACAAGAGACTTTGACCTCCTCAGAGCTGTACATGCAGGAAGGCAAGGACAAAGCAACACACGATTGTGACCAAAATATTTGTTTGATTACGCAACTTGTTTTGTGGTTTGATATTCTATGAAAGATTTTCTAATCTGCCAATTTGGCAATTGGCTAGCACAACCTCCAAACAATGGATTCGAAGCCGGGCTCCTGCCGTCTTGTCTCGGTATTTGGATGTTCTGCCCTTGTTTGTGTGGCCTCCTCCCGGATGAAAAAAAAAAACATGCACGTTGGACTCATTCCTCAATATGATTTCCCACCGATGCTGTACGACACAAGCTATGGCAGCCATGTTTGTAAGGTACAGAATATGACACGGGTCTGTCCGGCTTCAAGTGCTCTAATTGACATCCACGTTTGACAGAGACATCGCACGCGGGTGTGGAGGAACACGACGGCGCCATCACACCCTGGTGTTTACCCCGAGTGTCACATTGGCCCGATATCATACAGAGAGCGTAGACAAGAGGCGGATTGGTCGACGTCCATAAGTCTGTCTCTGTGGACATGTTGCGGAAAGCGATAAGAGGGCGGCGGGCTGACTCGGGCGGCGGCGTGGCGAATCTCCCCGGCCATCTTGCAGGGCTCGCGGCTGTTCAAACAGGTTGGGGCCGCTTGTCCTGTCAAGTGGCTGACATTGTGATTTAATCAACATCCACGCCTGCCACATGAATTAGATCACTATCAAAAATGCATAGGCAAGTGCCATGTCCCTCACTTGTCAGGACCAAACTCATCTCTTCATTTATTCATGACATTTTCCATAAGAGCGCGTCCTTGGTGCTTGTTTAAAGTTGGATGAGCCCCCAATGAACATTGCTAATTTTCACTCTCAACTTGTGTCTTTAAAAGAACAAACACACACACACACACACATAGTGGTATCACTCTTACAAAAGAAAAACAACATTCCATTTGCCTTTCCGATCACCCTGTGGAACCTGTTATCCACCTTATCCAAGTCTTCATCAATCTAGGATGCAGGCGCTCGGAATAGACAATCTTTATTCCAGTGTGATGGATCACTTTGTAAAAAACAGGAGTGCCCAATTTTTCTTGAATTTCAAGTCACAGTTGTTTTAAGCCAGTTTTAAACCATCTTCTGTTGATAATTGTGTAACAAATAAACATAAACATTTTTAAAGTGCTTTTCAAAAAGAAATATAAAGACCAAATTAAAACTAATAACACTTTTTGGGAGTATGTTGAGACCAAACCAGTTAATTGGTTAACTGTTTAACAGCAAACAGTCGCTGGCAAATTGTTTCATCGCATTTTGAGTATCTTACAGTGCTTACATAGATTTCGAAGGCGCAACTCAACTATGCGCACCAAAAACCGCAGGCATTCCAACAGTTGTCTCGTTTCGTGTGATATAAAATAACTGTCCAAAAATTCCACTTCATATTATAAACAGTTTGGCATTGGGGAATATCTGATACTTGACTTTTGCACAGTACTATATTGTTTTGCATGACTTACCTGAAGGTAGAGATTGAAATTGAGACGTCAACTCGCAGCTCAATGCTGTGAGATTGTCATCATGGACAATCATGGACACTCATTTGATTTCTTTCACCCTTCATATGCAACAAATTCTTTGTTTCCCAAAAAACAAAGAATTACTAAGAAGTATACTGGGGCACCACAATGGGCAATGTCATCAGAAGTGAAGCGAAACAAAGGAAGTAATTGCAGACTAAGACAGACAAGCACAGCTGAACAGGACACAAATGGAGCTGATTGGTGGGGACGCTTTCATAATCATGATAATGAACCTATCCCAGCTGACTTTTGAGTGAAAGGCGAAATGAAAGGTTATGGACAATTTAAACCTATTGTGATTTACTTTTAAGTAGCCAACATTCTGAGATCGTTTGGTGTCAACACGGCAAAGCCACATATATTTCCCAACATGCAACGTCACAACTCTGACAACTTCTTGACCACGAGAACTCACACCATTTGCAAAAGTCGTTCTCATAAATAATGAAAACGAATAAGGATTATTGGTTCGGATGATGACTGAATGAATGAACTACAGCATTTATTGAATTAAGTACTGCTGAAATCCTGACATTAGAGCAGTTGGACGTTTCTCAAGGAAAATGGCCTCAAACGATTACTCGATGATTAAAATAATTAATTGGATAATTGAATTTTTTGCGGATTAATCGATTAATTTTGACAGCTGTTATTTATTTACTACAATTCCCCTTAACACCCTCGGGAAAGGTTATAAACTCACAGTGTGGATTTTTGTCCATTTGTTTTTTTCTATTCTGAGGGTTCACTTTATTTGCTTACATGATTTATAGCTGACACACTCCTTAGATTTCTATGAATGACAATGCCTTTATCAGATTGAATAAGGTTTGCTTGCATTGAATAATAACAGTCCAAGGCCACACCTACAATCACTAAGATGTCAATATTTGGTCTGATATATCAGGGGACCTCAAAAATGAATTTCTATTGAATTGACTTGACCAGTGGAGAGTATTTCAGCAGCATGGTAAACAGAGTAGATGCCGTTCGTTGTTCTCTCATCCAGGTCAGGTTTGGGTCACGCCTCACTGTGATCTAAAATGTGCAGGGAAGAAATATTCTTCAAGCCGTGCCTCGCTCGCGCGCAACGGGAAGGCTCACTCGGGATCTGCAGAGAAAATACAACATTGTTCCGGAAGATGCTCACATTTGTCTTGGAATGAGCTTCTCGACCTGACCCTCGCTGTAAAGAAGAGAAAAAAAACAACAAAGGAATGAAATGAAAGTGCGGCTGCTGCTCACTCATCTAAGAAACATTAAATGTGCCGTTTGTTTACCCGCATGCGCACTTATGAATCCCAGGGGTGCCCCCAACCTGCGTATAACTCACCCTGAGGGCCCCGCAGCATTTTTCACCATGAAATGAAATTTTATAGCATGCGAGATTAGCCGACACTAATGCAAGGTCAAAAATAATAGAATCAATAGGCGAGCTCGGCCGTGTTAACATTTACAGAAAATAATGGGCTGAAAAGCGTCGGCGAAAACAGAATGAAATGAGTCTCGGCTGAATTCTTATTGATGGCTTTTCATTATTTCTAATAATTTGACTTTCTTTTGTTGGGCTGCATGCCGGGGGGTGCGGCGAGGGGGGACGGGGCGTGCTGAGGTCCATCTCGCCATCTGTGAGGCTCTTTGTATAACGGGCTTTATGGTCAATAAACAGCTTCTTTTTTTTTTTTGATAAAGTCTCCAAGTAAGAGAGGGGAATTCTCTGAAGTTTGACTGACAACTCTGAAACAAATGCTGATTAGAAATCAACAAATAGTAATGGGTGCTCCAAGAAATTTGAATGGCTTTTGATTGTCATTTCTTCTTTCTGAACAACATTAGAATTAATGTCGTTGTTGTTCTTCAGGGCTTGGAAGTAACAAAGAACAAATATTTCATTAGGGATGTTTGAAGGTATTTGCTACAATCTGACAAATACTGAGAATTATTTGTGTTTTCCTGATTTCTTTGAGTGTGGTTGAACCGGTGCCTTGTGATGCACTTTAGCTCTTGCATAAATCAGTCGCTCACCATGAATTAGATCTTGTGCATGTTGATTCTCATGAACGGTGTTTTCGCAGAATTGCAACAAGCAAGGTTTTACAAGCAAACTCAAGTTGGCATCCATTACACATGTACCAGCTAGAAATAACGACAGCCACAAAGGATTCAGAGAAGCAAACTATTTCACATTCATGACATTGTTGAAGATTTATGGCGCTTGCGTCTTGTGCCTGCTTAAATTCCATCAGCTTCTAAGCGCTCAATTTTGGTTTTGTTTTTTGTCTGCCATCATTTGAAAACACTCAATTCAGTCAAGTCTATTTATTTTCAGTTATCGTTAGCTAATTTTGTACAAAGTATGAATACTTCTGCCATCTTTGTCTTCTGTTGCTGTTTTTTGTTCTTCTGCCGCTGTTCTGTTGTTGTTGCCATTTTTCGGTTGTTTTTGCTGTTCTGGTGGTGCTACTGTTTTTTTGTTTTTTTTTAATGAATATTGTTTTGATACTTTCTATGAAATGGCTCATTTGCATTGGATAATATAGCATATTTCCTTGTCTTACTACCATGCTATTTGCTACAGTTTCATTTTATGGGTTCTCATTGTTAACATTGACATTATTAATGGGTGATTGCTCTTACAGACTCTTTCCTGTTTTCTTTGTTTTCAATGTTGTCTTGTGAAAATAAAGGCGGTGGTTGAGTTTGATTGTCACATCAACCGCTTTTTTTTTTTACTGCTGTCATTACGCCTTGACATCGCGCTGTTAATTCTGTTAATTAAAAAGCTGATTGCCTTTTGCCAGCCTGTGATCTCCATTTGGTACATCCATATGGCGTGGATGGCGGGTACATGACAATGATGTCGAGTCGCCATGTGGTTACGTATAATCGAGCGACAAAGTGCTTGAAACCTCTCGTTGTGCTCAACTTCATAAAAATTGCCGCTTTGCTAACTTGGTTTGAATGAGACCCAAATTAGAAACATACTCCACTGTACATATTGTATACATTTTTGCATTTTCTTTGGTTTCAACAAGGACAGACCAGCATAAAACATTTCTAGATTTTGATGTTTATCTAAGAACACACATTCCAAACCGAGACTTTCTCTTTTCGAACGAATGTTGTCCGTATCGTGCTCCTGATGTTGAAATCGTACTGCGTCTTTCAATTCTTCCAAAAAACACTTCTCATCCAAGCGGAATGTCAGTGTTTAGAGAAGAGACAGCGTGAGGGTGCACTAGCGGACACGTCAAACCTGTTTGGGAGTGGACGTCTATCAGTTCGGAACTCTGCGGCTCGCGAGACTCATCCATTTCTCATTTTCATTTTCAATGACAGGCCCAAGTTCTGTCTCTTCTCGGAACTATTTACAGTGCTGGGATGTGTTTATGTCACGCAGATGTAAATGTTTACACTGTGCTTTTTTTTTTTTTTTTTTTACAGCCTGAAAAAGAAGACTGCACTTTAAAGCTGAGTGGGATAGTTTGGATTATCTTATTGGCATCATTCTCCCACAGCCTCTCTCATTATCAAATTATCCAATTTCGCTTAATTGTTCTACTTCTATGACAGTGAAATACAGTGACAGGCAGAACAATTCACAGCGTCCCCATTAGCTGGCACAAAGTATGCAAATAACACCACAAGATTCTGCAAATGAAGCTCCTCAACTCACATCCAGTGAGTTAGTCCGCCAACCTCCAACAAAATTGCGCTAAATACTTTATGACATGCACAAAACAGCTACTAGATGACTTTTTTTCAGCAAATAATGATGCACAGGTTGCTCCCCCCCCCCCCAAAAAAAAACCCAATTCTGCAGTCACTTATATAAAAGCGACTCTGGAGCTTCATCCATATGAGTGGAGAGGCCATTTATTGAAACGAAACATATTTGAATGATATATGGGGATAAGTTCAGATATATATGTACATATTTGGGTGAAAAGTCGTCTGAGTGGTGCCCGATCTTAATTTGTCGAAGCTGTTGTCCTGAGCAGCTTCCAGGAGGCCGCCTATTCATCATTTAGCAGGCCGTTACTTTTAATGAGTCTGTTATCATTCATTTTAAGGCATCCCACCTTTCCTTGACACACAGAGTATTTCTTTTTATAGACGACTCGGGATTTATGTCTCCCTGTCCCCCCTCCGGCTTCCACACTGCCATCTTCAGGCTGCGAGATGTCAGCTGATTGACAGTTTGGGATATAGCAAGGGCGCTGCTCTTCACTATTTGGCACATGGGCCCCATTGGACTCGTGTAGCTCAAACAAAAACCTGCTCACAGCATTCATCTTCCTGTGCAGTGGGCCTGAACCCAAGTTTAGTGCTTGTCCCATCGAAAGGCCGGCAGGTCGCAAGCGACACGATTAATGTTTGCCACTAGGGGGAAACAGAATGGAATCGTGAACACAGCACCTACAGCAAACCCTTTCAAGGAGACTTTAAAACTGTTTGCAGCCATGTCAATAACACCTTTAAAGGAGATCTCAAGCCCAAAATGTTTTTGGTAATAATATGTTTCGTGCACCCTAACTAGTCGAAACACAGAGCTCTGATTATTGTTTCGTTTGCGGAAAATGAATTCAATCGGCAAATTTCACCCGTTTTTATTCATCTCAAAATGGCCGCCCTCTGAGATGGATAAAAAGGTATGAATTTTGTTGCTGAACTCATATTCCACAAATATTGATGAGAACGCCGTTTAACTTGGTGAAAAAATCTCAATGGTTTGTGGTTCAATTTTATTGACTGCCCTACAGTTGCCGGTCTATATAGACAGGTGAGAAAAGGGCACACGTTGACTTCCAATCACACAAATAACCAGACAGCTTTCACACAGCTAGAGATTTTCTGCTCCACCGCTCTTCTAGATGACGCTACCGGGACATGCGCTCGGTGCCAAACACGAATTCTGTCCCTCTCCGGAACGTGACGCCGCGGGCTGACTGAGAACGGCCTGCAAAAGCGTTGGCGTTTGCAGGTCAACATACAAAAACACGGCGAGATTTTGAGGCGAGATGAAGTCACCGAGCGTTTGGAGCTCTGCACCCTTCACTGAACGCAGCCGGGCCCAATACATCACCGCTTTTATGAGGACAAGCCGACTCCAAGAGCAGATGCATCATAGTTGCACTGTGAGCATTTTGTTACAAATAATGCTGTCATCCATTTTCATCTTTTGTTTAAACATATTAGTCTTTTGGACAAGATAGGTCGTATTTCAGCACCTTGATAAATCGTCTCCGCCCCTCGCTCCACTTCACACAACGTGTGTTTAATTAATTACACAACCTTTAATTGGACAGATTATTCCTAATGGTGCTGCAGTGCTCAATGTACAAACTCGGAGCGGGCTCTCGAGTAATTATTTTAATGCCACTTTCTCAGTGTGCTGCAATCTGTACATTTCCTATCATTTTTCATCAGGAAAGGAAGTGATACTTTAAAGTAGACAAATTACATTTCCATTTGGATTTTTTTCTTTACCCCGCAGATGATTCCTCTTCCACTGCATCATGTCTAAGTGCTGAGGCTGCACAGCGCGAGGGGGCGTATGATCACCCCGTGATATTTTAATATCTGGCGGCGTTACCTCCTGTTTAATTACCTCCGTAATGCGCATTGATGTACGTGATGGATTTTTACGGAAGCCCGCTCCTTAACTATCTGATGCGGTGACATGAATGATCATGGCCGCTGATGGAGGGAGCAGAATGCAATTAGCAAATGCATCTGGGGTCAAATAAAGAAGACAAAACCGCTCACATGGTGGGAAGGTTTAGGGGTAAAAACAAAAAATAAAAATAGGGTTCGGGTTAACACAAAAAATTGGGTTAACGCAACATTTTCATTCCATCTCCACGACGACTAAGGTTTGTTGCTTGCTAGCTAGCTTGCTAGCGCAGTAGCTAGTTAGTTAGCTAATTAGCTACTTAGGTAGGTAAGTAGGTCGGTAGGTCGGTAGGTAGGTAGGTAGGTAGGTAGGTAGGTAGGTAGGTAGGTAGGTAGGTAGGTAGGTAGGTAGGTAGGTAGGTAGGTAGGTAGGTAGGTAGGTAGGTAGGTAGGTTGATGGAATGGTTGAACTACAAGCTGCTTTTTGGGTTGTGCCATAATTCAAAAGCATGTTTGCATGTGAGTCCAGTGCTCATTTTCATGACTGATCATGATGTCAGCGAGCATCCTGCCTGCCTGGCACCACAACCTGCAGGAGGTACTCTATCTGACATCCAGGCCCATTTTTCATGGACAATGTTGTGTGGAAGCAGTGCAGGCTTGTCCAGGAATAGAAAGCGTTAAAAACGACTGTGTAAAGCCGAGTAAAAACATTCTAGTATGTCTATTTTTTTCTTGGCAGGTAGAAAAACAAGGACAGAATATCCAAATGTACATTCTACATCCTAAGACCCCAGTTATGTACAATAACTACAGAAGTACGGAAATTGGATTGATAGACAACATGAAACGATACTGAAAGACTGTGATGTGTTTAACTGCAACACAAAACAAAGAAAGTCAAAATCTATGAATTCATTGCTGATTTGAATGGTTGAAAACAACAATGTTCTCAAAATCCAGAGCTGACCGTTGCTTGCTTGAAATAGACAACTACCCCTGATATTACTTCAAGGTTTTGCCTGCTGTGTCATAAATCTTTGAAAACTCAATAGGATTACTTCCTTGACAGGAAGAAAGGAGTCTTCAAAGTTAAAGGATTGGTTTAGCGGCACCAAGAAGAATGTCATGACGATACATGCTACTTCCAGTAGTCAAAAGAAAAAAATGGAATCAATGGCATTCTGGTTCACATTGTTTTCTGAGGAGGCTGACCTCTGCGGATCAAAAATCAACTCAATAATGAGAGATGTGCGTATTACATGTGATGGCAAACGGCACTGCAGCATTTTATCTGGACAAGTCATTTTTCTAAGAGCTCACATGGCTGACATTCACTCCTCACCAAAACCATCAATTCTACAGTCCTTGCCATTGTCCAATCATTTTCTTTTTTTTTTCTTTTTTTTTTTTTTGGTATTGTTGTTCTCCCCTCTGTCTTTCTTCTTTATTGCTCTGTACAGCAAAGCACCATTACTGATCCCTTCCAAAGCACAAACTAAAAATCTATCCCGTTGTCATTTGCCACACCGTCCCATCTATCATCGGGCCAAAGAAGGGAGTGTATGTGTTGGGGGGAGGGGGTGGGGGGTCGCTGGGGTGTATGGAGAGGTATGGGGGTGGTGAGGAGCCGTCTGGCAATGTATCCATACAAGAGAGGAGGTGCTGGAACAGGAGGCAGAGTCAAGGACTTTTACGCACAACAAAAAAACTTGTCACAATTATTTATGGCTCTTGCTGAGACACATAATAGGACACATCAAACTGCTGTGTGCTTGTGCACGCACGCATGCGTGTGTGCGTGCGTGCGTGCGTGCGTGAGAGCCGGCCTGCTTGTCGAAGTGGGTCACAGGCATCTCTTGCCTTACACATACAATTTCCAAGACAATGGCGGAGCATTGGGGGAAAGTGACAGTGACAAATACTGGAGCCCCCACACAAAGCCATGCCGGGCTGTTACATGAGTGATTGTGCCAATAATCATGCGGCGGCACGTCACGTGGATGCATGTGTGTGTGTGTGTGTGTGTGTGTGTGTGTGTGTGTGTGTGTGTGTGTGTGTGTGTGTGTGTGTGTGTGTGTGTGTGTGTGTGTGTGTGTGTGTGTGTGTAGCAGGAGTGCAGGTGGCAGCGGGAGGTGGGACGACACCGATGGGTGGAGAGATAGCTGGGAAGAGCTTAACAGGTCCCAGCAAATCATTTCTTATTTCCTGATCATCCATCTCCCACTTCCACCCCTCCGATGAGTTGCTGCTAAATGACTGTCACTGCGGACAGCGCTGTGATATGTTCTGCTGGAGTGCCTGTAATTGGGGAGGGGTCACCGGCACAACCCACCACCTACCCCCTTCCCCCATCTTCTCCTAGCTTGACCTTTCTTAAACTCTTCCGCCTGTGGGATTGGGCCAAGCCGCCGACTAAATAAGATTCCCCTTCCCACTAAGTATACTGCCATTTGGCTCCAGTTCACGAAAGGAACTCCCGAGCGCGTTGACATGCCCAGGTTGCCAGTCTGAGCTCATCCGGGTGTGGAAGTGGACCTCATTGTGAACTCTACATTTTACTTGGGTTAAAATTGGTCAACTAAGAGCTATTTTCCCATGTGCTGAAGTCAGAAAAGGCACAAATATTTCTTTTATATTTAATATTTAGCTGGGTACGTTAAAAAATGACTTAAGTGACAACTATGCTACTCAATGTGATGAAACCACAAAACGTCAAATGGCCCTAAGGCTGGCCAATTCCAAATGTGACAAAAACCAAACCATCCATTTTCTTCACTAGTTATCAATGCACCTTAAACTCCAGACCAGTCGTCAATCAATCACGGGGAAGGGACTTAAGTCCACAATATTAATGAAACAACATTTGTACACCAAAATGCTAGCAGAGCTTAGTCATTATGTGATATGACTCGCCTCCCGGGCATATGGTGGAATCTTCTTCTGCACATTAGTCAGTCTGCAGCATGTCTTCCCAGCTCCAGAGGGAAGTGAAATTGTATTGGCAAAGAAATTGACGATGACAATGGTTCATCCAGTCTTGGGCCTTTCCAAATTGGGATGACTTTTAACTTGATACTGCTTTAGGAGGAACTAAATCATCAGATATTTGTCTTTTTTTTATATATTTGATGATTTGACTGACATGATGACTCAGTTTAACAAGATAAAAAAATACATCTTCGATTTCATATTTGCTGCTCATCTTTGTTAATATATGAGGTGCCCTGGAACAAATTAGTACAAATATTTTTTACCGTTGGTGAATTTGCATAGATCTTATGCATGCTTTTTTTTTTTCCCACAGTTTAGATTCTAAACTTTAGAACATTTTCAAACCAGGTCTGTAACATTTAACTGCAGTGCAATTATCACAGCATCTTTGGATGATGCAGAAGGGTGCGACTCTCAAAATTAGAAAAAAAAAAGAAAAAAGTTGAGAGTGGGGGCGGTTAGATGGCATTTCTGATGAATTGTATGACACGAAAGGAACGATTGTTAAGCCTTGCGCGGACACTGCGGCATGATCATTTTCTGTCACTGCAGCCTTTGAGCATGTGACAAGCCTCATGCTGACTTGGCGGTCTGTTTAAAAAAAAAAAAGCCAAGCGCCGTGCGCCCCTTTATCTCGCCACATGTTTCACGGCAATTGGACAATCAGCCGGTGCGGCGCAAAATCCATAGTATTGATCGGCCTGTATCTTCTCTATAATCCTACGGAAGGGAAATCCCTGATGACAAATTATATCTACACTACTTTGTGATGGCTGCTAGGATATAAGTGATCTCCAAGGGCAGAGGCAGAAGATGCTTGAGGCTCTATTAAGGGAGCGGCCGTTGGTCTACACCTTCTTACACACACACACACACACACACACACACACACACACACACACACACACACACACACACACACACACGCCAACACAAACACACACAAAGACATATCATGCCGCTCACACGGGAAAAAGCACCACAGCCAATCCCAAAGCACGTAAAGACAAACAAACATTCACATCTATGCGCAGTTTGGAGTCTCCAAAGAACCTAATGTGTATGCTTTGGGAATGTCTGAAGTGGAAGTACTGCAGAAAAGCACGAGGAGATGCTGCGGACTCCACACAGAAAGGGTCGAGGCAAGATTTGAACCCCAAAGTTCGATGGCGAAGCGGATGTGCCGCTCACCTATTCTGCTGTTTTTGCGAACACAAGTGGTTTGAAATACTTGGCGCTCGATGTATACAATCTAACATGGATGGATGGATGGATGGATGGATGGATGGATGGATGGATGGGTGGGTGGGTGGATGGATGGATGGATGGATGGATGGATGGATGGATGGATGGATGGATGGATGGATGGATGGATGGATGGATGGATGGATGGATGGATGGATGGATGGATGGATGGATGGATGGATGGATGGATGGATGGATGGATGGATGGATGGATGGATGGATGGATGGACTTATTTCAATGTATCGGTCACTCGCTTGTGGCTACTATCAGGAAATAAATGACATGCATGGCTGACCAGACTTTTATTATTAGGATGCATTATACTTCTATCTAGTTATATTTTGTAATATGAATGTTATACTTGTCTTTTGTTATATTTTCTCTTTTACCCATTAATATTTTGGGTTTTGGAGTATAAATAAAAATGTCAGCCTATTTTGCAACATCATAGCGTGATGCTTTACAGTTAACAATTGAATGTGTATTGAATTTATTTTGCACAAAACTCAAATGTAGGTTGGCAGTTTTTCTTTTTTTAATAGAGAATTTTAGCCATCAAATTTACTAGCAGTATCGGTTACTTGGTATTAGTATCGGTGTACTGGTATCGGTTTGAAAATAAGTGGTATTGAACAAGCCCAATACGTACCAAACCTCACTATTACCACAGCCTTTCCTTGTCCTCTAATCCTGCTTCCAGCATCAAAATTCATGCCAAGCGTCTGTAAAAGCCTCACGTGCTGATCATTTTTTGGAAGGTGTAACGGCAGAGGAAGGCTTTTATTGCTGGAATCCGGTGTGAGAAGTGGTGGTGGGGGGGGTGTGGATAATGTTGGACATAATCCAGTCTGTGACAGGGAAGGCGGGGCAGCCAGCATCGTTTACACAGAGGCATATGCTCCCCCCACACTCTCCTATCACACAGACATGAAGTACAGCCTAGCAACCTTTTAGCAGCCAGTCAGCGGAGGATAATCTTCCCTCCTCGCAGCACAATACAAGAGATTACACTGAGAACATGTCAGTCCGCACTGGATAAGCTCCACACATTATCGTGTCTCCATCCATTCATGTTTTCACATGAGCAGGCCTCTTGGGGGGGGGGGGTTGGAGTTGGTGCATCCATCTCACATTCCTTGAGTGATATCTGCGGCCACTCGCACACGTTTGGGAACCGCTGGACACCCTGGTCTCCACTGCAGATGTTTGATCCCGCATTTTGCTGCATTTGTCGCCTAGAGTTCCTCCCTAAAGCATTGATTTGCATTAATTGTTATGCCCAAAGACAAACAGAACGCTGCTTTGCTCACTCTAAACCGGATTAGTCCCTTTTTTCCATGAGGCGCCATTGCAGTTTAAGCGATGAGACAAAGATCCATTGTTGTTTAGTTAAGCGGCCCGCGGAAACAGAGTCTAATCTTAGTATATCGACAAAGTGTGCCAAACTCATCTTTTTGCTGACTAGTCATCTTTGACATTACCTATGAATCAATCACTCTATATACCAGTCAGTTTATCTACAGAAAGATACAAAGGAGTACTCACATCAACACAATCTGTTTTACACAAAATGTATTACACTTACTTGACTAACAAAACAATGAGGAATGTTCCAATAAGGAGGTGAGTGAAATAAAAGTGTTGAATGGTTTTTGAGATTGAATCAATAAGATACAATTGTCAGAATGGAAGAATGACAAAAGATGCTTTGGCACACACCGTCTCCTAATTCTGCTACAAAGTTGCCAAATCAAGTATTATTAAAAGCTAACCTGACGTGCTGCGCATGAGATGATGTTCTAAAAAAAATGAAGCTAAAGATTTCCTGTTGATTTGAGCTCTATTCAACAGTGATTTTTAAATTGAATATTTTCTGAGGACAGGGAGTTTTTTCAATACTGCGAAATATTTTTTTTTCCAATGGAATTACAATGGGCGTCCATTATACACAGATTTCCCACTACTCACGGACCCTTAGTGGGGGTCCATTTTAAATTACGTCTCTTTCTTTTCTTATTTTGAGTTGTGAAGGTGAGGAAAAGAAACCACAGCTTGGAAACAAATACCTCAGGTCAAAAGTTGTCAACATGGTATAAATGTCGCTTTTACAACATATAAATTGGTGCTATTATGTCTTTGGCTGCCGGCTGATATTCAACGCTATTGACTCAGTGATGGCATTCCACCAAGATCCTTTCTTTTCATATGGAAAACTATGTGGGGGAAAAAATATTTCACTCCTGTGTGGGAAGTAAAGACACGATTCATTTTATGGCAAAATAGTCGCTAGTGGTCAGAAGAGTCACTAAATATAGCAATTGAATCACTAAGTTGACAACAGCTTTTGTGAACAAGCCTCCATGTTGTTAATGAAATCAGGATAGATATTGAATGTTATTCAATTAAAATTGAAAGTTGCACATAGTAGAGATACTGAAGTATAACTGGTTTTAGGTCTTAAAATTTAGGATAATGACAAAGTCCTTGGAAAGATGTCTTCCCTGGACAAAAAAAAAAATTGAGAACCTTTGCCATACTGATGAATGCGTGAACATGTCCCGAACAGCAGATGGCAATATAGAGCAGAATGTTTTGTCAAAAGGCTCTCCAAGTCAAGAGGTAGAAAAACGACAAGTCCTCAGTCAAATGTCTGAGTGCTGATCAATATGCTAACTCGTGAAATGCTAAAATGAAGGCGGAATGCTTGACAAAGATGGATAGATTTGCACCGTCCGTGAAATGTCACTGATTCAGTGGAGGATGTCACCTCACGATCGCTTGGCAGTGTGATACGCCTGACAACACATCTGATTGGGGGGGGTTACGTGGCGTTGTGCCACACGCTCTTCCTGTCAGTGTAGACAGATGACAACGACCACCGCCGCCGCTCCGATGGGACCCAGGTAAAAAACTGTGCAATTAAAAAATGGATGAGTTGCAAATTGCAATCGGCAATGTGTGAGGTTCGAGCTGGTTGGCGACTGAAAGGAAAATCATTAAGTTTACGTGAGGGACGTCAATCAGGCAAGTCATGTCAGTTCTCTGAAATGCAACGTCCAATTTTTATTACTATTATTATTATTAGTTACAGTTACTATTTTTTCTGACCTAGTAACATAACGTATATTTTGATAAATCATGATCACATCTCAACAGTTGTCTTGTAATCATCATAATCGTATGATATTATTCATCATATAATCATCATATTATATATGACCTTACATTCAATGATTACTTACTAGGAGAGATGAATTATGTGACCAAATATGGTTCATGGCTCAACAACCATTTAAATTTAGAGGACATGCATCACATTCATTTTCTACCCTTCACAGGTTTCTTACTCTGGATTTTACTGATAATATGACAAAAGCTCTGCCATTTTCCATACGTAATGTCATTGCTATAGAGAATGAAGCCATAAAGATGGCAATAAAGACTTTAATTTTAGTGCCTTCTGCAAGAATTGGACTCCTTCTGATGCCCATATTTCCTTGTGGCCCCCGAGGCTGTCACTCCAAGCCGTATTTGCCTTATCGTTCTGTTGTGGAAGGTCTGTCGGACATCAGGGTTGCACGCGTGACACTTGGGCACATATTGAGTCCATTCCATTTAAAGCCGTACGCAACAGCTTCCACCACCCCCCCGGAGAAGACTTTCCATGTCGGCTTGTCTCTGTGGCAAATTTTGTCCATTTGTGATGTCATGTTTTACTATGAGAAAAATGGATTGCCAATTATGCTGGACTTTAGTTAAAAAAACAAGACAGGGCACCATCAGAATGAAAGTTTATTTATAATCCTTATCAACATGAATTATGAAGGTACCAAATGAAACACACAACCTGACTCACTTTTTTTTTATTTTTTTTTATTACAGAAGCCCTCAGACACCAAAAATGATGGAGTGCTTGGGCTGAGAGGTAAAACTATTAATAGACTCGTCCACCTCAAACTGTCACCTCCATCCCGCTCCTTTTGCACCCCTGACAATGAACACCATTCAGGAGCCACCCAGCATAACTTTCCCATATGTTGCGGTGTACCTACAGTATACAGTAAGCCTAAGGGCCAAAGTTACATTAAGATTTGAAACATACTCATTGTTGGTGTTATCTTTCAAAGCAGGACTAAGGAAAATGAATTTGTTTTTCATTTGTCTTTGCAAGCATATTTCCACATACAGGTTGGATTTATTCTCAGCTGTGGAGACGGTACCAGGTGTTATTTAGGGGTAAGGGTGGGCTTTTATTTGTACAAATCAATATTCAAGATAATAATAAGAATAATAATTAGAAGCATGTATGATGTATTTATTTACTTTGTTTATTTGGTCAAAATATTGTTGTTTTTATTCTATGTATGTTACGAGATAAATGTCAATAAGAAACTACTCCAGATGTAAATTTCAGTCCTGGTAATAAACTCTGAGGGCCCTATGTTTGTGCCCAATGCAAGTCTTGCACAAAAGCGTGGTAAAACTGTGCAAGGAGTTTGATTTCTTTGGAATTTTGTAGATAAGCACAGTTTGAAATGGGCGTTTGCGCCGTTGTGGGACTGAACATACTCAACTTGATTTCCAACCAATCAATGTGACTCCATTCTTTTTCAATTTAGCGGCACACATGATGGAAGCAATTACGGATTCACTGTGCAGGAAATCAATGAGCTCAAAGTACGTTTATAAGCAACTGCAAGATCACTTGCGGATGATGTAAAATTTACCTAAGATCTCTGTAAATGAATGAATCTTAAGCACTTATTTGACGCAAATTTCCTATTTGGGTTGCTCCTGGATGCCTTCACAGTCATAGTATGAGGAAATTGTGATGTATATGGGATTACATAGATTAAAATTTGGGGGAAGGCTGCGTTTTTTTGTGATGTAAATTAGCCCAGAGAAAAATGACGTCAGAGAAAAAAAAGTCACTGCCTGTAGCACCCGTATTCCTCAAATGATCATTTATTAGACCGCACTATTTTTAAAGGGAGTAAATGGCAGCTTCCCTTTGTCAAATCTAACAAGGGAATAGCTCTCAGGTCCTCAAAGCGCCATAACTCATCCCGGTGACCTTTCGAGCAGGAATTAGGGCACGTTCATCCCTGCTCAGGTGCTCACTGAAGTCTATTAGCATTTTTAAAAAGTGCTACGGTGTGTAAAGATAAAGCAGGACTCTTTCATTAATAGACCCAGTGAACTTTAACGTGTTCACTAAATGATGAAAAATGACCCTATGGAGGATTATTATAGCGTTGCCACAGCTGGGGCTACATGTTACTTTTAAGCTCTACCTTCTGACTAACAAGATGAGATTTTTGCTGGAACAATGAACATTGTGCTCAAATCAATTGTAAAATGGGGGGGGGGGGGGGGGGGGGGAGATAATCTTACAAGATTGATGAGAGGTGAGAGAAGTGAGGAAAACGTGTCTGACATTTCGGAAACAATCAGAAAAGAACATTTTTGACAATTTTCTGCATATTTCATTTATTGGGACTTGTGAGAAGACCTTCAAACCTCCAAAAAAAGAAATGAGCCAATGAAAACATGACTTTTTGGGTGGACATAATGACTAAGACATGAGGCACCACATTTCATACCACAGCTAAAATCAACTTCAAACACAATGTTCACTTCCGCCTTTATCATTCCAATCCAATTCAACAGGGTTCTCCTTCAGGGAAATTACCGAGCCTAACCCCACGTGTGTCGAGGACCATATTAAACAAATCGTGGTGGGATTCCAGACATAAAACAGGACATCCAGTCTCCATTTTTTTGAGGTTTCTAAATAATTCATAGATAAAACAAAACACAACAAATACCTTGAGACATGCGCTGCCTGCTAAGTTAATCCCGCCAAAAATGAGACGGAGCAAAATCCTGCGGCTCAAATTGAAGCAATAGTGTGATATTAAGGCGTGAAAGAGCGGAAACGCGGCAAGAAATTACAAAATGCCGGGGGGAGCTAAGGCAGTACAGCAGACAAAGATGACAAAAATACCTTTTCATTTTCTCTGCTCATAGTCCATCCGTGTCAACTGGAGTCATGTTGCGGGAACATTACATGTTGCCACAGGTGATTTGGGGTCAGGCAGTATGGTGGCGTGAAGTGAGTCGGTGATTCAGGCTTCAAATTTAGTCTCGGGCCTTTCTTTAAATATTGTCTTCTATTGTCCCAGCATTACTTTCAGACATGGCGACATAACCTCGATTCAAATATTCCATTACATTCCACGTGAACTCCCCTTTAATAGCCAAAGTAATAAGGTTCAAAGTTGTTTGAATCTAAAATGGAATCAGGGTTCGGGGTTTACTATTTCTCCTGGTTTCAGGTGACCACTTTGCTATGATGAAGCACATTCATCAAGATATCTGAGTGCAACTATCATCTTTTGTGCCGCATTACTTATTAATCCTCAAGTGCATTCTGTAGCCACCGTTCATGTCACCTTGATGTCCTCTGAAAGCAAATCACAGCTCAGTGCTCCAGATCGACTTACATGTTCTCTTTTTACTGGAAAAGCACGAGATAGTGAGAAAGGTGATATTTTTGGTCATCTACAGCAGTTTTTTGATGGCACGTCAGGTGGGCCCGGCGGGTCGGGACGAGGCTAAAATGGCGCCGCGATTTCATCCGGATCTTACATTTGAATTGATTGAAATTTTTGAATTGCAGCAACGTGACCTTTCACGGCAGCGTGAAATTGATTTGTATGTTAGCTGTGCACACGCGTTGCGATGCATGTTCGCTTTGTAGTTCACGTGTCAACAGGCAAACAGGTGTGCGTGGAACAACTGGAACACATGCTGCAAGCCAGAAGCTCCGCACACCTGTTCCCCCCCCCCCCCCCCACACACACACACACACACACACACACTCCTCCTCTCTTGTGGCTACGGTGGAGTCTCTATTCTTCCATAACGTGAACACACACACTAATACTAATATATTAACACTGTAAAAGACACTACACGCACATACACACTCGTACATAAATACATTTAAGCTTTGATGAAATCACACGCACCAAAGGCCCTATTTTGGTGGTCTCGGCGTAAAGACGAGCGCATCTTCGTTTTGGTTTCGAGGCAAGTCAACTAACATGTTTGAAAGCACATTGTGCCTCTCTGAGCGTTCTTAGCGATGCACACTCGCTTTGATAACAGAAAGGCGTCAGTCTCATCTCTCTGACCCAGCGAGTCAATTCCTTCATTTGTAATATACGCTTCCGCTGGCCTAATTTTGATGGAAATGACGGGAGGTGATTGGCTGAGTTGGCTGCGTTCCATCGCAAAACGCCACACAACAACACAAACAACCAATTCTACCTTTGCACAGTACAAGACAATACCAATCGAAAGAATATTCCACCCATGCAGAGTAATAAGAGCAATGGAGACATTTTCCCCTCTTAGCAGCATCACCAATGGTGATAAATGAGAAAAAAAGGACTCTTTCTGGAAGATCTTAATGTGCTCTACCTAGACACTGTACTCCACAGGAGTAGAGTGAGTGGGTGGGTGGGGTTAAGTATAACCAAGTACACAAGGTGGTAATGGTGTCGGTACGGGCTCGCTGTTGTTTGCCCTCGCCGTATTGGTGCGGCGCTCCCGGAGGAGCTCGGCGCGGGGAGCCGGCTTTGTCAAGCTCGTGTGAGGGACTTCATATGAAAACAACACTAATGAGAAGCATTTCCATTGCACTGTTTATTTTCAGAGACGCATCGAGCGAGGCGCGCGCACGGCTCACTGCTCGCACGTTGCATCGCATTCATTACAGGGCCCCTGGATGGGCCTCTGATATATTACACACAAACACTGCTTATAATTGCATTTTTTTCTTCATTATTATTGTTGTGCGCTACTTTAAATGCTGCACTGAAGCAAAACGAGCGCACTGTGATCAAACGCAATCATGAGGTTGTGCATCTGCTTGCTTTTTTTTTTTTTTTTTTGTAGACCTCCAGCAGATGTGACATCGAGAAATATAGTTTTGATTGATGCCGGTTGGTAATTAAGTTAGTTAGATAGTAGTTGGTAAGAGAAGAAAACATTTAAAAAGATTTCAAATAGATAAGTGGATTCACTTTTCAAAAGGCGTTGATTGCACAAAGGTCTTCTGGACACAATATGCTCAGACTAAAAATATATCACTCCAACATTTTTTGTTTTGTTGTTGTAACAGTCTACGAAGTGACAAAATGGAGGTTTCTTTTTCCATTTTTTTCTGGTATCAGCTCTGACTGAAAGCTAACAAGTGGAGGTTTTTGAAAAAGAGCACTCCACGGCCGAAAACATCCCCACAGAGCGTCTCATCGATAAATGACAAACTCGAGCAGACGACTATCATTTCCTCGGCTCCAAATGAACCCTCGCCCGCGTCCATCCATCCGCTCGCAGACACGCCATTCGCAGAAACGTCTCTAAAGTGACATTACTCTCGAGATTGAAACCACTATTTCATTGAGCGGAAAATTGCTATTGAATTTGGAGCTGAATAATTGGGAGCTGTGTTGTCGGGGAAAAAAAAAGGTAGAGTTATGTCGGACTGTCACGCTCGAGCCAATGACATTCTGGGGCTGAGTGGCACAAATGGCACGGGCATTGTTGGATGGGACATTGCTCTCCTTTGTGCACACAGCCGGCAAACGAGCGGGAATACAATTTGGAGAGGAACGCCATTCACTTTGATTGGATGGAGCTCCGTGTATAGAATAAAAGTAAATACGTTTGAAAAAAAGATACAAGCGCAGGGACACAGGCTTGTATTTCTTTATGGAGGCGAGACCTCAATGTATTCATCTTCAATCGTGCATTGAAAAGCCATCGGGTGCCTTTTGAAAGGAATTGAAGAGCTCTTTACAACCTACGTGTATAGTATTTTGATGATTGCTAAAATCTGTCGACTAAACTTTTGTCAATAGAAATAGCTTTTCATTATCGGCTGTTTGGACTACCGTATGTTCTGGACTATAAGCCACTACACAAAAACATGCGGTAGGCAATCCTTTGTTGTGTGCATTTATCAATAAGTGAGGGTGCAGATTATTAGAGCGTCTGAGACGGATCAAACAACATGGTGGTGCACACCCACATGTGGCTGATTTACAGGCGGCCCGATAAAGTGCCGCGGCGCTCTGTCCAACGAGACGTGGAGCCTCGTCGCACTAACACCATCAATTACTGGCCGGGCATGTGCTAACCTCTAAAAACCTAGCAACCAACAGCTGCGGGGGGGGGCCGTCATCATGGCACCTAGTTAACAGCGATCCGGTTGTTTGGAAGCAATCTGTGCAATATTGTCCACATGTGGAATTAGGAGCTCACGTCGGCTGGTTACGACTCTCTGTGCCTACGTGTTACGTCCTGAATAGTAAAGCTGTCAAGATTAATCAACAGGTAATTGATTATCAGATTAATCGACAACTATTTTAATAATCGTGTAATCGTCTGGAACCATTTGTTTTTACTAAATCTTGTCCAAACCAAAACAGTTCATATTCATTAATTTTGACATTGCCATCAACTTCATTCTCTGTCAACTGAATTGTTTTGTTGGTTTTATTATTCAACAATACCAAATATACAACAATAATTGTATTGGGGATTTTTTGTGATACACTTTCATACAAATTTGAATTATATCCATTTATTCATTCAATCAATGACAATCGATAGAAAAATCGATTCTAAAATTATTCCATAGTGACAGCCCTACTTAAGTGCTTGTTACCGTATCGGTAATGTTGCGGATCAAACGAGTTTTTAAAAACGTATATAATGAAGATTATTCTGATTCTAACATCATTGTGCAAGGTTTGACCTTGAATATTTTTAAAAAAAAAATTTTTTTTTTTATGAACCAATATTAAACATCTTTAAATAGCTTGAAATGCGTTTTACTAGTAAAATACATTATTAAGTGAGTCTTTTATCGAGGTGACTGAGCGAGGGTGGAGAAAACTGTCTGTCCATCCAGAAATTGACAGGGAAGACATGTGGCTGCAAAAAGACAAGTGGAAAAACTGTGCAGAGATGTTAAAAGATAGATGCTGTCAATTGAGTGCACTGAATATTTTACGTTAGCTTTTTCCATTAGAGCCTCAAGTTGAGCTGCTTCTTTACCAAATGACAAAAACAGCTTTTAAAAACATACTTTTTTTTCCCCTCCAGTGAACATGCGCTGCGATCAGGAGTCAGAAAATGGCTTTGGCAAGTTGTCTGCCATTTCAACAGCGACTGATGGCCTCCCCGCCCACCCCTCCCCTCCTCTCCCCCCTTTCCCCCCCCTGTGTTATCTGGCTCAAAGCAGTGCCATCCCTCCATTGTAATAATGCTGCTTCCAGCAGCCCTTGGAATGACCTTTCTTTAATTAACTGCATCTTGATGAGCAGATCTACATAGAATGTGAAGGTTAATTAATGAAGTATCACTGCTTAGTCCTAAAACCATCACCTAGCAGTTGACAGCCCACCACTTGCAATTTTACCCTCCCGTCCCCCATCTCATTAGCGACGCAAGGCAAACGGACGGCTTCGTTCTAGCCGCCGGATTTCACGTAAATTGTCTCAAAGATGGACATTTTGAGATCCTTCAGACAACGACACTGTCACGTGTTCTGACCCTGCACTTTGAATAAAATATGAAGAAAAAAAAGAGACACATTTTGCAAACAAGGAATCCAGTCGCCATCAATAATTCAAATGAAGGTAAAATAATATTTCAATTAAGAGGCGTGTAATCTGTTCCCTGCAAACAATACAATACATGAATGATGGCAACAAATGATTTCTGCACTGTCGTACTTTATCTTGATAAGCTTTTGGTTTCCGTGTGATTTTCTTTCAGTCTTGCTTATCGTTGCAGACCCGCAAGAAGATTCAGGGACCCGCCCTTGTGACCAAAGTCAGCAAAGGGCTGTTGATTTGAAGTTTTGATAACAGATCATCCTGTCGTGTAAGGAAGGTATTTTTGCACATTTATTCTCCCCCATCTTCTCTTTAGGCCAACCATCGTGCCCTCGTAATCAAATATCACTCTGTGATTGTGATGTGGAATTTAATGATAGCCAAACTGGAAGCAAATTGTGTGTGTGCATGTGTGTGTGTTTGTGTGTGTCAACGCTAATTGTATATCTGGATAAAACGTCACTGATTAGCGTTTAGCGACTAAAAAAAAATCACCCAAAAAATCTGCCGAACCCATAGAAGTCTACAACAGTCTGTCACTTCTGTCTGTGTTTTGAGAATAAAATATTTCCATCACATTGAAAATAGTCCAATTTTGTGTTTCTTTGCGAATTGCTGAGATTTTTTGAGCTCCGTCCCTAATTGCCGTCGCTTTTTTGCTCACGCCGTTGCGTCATCGCAACTCGGTCGCTGACTGTCAGGTGAAGGCTTCTTTTCTCTTGAAGCGTCAACGTGATTTCCCGCTCTTTCGGCACAGCAAGTGTGTGACATGCCGCTAAGAGCTGGCTCCGCACGCTGTCACCGCAGACGACTCACGACTATTTTGGAGAGTTTGAAACAAAATAGCTGCTGCAGCATTTCGTCGTTTTCTGTCTCAAATCCTCGACACGCGAGGATTTACTGTGGAGTGAAGTGAGTGGGTGAGGGGGGGAGTGCTGACAAGGACCCTCCCTTTATTTCCCCTTCCATCACTTCCTTGCTTTTTTTTTTTATTGGATTGCTAAAAGAGGGTGATATTTAAATGGCCAGTCAAGGTTTGGCATGTGTGAGGTCTGGGATCATTATCTTCGCACACCTCCAATTATGAGCCACGTTTTCCTCGCATGATGTTGGTGGTACCACTTGTGATGGACGGAGCCCATTGCTATTAGTCCAACCATACAAAAAAAAGCATGTATGCGTAATATCTGTACGTACGTATGTGCTTTCAATCACTCAAGTATGTTTGTATTGTGGTTTACTAATTTATCGGCCATAGCACAGGACTCCCTGAGGGATCTGCTCCAATACCTTCTTCAAGTCCACAAAGCATACATGCATGTAGAGCAAATGGTCCATCAACCATTTAGAAGCTGAGAGAGATAGATTTTGAAAACCAATTCATGCAGACTTTGATGCAAACTTCTGATATAAGAAACGTGTTTAAATGACTTTTACTAATGGCATTAGACCAGCTACGGCAATTACGGTACACAAAGTTAATGAAGTGAAGCCACACACGTTTATCGGAAGACTCCGGGAGCGTTCATTGACCGTTCACAAAGAAGGACAAGTAGCAAAATCAGAACAGCCACATCTCTACTCAAATTCTAGGGACAGCTTTTATGAAAAGCTGGGCGTGGGTTTAGTCTGCAAAGGTGGTACGGAGATGGCTCCCGGTCATTCTCTTGGATCGGTCTGGGCTGCTGCTTAGAGAGGAGGAATGAGCAGGAATGCTCCAAGATGAGTGAATCGAGGAAAATGCCACTTTGGATTGGAATTAGCATTTGAACATGGCTAAAAGCTCAAAAAAATGGATTTAGGATGAGATGGCTTCTTTAAAGGGGAATAAATGGTGTGGTCCTTCCTTCTCTTTGTCTGTGTGGATGGAAGCAGGGCCGCTATTCTACACACGTTTGGACCAAGGCAAGGCAATGTAGGAGAAATTAAGAGGGAAAAGAAAGATTACACAACCAAAATGTCAGCCCCGGTGTGGGAATATTTATAACAGGAGCCCACCAACATGGACAAGAGAATTTCCGTCCCGACATTAAACTCCTAACTTAGCCGTTTGGTCGACACAGTGAGTATAAGCGGAACACTGCAAAATTGTGTACCCCCCCAAAAATTGAAGTTTGCTACGTTGCAAAAGAAATACTGCTCTTTAATACAGTTGGAAAGTCAGCTGGTTAGTTTTATGTTTGAGTGATTTTATTTTTTTAAACTGAAACAGGGTCTATTTTTTGTTTGACGTTTTTATTCATGTGCAATTTTTACTAGCAAGAGACTGAGAGACCATTTTATTTCTATAGTTTTTTTTTCTTAGTTTTATTTATTAAGAATAGGTACTGTAAAAGTTCATTCAAATTACAATAATAAAATACACACATGGAGAAATAAAAGTTTATTGCATTTGAAGGGGTGCACTTGCATTATTATATATATATTAATTTCATTAGTGGTTAATTTGGTGTTTAATTTTTGGAACTATATATCGTCCAGCAAAACGTATCATCCCAGGCCTAACTACTATCTTCATTTAACGCTGCGTATATTTAGTCTATAGTCTACGAGGTTCCACTGTAGTATAATACAAGTTGACTTTTGGAAATCAACAACACTTCAGACTAGGCGCACATTCGTTTTTCATAAATCTTTTTGTAATCTTCTTTTTGTAAGCTGCTGCTTGGAAAGCATTTCAGTACCTTAGCCAGGCTGTATTTTTCCACTTCCTGCACAAGCTTTTCAGTGACTCTTCATGCAATTATTGGACAATCTTGCATGTTGATCATTACAGCAGCACCACCAATTAGTCATGATGTCATTTTGTTTGTATACATGTTAATCATTACTGTAAGCAAAGCAATACAAGTTTACTACAGTAAATGATATTGTCAGATTTAGAGAGTTGATTATTGATTTATTGTCGGACTGTTATCCTTTATTTGTTTCAATGTGACCCTAGTCCCAATTCAAATTCTGTCCAATTTAATAAATTGTAAATACAAGATTGGAAAATCTTACTTGGAAAGAATTGCTTAGTATGTTACATATAAATACTTCATTTCCACTGATCTAAACTGATTTGATAGAATTGATTCAATTTGAGCTGATAGAATCAACAGACACCTAAAACCTAAAAAATGGTCATTTCCTTGAGCGGTGCTGCTAATTAAAACACAGAAATCCTCATTAGTAAATTTAAAAAAAATGTCCCGCGACGACAAATGTCAGTGCTTTTAATTCGTCTCCGTGCTTTTTCCATTTTTTGCTGACCCACCGCTTCGAAAATGTCAGTGACGGACAACAAAGTGGAGTGGAGCGCTGACTGGCCTCCACTCTGCTAAACTGATGTAGGACGCCCCCTATTGGCCTAAAAACAAAACAGCTGTAGAGTTCTCCACCCGACAAGAGCCGTTTTGATTGGATAAAAGACAAAGATATGAATGCAAACATATACGAATGGTGATGGATAGATTGATGCATGCTTGAAATGCTTGGATGGCTTTTATTCTTGTCCATGAGAACACATTTAGCCCTCCAGTGTGCTGCAGCCATATCATCTGCATCACTTCACACATACAAAGAGCATGGCGTGTGAGCATGTGTGCCTTTTGTGCATAACGCCGCTGCACTTTGCTCGCGTGTGTAAAGTCAGAAAAAAAAAAAAAAAGCACGATGATGTGGGCAGAGGCATCTGACGCTTCGTAGACTTTTTTTGGGCTGTGTGGCAACCGATAGTTTGACGATGACCGCGGGAAATGAAAGCTGTGACAGACACAAGGCCACAAATTAAATACATGATATATTTAGTTATCGTATTTAGAAGATAACAGTTATCAAAGAGTAAAATGTAAAGAGGAAACTAATGACTGTTTTGCTTTATATTACACCATGCCATAATAATAGCAGACACCAGATGCTATGAAAATATGCCCCGTTGTGTGTATAAATATTTTCAAAACAATCTGATTGTAGTCCACATGTTCTGCTGAGCTGGTTTGGGCAATTTGGCAAAACCATCAGCAGATATTGGTGCCACCGTCTCACCTATCCTCCACTCTTGGCTACCTGTCAATCACATCTCTAACAACAAAGATGTAGTGTGCTTGAGTTTGGTTGCATTTCCCTAAAAATCACAAATAGATAGGTGACTTTCCACAAGTACCACAAAAAATATATATTTTTGGACTCACTAAACAATCAAAACATTTTGCAGAAAAGCATTTTTGAGATTATTGTTTACAATATGCAAAACAACCATTAGTCCAATTATTGTTTTGACCCAGCAATTTTAAGCATCTACCTGAGTGAACTGCAGCATCTTTGCACTCATCCATTTTATTTGCTTCCTTTAAATCATAATCATCTTAAATGAGCCTCCCCTGAATGACATGAAATAATAATGTGCAAAATGACACAAAGGCGAACCTGCAGCAGCGGGCCCTTAGGTGACAAAGCTGGATTAATATTTGATGCCTAAATATGATTGGAAGGAGGAGGAGGAGGAGGGAGGGAGGGGGCTCAAAAAGACACTTGGAGGTAGCAGTGGATGTTGGGAGAGTGGTGGATGTTGTTGGGGTGCCCTCAGGTGGAGGCCAGGTATAATTGCTGTTGACATCCTACAAGTCATTGTGCAATTAAAGCAAGTGTCGCTCCAGTGTGGCAGCAGGCAGTGATGCTCGATGACAGCCTGAAGCCATTAAGCAAGTGTAAGCAGCTGGCACACCTCCATTGGAGAAAATCATGTGACAGCGGATAAACACGCACACACGCTCTCACACAAACTGTCTCTCTCACACATATACATTAAATTCAAGTGACACACTGGTGCATTGGTTAGCACACCCACCTCACAGTTCAGAGGCGTAGGGTTCGATCATGGTTCTTACCTTCCTGTATTGTTTGCATGTTCTCCCCGTGCCTGCGTGGGTGTCCTCGCACATTCCATGCACTGCAGGTCGAGTGAACGCTCCAAAATTGTGACCAGTTTAGGGTTCCCCTGTCTACTGCCCAAAGTCAGCTGGGATAGGCTCCAGCACGAGCCTCATGAGAGTAAGTGGTTACAAAGATGAATGAATGAATAATAAAGTCACGATCAAAGTATGACGGCCTTGGCCTCCATGGCTGACAGATGTCCCGAGTTCTTCCTAATGAGCTCGTCTGTGGGTCATTTGTATGTTGCATGTAAATGTGCTCTTTTGATGCACATTTATCCACAGTAGATTTATGTGCATGTGATTTGCACACTGTTCGCTCAACCTCGGATAATGATTTATTTGCTTAACCGTCTTGGCCTCTTTTACACTGTGTCATCTAGTTTGGTCCGCCAAATTGTAATTGTTCTGATTGACGCGACGTTGTGTTGCTAAGCATGCATCCGTTGTGATGCATGATATGAGACAAATCAGAGTTGTTGAAAGGCTCTGCTTCTGTCTCCACACATCATTTATGGGAGTGTGCGTGTGTGCGTGTGCGCATGCACTTGCTGTTTGCCTCAAGGATTTTGCTGTTTCAGCAGGGTGGGAATCAGGCCAAAGTCTTGAGCCTCCCAGTAGCAATGAGCCAGTTAAGGAGCTGCCAGTGAAAATGGTGCCGCGCGTCAGTCACGTTCACGGCTTATTCACAGCAGCGGCGCATAAAGAGGCTTTTCTCATTCACTCGGCCCAACAAGCCACTAAATTGCCCACACTTGAAAGACTGTGTGTGAGCGTGTAAGTGCTCTGTAAGAGCAGCTACACGTGAAATATGAGCTCGTTGGAGTAAGCCGTGTCCATGCTAAATCTCAGGGCCATGAGCTGACGGGCCGTACATGGACGATGTCGCCATCAGTAGTCGTTGGTGCCATTGTCAACTGGACACAGAATTTACTTAACCTAGCAAAGAGTCCTGGTGATCCTTACAATTTTACATGGCTTGTTTGTCAAACATGACCAGCCTCATTTCGAACTGTATATCCAAACACCTGCTCTGTGCAGCATTTAAGTAATATATTCAAACTGTAATTTGTTTCATCAGTGTTACTAAATTGTTTTTGTAGTGTATCATTCTAAAAACAAGAACACGTTCTTTTATTTGAGCCATTGTTTGCTCACACCACAAATAATCTGCTTCCATTTGTGTTGTTGATTTTAACATGCTTTAGAAATATCTTGCCTTGATTATAAATAGAAAGAATATAATAGGTACGGATAAAGGCTGCATAGGCTGATCCCGCTAACAATTTATATCGTTCATGTTTCTTCATGAATATATTTAAATGTAAATAGCCCTTTACATCTTGCAAATGATTAATCCTATCCTTTTATTTCACTGTTACAGTGCTTGTGTAATGTGTATCATAGAATTGTAACTAGTATTGTTTTTCCTATCATATTTAAATTGCTTGATATTAAATAATTGTAATATATATTTTAGATATTTGATATTAAAGAATATATTGTCATTAAAATATTCATATACAGTAAGTACAATTTACTCAATGACCATTCTATATTGTTATTTTAAAACAGCATGCAAAATTAGGCTTTGTGTGATGTAACGGTAGGTTTTCATATTGCATTAAGATTAGTAAATTATAATCAAATTGAAATGCTTAAAAAAGTGGCGAAGATGGTCATCAAACCATGCTACCTTGAATAACCTATTGCACATGACGTCACCGTGCGCTCAACCTCACGACTTTTCTACGCATGCGTGTCCCATAAGGCCGTAAACCTGGCGCAGCATGTCGTGAAATACAACCGAGACGACAGTGTTTCCTCCGTACAGTATTTATGTTTATTTCACCCAATATTGTTGATTGTGGTCTCGTTTTAGCACCATGACGACAGAAGTGGTTGCGTTGTGGTGACAGCACTTTACCAAACGCGTTTGCTTAGCCAGCCAAAAGATGACTTAATGTCGCAAAATAAACTCGACAATGGCAACATACGACGCAGAAGGTAGGAAAAACACCGTCAACTTTGTCGAATGTTCACTCCACATGTTACATGTTTGAGAAATTTGTGTCAAAATGAGCCTGCCCTTTTTAAGGACATTCTGTGGTGATGGAGGTGAGCCCTGATATCCACATTTGTGGATTCTGCAAGCAGCAATATAACAACTTCGAAGTGTTTCTGGCCCACAAGCAGAGTGGATGTTCATTACCCACGCGTGACACCTCAGCCACGACTACAGAAGCTTCCGCTCTTCCAGGTGACGTCTTTTTTTTTTTTTTGCTCCCTGTGTTTGGTCGCTGCTCTTTATATGTCTTCAATCAGTCCTCATGTTCTTTCTCCTGAGCCATTTCCTCAAGTCATTTCTTTTTTTCCCCCGCCCCCTTCCGGTCAATTTCCTTGAGAATCTAGGAATTTCCAAAATTATGAAACTACAATTGAAAAGCGTCACGTTTCAAGAGATTTATTTGTAAGTAAAACTTTATGAAGTTACCAAGATTTCGACAAAAAAGTATTTTGTTGTTGAATGAAAACATACATATCCCCATGATTCTGCACATGAACAGAAATGCACCTTTCAAGTTTTAAAATGAACGACTTGATCAACTTAGTCAAGTCACGTGACTCGAGCCCTCCGCATCTGTTATTTTGTCATCTTGTCTAAAGATGCTCTCATCTTTCCCTTTTGCATTGTTTACTTCTTATTCGTCTCATCATCATCCCGTGTTCTCTTTCTAGTTTTCAGTAATGTCTCGTTTCCCTCCTCTCAGGTATAGAGGTAGTTTTAGAAGAGACCTTCCAGACGTGTGTCCTGAGAGGGGTTAAGAAGATCCTGACCAAACCGCAAAAGACCAAAAAGCTAAAAGGCGCACTCTCATCCAAGAGATACAGCTGTTGTTTCTCAGGTTAGTCACGTCTTATTCCAGCAGAACAAAGCGCAAATGTCACAAAGTATATTACTACTTTCAATCATGAAAAAATTGCCATAGCCCTTAAAAAAAAATCCTATTTACTTGAAAGCATGCAGTGTTCAAAGTATGTTTGATTTGGTATGTCTTAAATGCAGTACAGTACTGTTTTCTTTGCTTTAGGCTGCACCTTTAAGACACAGTATGGCCAAAAAGACATGGAACGGCACCTTAAAACGCACACTGGTAGGTTCCTGCCTCACATTCAGACTCATTTTTAGATGTTAGTGAGAAGCCATCCTTTCTCAATCTGCCCTGTCAGGTGAGAAGCCGTTCGAGTGCGACTTGTGCCACAAGCGCTTTAGCCGGCGGGACAAACTCAACATGCACAGCCGCTCACACACTGGCGAGAAGCCACACAAGTGCAAATTGTGCCCGTATGCGGCGGCCGACAGCAGCAGCCTGAAGAAGCACTTGCGAATCCACTACGACGAGCGACCCTTCAAGTGCCAGATCTGTCCCTACGCCAGCCGTAACTCCAGCCAGCTCACCGTGCACCTGCGCTCGCACACCGGTAGGTGGACGCTGGTCTCGAGAGTACATTTGGTCCTAATTTGCATTGCATGTGTGTCTCCAACACATTCAGATAACATAAACACAAAGCTATCATTTTGTTGTATGCACAGGTCATTTGTAGTCATAAATAAAGACTTTTTGGATCCGTTAAGTAAAATGTTGTCATTTTTGGCACACACACATGGACCGGCAGTACAGTGGTTGGAGTCACTGCACGAGGCCTTCTTGTATGCCTTCTTCCTGTTGAGATTGTTCTGACCAATAAGAGAAGAAAGCATGGTCACATGGTTTGATTGCTTGTGATTTCTCTCTTGAATTCGGACCCTAGAAGAGCAACTACAATTGTGAGAGCGCACAGTTGACTGTCTGTGTGGTGTTTTGTTCCCCCCCCCCAAGGAGATGCACCCTTCCAGTGCCAGCAGTGTGACGCCAAGTTCAAGATCAACTCCGACTTAAAGAGACACATTCGGGTCCACTCGGGAGAGAAGCCTTACAAGTGTGACCTGTGCGAGTACCGCTGCGCCATGAAAGGTAACCTCAAGTCTCACGTTCAGATCAAACACGGCACCGAGAACGCCTTCCACTGCGCCCATTGTGAGTTTACGTGCGCCAACAAAATGGCGCTGCGCCAGCATTCGCGCCAGCACCGCCCCGTTCAGCCCATTCAGTGCCCAAAGTGCACGTACTCCTGCGCCAGTCGCGGGGCGCTCAAAGTCCACGAGAGGATCCACTCTGAGGAGCGTCCTTTTAAGTGCGACTCGTGCGACTATGCCTCCAAGCAGCGCAGCAACTTGGTCATCCATAACAAGAGGTTCCACTCGAACGCACCCGAAAAGGGCGGAGGCGGAAAAAGAGTGGGCGACGACCCCCCGAAAGCCATCAGCTCTCGTTACCGAGCCAAGTTGGACGCCACTCGAGCCTTCAGCTGTGACTTGTGCAGCGCTTCGTTTGTGAGGGAAGACTCGCTGAGGAGTCACAGGAAGCAGCACAAAGAGACCCAAATTCCTCTGCAGGCGCAAGTGAGCACCTCGCTCGCCCCTGCGAGGTCACCGGGCGACAGCACTCAGATGGACGTCCCGTTTCAGGTGGACTCGTTGGCCCCTTACAATAGCACACAGCTGAAGATTATTGTGTCTTCTGCGGAGAGTCCCAGCAAGATGGTGCTGTTGAGTCCAGAACACCAGGACATGGTGGTGAACTCCATGATCCAGCAGGTCAGTCTGCTGGCACCTGTGCAACCACCCGGGTTACCCCAAAACGCAGAGGCCACTTTTGTACCCCAGACGGTCCTCTTGACACCGCTCCTCCCTGCCGAAGACACCGACAGCCCTCTGCAGCAAACGCTGGTCCACTCGGCAATGGGCGCACAGGACAACAACGTGGTCCCTCAAACTTTCATCACCACCTGCACTGAACTGGAGGACTTGAGCGCCTTGGTCCAAGAGGGCGGCGCAGAGGTGACAGTCGTGACGGAAGGGAATACCGACACGGTGACCTCAAAGAGTCCGATCGCTGAACCCACTGCGGGTTCGGGGGACGGTCGAGGGCAGTGCCTTAGCATGTGAGTGACTCACTGAAACTTTTTAAATGGACATTTACTGCAACATAAGCTACTTTCCCTGGAATGAACTTTTGAAGGGTCTGCTGTTCTGATGGTAGATATACGATTTTTGTTTCTTCTTCTTAGAATTTAGAATATCGAATTGATAAAGTGATGCTGTGAAAATACAACTTGGACTCATGTACTCTCATAAGCAGATGTCATCTGTTAGAGATTAAGTTGAATGTTTTTTAACAAACTTTCCAAAAGCAAATTTTTCATTTTGCGGAAAAAAAAGTTCTCATTGGGAGCTTTGTTAACTTTAGGGGTGATCCAGGTTTATGAATAATTTCTATCTTGACTAGATAAAATGGATATCATGGATGCTGAGAAATGCTCAAAACTACTTTCCAAATGTGTTAATATGGCCTACAGTGCAATTCCAAAATCGCAAAATATCTTTTTCCTGTCTTTCTTTTTGTTAAATAAATTTTGCGTGGACCTCGGGGCGCCTGTCCTCTTTAGCTGGAAAGGAGACGCAAACCGCTGGACTGCAGTTCCTCAAATAATCCACAAGAAGGCAGCAGATAGATAGGATACAAGCTATCAATATTGTTGTTGTTTTTTTAAACCTTCAGATTGAATCCATTCATGCATGTCCTTTTCATGGTGGATTTTGCAAATAGAAAATCTAATAACGCGGACCAAGGTCTGACTTTCTTAAAAGCTGTGTTTCTCTCCACGGATTGATTTTTCAATAAAGTGCTATCATCTGGCCTGTTGTTCCTCTCTTCACTTCAGCACTTCGTTTTTTTTTAAGTGAAGGTTGTGCTTGACCATTCATTGATTTTCTTTTTCAATTTTTTTTCCTTTTTTTGTTGTTCCTCTCTGTCTAAATCCTGTGGTTGTAGTGGAAGATGCTTTATGGGCACCAGGACCTTGCGACTCAGTTTGAACAAACAAAAGAATAAGAAGATTAACCATGATATTTTGGATTGTCAAAATGTTACATGCGCGTACAGTTAAAGGTTTGACAGTTTTGAGATGTTTGAGACTGTGGTTCGCATGTCTACCTCAAATTTTGAGACTACTTTGGCCTTTCTGTGTTGAGGTGCCTGTGCAAGTTCTCCCCGTACTCGTTTTCGGCTTCCTCCCACATCCCCTAAGTGCATTTTGGGTTCGTGATTGAGGACTAAATCAGGTGTAAACAAAGAAAACCGTCTCATCGGATAACTGGATGATTTAGTCAAAATTAGTCATCAGAATTTTTAGTATACATTTGAAGCATTTAATCAATTTAAATGACCAATTGGTTTATTTGTAGTTCCATTGAATAAAATAGTCATACAGTTAACATCAAATGTCGTCTTGAGCACAAACCTTTACTGCATCAAAAGGGTCACCAACATGCTCCCCACGGTCACCGGATTGTACCCAAGGTCCACTTGAGTTACCTGCAGGTGTTTTCTCAATGTAGCTCACCACTGAATGGGACATTGTGATTTCCTAATGCTGTAAAATAGAGATTTATTGAAATGACAGGTTGATATTTATCTGTTCCCTATGTTGTTGAATGATTTAATTGTCTTTTAGACGTGTGCATAGAATTGGTTGCTCTACATATGGCTACCCAAGAAGTTGCTTTCAGTTTCAAAATGTTTGGTGTATTTGTGATACTTCTGCCATCTTGTAATAGTTATTCCTCCAAGGCAGCAAGGCTCTTGTTTTGCCCTACACTGCATGGGTGTCAAAATCATTTTTGTCGCGGGCAAAATTTGTCGAGTTTCCCTCGGAGGGCCATTATGACTGTCAACGTCTCGATATACATACAGTATAGCCTACACAACAAATTGATGAATAACTAGTTTTGAAATCAGAGACTAGTTAAAAACTGTTGAAATAGTTGAAAAATAAGAACGGTAATAAAAAATTGCTAGCAATAGCTCTCTTCAAAAAGTGAAGACAATTTGTAATTGTAGTAATGACAAAGTTTGTCTTTGCGGGCCACATAAAATGATGTGGCGGCCCATATCTGGCCCCGGGGCTTTGGGTTTGACACCATACCCTACAGTATAGCGAGACTACTTCTCACACTATACGATGGGATAAAAGCAGTGATGGGAAAATAAAGCTTCAAATTTGCTTCATGAGCCAGTTGTTGTATTTTTGGACTCCTCTAGATGGCACTGTTGGTTTTAATAAATGGGTTTATGAATTGTCAAGTCAGTGTACTTTCAGAGAGTTCCATCTAGAGGAGTCCAAAAACTGGTTCAAGATTTTCCCATCAGTAGATAAAACCTGAGTGCTAAAGAGAAACGCATTTGGTGATCTAGGGTAATCTTTATTGTCCCTTAGTCAGTATTTATATTTTTTATGTTGTTTTTGATCTCATTTGATTGTGTCTCTTCCAGATGAATCTTTGTTTGATTGATCATTTATTTTGACATTTGTGTTCAACAGAATAATTTTGTTCAGGAATCCCCAAAAAGTTTTCAATTGAAACAAACTCAATGTTTGATTTGACATGAATTACAATATTTAAGTAAGATTTAAGATTGAAGTCAAAATCTGTACCAAAGAAATATATCATTGAAACCACTACAACAAATATGAGTTTTAAAATTGTAAATATTGTGCTCTAATAAATAACAAAGCAAACTGTATGGCCAACCGAGTCATGGTCACCAATACGTCAGCAATCAGTTCATTTCATTAGTGGCATTTAGTGTCTGGATGGCGCATTGTGTGCAGACAAAGCAAAGGTCACAATGGTTGACACATGCAAACACACACCATCATTCATTCAGTATGAAGACGTGCTGACGCTTTGCTCTTTTGTGTGCTTGTCTTCTTTATGTCCAGGAGGAATGCATCTCGCAAAACTTACGATTTCTTTAAGCAGCTGGTTAGTGGAAATGGCTTCTTTTTTTTTTTTTTTTTTGGGGGGTAGAGGGGTGGCATTTATGACCCCACTCAAACACAGGAAGGAAGGAAGTGAAGACGTGCCAAAACATTATCAAACTGCTGCAACCTTCAAGAGGAACACGCAAACGCACGCACACACACACACACACACACACACGACTCCATTTTACAGGCGTCTGATGTTCTTCTCAGAGAAACAGTTATCAAAAGTTCTCGATTACACATTTAGTTGCGCCCACACTTGGTGGATTTTGGAGTCCGCGTGGCGGGGAAGTTCAACAGGGGATTTTGATCTGAAATGACACATCAATGTACAACTAATATGGAATTTGGATTTCTCCGAGTGTTAAGCCAGAAAAATACTGAAATCTTTAGCATCTTTGCGCACACATGAGCATTCTAAGATTGCCCCAGGAAGTACATTAAACAATTGTGTACATTGAGTCAAATAAATAATTGCATATGATAACTTATATACCTGATCAATGATAAAAACATTCATTTTGTTTTTTGACCCTCGAATGTTGAATGCAATCTGTTCTGTAATGCTCTTCCATAGGATTCAACTATTCCACGGTTAAATTGTCACCATCATAAAACATTTTATGAACTAGACAGGCAAAGTTTTTGTCATTACATGTTAATGTTTGGGCCTGTCATAAAAGTGTGAAAAGAAATGAAACCCTGCTCTCTCGTCCCAGCTTTCCGCCATTTGTCGTGAGAAAATTCAAAGGGAAAGTTAATCTTAAAACCTAAAAACAATAAAGTACTCAATCTTTAGTGACAACGGTGTAAATGCAAAGGCGATTTGCATTTGAAATACCGGTCCTGCATCTCTTGTTTTTGTTGGTTTTTTCCTGTTGGAATTGTCAGACAAGTTACTGCTGTTTGATGAAAGTAAAAAATAAAAAAATCAACCTAAAACAGCCATATAGTAAAATGCGATGGAAGATTTCTTAAGGTGAGACATCTCACATCACTCTTTTAGCATTCTTAACTAATAATATTAATCATACTGAAACATACAATCAATAAATTGTGTTCTAAAATTCATAATGGTCCAGGCAGACATGAAGTATCTTCCAAGCAAGCTTATTTTGTTCACTTTTTGCTGTCATGACATTTTCCCTCTTGGTAGGCCACATTGTCGTGCGACTTTTACGATGTGTACATGCGATTTCACAAAGCTTCACAAATATGTGCGTCGGGTGTGACACGACGCAAGTTCATTTTTGCCTTTTTCTTTAAACGACTTGGATATCCGAACGAGGCTTTCCACTTAATTTTCTCAAAAAAATGCACTTTGAATACTTTTGTTTGACTGTGTTTGAGCATATTTTAAAACACACAGTCTTTTGATTTCTAGTGGATTTTATTCTTCATTTTGTAAACAGTAAAACAAAACCCCCCCCAAAAATATTTATAAAGGGGCACGCCAATTTTCACATGAGCAAAACTTAAAATATTGTGTTTAAGTGTTGTCCAACTTAAAATTGTATTCAAGTTTGTTGCCTTGAAATGTTTAGAACACCACCTTTTTCTTGCAGCGTAAACTTCAATTTAAGGTTAACATTTACCCCGCCTTCCCATTTTATTCAAATTTGAGCCATCACGTGAGCCTTGACCATGAGACTAAAATACAATCTGAGATTTTTGGACAACCTTGCATATATACCTGTATGTCATTAACACTTGATGTATTTTAGTTCCAGGAAGGAAGCACATATCTAATTTGGGGTTTTACGCTAAAAAACTTTAGTAAAGCCTGTTTTTAAAGTGTTTTCTTTTGTCTTTTTTTATCTCACCCAGCTTGTCAGGAAGCATTATCCTGACACGCTGTTTTGTTATTGTTGCTGCTTTAAGACTAAAAACAGCAGTTAGAAAAAGTCCTAGGGGGGGGGGGGGGGGGGGGCTGAAAAATACGTGTAATGTTGAGCCAATAGGCAGTGCTGTGGTGTGAGCACAAAAGCCCATAAAAGTCCTTGAATGGACAAAGGAATGCTACAAGTATCTGGTGTGCCCACTGACCAGCACAGGATCTCACCATTTTGTAACATTCACTCCAAATATGTTCTGTGCTTCACTGATGGCAAAACATCAGGAAGAAGAGTTGGAGTGTTGCAGCATCAGGTGTCACCTAGTTGTGTAGTTGTCGCTTGTCAGCATGTTGCTTTGTGTTTCCTGTGCCCACATTTGCAGCACAATTGCCCCCCGCCCCAACACCCCCCAGCTCTCCTATTTTTTTTCTCAGACCCCCAACAACCCCAGCTCTCCTTTCTTTGATGGATGGATGGATGGATGGATGGATGGATGGATGGATGGATGGATGGATGGATGGATGGATGGATGGATGGATGGATGGACGGACGGATGGATGTGCAGTTTATTCTTCTCATGTTCTTCTGCTGCTCCTTTTTGAAAATTAGGTTCACACAAAGCTAACGAAAAAGCTAACCCCCGAGAGTAATCCATTGCAACTGCTCTAAAATAATACAGCGTACTGTATGTCTGTGGTATTGGTGTTAAAGTTAGGGCCACCAAAGACCCTTGTTTTTTAAAACAATGCTAGGAATTCCTCTGGTTTCAACAGATGGCTATTAGCAAGGAAAAATATTGTCTTTGTTCACACATGCCTTATCCTAAGAAAACAAACATGATTGAAATCGGATCTTTTCACATACAAGCCATTGTGTGTGCGTGTGTGCGTGAGAGAAATAGAGAGAGAGAGCGAGATAAATGCATGAGTATGTGCTCTCACTGGTATTTATCTTGTTCAATCACACACATCTGCCTTATCCATTCTTTTGCTATCAACAAAGTCTTATTGCTTATGCTGTTTGGTAATACTACCCGGAAATGGCACTTCCCTTGAAAATTGCACGAGAATTTCGAGAAATGATGGCTGCTCAAGAACAAAATGAAGACTTTATGACATGAATGTTAATGCATCATATGGTATCATAACAATTCCCAGCATACAAATTGGCCCTCGTGCCTTGTGAGTAATAAAGTGGCAAGATGGCCGCCTCTTGAGATGGATAAAAGCCGGTGAATTTTGCTGCTCATTTCATTTATTATTCATAATGCGGTATTATTGTAAAGAAAATCTTCGGGTTGACTTCCCCTTCAAGGAATCAGAAATGTTGGGGCTTATTATAAGAACTTTGTGGTACTTGTCCATTTATTTATGGTTTGTTTATTTATTTCAGTTATTTGCTTCTTACTTATTCATCGCTCTTATCTATTGTTTTTACTCTTTGTGCTATTTGCTTGTATGTGTTGTGTAATGTGTCTAGTCACGTGGGACGGTGGGAAACGTCATTTTGATCTCTTTGTGTGTCTTAACGTGAAGAAATTGACAATAAAGCAGACTTTGACTTTTTGACTTTAAATTCTTGGGTTTCAGCCTGTTGTCGTGTTTTTATGAGTGAGTCTTCTGTGTCAGACCCAGGAAACATCCTTGTTTTGATTGTGATAGGCTCCTTTTCAGGAATGGAGCAGCAATGGGATGATGCTTAGGGGTGTTGAGATAAGAATTTTTGGCTCCTCTAAATCTGGTCAGAAGAGCTAAAAGTGTGACATCTCGACATGTGTTCTAGAATACACCAGTCACAACAAATCTATTATTCTCCTTATGACAAAACAGCAAAACAATGCGATAACTTGCTGTCTTTTTGTTGGCTGGTTTTGAACATGTTCAAAATTTCCTTGAGACGAAAAACATCTGTGTGATTTATAATCAGCTGCGCCACATGTATTAATGTTGAATTGACGGAGAATAAAATTTGACCCATTTGATCCCTGTGCTTCTAACATTGAGACCATTTTTCATGTTACTCCTCCTGCCTATATTTGGGCCGGTGTTTTATTCCACCAATACGTCCACCCAACCCCCCCTCCGTTGAGCCGAGTCATATTTGCTGTTTGTTTGACCCCGGCAGGGCACAAACGCAGGCTGATCCTTCATCGGAGGACAAAGCTTATGTTTGCAGTGACATCATAAAATGCCTGCGCCTGGAAAACAATGGCTGATGAATTCCGTCAGACTCCAGCACAGTCAGTCCATCGGTCGGGTCGGACAGACAGACAGTGACACCTGAAACTTCCAGTTCAGTGGAAAGTTTACAACATGGATACACACCTTGCTTGGTCAAACATACTTCCCAAAATGAGGGGATCTTTCTGGTCGGACGGGATCCCATTGCAGCTTTGTACATGTTAAATCGTTTTGGGTTTTTTTCCACGGGTAACGGCACGGTAACAATAGGTGTGGTGCGAAGATGTCTTTTTCTCATGTTTTTTTAAATTAAGATATTGACACAGAAAACATCCTTGTGGTGCGTAGTGTATTATTTTTTTTATTATTCACAAGTTTTTCAGTGGTTAATCTACATCTCCATATACAACCTTCTGTAATAAAGTGTGCCTCCCCTAATACTTGCATGATGGTGAAGTCCAGAGGTGGAGGGGGTGGTCTTTGTTTTTCAAGGCTGCCCAGAATGTGTTGCAGACATCTCTTATATTAGCATTTGTGATTCCACCCCCAGCTATGAATCTGTTGGTGGTCTGATAACAGTGCTTAGATTGCATCAGTTTGCAAGCTTAGTAAATAGCTCCTAATCATATTTTTACACAGGCCAGTGGTTGCATGGTGTGGATGGCAAGCGGGGGTCGATAGCCAGCAGGAAGCCAGCCGTCTTTCATAGGTGTGACGTTTGTGAATCTTCTATTTGGGCAGTAAGAATGTGAGAGGCCTTCATTATACATGCATCCCACCCATGCACTACTCATACTGGTCGCTGGATTAGCATCGTCTTTGTTAGGCTAATTGTATCCTTGTGGGGGGAGGTGTTCTTTCTGTCTATGCCTGTACATTTATTTATTGGCGAAAGACTTCAAATGGAAATGAGTGATTTGTTTGTAGGGTGGGGAGATAATTTGATTATTCCTTTGGAAAAAAATACATCTTCTTACCTACACTCAGAATTTGACCCCAAACACAGAGCCCGGGGTCACTTCCTGTTGTCACATCTGCACTTCAGATAATTAATTAGTTCATGGATATGATGCACTATTCCTCAAGTGATAATGATCACATTGCAGACAGATTTTTTTTCTATTAATTGTGCCCTGAGTAACCTGACTCCTTTCAAGGAATGTTCTCAATCAGGCCAATTGTTTCTGCTCACATACAGTTCCTCTCGGAAAGATAAATCTAGTCTGGCCTCTGAGATAAACGCACGACCCTAAGAGGGGATGAGGCGTTCACTGTCGACGGGATAATTTGAGTTAGTCCGACCACATTGTGGATATAAGGAGGTGTGACTCAACACAGACATCTTGGAGGATGTGAGTCACCTTATTTCACCGGGCTGTGACTTGGCTTTCAAAAGCAGGATGTTGCTTTTAGGATCATTTCCAGTAAATTTCCCACTTTTAGGCAAAGGGATGGATATGTCTGGGTCTTTAGATTTTTATGTAGCGGAACGCAACATAAGATTGGATGTTATTTTTAAACCAGAAATTCCATGCTGAGAGTGGTTATAAGTCGGTGGAAATACAGACAGGAAAAAAAAAACCGAGAATTTTAACACTGCTAATACATAACAAACCGCAGCTAGTATGCAAATATGACCCCTGGTGGCTTCTTTTAGTTTTTACCACCTGTTGTGGCTACTGTGGAATAGTTTTGCTGTCCCACAGGCGAAAAAAAAAAAAGCTAATCACTCAAAGTTAATCATTGGACACACACTAAAGCGAGCTTAGGTAGCAAGTTGGCCTTGTGGTTTGACGGTCTGCTAAACACTTGTGTTAGTCTTGGCATGGTGCTAAACATTGTCCTCCAGTAACAAGAAGCTGAAATGTTGTATTCATTTTTGTGCAAACTAAAAATGCAAAAAATAATAATAATCAATGGTGACTTTTTCCCGCCCTCACGCAATCTCACTCGCATTATATTTGTCAACTTTTGTCCTGCAAGAGTGCTGAGTCATCCTATTGCGCCTCCTGAAGGGGCACTAATCCTCCACTAGTGTGCATAGCTGTTGCCCCGCTGCTTGTTTTGATATAATAACCCCCCCTCCAAAAAAAAAAAACCAACCCACTCCCAAAGACACGTCACCCTCCCCATTTCCCGCTTCATCCTCCTCTGCTGTGATTAAAATTGTTTAACTTACCCCGCTGGCACGGGCGTGACCGCAAACATATTGAAAAGGATAGATCATTATCTCAACAGCATGGCAGCACACGACCTGATCAGGAATCAGTTGACATTTTTCATCTATATTTATTTCACTCTTACTCAAGAGTTTATTTTTGGCTTGTTGATGATTGCTGCTACATTTTGTTCCCCCCCCCCCAAAAATAACTGGATTCCCACCCTTTTATTCATGGGGCCCGCCGCCTCATTTGTGGCCCTTCGGTGGTCAACCACTGTGATACGCCCCTCGAGTTTCTCGAGCCTCTTCTTCCACCTCTGTCCTAAAAAAAAAAGGTGGAGTGCAGGAAAACGTTTGGTCAGTACATGTATCAAATTTGATAGTATCATCATGAATAATCATAGCAATTTTTCGGTGTGGGTTGCATTGTATTAGTGGCTTTTGTCTTACATTTATTGTCCAGTATTTAGTTCGATATGCTAACAATAAAAAGAATCAAAGTGATTTCATGGGAGTTGAAGGTATTTTTTTGTGTGGTTTCTAGATAGGTGAAATAATATACCTTTTAATGAAATAGATAAGCACGTGCAGTCTGACCTCTGTATGTAAATGCTCCGAGCAACTTCCAAATTCAGCCCTCCCAAGTCAAACAAACCCCCATCCCCCAATTCTCATGTTCCGCTGCCCCATGGGAGGAGGGGTGCTTGCACAGAGTGATCCCAAAGCATCTGAATCCCTTTTCACTAAGTAGCCGGAGAGAAGTGAGAGAGCAATTATTCTAGCATGATGCATTCCTTCTTCCAAAGAGGATAGCATCACTAGCCAGCTCAGCTCAGCTCAGCTCAGCTCAGTCGACTGAATGCAAACGTGGGCTTTCTTTTCCTCACTTCTCGCCAGGCAGAGCAGGTGCTGGCCAAAGACAAAACGGCAGAGGTTAATGCTTATTCCAGATTGAAATGTGTCACATTCATACTCGGTGGGAAGGCAAAAGGCTTTTGTGATGATTGGGGTGAAGTATAAACGCAGGCTTAGCGACTGTAAGTACAGCTGCAGGACGTTTGAATAGAAGACGCCGCAATTAGCTGAGATTAATAACAGTGTGCTAAAATGAAGCCCCTTGCAACCCCCCCCCAGGCACAACAACTCTGTTTTCACCCTTTATAGTCACGCTGATTATAAGTCATTAGAGAACTCGCATTCTTTTTGGCATCCGAATAGACTAAAAACTTGACTACGTCGAGATTCATTTCCGTCTGTGTTTACGCAACTCTGTAAAGCTTGAACATTGGCAAGTTGTACACATTACGTATCCCAATCCTCTCTCGGTGCTTTTACCTTTCGTGAACAAACCCAAATAGTAATCACATTGCTCTAATATTGAAGTTAGAAAACAACAGGGTGTTCCAAAGAAACACACAATTGTTCATACTTAAAGACCCTTTCTGCACGTTCAATGTCAATACATTTGTTAGCCTCTTTTTAAACTCAGGATCGTACACTAACTTGATCTTGCTATGATACAAAGTAAAGGATTGATAATATTCAGGCACGGGCACTCAAGCAAATATATAAACATGATTCTTAAACATGGTTGGAGTGATACACCGATGTCAACTACTCTACGTGATGATTATTATAGTTATGTTATGAAGTGATTTGATTGATTAATCTTGTTCTCTCTCTCTCTCTCTCTCTCTCTCTCTCTCTCTCTCTCTCTCTCTCTCTCTCTCTCTCTCTCTCTCTCTCTCTCTCTCTCTTTCGCTCTGAATAAAGTGACGACTTATCATGGGGCTTGGCTTTAGATAACCTATGACTTGACTTGACCTGACCATGAAAAATGACTGTGGACCGCTTGAGACTTGACGTTAACACTTGGGATTTTTTTTTTGGAGTGACTTGATTCTATCTCAGCTCTGAGTGGACTACATGGACACAAATATGCCTTCTATTGTTTATTATGATGATGAATATTTTGATTATACCGACAATATGCATTCTAAACAATGTTGTGGTTGTTTTCAGAGATGCATTTCTCATTCAACTCTTGATCACTTCCTACCTGCGGGATACACAGTGTTGCTGGCCCATCATCAGCCGTGTTTAATGGACCTCATCGTCTCGCGACTATTATCTCAATGGTTTTCCTGAAACTGGACACTTGTGACCATGTATCATCCGCCAAAACCTTTTCTGGGAAGTGAGCGGAGCATGGAGCACCGTCATTAAATGTGTTTCCTCGAAGCTCACACAATAGTTGTGAGACAGATTTGCATTTGTGTAGTGCCAAACACTCTGCTTTGTCTCATAGAGGCTTTCATATACCCAGCGGCATTTAAATGGGTCTTTGAATGCAAACGTGCCGGAACCGAAGAGACTCATGCATGTTGGAAAGTCGACCTTTGACGGGGGAATCTGCTGTTATGTGTTTATATGCTGAACCTTGACTCGAAGGATTCATTTGACTGCTTGTTTGCATGCATCTACTATGGTGTCAAACTCATTTTTGTCACCACCTGCAGATGGCCGTTATGACTGTGAAAACATGTCAATGTCAAATTTCTGAATTGAGAATTCCGCATTTTCTAAATACATTTTATCCTCTGCGGGTTTTTTCTCTGAATTTCTGAATTAACAATTCCGGATTTTCCAAATATATTTTTTAACTTCTGCTTTTTTAAATTTTATTATTATTATTATTATTTTATTTTTTTTTGTACAAAAATGACTGATTGATTGAAATAATTGGGCAACTTAAAAGTCCACCCAACCCTGCAAATGCTCCAAATGGAACCCTGCTATTCATTGTTTTGTTAAATTGATTAAATACAGATAAATACAGAAATTATGCTTCCAAAAAGGCCCAGTGTTGAAAAATTGCAACATACAGTTTTCATCAAAACTTACTAAAACAAACAAAATATATATTTCTGGTTGAAAGGCCAATGGTCCCATGAGATAAATTGAGCAGTAGCCTTTCATCCTGTGGATATTAGGCCTTAGACAAAGACGGGTCAGGGTTAATGACAGGCTGTCAGTGCACCTTTAATGTACTATGTGTTAACTAAAGGCTTTCTGTTTGACCATGTGTGGACTGTGCTTTTGTCGAATGGAAAAAAAATGGAGTAACACTACCATGGAGTGTTTAATTGTAAGCAACCATCTTTTGTAGCTTATGGATCCTAAACTAACTCATTCTGTGACCATGTGAATTCACCACACATACAGATGAACAGCTGTATGTATGTATATATATATATATATATATATATATATATATATATATATATATATATATATATATATATATATATATATATATATATATATATATAGAGAGAGAGAGAGAGAGAGAGAGAGAGAGAGAGAGAGAGAGAGAGAGAGAGAGAGAGAGAGAGAAAATGAACTGTACTGTACTGTATAAAGAATATTGGTATTGTATAAAAAAGGTTAAAAGGAATGATTTGCAATTTTATGGGATGAAACTCACAATTTGTATTTTCTACCCCACTTATAAATTCATTTCCTCACTGTAAGGAAATATGTGTTAAAAGACAAGAATGTGCTTTAATTTGTCAAAAGGGATCTGAGCTGACAACTTTAGTAAAGTCCACTAGAACAACCTTCCAAGGCCCCCTGACCTCGGGCGGGCGTGACCCCCGACCTTATTTGGCTCTCTTTTATTAGGACCTTTTTTGCGGTGGTGCCAGATGGCTAAACTATCAAAGGGTTTTTTTATGAGAAAAATCTGCAGGAAAGAGTGAGTACTATATTTATCTCATTGTGTGCGAGGGGGCGGGGTGTGCTGGGAGGGGGAGACACTTCCAACCAAGTGTCCAAGAGAAAGTTGGTCAGTCTCCCCAACTCATACTGCCCACCCAAATTTTCCTCAAATGTAAAACAATAATACTTATTGAAATCTATTTTAGATTTTAGGAATTGTGTTTTGACCATAGAATCTTCGCTTTATAAGGAACCAAAGTGCTACTTGCAAACATTTCCAATCCCTTTCACCTAAGCTAACCTCAAATGAATTAGCTTAACACAGCAAGATCATTCATCTGGTGGTCTGATGTACTATGAATTAATGATCACAAAAATCATATGATGCTGAATCAAACATGGCCTGCTTCAGGGAAAAGCCGAAAGGAGCCACCAAATATGGCCTGCTTAGATTTAGTTTCTGGTGAGCTGTTCAGGGTCCTATTAAGAGTTTAGAATCACTCGCTATGCTCGCCGAGGGTGATAAACTTCAACTTGGAACCTGTTGGTGTCTGTTTTTTAGAATTGACCTTGCGCACACAAACACACAAACAGCGTGCAAACAGCTGCTGCAACCATTACCCATTAATTCTTTTCATCAGTTCCCATTGAGCCCATCCATCATACCTTCATTCGAGCTTGCAGAAGAGCAATGGAACTTTTTAGAATGGTGTTAAAGTTAGAGGTTTATTTTCCAACTCAATATGGTGACCAATCAGAATAAATGTTTTTATAATGCATCTCTGACATCCATTTTTCATTATGAAATGCACATTTTGGGTTTATCAGAATTCTCTGAAGATTTGAGAGGGGGGGGGGGGTTTCACCGTTGGCTGTATGGAAAAGTTTTGACTTGTAATTTCACCATTCACCACTAGATGGCAGACATCCTACACTACAGCATGAGTAGGTCTAATAATGTTTTGGGTGGATTTGGTATGACATGTAGGACAAACGTAATATCTGAATATTTGAATTTTGTCTCTGATTTCAAAACTAGTTATTCATCTTTGTTGTGTAGTATGAGACGCTCATACATTTATTTGGGTTGACAGTCATAATGGCCCTTCGAAGGGAACTATGACTACAATGCGGCCCGTGAGAAAAATGAGTTTGACACCTCTGGTCTACATACCAGCCGTGTAACAAAAAAAATGGTTTAAATGGGAAAATTGTTGTTTGATTAAAACATAAAACATCTCGACTTAAACCAAATCAACCAGTGTGTGCTAATTTTCTCTTAACATGAGTTTAAATGTGAAAGTTCATCAAAAGCTGGAAGCACAAAGGCCACCATGGAGATCAGAGTCTGTCAGCACGCTTAAGAGTCAGAGCTCCGTGGTGGCAGCGGGGTGGGTGCAACCATGAATAGACTGTTTCCGTTGGCCTCTATAGCCCCCCGCTGGGCATTTGCAAAATGATTTGTGGCAAATTTGTTTAATCAATATAGATGGGGGTGAGGATGCCTCTTCCTCTGTCAAGTCAGTGGACCACGTACACGTGAATGCTCATTGCTTGCAGTGCTTGGTCCTCATGGCTGACAGCAAAGAAAGTTATTGATACGCCATTCAAACAAGTCACACAGGTTCAGCCACAAAAGGAAGGACAAAGACTTGTTCTTTATGACGCCATTCAGTCCAGGAGGAGGGCCTCACTATACTGCTCCTCCATAGATAGCTGCGTTTTAAGGAGACATATTGTGATCTTTTATTTTTAATGACAGTGCAAGGAAGCAACCAAGTACCTCATTACTGTACTCAAGTATTTTTTTTTTTTTAGGTATAGAGGACAGATACCAGATACATGGATTTATTTTTTGCATTTTTATGTCGTCACTCACATTCTTGTCAGAGTTTGTTTCACAACAGATGGAAAAGAGGGAATGCGTGTTAGGAAAAGTAATTGGCAGAACATCTCTATAAATCCAGGTTGGGGAAGGGCAAGGGGGGATGTCTGGGTGCACAGCAGATGTGGGTATTTGGTGGGTGAGTGTTTTTTTTTTTTTCTTCTCAGTCTTGACTATTGTGCCGCGCTGAAGACATTTCTGCGGTTGCCATGACAACCAAAATGCACTCATATCATTTGGCTGAAGTACTCCAGCTCACTTTGATTCTAAGAATTTGGAAAAAAGATCAGAAAAAAAATCTTCTGGACTCTTTTGTTGCCCCAATATAGAGATGCACAATATTTCGAGAATGTTGTTTTCATTTTAAAAGAAGTGGAGCAGGTCTTGAATGAGCTGAGCTACAGTGGTAGGGATTAAGACTTTCAAGAGGTTCTCAATGGTGGGTGCTGTAAAGCACTGAAGGGGCTGCAAACCCACCAGGTGTCTTTTTAGGCACATTGAGGGCCAAGGGCTTTATGTTGCTTTGTGTTGCTTTTGTATGGCAGGCAGGTTCACCCCCGACACACTCCAGTTGACATAGGAGCCAAGCATTTTGCTCATGCTCACCACTTAAATGAATGCATTCTCGCTGTTACAATCGTTGTATTGTATTTTCATGAATTACTATTATTGTGACGTTTAATAGGCAGCTATTTACTTATTTATTTATTTATTTATTTTGCATTGAAAATGGGGGGCTTGGCTCTAAAAAAAAATTACACAATATTAAAAAAAAGAAATCGGCAAATATATGAATGCGCGGGTACCGAACCTCGAGAGACTACTGTATCTATTACATAGTGTGCTTATTATATAGTTGGCCTTTTTGGAGGCTTGAGTTCAAATGAAAACATGGAGTGAAGTCATCTAATAGCATCTATTGTGCATTTTGGTGAGCTAATTACAACGGGAGCGCTGTGTTGTCTCCCCAGCATTTCCCACCCTGTAAATGTTTATGACCCAGCAGCAGATTGCATCTCTGGTTGGAGGGATTGCCCCCCTGTTGACTCACAGCTGGATGGGGACTGCCCAGTTCTTTCTATCTCTTTGTTTTATTGGGCCTCCAATTCTGCTGATTTTCACCTCCACTCCGCGTCTGCTGCGCTTTAAAATCACCACTTTGTTTTGTCAGTATAACTCAAACTTGTTTTTGTCAAAAAATTGCATGATTATTATTATTATTTATTTTATTGATCAGCATGTTGCTGTAGTGATGAGCATGTGCACTTCATAATTCTGAGAGTCAGGGTTTAAAGGGGAAGTCAAGTCAAACATCTCTTCAAAAATATGATTCAAAAATATGTTGTATGCAGCCCCACTAGTCTTAACACAATGTTGTGATTAATAATGTGTTTGTGAGATATGAATTAGGCAGCAAAATCCACTTGTTTTATTTTCCATCTCAGGGGGCGGCCAGTTTGCTTTCATGTCTTCTGAAAATGACATCACAGCTTCTCAGGTAACGACGAATCACAGTTTAGCTTGCTAATGTCGTAGGACCCAAAAATTCCAACAATTGCTGAACCTAATCCTTAATTCATAAATCGTAATAAATATATTTCTAAATATATGGATATATATTACTATATCATGATTACGAAAACCAGGTATCCTAGGAAAAGAAAGATTGATTAGGAATCAGTGTAAAAAAATCCATCTAGTTTATTCCCATCTCTGATTTAAAAAATAATATAATTTGGTTGACCCTTGTTTTGTTGTTGTTGTTTTTTAAGGCAAACACTTATCCTTTTGTGTATTTTTGCATATCGGACTCAAAGAGCAGCTCATGCCATTAAAAGTCACAGACATTGCGAGTGAATCATCACTTATCGAATAATGCAGTCATTACCATTTTAAATGTTCCACATTATTTATTTCAGCACAAATATTTGTTCAAACATACCAATTTGACATGACTACAATGTCCCCCTCTATTCTGCTTCCCACCAATCATGGCCATATTTTTTTGTATGGTATCTCAGGAATGATAATGCAGTGATCAATAACCATGTAAATTGCTGGACTAGCGCTCATTAAAAGCTACAGATGTGAGATGGTTGTTACATTTTGAAACCATGTAGAATGTGACTGTGACCATAAGTGAAAGCGAGAGGTGGACACAGGTGACTTCTCTTCATACAGTGACTCTTTGTGCCCCTGCCCCACAACACAACATTCTATTGTTTATTGATGGAGGCAGTTGTCATAGTCCTGCAATAACAAAAGCCCAACTATTGGTGTGTTTACCTCTGCACAGGAACCACTAGGCAATTCTCCATTAAATTACAGCCATGTGTGGCCCCACTGATGTCTCACCCGCCCCTCACCCGCCCGCACAAAACCTCCACCGACGACAAACTTTTTCAGCTCAAGTCCCAAATTAGAAATGCACTTCCTGCCCCGACCCACTTTAAATGAAATTGATTGTAGTGGACATGCATTCAAAAGAGTCCAAAATTTGACACATTTAATATAAACGCACATATGCTTAAATTGGATATTATTTTGCACCTTTAAGATTTTCACCCAAAATATTTTCACCAGACATGTGCAAGACACATATCTATCACTACAAACATGTATTAAAAAAAGTTTGATCATCAACTAAAGAGCTAACATAATTTTTACTCCATCACAGACCAATTTTGACCCCCGACCCTTTGTGTGGCTTCAGCACTTTCTGCACAAGAGTTATGCCAGAGATTGGAACAGTGTATCAATTAAAGGAGCAGAGTAAACATTGAGTTGTGGAATGCCACAGCACATCACTTCCACACATCCCAACCCTCCTCTGCCCCCCCCCCCCCCCCCAACAAAGCTCTCAGTTAACGGTGTGAGACAAATAAGCAGTCATCTTGTTATCTTGCAGGACTCAGATCTAGCTTAAAGACATAAGTACATTCAAACTTCCTGTTTCAAGACCAGGTGTGAGTCGCATTTCGGCTATGCAAATTATTCATCTGCATTTACCTAAATAAATACAATACTGCATAAAAAAGTATTAGCTCTCACTTTAACTTGTTTTGTCAGTGTTAAGAGTGGTGAATTAAATGAACCAAAAACTACATAGTGTCGAGGTTGTGTGTGTTAGCGCTATAGAAAATAGATGGTCATGTGTTTTTTGTTTAATAAAGCTGTAGAATACGTGACATGCTATTTACAGGTTAAAGGGCAATTCAAGTCATCAATTTTCTTTACAATAATCGGTCCCACTAGTCTAAACATGGCACTCTGATTAATACTGGGTTTGTGGAATATGAATTAAGCAACAAACTCCTCCCTTTTTATCTACTATCCCCGGGTGGCCATTTTGTCCTGTACTGAAAATGACATCACAGGGCCTATAAGTGCCCATCTTGTCAATGTCACATGATAAAATCCAGAAAACAGTTGAGCCATGATCACTGTTACCCCTTAGGCAATGTGATGTCATTTTCCGTCGACAACAAGTGGCAAAATGGCCGCCCTCCTGAGATGGGTGGATTTTTTGCTTAATTCATATTTCAGAAGGCAATATACATCCGAATGGCGTCTTTGAACAAGTGGGGGTGCATAAAACATATTATTGTTAAGAATATTTCTTCAAAAAGCTCCGGAAATGTCTTTGGTGGCTTTCGCCACAAGTTCTGTATACATTCTATGCATTCATTAGGCTGTACGCTGGATATTGACTGTTCGCATGTGGCAGTCATGTGAAGCATAGGAGTGTTTTCAAAGGGGACATGTGCACAAACATCCAACAGCTTCCCCCCACATCCCCGGTGCGCTCTCGCTACATTCTCGTGAGTGAACAAAAGCTCGTGAAAAGCAGAACATTTGAAAAAAAAGGCAGCTCACCGATCGATGGCGGTAACAATATGACACTGTGACACATATGAAAATAGCTTTCCTTGCTCAATGCTCAAAGGAAGAAAACGATGGGCCAACTCACTGTATCGACAATCACTGCACTGTCTAATTCACTCTTGTACAGTTTATGGGTAAGTCCCCAAAAGTAGGTCGTTATGTTAACAACAATGAAGAAAAATGTTGGTCAGACCTCCCTGAGGGTCCAGAAGATCCTATTGTGGGTTATCAACTAATGGTACACCTTCATTAACTGTATTCCATGTTTTGTCTATGTGTCAGCATTTCTTTCATTAAAATTGATGTTGAACAGTCAAGAAAAACAATCATAAAATATTTATTTCTGAACAAATGTGGAGAACTGCTGTGTATTCTTTCTACAGTATAACTGTTTACAGAGTTATCGCAACAACAAAAAGGAACATCTCACCTCCACAACTGGATGGCTGTAATTTTTTTTTCAAAGTTGTTTTGCAATCTTTCATTACGACCAAGGTGAATTGACTATTGTAGGATGTGTCACACTGTCAGGGTCAGTCAAAATGCTTGTTTCGGGACTTTGCAGCAACTTTACATTGTTGTGCTTGTTTTTTTTCCCCTCTTATATGTCGTAACTAAATCGCTCCCCTTTGTGACAAAATGCAGGTGAAGAGGATGGTCAGAAGGTCATTCCTTGATACAACGGCCAGGTTTTCATCACCATTGCTGTATTCATTTGTTAGTTACTGAGATTTGGTAGAAATTATTTGGAGGAGGAAGAATTCATTATATTTAGGCAAGGAACTGGATCTACAGGAATTTACTTGAAGCAACCAGATGGACAAACAAACACTTGAGTCCTGCCTGGGCGGAGGTCTGCATGACTGAGTGACATTCTATAACAGCATTGCTGAAATAACTAATCTAATGGTACACTACAGATTTTGCTGGAAGGCGACGGTGGTGGGAGCGGGTGCAAAAACCTTTGTGCTCAAGGGCCACAATTGTTTATCAACTGAGTTTGGGTGAAGAATAAAAAAGTCAATTATACACATTTATATTTGTACATATTGTATTTTAAAATAATGTGTTCTTTAATTAAAGTAAATCATTATTGTCATTCAGTTTTAATTGTTTAGTTATGAGGATAAAGATGGTTCGGATGAGAAGTCAATTTAAGGAACACAAAAGCTTAAGACGATAAATATTTTCAGACTCTTGATCGTGACTGAGCGGTGCAAGTTTAAGAACGGAGCCCAATATAGGGTCGGGGGCCATATGTGTCCCCCGACCCTATATTGGGCACCCCTGCTCTAAGGTGATGAATCTATTCCAGGTTGCTTGTCGACCTCTGATTTGTTTCACATTTCAACACTTGTATTCCCTTAGGAAATAATCGAAAAGGAATGAATCTGCTGTAGGCTCTAACTCTTGCCCTCATAAAAGCTTTATGAACCCTTTTAAGAATCAATATAATGTTCTTTAGGGTAAGTTTAAGTCAACCACTATTAAAATTGTAAAACAAATTAAATTTCTAGTTATATACTGGGCATTGCAAGGGTGTGTCCACATGTGTCTAAGTCCGGTGCGGTGATTTTTGTGAATTTGATCGGGGCACAGTTAGACAAATCCTGAGCTCTGTGGATATGTGCATAGATGCCATTGTATTTCATTTATAAAATAAATAAATAATTGTGGTTATTATTGTCATCATTCTTATAGTTTAGAAGTTTTTCCACTGGCCAGCATGCAGCAATGGGGGAAGGGACACAAATGAGCGGGTGCGGGGCGTTTTCTTTTGAAAAACTCAAATTGTTGGAAAACATCAATTTTTCGCTCACTGAGCTGAGCTTTCAAAGTTTGGAGCAAATTTAGGTGAATTTTCCCAGAAAAACATTAGAACCATCTATGATTAAAAGGATGCAGTGCAGTTGAGAGGTTCTGATATGCATAAATTTGTTTCAAGAGGTTTTTGGAAAACAAAAGAGTTTCTAGTAGTTTGCCTTTGCACACACCTACAATGCACTCCTCAGAAAAAGATTTTCAGGTGAAAATTTAAGATGGTCATAAAGTGCACCTAAACCTTTACAGGTGAACTTCATTTGACCTTTTGAATAGGTTTCACAATTATTATTTTTTTTCATCATTTAGGAATGACTTCCATTTTCTGAAGCTCAAACCTATCTGGATAAATGCCATCTTTGTAAGTATATCTGTAATTTAAAGTATCTGGCTGAAAATGATTTGCATTTTACTATAGGAGAACATTTTGTTGCCGCTAATGTTAAGTATTCCCCTATGGGCGTGGTTGTACGAGCGCACACAGACGCAGAAGAAGAAACAAAACCGTGTATTCAAGTATACTTTCTTATTAGGGCCATAAAGCGTCTAGACAGCACTCCCTTCTTTTTCACCTTCAGCCGAGACCGTCAAAGAGCATTTGGTTGTCCGAGTGTTTGGGCCACTCTTTGTCAACAGGGTCATTATGTAACACAAGCTAGAAGACGAGTGTATGTTAAAGGTAAATTTTGCAGGTATTTTTTTTTTAAGAAGAAACAATCAGAAAAATAATAAAAATAAATAAATGTAAAATTGATTTTGTTCAAAATTTCTCACTCGTGACACAAATTACACGAATCATTTTACCTCCCATGTAATTGTTGTCTCGTATTGAAAGGTAAACGCACAGCGCAATACCGCAGCTCCTAAGCATTCCTTGCCGTCTCCTGAAGCTCATCTTAAAACAATGGGCATTCCCAAAAGTTCCCACGCAACGTGTTTGATCCCAGCTGACCCCTCTAATGTCTGCGCACCAGAGTTTGGACCCAGGGCTTGGAATGTCACTGGTATGCCAAAAATAAATTCCTGTCTGTGTGCATGGGAGAACGTAAAGGAAAATAATTACGTTTGACACTATTGTAAAGAACGAGTCATTTTGTGGATGGCACTGATGAATCGGATATGCTGTGTGCGTTTTTTCTTTTCAACTCTTTGAGGGGTATGAGTCAAATGAATTCCATTGTTTAATATTCTATTGACTGTTTGTTATCTGGATAACTGGAAGAACGACATGTTTTTTTTAAGGAACTAATATCAAGTTGTCGTCTTCTTTCCAGTACTGTGTGATCAATTTCTGGGAATGCTTCCCACCCCTCTTCCTTTGGAGGATGGTTGTCTATGCCCACAAGGTAAATGTTGATGAGATGCAGCATTTGTGTTTGACTGTTTTTGCTGTATGTTGTTGGAACGATCATACTTTTTGGTTTGTAACTAACTCTGCCCAAATGTCGGAATTCTATCTGCTCATTTTGTTTTCAATACTCTAATGACCATCTAAAACCTAGAATGACACTCAATAGAGCACATCATTCAAGGCCAAACTGTAAAGAGAAAAGAAAAATTGTGTATTTTTATATTTACATTGGAGCAAACTGTTTAACTATGTCAACAAAGCCGTTATAAAGTTACTTGAATAATTCTTGCATATTGCTGTATTTCATGTTGTTCTATATTCAGAAGTAACACTACATGAATAGGTAATACCACATAGCCAAACTAGACCTGTTTCATTTGTCAGTATTCTGATAAACTAATCTTCCCAAGCAGAGCAAAAAAAAAAAAAACTGTGAAACTTCTGTTGTAGAGACAAAGAATCAAGCTAACAAAGTCTTTTTGGGTGGATCAAGATACCAAGTACAAATATTTATGTATTTTTTCTTTTTTTCTTTCTCTAATAGTACACAGGTATACAAAGTTCCCACATGGCACACATTAAGTGACAAAAAAAAATTCATGCTACTAATTTATTTGGTAAACTAATAGAGTGCAGACGTTAGTCAAACTCTTCTGAAATGAATATAAAGAAAATAATACATGCATTTTCAGAGGCTATTTTTAAACCAAACAACTGGCAACAATTGGCAAATCACTGGTTTAAACTAAGCTATGTGGCCTGGGCCCATACTTTGCCACACTGTCTTCAAAGCATCTCTAGCTATCTATGAAATCAATTACTTTTCTATTCAGATGCATTACAAAGGCATGGGCGAAAATATAATCATATACACTATATACAGTATATTAGTTATTTCTAAAAAGAAAAAAAAGCAGTACAATTTGTCGAAAAGGACCTGAATTAAAGTTACTCTTATTTATTAACTCACTGCTGAGTAAGAAAATGTGTGATCAAGATAATCTGTTATAAAAGGAACTAGGGCTTGTGAATGAAACTAAATTGATATATTAAATGATCAATTATTTCCCATTGCCATTGCAGAGCAATGAAAGATCTGAATCATAGTCATTGATTAATTCATCGCGTCGGGGGAAAAATGATTTGTGTTGAATTTTGTGGACTACTGTATTTGGATTTGACTTCCTACGATGCAGAAACTGGCCAATGAGCTGGGCGTCATTAAGCCGGCCTCCGTGCTGCGGGTCCGACCACTGGCAGGGCTCCTCCCGCCCCCTTCATCGATGAGGTAGAGGGCTTGCTCATTTGAATAATGTGCGACTACTTGGACTGGAGCCAATCAGCTGTCGGAGCACCACGATAACTCGCAATGCATTATTGATAATAATAATTACGTTGACATGCGCATTTGAGGAGGTAGGAGTGCGGTGGCGGTGAGGGGGGACATTTTTTTTTTAAAGGCCAAAAGAATTTGTAGAAAAAGAGGAGGATAATTGTGCGGAACTCTTTTTGGCCCAGATGGTTGCAGCATGTCGAGGCGCAAGCAAGCCAAACCGCAGCACATCAACTCGGACGAGCCTGGCTCTGCACAAAATGGTGAGTTTGATTTTGAATTAATTGTTTTAAGAGTTCCGCTCGCGCACTTTGACCCATATGACGGTGCTGATTGGGAGTTTGGGACGTAGATCGAAACTCGACAATGGTTACTCAGGTGTGGGTCTAAATATGAAGTAACTTTAAATGGAACGTATCCTTAACCCAAGCAAACTTTGTTCATTCAAAATATCTGTTGATTTTATTTCTACTTTTTTTTTAAAAATAATTCTTCATGGAGTGGGTGGTGTTGAATGAACTCACCCGGACGTGTAATGAAACTTTTAACACTAACGACTCGGTCCGTCCGTAAAATAAGTCCCATAATTTTCATACAAGCTTCTGTAGTAATAATAATTACTTCTAATCTGCGCCTTCTGAATCTTAAATCGACTTTCAATTTAATGTATTTAATCGTACCCATTCAAATTAAAATCGCATTATTTCAAATTGATTTTCACATTGGCTTGTAAACGTTTCAACTTTGAAACAAATATAAACTAGTCCACTCAACAATACAAAAAAAGTATGAAATGGGACTCCCGAGTAAGCTGACCCAAAGGCAATAAATCCCCCAGTTTAATGCATGACTGTTTCCTTTGGTACGTATGTGGGGGGTGGGGGATGAAGCAGTGGCCCTTTTGGTAGAGCCTGTTGGGTGGGAAGGGGGTGGGGGGGCTCGATCCCTCTCCACCGCCCCTCCCGCCCCCACCTCCAACAGAGGAGCGCTCACCCTTTTCTTTGAATGAAAAACTTGAAAAAGCTTCACTGTTAACTGGATTCATTCATTGCGCGGTTTTAGTCAACCAAAATGTACAAAACGAACATTTGTTGGTGGATAATTTATAATTTGCCGCCTGCAGCCATTGGGGGGTGGGAGCTAAGACTATGATGTGTTTATGATAAGAGCTCTTGCGTCGTATTGTGCGCAAATGTTCAGAGTTACCCCCTTGGATGAGTATTGTAATGCAACGTGTTTTTTTTTTTTTTTGTGTGTGTGTACGAGTGTGAGTGTGTACGTGTGTGTTGTGACACCGTTCCTGTATCTCCTGCTGAGCAATTATCAAGTCCAACAGTTTCTTTGGGCAAATGCAAACGGGTGGTCTGCCCCTTTTCTTCCACTTGCAAGGCATTAGCATTTACAATACACCCATGTTTTGAAATGGAGACAAATTAAAATGCACATTTTTGGGTGCTTGGACAATTCACACTGGTCTTGTTCATTTTTAGTGTGGTTACCTAAAAGTAGAAATGTCTGGGGGGGGTTTTCTGACAGTGGTTTGACTCCATTCCTATTAACTGCTGGGTATTGTCATTGGTTCGTTGTATAGCCGCATGATATATTTTAAATACCAATGCTTCCTTAGGCTCTTGCACAATGTTCAGATTCATGTTAAAAGTAGTTGGTTGCCCCCTGCTGGCCTTGTGGACAAAAGGTCAATTCAAAGTTGTTCAAGGGCCCTTAATAGAGGAAAATAGCCCAGATGGACCCAAGGTTTTCAATGTTGGATCAGTGTTACTGTGTTTAATCCGTTGTTTATGTACTTTTTGTATATTGTGGCATAAAATGTGAAAATAGCAGTTTTGATTTAAAGTTACAAATTAGTTCACTGGATTTGCATGTCACAATGTAAAAGAAAACACTGCCATACGTTTAGAAGACACTTATACCTTCCAACCCCCACCAGGCATTCTACGAGATGATCCAGAGCAGCATACCGACGGAGAAGTGAAAAAGTTCCGAATGGACCAGACTCGGATTTGCAACAAGTGCTGTGCCGAATTCTTCGATGATTTTGACTTTATGGAACACGAAAAGAACTGTACCAAAACCCAGAAAGTCCTCATTATGAGAGAGGGTGATTGCAGTGAGGCAACAGAGGAATATTTGCAAGGTTCTCCCGAAGACCCCGCCAGTGACCATGACGATAGCCGGTCCAGCAGCCATTCCGTAGCTGCCGCCAACGCTAACCAACTGGAAAAAACGGAAGATGAGTCCAACGCGCACATGGAGGACCAAGAAGATATGCCTGCAAGTCCCGAGACACACTTCCAACCTTCCCCTGAGATGCAGGATCCAAACAATTCTGAGGCCGTGACTACTGACTCTCAAACTTCCATCTCCCAGACTTCTTCAAATCCATCAGCTCTATCATCTCAGGATGCATTACAGGTCATCCCCATGATCTTGGAACAGCTGGTGTGCCTCCAGCAGCAGCAGCTACAGCAAATCCAGATCACAGAACAGATCCGAATCCAAGTGGCCATGATGACTCCGCAGGGTCTGCGCTCATCAGTGGGGGCGGCCATGGACCCCCTGAAAGCCCTCGGCGCACATCTCTCCCAACAGCTGTCTGCTGCAGCGGCTTTGATAGGAAAAAGGACCGGGAGTCAGAACCTGTCAATGGAGGCGGTCAAGCAAGGTAAACACTCTCTTCCCGCCGGCATCCCGACCTCCGTACCTGCAGGACTGAGCGCAATGACCTCTAAGATGGACATTTTGAAGGGCATTCCTGATCTGGCAAGTCGTTTACCGGCCCTTGTCACGGAGTCACCGGGCGTTGTCGGTTTCCCGGGCACCTTCGGTACGATCCAAACGGGGATTGATTCGAAAAAAGCAAAGGGAAAGCTGCTGAATGTTCCAATAGAGTCAAAGAATGGAGACTTGTTATATAAGCACAAGTGCAAGTACTGTGGAAAGACCTTCGGCAATGACAGCGCTCTCCAGATTCACCTGCGTTCGCACACCGGCGAGAGGCCCTTCAAATGCAACATCTGCGGAAACCGCTTCACAACCAAAGGGAACCTCAAGGTGCATTTCCAAAGGCACAGGGACAAGTATCCCAACATCACCATGAACCCTCATCCAGTGCCCGAACATCTTGACAGCATTCCCACCAGCACCGGAATTCCCTTTGGTATGTCGGTCCCCATGGAAGAGTCCAATGAAATCAAGCCGATACTTGGTCATCCCGCTGCAGGGTTCCATTCTTCGTCACTCTCTGGATTCAAGACATTTGATGGCTTTGGAGGTGGTGACCCCTTTTCCCAGAGACCTTCGCCATCAACAAGCGATGGCTCCCCGTCTGTTTCCTCAAATATCTTTGGCCAAGAGACCAGTATGGATCACACCCAGAAAGATGCTAAGGAGCTCCTGGGAACACTGCATCACATGAATGGAAGTGCCTTGTCTGGAGAGCAAAGCTCTGGCACCGCAAAGCTCCAGCAGATGGTGGACGGCTTGGAGAAGAAGACAAACGACCCCAACGAGTGTGTCATCTGTCACAGAATTCTCAGCTGCCAGAGCTCGCTGAAGATGCATTACCGCACACACACCGGGGAGAGGCCGTACAAATGCAAGATCTGCGGCCGTGCTTTTTCCACCAAAGGCAACCTAAAGGCCCATTACGGGGTGCACAGGGCCAACACTCCTCTTAAAATGCAGCACTCCTGTCCCATCTGCCAGAAGAAGTTCACCAATGCGGTGGTTCTGCAGCAGCACATTCGCATGCACATGGGTGGCCAAATTCCCAACACCCCGGTGGCGGAAACCCAATTTGAGGCCAACGACACAATCGAATCCTCTCCGCCGGAAGAAAAGTCTGCGGACCTCAACGGTTTTGCTGCAAACATGGAAACTCGAGAACCTGAGGTGAGCTCTCAGAAGCCACTTGACATTTCTGACTCTGTCCCATCTGCCGCTGAAGACCAGAAGCATCCTGGCCCCTCTGTGTTTTCCAGCCTTGATGTTTTGAAGAATCTCACCTCTGCTCTTGCACTAAAACGACAGGGTAGCACTCCATCTGAGAGCGAGGGGACACCCAAAGAATCGCCATCTGCTCCCAGAGAGCAGGAATATCAGAACGAACGCAGTCCAGGCGTTTCTGATTCTGCCATGTCATTTCATTCCACCTCTCCCGTCAACAACACGAGTAGCCTCAAGTCTCCGGAATCTGCTGCAGAAGAGTTTGCTCGTAATGGATACAAACCGGACCTTGAAGGGGCGAATCAAGACGGAAGTGAATCGAGCGGCGCCCTCGACCTCACGGCTTCGAGCAGTTTTACCCAAAAAGCTATCAAAGAGGAGCCTAGTGTGCCATTCGCAAGTGGAGAATATGGTGAGTTAATCAAGCTAGCAAGCACTGTAATTGTTTTGATTTTCAGCTAATTCCCGTTTTGTATCAACAGCTGCCAGTAGTATGTCTTTTATGAGGATTCCATTGAGTCTGGAGATGAAGATTCCTCAAGAGAGCCCATTGGGCACCCATGGTTTGTTTGCAGCTCAAATGGCCCCAGGAGCAGCAGTAGCATCGCCGATCCCCACGGCATCGCGTCGATCCTCCAAGCAGCATGTTTGTAACGTCTGCGGGAAGAACTTCTCGTCTGCCAGCGCCTTGCAGATTCATGAGCGCACGCACACTGGGGAGAAGCCTTTCGCCTGCAACGTCTGCGGCCGGGCATTCACCACTAAAGGAAATCTAAAGGTATTTTTGCCTTAATGAATATGAATTAAACTGTCCAAATTTATCCATATCAGAGGCGGCCATTTCGCCACTTGTCTGAAAATGACATCACACTTGCTCAGGAACAATTGTGATGTCATTTTCAGTTGACAGCAAGTGGCAAAATAGCCGCCCCCTGAGATGGATAAAAATGGGTGAATTCTGCTGATATTGATACTTATTATTATCATAATTATTATTATTATAAAGGAATTCTGGGGTTGACTTCCCCTGTTTAAAAACACTAAATTCATGAAAATATTCAGTGACCATAACATTCTGTTGGCCATTGCAACACGTTTTAATTAGTTCTTTAAAAGGTGTACACGATTATCACATACTCAATTTCACGATCATTTTGGGATTGTAATTTACTTTTTTTTCTTCCCCCCCCCCCCTCAGGTACACATTGGTACTCACATGTGGAACAACTCCTCGAGACGTGGTCAGCGTTTGTCCCTGGATAATCCCATGGCTCTTATGGCAATGAGCTCTGAGCCAAAGATGTTACCAGAAATGTTGCAAGCCCCCAAAGAACTTGCTGCTCCATCCATGAACTTTGACCCATCCATGTGGAACCAGTACACCACAGCCTATAGCGGTGGTCTGACCATGAAGGCCAACGAGATCTCAGTCATCCAGGGAGGAGGCATCCCCCTCCCCGGGAGCCCTGCTGGCGGCGCCCCGCTGATTGGATCCACCGGAGGCCTCATGAAAATGGACGGGTCTCACTCTGGCTTGCCTGCCTCCATGGCTGAGATTGAGAAGAACAGCTCTGACAGTGTACCAAAATCCCAGTTTCCACATTTTATGGAGGAGGGGAAAATTGCAGTCAATTAATCACTTGAACTTTCAGCCTGAATGTCTTCTTGCAAATGAGGTACAATCGTGGAATGCAGCAACTGTCTTTTCCCAATAATCTGCTCACATCACTCATTCAATTGATTCTATAGCATTGCTTTTTAGTTGATTTAATGTAACTACTGTAGTTGTATTTTATGTGAATTATATACGGGTATTTTTTTTCAGACTTTTTTTGGCTGTTTATTCTAAAGTTTGAATGTACAACATTACTTGAAACTCTGCTTTAACTCCAACTGTCTTCTTTAAAAAAAAAAAGAAAAAAAAACTTTTTGAAGGATTTCGACTTCAAGGGTTTGGCATTTAAGGTTTAATGTAAAAAAATAAATAAATAAAGCAGTTACACTATAACTATTGAAGGCTTTGTTGCTAAGTAAACTTGGTAAAAACATATTTGACCCTTAAAAAAACCCATTTTGAAACACATGACACCAGCTTCAAATTGTCACCCATTATGGAAATCATTTTTTATCTGCAAAGATAAAATGACAGAAAGCACTGAAGAATGTTTATCAATCAAATGATTCCTTTAAAGCCAGGATGGACCCAATCTGGCAACACACTTTTAAGCTTCTAGTGAAAACGACTTATTATCCACCCATTAAAATTGACGTGATTTTGTGACTAATATTTCAAAACGATAAGTGCAGTCTTGCCGTGAGAAATGTCAAGATACAAAATAGTCGGACACTTCCGCTTTTAGCGCTTTGGCACAGTCAACCATCTCGACTACTTACAAATGACTACTTTCCTTCCTATTGTGTGCCATCGATTTCTGACATTGTATGTTTTTGTAATGTAGTTTTTTCAAATTGAAGTGACGTTTGGACAGGTTATTGGAGTGTCCTCCCTGTTGCATATGTGTTAATTATGAATTTGAATGATGACTCGTGGTTCTACTTGCCAAGTGCCTAACTTGAATCGTGTGTGTGCTGCTGTTGTCTTTCAATGCACCAGAGGGTTAATTTAAAGGCTTTGGTATCAATGATGATTTGTACATGTAGCATTGCTTGTGTATCAGATTTACATCCAAAACTCTCTCTGCTGCCTTTGTGTTTTCTTGTAAGGCGGTCATATTTAGTTGGCTAAGATCCAAATGCAGAATATTGTCCAGCCTGCACTTTATTTGAGGTTTATACGGTCACAGTTATTGTTGCATCTCAGTCTCACTGCGTAATGCTGTCTTAGCAGGACAAAGAGCAAAATGACAATTTTTGTCTCAAGAGGTTTGCCAGTGTTCAGATTGAATGGTCTTCAAATTGTAGCATTTTAATTTATTTATAATACACAAGGCTTGAGTTTTGGGGGTGAGTTCTACCTCATTTAGATTTTACTTCTCCACACCGCCCTTTCTCAATGTTAACTGTACATTTCTCCCCCCAATACATTCTTGAGTGCATATATTTTATTTTCTACTCTAAATCTGCTGTGTTGAACTCCAATGAATGTATCACAGGACACTTTACACAAGTCAGAATGCTCAGAGTTGGAAGGCCCCTGCTGTACATTCCTTAGTAATTATGCATTTGCCAAGTTGTGCCTTTTTTTTTGTTCGCGAGCCTTGTCAAAACTGCTTTTCGAAGATGTCTCTACAATTCAATGTTGAGCCAGTGTGGCCTGTTTACAAGTGGACATTGATTTGATGTTTTTTTTCACCAAATATTTCCTTCAACTATGTTTGCTGGTTTTGAAAAATAAAGTCCTCCCTTTTTCACACACGCGTTTTTATTCATTCACCAATGATGCACAGATTTTGAAGTCTCAGCAGTGGAGTTGAGTCCGTAGTATCTTAACACAGAAACTATAGCAGTTTCAAAGTGAACCTTTTTTCACTTAAGTGACAGTTAATGTTAAAGAAAGAAGATGCATGAGTGGCATCTTGGGGTGATTTTGCACGCCTATTTGTCATGCATGTTAAGTCTCTTAGCAGTGTGACCCAATAGAGCCAAGGCACATGGTTTACATGAGGGAAAATCAGAAGGCACACCACCAAACAAACAAATTAACGGGTTTATTAGCCTCTTTAAATGTGTTCCTTTGGCCATCTTGTGAAAACCTCATCATCGGCACAGATAGATGAAAAAAGTGATTTGTAGTAGGGCCAATATACTTCTGGGACCTGTGAATTAAATCAAACATATTTTGAGTGACAATTACTATTTGAAAGTGTGTTTCAACTTATTTTGCCCATTAACTACCCAATTAGATGTTCATCCCGTTTTGGGGTAAACATATATGCACACTCAAGTAATTATTTGTAAACAACTATAATGAATACAGAGCTCAGAATCTGTCATCTTTCAAAGTCTTGTTTTTTTTCCTCCCCCATGTTGTGTTTATTGTCTCCCACCCGTTTTATTTTTCCTCCCCCATTTTCTGCTTCGTGTGTCCCACCCCGGCTCTCTGTCAGCGCCACGGTGCAAGTGACAGCCTCCACCCAGAGAGCCTCTGCTCAGAACCGCCCCAGCCAGGCTTCGTGCCCGCGGCGGCTGTTCTCCGGAATGACCGACAATATTCCCCTGCAGCCTGTCCGGCGGCCAAAGAGAAACAACAGCAAACACAGACATGGGTAAGGATCGTTGAAATGACACACGCGTTCATTTTAGCAGCCCTGTCGCTTTCATTTGCAGCCATCTTCATTGAAGACAAACGATTGCTTTGTGTTGAAACGTCAGCGGGGAAGGACAATGTACAAATTCCGAGTTGCTAAACGATTGGCAGTATAGATTATAGCTATGTTTTTTTTAATACATGTATTAGGTGTTGTCCTGATGTGACTGTTTGACAGCTAGCTTTAGCTTTAGCTTATATGGCTTACATCCTTGTTCCGGGGAGAGCGTGCAGCAAGTGCACTTGAAGACGACGTCAATATTTGCCTTTTCGTCGCAGTGCAAACGCAACCCACACGCAGGCCCCGAGCAATGTTTTTTTTCTTTTTTCTCCATTCAAAAAGTTTGCTTATTAACATGATGTTACGCTAACCAATTTAAATGGATGACAGGCCTAGTGCAGATTGATGGAGAGGCTTTTGAAATATCTCAAAGTAATGCCATCCAAGGTAGCAGCCCATTGAACACAACCACGGTCAGATCATGACACTGAACGATGACATCAGTAGAAAAAAAATCGATATACTGAAGAGGGCGTTGATTTGCAATTATTGATGTGTGTTTTCTATATATATTTTTTTTAATACCTACACATTTTAAAATGACTCGCAACCGTGACTTAAATACCAGATGCAGTCACAAACTAATCACTAAATACTGTTTATCTTTTCCCCCCAGCAATGTCAACGGTGTAGTTAAAATACTCTTAATTGTAAAATGTTTGTTTGTTTGTTTGTTTGTTTGTTTCTTTGAACTTATCTGCTTCATGTCAGCAATTGAGGAAATGACGTCATAATTGGATGTCAAAGGCAAAGCACTCTGAAGGAATTCCTTGTAAAGGGAAGGGAACACCAATGAACAGTTTCCAAAAGATTGTGGAAATGATGACAGGACATGAAACTTAATTACAAAACAAAGAATTCAATCACAGCTTTTTGCGTCAGATGGACATCCAATGATGATGTCAAATCCAAAATTGCCCGAATTTATTATTATTATTATTTTTTTACGGACTCTGTTATTTGCTATGATAGTCTAACTTGAATTCCAGTGCAGGTAGCCTTGACGTCTTATATGATACACATAATCTTTTGTACTATTTTGAACAGCATACCATTCCTAGATATGTTGTTTGGATTCAAAATTGGGTTTCACAAATTTTTTTTTTTGTCCCGGGTTTATAACTCACAGTGTAGTTATTAATTAATCACAAGGTCACTGAGTTCTTTCGTATGGAATGTTGGTCTGGTTTGAACTTTAGGAGTGGTCACCCATTTCCTGATGAAACCATAGTTGTTGTTTTTTTCTCTTTGTGGACATGCAGTTGAACCATTTGTGTGGTTTATGTTTGTGGCCACACATTAACTCAAGATGTGACGGTGAATACATTAGGAGCAATTCTTAAGTTGAAATACATACACACAGGTATATTTTTCTCGACTACAATTGTTCTAAAAGTATTTTGAAATAAAACGCACCCCAGAAGAAGCATGTCTTTGTCAGAAGGAAACCAAATATTATTTATTGCCATTCTGTTGTGTTATGTCATTACTGTATGCTTTTTAAAGAATAATATTAAATAATGCCATATTGACATTTTGGGTTATTTTGGAGAACAGATGAATGGAATTTAAATTAATTTCAGTGGGGAGGGATGATTTAAGATACAAAGGTTTTGAGTTACAAGCTTGGTCACAGAACAAATGAAACATCTATCAAGGTGCCACTGTAGTTGGCTGTAGTGGACTCAAAACAGCATTCAAATGGAGGAAGTCATACTGTAAAACTGAATACAAAGAAGTGTTACGAAACGTTGATGGAGATGCTATGCAAAACGAGAATGTACAAAAAAGACCAAGTCACCATTAAGGGCGTGGGGTGAGTGTTTTGTGAATTAGCTGTAAAACTGCATATTTAACTCAATTTAGTGCTTATCAGTGTGCTAATTTTTAAATATTTAGAATCGATTTTATTTGGTGTCTTGAATGAATGAATATCTATTTGTCGCTGTCTAAAATTTGGGTTTGTATCATCTTGTGTCAGTTGAATTGTTGGCAGGTTTTTTCTGATGTTATTTTTAACTTCCCCCTTTGTTTCAGGTGCTGCCCGTGGTCCAAATGTTGCGGCATGTGCGATTTCCGTCCCCGCACGGTGTGGCTCGGCCATCCAGAAAAGCGGGAGCAGAGGTACCCCCGGAATGTCATCAACAACCAGAAGTACAACTTCTTCACCTTCCTGCCCGGGGTTTGTTTCACTCATTCTATTTCACTTCCCAACAACCACATATATAATTCCGAAGTCGGACGATTATTTGTATCGCACAACGACAAACCAGCTCAGGAGGGCACCTTGTCTCCTATTATATGATATATCCTATTAAAAATGGACCAGGACGAGAAAATAGAGTGAAACGAAGCATGACTTCATGAACTGATTTTTTGCTGGCTCATGAGCGCTGAGGGATGGCGTGAAACCAGTCCAAAAAATGTTGGGGACGGATGCCTGAGAGATCTGCGCCAAATCAGCTCATTTCCGGGGGGGGGGTTGTTTTTGAATGTGTATCTGTAGTTCTGTTGACTGTTAGCAGGGGTTACTCAACAAGATACATGCTTTCGTTTCACTGTGTTACTTTTCTAACACATTTTATAGTGTTTTCGAGGTATTATTATTCACATACATCAGTTGTGAATCAAATCAAATAACTAATATATATGTAAGTTTACAAGATTTTGGATTCTTATATTGCGTGTTTGCATTTAAGCTAGTTATTAAGTGCAGCAAATGTGACGATGACTTTGCAAATGTTACATTCCATTTGTCTGCATATTTATTTGACCTGAGCCTAAGGATGGGGGGTTGCTGTGCTGTTTTCACTTCTGATTGTTTTGTGTTTTGCATGAACATTTGCTTTCTATTCAGATGTCTTAGGATAGGATCTTCAGTAGGTTGGTAAAAGTCGTTATTGTCTACTTGTCAAACAAAAGAGCAGATGGCTTTTGCAATGCAAAGTGGAACTTTTTAAGTTTGTTGTTGTGTGTCTTAGCATTTGGTCTCTTTGCCTGCACCCAGCTTTTGTAATCTCTCACATTGGTGGCAATGAAATTGAATGAGGTTGTAACTTGAGTGTGAAATGTGACTATGATACTGTTTAAGGCTGCTGCTCTTGTTCCTAGACAGGAAGTGATACATTTTAGTAGTCTGAGACTTACATACAGTCGAATCTCAGGACACAATTCATTTCAGTAAGATGTTTTGGGTATTGAAATGATTTCATGTCTAATTGTGCAAATGATCTTCCTATCTTTTCACTCCAAGTGTAAGTGGCACTTTTTGTTACTAGTTACAAATGCACGTGGGGCTATTGCGTCAATAAATTACATCAATGGTAGACAGCCACCTCCTTAAAGGAAACAACTGTACAGTACCAGATGTAGAAGCCTTGGCCCCTGTTCTAAACCTTCTGCCCTCTAGTGGCTCTTATTGTAACTGCAACTCTCCCTGACCACAAGTTGTCTGTATTTTCACCAAAGCAGATGGAAATCCCCGTTCAGTATTCCCATGAGGATGTTCAGACTGGATTGTAAAGCGAAAGCCACCCAAAATACCTTACTTGATTATCTTATGAGGATTTTGACAAGATAATGTGTCTGTCTGTCTGTCTTCTCTCCTAACAGGTGCTTTTCAATCAGTTCAAGTACTTCTTCAACTTGTACTTCTTGCTGCTGGCCTGCTCTCAGTTTGTGGAGGAGCTACGCTTGGGTGACCTCTACACCTACTGGGTCCCTTTGGTATGCGGCCTTTCGCAACCTATGTTAGTCAATAAGTCACCTTTCCGACGATGTGATTCTTTAATTTCATTTAACAGGGTCTGGTCTTGACCATCACCATCATGCGAGAGGCCGTTGATGAAATAAGATGCTATATTCGAGACAAAGAGGTGAACTCGCAGATCTACAGCAAGCTGTCAATAAGAGGTAAGCACGGGATGCCATTAATGTCAGGTCGTGTAGGATTAAGAAATTAATCAATTGTCAAGTTTTAAAGTGTCAAGGCCTTTTTTCCCCCCAAAATTTCTTTTAACAAAATCTCCTGATCTCATTTATCCATTTTCAATATTTTTACTTATTGTCGAAAAAAACATTGAGATGTTTCACATATTGGCAAAAGCCACAATGCATTGCTATCTTCCACAGAATGAGGATAAACTTTTTCGCTTTAAAGACATTTTGAGCATTTATTGATTTGTTCTCAAGCTGATTTCACTACTTCAAATTGGTCATTACTGCAATAAAAATAAAGTGAGTGTGTCTGAACACATGGAATGGGCATGTCCTCTGCTTCTGACATCAGTCTGATGTTGCAAAATTGCATTAAAACCATCAGAAAATAAGTATCAAATTACTATTGACTTTTTTTACATACATCTTTTTTAAGTCCAGAAGTACAAAAGCTTCTGGTGTTATCATATCTTATGTTTTCTTTCAAACAAGCATATATTTTTTTATTTTTACTAACCACTCTACTTAAATGTTTTTTTTTTTTTTTTTTTTTTTTTACATTCAATACCTTCCATTGTAATGCCCAATCGACCAATCACAGGATAGCATTATGTCAAGCTCCACCCCCTGCAAGCTTACTAATGCGTAGCATACCACAATGACCAACTAAGTCACACTTAAGATTTGGACAGTTTGGTTCACATGTATATTTTGGATCACTTAACAAAATAAACAATAAAATGTGTACAGTAACATACAGTGAAATAATAAACAATATAATAAATATGTTCAGATGTTTGCATTGGCATTTAAACCAAAATATCCAGATGGAGGCTTTGAAGTTTCTTTTCATATACACAGTACAGGTTTAGAAGATAGTTCCACAGGAACCTAGGACAGATTACGGAGAGTAATATTGCTCATGTTTGCAGCCATGTTGCCACCTGAGCCACCTTTCCTACTTTTCAACATCTATTAAATGTAGAGGAATGGCCCCGTTGAAGCTTACTGGCTCTGAGGGGAAACGATGTGTAATTCAAAGCAGAGACATAAAATGAGTATACAAGGCCATGGTATGAAGTGTGAGCAACAATAAAAAAATAAAAAAAAAAAAGCAAAAGACCTTTCGTGGTTTCCATCACTCGGCCACTTTGATGTGGCAGCTTGTTTTAGCCGTAAACCTAATGACCGCCCGCTTCCATGATAGCGGCCCCCTGTACACACTTGTTTTGCTCCAGTTTCCAAAAAGTGGATGACACATTGCCATCAGAACATCTTTATACTTACAATCACAATTATTTTAAGTTCTGATTTAATGCAATTGTTTGCATGTTTTAGCAGAAACACCATTGCCACAATGGGACAAAGAAGAACTGTGAATTCCCATGAACCCAGACGCATAGTGATATTATATGTGCCTTAATGTCTTGCATATGCATTGGCCGGAGGTCATGGCAGAGGTCAGGGGGTCAGTGATCTCCTCCAAACAAATTTGCCTGTTAATTCCAAATGGAATGAGAGAGAAAGGCTCAACTCCCCCAGCATTCCTTCAGATCTGCATGGAAAATTACTTCCCTCAAACGTCAGCGTGCGGGAAAGCAGCTGGCACTCCTACAATTGATATTTGAGATATTTTTGCTGTTACATTGTTTACTCTAAACCATATTTGAATGATAACAACATTTTATGTGTTTGATGGTTTTACCTTTAATGTCTTCTATATTTTTCTCTTCCCTGCTAGGCACAGCAAAGATCAAAAGCAGCAACATTCAAGTGGGGGATCTTATAATCGTGGAAAAGGTTTGTTGAAAATGCTTCCACACGGCAAGAATGGAAAAATCTCTCACGTAATGCTTATCAATTAATCGAAGCAAATTGATGCACATTTTGACTTCATTTTTGGGTCTGCTCAGTATATATAGTCACTTCCCATTAAAATTAAAAGTCTGGCTATGGCAGCTCCATTGAGGTGTTTTGCACACGAAATATGAGAAGTATACTTCTGTCTTCAGTTTCCAATGAAGGGCGTCTTTCTGAATGATTAGCCAAAGGAAAGGTCACACATGTCGCCCGCCATATTCCGTGAATATGTCCGACTGATTTAATATTACGTCTTGGAGAATATGCCTCTGTGATTCAGAAGAATCGTGTTGAGATTTTGGGGCTATGTTACTAATGTGCCACATGCAACGTGATAATTTAAACATTTTAAGAGCAGAAGGAGGGTGGGTGGGGTGAAGGAGCAGGAAGTGATGTTGGAAGTGATGTTTTTCTTTCTGCCTCTCTTTGTAGAACCAACGTGTTCCTGCTGACATGATCTTTTTAAGGACCTCAGAGAGAAATGGTAAACATCTGCTGGTCATTCATCCAGATCTGGCTGGGGAAATGACTTGTTTAAAAAAGGCGCTGAGGTGCAGGGATTAGCCCAAAGCCTGGACAGGAAGTCCTATAATGTCTAAATTGTAATTGGGTCCAGTACTATACTATCAGTCAAAGCTCCCGTGGTTGGAGGCAGGGGGTTTGCTGCTTCCAGTTATACATTTACGTAAGGTAGACCAAACATTGACCTCCTCATGCTAGTCTTGCAAATGAAATTGTGCATACCCAATCAAAACTGGAATAATTTCCATACAGTGGAACTTTGTTTTAACACAAAACATTCCAGGGCCACGGTTGATGGAAATCCTTCAGATTTAGACACGTTCGCAAAATTTTGTAAATGGGAATGAGCTGGTCCATGATCAAACTCATCATACTCGCACTTAACGAACTACACAAACAGGCACTTTTAGACAATACAGTACAATACTTATTTATTTAGTGTTTTCATGGAGCTTTTTTTTTTTTTTTTTTATACTGGTGCTTCTGTTTTGACTTTTATCTCTGAATACCCATTGACCCACTTAGTCTTATCTTTTTGGAATGATTGCCATAAGAATGCCAAAGAAAAACCAAACACATTTATATTTTGCGCTCTTTTGAAATTTGGGCGGCATTGCTGAGGCTACTCTTTTTAAAAATAATCCTAATAATAATTTGCAAGAAAGCCCAAAAAATAAGACTGCCATCTTTCTGTCTACCTAATCTTTAAAGGTTCCACTACACAAAAGCACCTCATTTGACTGACCACGTGGATTAAGTTAGACTAATGCAACAGCAACATATGTGTCTTTAATTATGTCCAAGGTTGCTTGTTGTTATGACTTTATGGCCAAGGAAATGAACACAGCCGATTTGTTTTCCTGGAAATAGTGTACGGGTATCTCCCTTCCATGTGAACGCCATTATGAAGATCCCAAGTCAGGACTGGGCTGGTTTTTTGTGCCACATGACTCAAGTGACTAAATTTGGTGGCAGGGTGTCAGGTTTCTGTCCCACTGGTTACTGTGGCCAAACCTAGTCAGCAAAACTCCCAATGTTATTTAAAAAAAAAAAAAACAGATGGTTGCTCTAAGAGACTTTGTGTCACTTCTTTTGGCTCACAGATCATGAATTGAGATGTCACTTCTTGACACCGACGACTTGTCTGTTGTCACCCCCAAGTGGTGGAAGTGTTTCTATGGGTCATAAGCTTTTGTCGTCCCTCGCTCAGGCTCCTGCTTCCTTCGCACTGATCAACTGGACGGGGAGACAGACTGGAAGCTGCGCCTCCCTGTGGCATGCACGCAGAGGCTGCCGACCGCCTCAGTGAGTACATAAACAGCGATGGACCAAAATTCTCGCTTTCCAAAACTTTGTAAACTTTATGTCAACTATAGCGTTAATTAACATGAATGTCCAACTCCTAAATAATGTTCTTCATGTCTTGTAGGACCTTCTACAAATTCGATCCTACGTATACGCAGAAGAGCCAAACATCGACATCCATAACTTTATTGGAACTTTCACCAGGGTATGTACAAAATTATCTGGTCCAAAGAAGCAAGCAGGTTTCGATTTGTGTTAACTCATGATGTGTTACTTAATCAGGGAAATGTTCCGTTTAAGACCTTGTCCTTATTACCTACAAATATAAAATGAATAATCATTATGATAGCTATAATAAGTTACTATGGTTTAAATAACTCAAATTGATGTGGCTATTTTAGCATTCAAAAGGAAGAAGGATATATCTTGAGGTCTCTGTGTTCCAATCAAATGTAAGAACAAACATGGTCTGATAAAAAGGCTATTGAACATCCTTAAATAAAAGCTTGTAACAGGGTTGATTTCCATATCATTTAACACACACAGTGATTTGTGTGTGGGGAAAATTCAAAAAGTAAATAGTAATACTTTTTAGTGAGTATGTTGTTGCCATCAATGCGCTTTTTTATTTTTTTATTTTTACTCTTTCTAACCGAACTGGAATACTTGGTGGATACATAATTTCAGAAATTTCAGAACCTTCCTCAACATCATCTTTTACAGGAGGATGGTGACCCTCCCATCAACGAAAGCCTCAGCATTGAAAATACTCTATGGGCCAGCACGGTGGTTGCCTCAGGTAAGCTACTGAAAGATGTGAAAGTAGGTGCTGAGCGGTTTGGTTTAGAAGAATGATCTTTATCTTAGCATTGATTATTGGAATCACTGTGGTTCCCGTGTGACAGGCACGGTAGTGGGGCTTGTTATCTATACCGGCAAGGAGCTGCGTAGCGTCATGAACACATCCAACCCAAGGCACAAGGTAGGTTTGCTGAAACCAGGCATGCAAGATTGTTGCATATTGTACTTGGAAAATATCCTCTGTGATCATTGTGGCCAGTTACAATACGGAATGTATAGCAAATTAAATTGCGACATTTAATTGGACTATTTGTTGTGTTCATGTCAGGTGGGCTTGTTTGACCTGGAAGTGAACTGCCTGACTAAGATCCTGTTTGGGGCATTGGTGGTAGTGTCTCTGGTCATGGTGGCCCTGCAGCACTTTGCGGGACGCTGGTACCTGCAAATCCTGCGCTTCCTACTGCTCTTTTCCAACATCGTGCCCATCAGGTGGGACATAAAACCCTCCACATTGTGGCGCTGCAGTTATGCTATACATGTGGCTTTATTTGATTGTGTGCACTCTCGTTTTTCCCCATAGTTTGCGGGTCAATCTGGATATGGGTAAGATGGTCTTCAGTTGGATGATTAAAAAGGACTCCAAGATACCCGGCACGGTGGTGAGAGCCAGTACCATACCCGAACAGCTGGGCCGCATCTCCTACCTGCTGACTGACAAAACAGGTTGGATAGGAGAAGAAAACGCTCATTTAAATCAGATCAGCATCAGTGAAAAATATTGAAGCAGAAACCTTACTGATCACACATTTTATGCTTTATTCAGGTCCACGTTTAGTAGAATTGTGACTGATTTGAATGACCGTGACTATTTGAATGGCAGGAACTCTCACTCAAAATGAGATGGTGTTTCGCCGCCTCCACCTTGGGACGGTGGCATACGGGATGGACTCCATGGATGAAGTGCAGAGCCATGTGTTCAGTGCTTACACGCAGGTACAAAACATGGAAAGGGACAGAACATTATTGCTTGAATATCATCAAAAGAGAATGAGGACGCACTTTTTTTTTTTAAAGCTACAACAATTTGTGATTGTTTGCGCCGCTCAATTCTTCCTGACCTCTGATCATAGGCTTTGTCCCCCTTGACACCAGAGGTTAGTGAAGCAGGAAACGGGATTAACCCAAAAGCCATGCGCTGCCCCAACATGTTAAATGACGTTGCCATTAACCTCTGCAACGTGCGAATGGCTAATAATAGAAAGACCTCAGTGCAAAAGCATAGTTCATTAAAAACATGGCTAGTTAGTTGAAAACATGTGTGTATTCTTGTGTAGCGCTCTGACTCCAATGATTACAATTGGACCTTTTGAGTTGCATGATGGCCTGACCGAGGGAATGAGTGAAACGATTGATTTTTTTTTTCAAACAGGTTTTAGAGATAAACACTACATATTAAATAAAATTAACAAACCATCTTTAAACTCAATCAGTCAAAAATCAATAAATCGTGTCTATCTTTAGGTTACATATATCATGATAATCTCATCTGTCCTCATCTGTGGCTTGTGTGTGCTTCTCAGCCCACTCATGACTTTCCGGCCTCCAGGGCCCCTGCGGCCACAAAAGTTCGTAAGACCATCAGCAGTAGAGTTCACGAGGCGGTGAAAGCCATCGCGTTAGTGCACAACGTGACTCCGACATACGAGTCCAACGGCGTGACGGACCAGGCCGAGGCAGAGCAGCACTATGAAGACACCTGCAGGGTGTACCAGGCCGCCAGCCCCGATGAGGTACTAACCCGAGACACGATCCCATCTATTCTAGTGAATTTCCTTTACATCCTGTGAAGATGTCTATCCTCTGATGTGCAAAGTCATTGATTCCAGATTTTACCACTTGTAAGGAGGTTCCACTGTATGCGTCATTTCATTGTGTCCCCCTCAGATAAGAAAAGCACACAGGTTAAGCCAAGAGTTGGATGTTCTCACACATCCAGCCATGCTGAGTGATTTGCTTGCATGTTTCCCCACATTAATTTTATAACACCATCAGACGGTCTCAACCTGGACCATTCTGTGTTTGTCGCCGTGGCTTTTCCACTCGGTTGCTTTCCTCCTCGAAGTGTCACAAGCCAAATGTCATCCCACATTTATGTCCTCCACGGTGAGCATTCTTTGAACACCAGGAAGTGGCCTGCTGAATTCAACGTGATCCACATCCTGCAGCGTAAATGCGGATTTCCTTTATGTGCTCCCCAGCCTCTTGCACTTATCCCCTTTTGGGTTTCCTTTGAGCACATATTTCACGGGTCACTGCTTTTGTCATTGTAAAAGCCCACCTACATTTGTTGTTTGGAGGAAATGACACCACTCGACTCTTTGTATGTGACGTTAATGAGCAATTTGTAGCACGAAGCGCATTCCAGAACTCTGCAAGTTAAACTGGCTTCCCTGCTGCAGAAAGGAAGTCTTAATATAGTACCAATTTACATTATTGACTGTTGAATGTACATTTTACCTCTGGCAGTAACTTTAGTTGTGTATATTGTCATCTGTGTTGTTTTCTGCCACTCTATGTATTTGACTAGTCTGCCATTAGGCCTGTCACACAATGATTGATGGATTAGTTGTTTTCTCTCTGAAAGGCTCTTCAGTAATGGAAGTGGTTGGCCTCCTCTATCCATTTTTTTAATTTCAAAAACCTCCCTGAAGTTTCAATAATCAATAACGTTAAGTGCTCCTAATGCTTCAGATATTTATTAATGCTGAATGTGACCAAAATATCAAAGAGCCTCTTCAGGCTGGAGCACCCTTTCCCTTCATATTTCAAGTAATGGAGCATTGATGTGACACAATGGCATTTAGATCAATAGTCTTCTGTCAGTCCAACCTCAAGCAGGGTCTTTTCCATTCGCTGTCTGCAGGTGTCGCTGGTGCAGTGGACAGAGAGCGTTGGTCTCACGCTGGTGGGGCGAGATCAGTCCTCCATGCAACTCAGGACCCCTACTGGCCAAATAATGAATTTCAGCATCCTGCAAATTTTCCCCTTCACTTATGAGAGCAAGAGGATGGGCATCATCGTGCGAGTGAGTGCCAATATACTTGTTGTTGTTCCATGAATGTTTCCTGAATGCAAGTTCAGAAACAGACCAAGGTTTTACTGTCAGTTTGGGCTGTGTTTGTTGCTAGGCGATACATTGGGGCTGGTTTCAGAAGAAAATACATGACAGATTAATTTGAGTTTGTGCATGGGAACAAAGAGGCGGGGGGCTTAAAATGTGCAAATAGTTCAGATGACTTACTGCTTTTGATGGCACATGCATTTGCTCCCCCCCCCGATAGTTTCACAATCTTTTAAACTCTCCAACTGAAAACACATTTCAGCGGGTACTCATAAAATTAAACATAATAATTCAATTGCAGGATGAATCAACTGGAGAGATCACGTTCTACATGAAGGGTGCTGATGTGGTGATGGCTGGTATTGTCCAGTATAATGATTGGCTGGAAGAAGAGGTAGTCACTTTTATTTTGACATTCCTGTTTTTTCGCATCAAATAGCTTGTAGTACATATTTTTTTCCTCGCACAGCGTTACAAGGAAATGACTCAAATTGATGTTTTGATCAATAGTAATGTGTGCTTTACTGTTTTTGTAGAAATGGTAAATTATAAAATGTATAGATAGCAATAACCATCATTCTTGGGATTTAAAATGTAATTTATAGCATCAGAATTTACATAATGGAGTACTATTAATTACATAAACATTGAAAAATGTTTCATAATTACCAATGCTGGTAATTTAGGGCAGCTGTGGCATAAAATTTGGGGCGGGGGGTTTCATAAATTTAATCATTTGATGTCACAGCTTTTTTTTGGGGGGGGGGGGGTCTCTGTACTTGAAATGAAATTGGAAGAGTGTTTGAACCCTCCTGATTGTTTTGTAGTGCGGGAACATGGCGAGAGAAGGTCTGCGAGTCCTGGTTGTCTCCAAGAAGTCCCTAACTGAGGAACAGTATCAAGATTTTGAGGTACATTTGAGTGTGAAACTGCAGTTATTGATTTCTTTAATCCTTATTTTATTGATTTTATTTGGATCCAAGGCTAGCCTCACAGTTTCTTTCCTTTTCAAGCCCAGTTTTAAGAGTTTAAAATGGCAAAATACAGCGCCAATTTTACCATTTATTTACGTTACAATGGAATTTATGAGCCAACAATAGTGTGTGTCCTTAGCGCAGGTTTACTTGCCTGACCTTTTTTATTCTACTCGTACATAGCGATGAGGCACATGATGTGCTTGTGTGAATTTATACTCCAGAACCTGCTTGTCAAAAGTTTATGCCCCCAAAATGTGAACATAATACAACACAACAAAGATTAATCGTTTTCTTTTGAAACGGTTGCCATGAGAACAGCAGCACAGAAGGTTTAGTATTTTTGTCTCCATGTTCAGTCCTAATAAATACGATTGTTGCTGGGTGATTAGATTAACCTTTGAACCCCCTAGTAACCCCACATCCCATTCATTGTTCGAGAAGGGTGGGGTCGCTCCCCCGCAGGCTTGAGTTACTGAACTGTATAATTGTGTGTTTGAGCTGGTGGGCAGCAGTGAGTCACAAACACACGCACACACACTTTGTATTTCCTGTATGAGTCACTAGCGGATTGTTTTTGCGTTATCTCATTGGTGAGTGACCACGGAGCCGCGGCGGCAACAAGAGGGCCGTCAATTCGCATTGAAGTGGCTTTGGAAGCAGCTTGAAAGAGCAAGCATGTCGCTTATTTAATTATAACTGAAATATTTGGAATGTTTTTTTTTTCAGTTCAGCCAACTGTCTGCATGTGGTTTTTTTATGCATCTCATCTGCTCATATTTCTGACATTCTGTTTTCTACTGCAGCTACCAGGAAAAAAAACTAATAACTTTATCTGACTCAATCTGTTTTCCCCGTGACTCCGTTTAGGCACGCTACGTCCAGGCCAAGCTCAGCGTGCACGACCGCTCCCTTAAGGTTGCCACGGTGATTGAAAGTCTGGAAATGGAGATGGAGCTCCTGTGTTTGACTGGTGTGGAGGACCAGCTGCAGGCCGATGTCAGGCCTACCTTGGAGATCCTTCGCAATGCGGGCATCAAGGTGGACAACATTTCGATATAAAACGACACATCAAAACACGAGTGGCGTTGAGGTTTTTAAAAATATACAATCATCAAAAAATTACCATGAATGTCTTTTTTTAATATTCAATGGAAATGTAAAATATGTAAAATAACAAATTGTCCAAATCAGCGCTAACGTTGCTTCTCCCGTACCAGCAAGGATGTAATATTTTTTTCTCAGTCACGAATTCAGTCTTGAAATGTTTATCATTTTTTTGGTCCTGAATTCACTTCACTACATACAGTGCTATGTTCTTTTTAAACATATCATACATTGAAACAATGTGTCGCTACTTTTATGATTTGTCTGTCAATACATGACGTATTGATGCAAACATGTTATTTGCTTCCTGCAAAGGTTTGGATGCTGACAGGAGACAAGCTGGAAACAGCCACATGCACCGCCAAGAATGCCCACCTGATTACCCGCAATCAGGACATTCACATCTTCAGACCAGTAAGTGTGGAGATTCCGTCAGCAGGGTGGGAGTGGGTCACCCTCGGTCAGACGTCAACCCTCGGCCCCCCCTCTAGGCCCGTTAGCGAGCGCTGGGTTGCTTGAGCAGGCCCAGCCAGGATCCACAAAGCATCAATCACTTCCCACTGGTGAACGCATCCAAGCCACTGTCAAGGAGAGCAAATTGAAGGCGAGAACGAGCAAAGCGCTCCCGCCGGGAACACGCCGAGGCCTCGTTTCCTAATTTGTTTTTCAGCTTTTTGGCTTTGATGGTCCCCTCGCAACGCAATGCCTGGCACCGAGCCACCTCTGAGTGAGGGCCGCCCACTTAAGGTTAGCGTTTGCGTACAACCGCGCTTACTGGAAGAGAATAACAATGGTTGGCACGCCTTGAAAACCTGAGTCCCAGTGGACACTGTGGGAGTGCTGACTGGGCCTGCGACACGCACATCTGGATTAGTTTCCTGGTCACCACCAAAGTCCTGATGCGCGCTGACGTCTGAGGAGTCAGCGGCTGGCGGATGTTCTGGCCTTAACGTAACTCTTCATGACAGATTAACTCCACGGGCTGTCAGGGATGAATTTGAGCTCGTCTTCGGTCTCAATTGGAAGCTGACACAGTTTCCTCAGTCTAACGGGCCGAAATCCAGGTTGCAAAGCTGTAAATTTGAAACCGGAATGGAGTCCAGAGAATTTGTTTATGGGGCTTGTGCAAAATTGTGATTTGACTGAAGAAGCAGAAGCTGATAGACTATTATAAATCTTACATAAACCAGTCTTAATTAAAAAAAAAAAAAGTCAAAATACACAGAATTGGAAATTATCCAGACTAACAACCCATAGCTAACAATAAACCAGTTAATGAGAAGGCATGTTTGGTACACCAGCAAGGACTGTTAATCTTTTGTGTATGTGTGCGCTCAAGCACAGTTGTTAATGCGGTTGCCTGAAATGACAGGTGACCACACGAGGAGAGGCCCATCTGGAACTTAACGCCTTCAGGAGGAAACACGACTGCGCTCTGGTGATATCAGGGGACTCGCTCGAGGTAATCTTCGGTCTTGTAATCAAGCTAACGCAACAGGACAATGTGCTAAGGAATGGCTTCATTGTGGCTTTTAGACAGCTAATTAGATAAGAAATATATTTGATCAAACACACTCATTTAGGTTTGCATTTGTTTCATCATAGCTTTATTTGAAAAGCACCTTAGCGTCACAGGTAGAAAAACTGTGGCCATCTTGATTCCTCCCCTGTGCAGGTTTGCGAGAACAACAAAAGGAGTCAAATCAAAAGTCTTAGTTGAGTTGTGGGGACAGCTCCACTATAACCTTTTTTATCCACTCAACGCGATGGTAACCTTTCTGACGACGCAAACCTATGCCGCAGGTTTGTCTCAAATACTACGAATACGAGTTCATGGAGCTGGCATGTCAGTGTCCCGCCGTGGTATGCTGCCGCTGCGCTCCCACCCAGAAGGCTCAGATCATCCGGCTGCTGCAGGAGCGGACGGGCAAGCTCACCTGTGCTGTCGGTGCGTAGTAAACACAACTAGACAAGCTGATATGATCGTACATCCATTATTTCTTATTGGATTTTTTTTTTTTTTTTCATTTTCACCATCAAAGGCGTACCCAACTAATAGATTTGTGCCATGCTACTTTTGGGCTTCCTTTCAAGCACAGTGGTCAGATTGACACATCTGGCAAATTGTCATTTATTTTATTATGACAACTGACATCACATGTATTGTGGTCCACGTCAGTCAAGAGCAAACACTGCCTACAGCGCAGATGTGGCAGATGTAAAACTTTAAAGAAAGGTTTTAGTCGAATAATCTGATGCAATTTTATTTTTCTTAGCGTATTAAAAAACATTTTTCCCCAATTACTGTTCATGAACCAACTATTTTTATTTGTTTGTTTCTCATTTGGTGATTAACATGAACAACAAGTAGGATTGATAGTCATTGTTTTCTAAAGTAAAAGCAGATGTTTTCAAAAATGTCTTCATTTGACTAAACACAAATGATAAATCTGTCTGCTTTCATGAAGGGCTAGAGAAATCAGAGAATTATTCATCTTAAGTGCCTGAAATCAAATTTGAACAATCTTAAATTGAAAAAAATATGACTCCAAACCAAAACTCTGTTATTAAAAAAAAGAGACAATCATTTTGATAATTGATTTGTTGTCAATTAATTGATTAATTTTGACACTTCTAAACACATGATGGGGTGAACAGGGCTGCTCACGTGATGCAAGTTGTGTTAGCCTGTGAGACACGGATGGGTTCCGATCTCAAATTAAGGGCGTGCCTTGAGCAGCAGCAGCCGCCACCGCCGTATCGGAGCTCCATCGATGTGAATCCTGACACCTCTATGGCTCTTGTTTTCTCTTAGGGGACGGAGGAAACGATGTCAGCATGATCCAGGAAGCCGACTGTGGCGTGGGAGTGGAGGGAAAAGTGAGACTCTTAGCGAGCAAACCTCTCTCAAAGTTCGCCTTTCCTGTCGATATCCCTTTCGTGTTCACATAATATGAAGTCATGTCCACTCACCTTTTCACATTGTCTGTGTGCAAGATTTATTTTACATGCAAAGAAGTGGCAGACTACATAGTAGAAACACGACAGTACTCCTGTGATCCAATATTTTTTTTTCTGGTAAAAATCTCTTAACAGCAGCGTTCTAAATTGCACACATAATTTTTGTACACAGAATTTGTATTGCTCAGGTGGGACCATGTAATGTTTCTTCACTGCAACAAGTCTGACTTTTTAATGTGTGTGTTTTTGTTGACTGTTTTATGAGCACAAAAACAATCATTGTTTTCGAGTATTTGGCGGCGCCTCAGGTAGACAAAGTCCTCACTGGTCTACTTGTGTTCCTTGTGTTTGACAGGAAGGCAAACAGGCCTCACTGGCCGCAGACTTCTCTGTGACTCAGTTCAAACATTTGGGTCGTCTCCTGATGGTTCACGGACGAAACAGCTACAAGCGGTCTGCAGCCCTCAGCCAGTTTGTCATCCATAGGAGCCTTTGCATTAGCACCATGCAGGTATCAGCCACATCTGAAAGTCGTTTTGGTCCTTTTCTTCCCCTTTTAGTTCTGATACACTTCACTCATGCATTCATTCATTCATTCATTCATTCATTTATCATCTATAGCGCTTGTATTTGGGGTCAGCGGTGAGCTGGGTCCAGTCACAGCTGACTTTGGGCAAGTGAGCTTTACTATGTGTTGTAATTTATAGCTATGATATTTCGGAAGAAACCCCCCCCCCAGGTTACTGAAACTAACCCATAATTCCCTTATTACACAATATTGCGAAATATATTACAAATTAGTAGTAGTAATCGTACAAAAACCTGATGTCCTAGAGGGAAAAAAAAAAAAAAACGGTCTAGAAAAGTTTACTTACATCTCTGATAACATAATTATTTCAAATGAATTCAAATGTGTTTTACACAGATATATTATTCAGCCAAAAATGAGAGAAAATAACGCAATCATACCCAAGAGTAAGCATCCGATGTGGGGCAGGAAGGTGTGGTCATGAGTCAGAGCGCCCCCACAGCACCACTACCGTCCGTATTCCAATCCAACCTTGGGGCCGCCACGGAGGGCGAGCCTATGACTCACTGCCTCAAGTGGGAGTGTGTGTTCGGGGGGGCGGGGCGGGTTCTCCTCCACATGTCTGGACAACCACAACCACAGCTGGGAGCAGCCCCTGCGTGGCACTTGACAGCTCAATGCTGCATCAGCCATGCCAACCCCGCACACCAAAATTAGTTGCTTGATGGTCAAAGTGCTGCAATTCAGTCAAGAATGTTCACGTGGAAGATTCGGCCTCTTGTCCACTTGCTGGCCACGCAGGCACATTACGCTGTTTTGGGTTGTTATTGCTGTTATGCTGCACATAAATTGCTTTTTAACGTGCTTTTAATTATGTGAAGTCGATCGAGTTACTTTGTATATGAAATGTGTTGTATAAATATAAATAAAAGTGCGTGCCTTCTCTCTTCTGTTGCGCAGGCCGTCTTCTCATCTGTCTTCTATTTTGCTTCGGTGCCGCTCTACCAAGGATTCCTTATTATTGGGTGAGCGCACATGTTGCCGCCATGTTTCCTTCTGCCAAAGTGACAACACGTACCGATAAGTGTTGCGCATCTTTCAGCTACTCGTCCATCTACACAATGTTCCCCGTCTTCTCCCTGGTGTTGGACAAAGACGTCAAGTCCGAGGTGGCCATGTTATATCCTGAGTTATACAAAGACCTGTTGAAGGTATTTAACAAATGTTTGTACAAATGTAATATTTATGATAATAGCAAAACCAGTGAGTAATTATTTTCTTTTTCTTTCTACAGGGCAGACCTCTGTCCTTTAAGACTTTTCTAATATGGGTTTTAATAAGTATTTATCAAGGTAAGAACTCACTAAGATTGTCATTTTATTCATGAATATCCCACTTTGACTTTTTTACCAAAAGTATGTTCAAGTCAAATCTTAAAATATTGTTTTAATAATATTTTTGCTGAATGCCGTGGACCATTCGAACTCATTCTACAAGTTTCTTGGAATTTTGTTTTTGTACGAGTTTGGTTTTTATTTCAGTGCTTGATAAATTGGAAATAGAATTAGTCGGTTCCTGCAGGTAAACATTTGCTATCTTTTAATACTGCACGCATTTTAGCCCAATTTTTGGTCGTCAGGTTGCTAAACTTTGCGACAATATACATTACATTGCGTCGCTTAGCTTCGCCTCTTTTTGCATTGAATTAATTTTGGTTGTCAGAAAAAGTCATAGTAAATATTTGTATGAGAAAAAGGTTCTGGACCCAAAATGTTCCAAAACAATCAAATGAAAAGCACATGTACTTTCTGGTGCTTGCAGGCAGCATCATCATGTACGGGGCCCTGCTGCTCTTCGAATCCGAGTTTGTCCACATTGTGGCCATCTCCTTCACGTCGCTCATCCTCACCGAACTGCTGATGGTGGCGCTGACCATCCAGACGTGGCACTGGCTCATGATGGTTGCCGAACTCCTCAGCTTGGCCTGTTACGTGGCGTCGCTCGTCTTTCTGCATGACTTTATCGGTGAGACGCCTTCAGTGTGCTCGAGTGTATTTCATGACTTGGAAACAAAACTTGCAACCGGCTTTGACTTTGTATTCATACTCTTACACACACACATAGTTAGGATTGATTATATTAAGCTTCAATAGAATCATTCATTTTTTAGCTTTTTTAGAAAACAAGAATATTTTTAAAACAACAAGTCGAATGGTAAATTGGTGGACTTTTTTTTTTTTTTTTAAACATTCAACATGCAAGATGGTGTGCTGTCCCTGCAGTATTGTTACCAAGGTGTTTCAAACAAACGACCACAATAGTTGGTTCCTGATGAGTGGACACGTTGAGTAACACCCAAAATGTTACTAGCCTTTATTTTAGACTACATGTGGGCTGTGGCGCTCCGTTTTGAGCCTGAGATCTCCACCACTGCAAGTCATGGCTGGCATGCGGTCAAGTGTACCCTTTATTTATTTACTTTCGGAACACGTTTCTTCATTTAGGTGCATAGGAATAGATTTTAAATGTTGGCCTTCATGCTCCGTTTCAGTTAGCCATTGTGCTAACCAAGGAGTTTTTTTTTTTTTTTTTTTTTTCCCTTTGTTGGACGGATGGATGGATTAAGCTAAAACACATTGACATTTTGAGGATGGGCAATCTAAATCTACTTCTACTCATAACAAATTATGGAAATGTATAGTATTCCAGAATGGAAAGGTTAGCAATAACGCAACCCTTCCTACGTGCACAAAAGGAATCAAATGTGTTAATGATAATATTTTATTTTATTTTTTAGTATCATTTCAAATGACCAGGTTTAGCATGATCAGCATTTCTCTGTGTGCATGCAATCACCCGATTGTGAGTGCCACATTAAACATGGAAAAACCACAATTGGGCTCTTGTGTCCACTGTTAGGGATTCATCATTCTAGTCTACATCCCAACATAATCATACGATCAAGATAGTTTATAAACCCTAACATCCACTACTCCTTCTGTGTGCTGAGGGACATTGGCCAATCCTCATCGTTCGTTCTTGTTTTTCAGATGTGTACTTCATCACCACACCGTCGTTCCTGTGGAAGGTGACGTCCATCACGCTGGTCAGCTGCCTGCCCCTCTACATCCTCAAGTACCTGCGTCGGCGCTTCTCCCCGCCCAGCTACTCAAAGCTCACCTCCTAGAGGGGGGGCACCACCACCTGACGGATGTCCGCTATCGTCAAACCAATGCAGATCGACATCATGTGACATGGGCACATTTAACAGCAACGCCAAATCCTAAGTTTGAAACAATTGTTGGTGTTTTGCCTCTATATAATAAATACGACACATCTTGCTAATTTATTCCCCCAAAAAAGGAACAACTAGAAGCAGCACTAGTTTTATTGCTTAACTCGAGACTTGATTCACACTCCGCAAACTGTGACTTCTAAATGCAGTTCAGAATTATACACTTGCAAAGCAATTGAGTGGCCATAAAAGTCACGTTTGTTTATGCGTCAAGCAGTGGAGGCGGCCGATGTCAGCAAGCCCGCAGCATCTGGAGCTAAACTGGTCCCAACGTCTTTCTATGCTGCCCCCGCACCCTCGAAGCCATGGTTATTTTGGCCACCTTTCATGTGGTACTGACCTAAACCCAGAACAAAAAAAGTAGCCCTTTTACTGGGTTTAACAAGAAGGGATAACGGCATTAAATACTGTATGTTGTTAATATATTTATTTGCTTACCTTCTCTGTGTGGCCTACTGTGATTTATGTTGTTATTATTTGAAAACAAAACATTATTTATTGCATCCATTAAAGTGAAAAGCATGACCTGGGTGCTTGTAAATAACTTTTTATGTATTAACCTTTTTTTTTCTTTTTTTTTTTTTAATGCCACCCTGTAATCTGAAAGGGACAAGCCAAACAAAAATGTGTTATTGTGCTGATGGTAAATAAATTTCCTGCTTTGTTATTCTGGGATGATTTTTGACTTCCACGCTATCTAGTGTATTACAAAACAAGCATCAAACACCAAGCACAAAATGTAATCTGGCTCCAAAATCATGGTGAGTGTGCAATTGTTTTAACTTTTAATATCCTGCCATTAAGATTTTTTTTTTTCTGTTCTTATGACAGTTCACAAACCTTCAGCAATCGTCCCTCTCCACTCAAGTAATTGACCAATGACCTTGAATGGTGAGTACTTTTGGTTTTCTATTATATTTTTTACATACGACTATTATGAGTGTCAAAATTCTGGATTGTTTGTGCAGTTTCCCCAAAAAAATTCCAAACAATCAGTGTCTCTAATGTCATTATTAATAACATAAATGAAAACCAATCAGAGGTTTAAATTTAGCAAGATGTAGACGATTATGTGCTTCCAACTTGCAGTAACAGTTTGGGGAAGGCCCTTGTCTTAAGGTCCTGAAGGTCTACTGGAATGTTTGGTGTCTCATCAAAGACTTGTAGAAGAGTTATTGGAGTCGAGCCCTCATTCAGTCATCATCACCAGTCACTACTGAGATCAGACATGCTCAGAAATTCCCACAGGCCCGCTCCAAAATTGTGTAGAAAGTCTTCCCCGGGGAGTGGAAACTTCAGAGCAGCATACAGGGGGGACGCTTTGTCCAAGATGTTGTGGGCAAACTGTGGACTTGCACGAGGTGCTTGTTGCGTAACATCCAGGCAGGCAAATGAAGCAGGTTGATTCGTTTCATCTCTGGGGCCTCGAGTCAAGACACGAGTGAGTTTTCCATCCAGCTCGGAAACAGCTTTGCGTTCCCAGTGGAAGAGAACAAGCCGATGTACCGCAAACTGTCCTGTGGTCGTGACTGGAGTTCCTACGAATGATAGCATGGAAATATGTTGGATCTAATACCCAAACAGTTTTTATTCAAATCACATTTTAGCTCTACTATTGTGGCCAATAATGTCTCTTTAGCCGAGAAGGTTTCTACTGCCATAAATCACAATAGTGTTGATTAAAGTGGTAGGAAACTGTACTAAATACCAAATTGGTTATATTCGAGTAGGTTGTTGGTCTTTATGTGTCCTGCGACTTTAGTCTCCGGGTCAATGATGTATTGTTCTCTTGATTACAATCAAGTGTAGCATACACATGAGGGTCCTAATTATTACTTACTGGTTAAGAGGCTTGGATCATTTTTGTATTGTCACTGGTATGTACTTGCCAGTAAGTGTACCAGTACCATATCGTTAGCAGGACAGGCTAATATCGGGATAACAAAAAAAAAAAAGAATACAGTGAAACCACCATGTATTGTCACATTTGCAGTTTAATCTGGATATTCGCTTGAAAAACGTTGCGTTTTTAGTGTGCTCTTTTGTATAATTCTGTAATCCTAAAATGGCACCATTGCGAGTGCACGCCTGTAAGTCATCTGTTATTTAAGGGTAGTGTTAAACGAGTTTAAAATGCTAAAAGTGTTTTGAAATGATTGTTTATGGTACATCTCAGGTTTTTTAGGTCAATTGTTCACGTTTTTTTTTTCTTCTACTTTTCATGGCAGTGTATAAGTGAACAAATGTCATTTTGTTGTGATTGGGTGACACAATAATGATGACGCATTTGGCACAATTGTAAACGGTGCATGCTTGCAAACTTTGGGATCAAGCAACAGGATACATCCTGGAGTTTCTATTCATAACTGAATAGCAAAAACCTACAGATCTTTTGGACTCTATAGGAACAAAAGACTTGTGACTGTGATTCACTGGGGGTGTAATCTTTAATTAGGTTGTCCCATGTTGTTTTGACAACCAAATACCTTTTTTGCTTTCTTACCAAGATAACGTGTCAAAGTTATGAAATATAGTCGCGGATGGAGGTGGAAACCTGGAGCTATTCTCTTAAAAGGGGGGGTGGGGGTATTGTGCTCCAAAGAAGGAAAATCCACAAGCAAGCCTGCCACTTTTCCACTGGAAGCGCAGACACTTGAATTCTTTTGGCCGACATGTGAAGATCGATCAGAATCTAGTTACATAAGCAGGCGGGTTCCATCAGGATGTATGGAGTTTCCATGTTGATGGAACATCTGACCTCTAAAGGGAAATGTGCTTTCAGCAGTTAGCAAACATATTTTTCAAGGTTGTGTTAAACATATAATCATATCAATATAATATCTAGTATTGGGGGGAGGCTCGGTTGCAGTTTCCGCCAGTTCTGAGTTCCTCCCCCACGTGCTCCTCCTTTTGATGTCTTGGATGCCCTGGCTACAGAGGCGTTGCTACACTAAAGGAAGGGAGATAGTGGCTGTAGTAACGCTGATTAGAAAAGGAATGTAGTGTAGTGTGAATTGATCTTCTCGACCCCCACATTGGGAGTGCAGTCTGCTTTCTTCCCCCAACCAGTTGTCCTCTCCACAGGTGGCCGACTCCTGCTAAGTTTAACTTCTTAGTAAACTAACACAACACATAATAATAATAATATCTAACCTTACTTAAACCTTTCAGCACATATTAAGTAAATGTAAGGTAACTGATATACAGTTCCTTAAACGAACATTGAGTAAATATGGGATAACTTTAATGTGACTTCTTCAAACTGTATATAACCAATTTTGATCATCTACAATCTATGAATCAAAGCTACAGTTAACTAAAAGGAATGAAGTCCCTTTAAACTGACAAAGGACATTTCGCCTATGCAAAGAAGCTCTGCTCATTGTCATTGAAGACTCCTTACAAAACAAACACAAAAGTAACATAAGGACAGGAAGGAAACATAAGGCTGACGGGGATCAAAAGACATTCCTTGAACCAAATAGAAAGCATTTAGTTTAAAGGAGAGTCGTAAACTCATAAAGATAAGGCCTCCTGGTCTGGCAGGCCAAGGCTTCCCCCGAGATTATTCCAACAGAGTACCAGACGATAACACCTCGAGGTCGGTGATCAAAGAACAATACCACGTCCAGGTGGTTGGGCTTCGAGAGGAAAATCCCCAAACTCCTGACCGCAGTGATGACACCTCGACGGGGAGGAGATGACCATCGACCAATCATCACACAATGTTTTGCATGCTTTAATATTCATATTGTGTTTCTTTAAAACTGGGCAACCCGGAAGAATGTGTCGTCTTTTGGTGGTCACAGAAACGCACGAGTTTTAGTGTGAGGGACCCGGGACCCAGGCCTGTATTAGAGCACTTTGTTAGGAATAAACATTTGGTAAATTTGGTCTGATTGATCTACTGGTCTTCTCTTTGACAGAACGAACTCGCAAAATTGTTAGGTGCGCCAGTGTGTGGATTAGGACATAGAAACTTGTGTTAAAGTTGATCGTAATTTGGAGTCAGATCAATAGCTAAAATCCGTATCCTAACACCTCACACACTTTGGGAAAAAAAAAAAAAAAAAAAGAGGAGGAAAATGTTCTCAGAGGATCTCAAGTTGTGGCAGGAAGGAAATAAGAATCCTTCTTGTACCAGGACATGCCAGCGCAACAAGCTTGGGATCGCCTTTTTGACATGTCGTGACCATTGAACAAAGACTATCAACACGGCTTGAGGCTCAGTGTCCACTTTAAGGGATTTAGGGTATGTTAACAGGACAACTAAATCCAAACGGGAAGTCTTGCCTTTCAGTTTTGAAAAGTTTCATGTGCAGAGAACAATGTCAAGCCTGTAGTTGGTGATGTCACTTTAAAAAATAAAACACTACACATAGCTAATCACCAAATACTTGTCCTCCCAAGTCTCAAATCAGAATTTTACTATCATCCATGAATGTGTTTGCATTGGACTGAAAACATTTGGTTTTGTCATGACAAATTGAATGTGCAAAAAGAGATCAGCATTCATCTATTATTTTCAGGTATTTACATTTGGATCTGATGCGCAATTGAACCCATCTGTTTTTCATACAAGCAAAAGCATTTGAATAGCAGACTGTTGGCTCCTCTTATATTGATTCTGCAAAGAATAAATTGCACTGAATGTCTACGCTTAGTTTCAGATTTGACTTTTACCTGAATAGATGACATATATGCTTGCTTGATTTGTAACCAACATTAACATTTTAGGAATTTGTAAAGCTGAAAGAAATTTAAAAAAAAAAAAGTAAGCGTCCTGAAAATACAATAAATTGCGAATATAATAAATTACAGACAGTGAAGAGAAAAATAATCTGGGAGCTACAAGGAAAGAGCTTTAAAACAATTGATAGAGGCATCAGCAAGTAAAAGTCATGACTATTAGTTAAGCAAAAGTACAGATGCTAACGTGAAAATAATTCAAAAGTCTCAATAGCAAGGAGGAGGACTGGAGTGAAATGTGTCAAAACGATCTTATCTTTTTTATTTTAGCCGAATTGCAACATCTAGATTGACTTCTTGTTCCTTTGTCCAACTGTCATTGGAAAAAAAAAAAATCATTATTTTGTTAATATTAGAAAACAAACTTGACTTTTGTTTTTACAACAAATACATAGGACCCATTCATCATGCACATGGCATGTACGATGTGGACCAAATGACCCAAATGGAAGTAAGGGTTCCTTTTTCCACTTGTACTTCCTGCGAAATAATTCCATAAGACATGATTTCCGTATCCTCTTCTCACTGATTGGATTTACAATCCGAGTTCCACATGTTTACACTATAGGAAAAGTCAAAGAGGGCAATGCAGTAACCCAGACAAGTCGACCTTAGTTTGAGTGAGTTTTACAGTGATGGAAAGTGCCACACGAGTTTGGAAAAACTGGGTTCTTTGAGACAGGTTTTGAGAAGAAGAAGAAAAAAAAGCGGAAGTGCAAAGTCGGGCGTCTGGACACCAGCAGTTTTCCTCTCTTAAGCGTGTGCCGTATTCATTTAGTCATGCATGCATAGTGGGAGTTGTATAACAGTGGCCTAGTAAATGTGGTGGACAGGTTCATGTTGGTTGTTTGGTCAAGAAAGTTCATTTCTGAAGGACACGTCGTTTTTTTTTTATTGAAAACATCCATTTAGAGGAAGTTAGTGTTGACGTGATTCATTTTTGTTTTTTCAGTGACAGTTTTGGAGCAAACACTCATTATTGGAATTTTAAGTGGGACTGTCTAGCACTGACAAAGACGATCTATGATGATGTAGGCCAACAAATCTGAGTTGGCCCAACAAGGATGTAACTAGGACTTCCTAGTAGCTAGAAGTAATCAGACTCATTTGGACCATGCCTATGTCAACTGTCCCATCTACTCGAGAAAATTAGGCTGCACTCTGTCTGATCGACTAAATGTCACTTGAGCCAACCAATACTCAAGACGCTCGTGTCATACCTGACCTAACTAGCAGGCTCAGAGACCTGATAAGGATTAACCAAAAAACTAATGCCAGATTATTTCTGAGTCGGACTCATAATGTCTGGCTAGGACTAGTTAGTAATAACCAGATGTGTCTTCTACTAGACAGGTAGGATTAGTGTATATAGCTAATAATTAGTAGAAATATCCAAACAACAACTGCACCTAAATTATCTGTGTGGATTTAATTGGAAGTGGATTACATGTGGGATCGAGTTTTTGGGAAAAACTGGAATTACCACAACTCTACCTTAACAGGTCTTGTGGGACTGACACATACTACAATAATACAGTAGACCTGACTAGGACTAGATGGGACCTAACTCAGAGTTGTTGATGGATTTGATTCTAGGTCTGGCTGTCACGTAATATAACATACTAGAGATTAAACTAGGAACTAACTCTTCCTGAATAGGGTTGATACAGGAGGAAATATGACCAATAAATATAATGACCAAACTAAGCAAAAACTGCACGAATAGGATTGATTTAGGACTAGAAATGGAATATATTACAACAACTTGCAAATTAGGATCTAACTCTTCCTGAATCATTTTTTGAAATAGTTAATACTGACTAGACCTGACTAGCAATGCCTGAATGAGACTAACTGTAAGTGACATAAATTCAAATGCCAGCAGCATATTTGGATAAGGCTGGTGAGTTCGACGAGTCCATGAAGCTTTAATGCGACTCCAGGACTCTGTCAAGAAAGTGGTGAAAATAACTCTTCAGCCAAAAACAATACCATGCCATGATGAGTATGGTGTAATCAAAAAGCAAAACCGGAGCATCCCTCTTTTGTCGCTCACTGGTCGTGCCTCTGCGGAGACTTCAGGGGTCCCACAATGACTTTCTTGTGCGCTACTGTCTGAGAGAAAGCCACAGAAATGCCTTGGCTCGGGAACGGGCGACGTCATGGATTCCTGAGTGTGGGTCTTTGCAGGAAAAGCCCTGAGTCTCCCAACATGGAGCAGCTCCAGGTTTCCATGGCAGGGGCGCCTAAACAGGAGGAAACACTGAGGGAATCCCGTTATTTTGCAGCATTGCACCATTATAAACACTCAGAGCAGGGCAGGGAAGCCGCTCTCGCTACTCCAAAGAACCACTGGCCAGCCGAACCTCCGCCGTTGCTCCTCTCCCCAAACTCGGACGAGACTTTTTACAACTTGGGACTTTTGTTTGCGTTTTTTGCCATGCTTTTCAACAATTGAGAAGCTAAAACTTTGCCATGCTTGTTAGACCTGAGTGATTTTAATTTGACTTTTCCCAACATTTTTCGGTCTTTTCTTGGTTTTATTTTTTTTGCCTCCTGATGTTTAGAGGGACTTGGAGACTGGCCCAGTACCACACCATGAGGTCCATGGATCAAGGTACTGCTCAAGTGTTGTGATTCTATGGTAATCCAAATATTTTGATTATTCATTACATGTTGCTAGATCGATGCAAGTCTGTAATGTTTTGTCTTACAGTTGACTACTGACATCATCCACCTAGCCTTTTACATATGTTTCCATGTTTTGGGACAGAGCCAACAATTTAGAAAAATTGTCACATTGGAGAGGTCTAAATTAATTTTCTTATTTTCATAGTAAATGTTGACACTGTGATTATTCTATTAAAATCTTATCATATCACTTTTTTAACTGCCAAACAAGACATTGTTTTGTATTACTTAGTATTTTAGTGGATTTGTTTCCGGGTTGGATATCCAGCACATGATGAGCATAGTTTGAAGGCAGTATTATTGGTCCTGGTCCATTTGGCAAGGTTTGACTGGGATGAGGTGATTATTCCATATGCTGTTTCATTTTTAATAGAAGAAATGACAATTTCAAAAAAAAAAAAGTAGGAACATTGTGTTGCAAGTTGTCAGTGCAGCGTGTCAGACACCAGGGTGCAGCAGCACAATGCAAAGCTTGTTTCCAACATGAAAAAGCAGCCCGGTTTATCACCTTGTAAAATAAAACCATTTTATTTTCCCCGATTCAAAACTTTTACTAATACTGTATTTATATGAGCATTGTTTCATTTATTGGTGCTTGTAATCCAACTAGCAACTGTTTTTAATTATTTCAACCAAGTTTTTGGCCAGAATGCGAAATGTTGTTTTTTTTTAGTCATAATTATTATTCTAATCATGATACATACAACAATGGCCAGAAATAATTGATAGATTGTTGATACATGTAATGAATATACATACTGCTGTGTATTATTTATTTACATATATAATTGTATTATATTTACTTGTATATAATCCTTACTATCTTACTTGTATTCGCTTTATTTAGTTGTAATGTTTTTTTTGTTTGTTTTCTTGTTCCAGTGAAAACAAACTACCAATCCATCATTGCGTGACGTCAGATGATATTCGCTCATGTTTAAAAAAAAAAAAAAAAAACTAAAACAAATGTTGCCGTTGTGGGTATAAATGACTTCCCTATGGCGAATTTATGACTTTATGGCAAGCCTTGGCGGAGGTTCCACACTACCAGAGAGGCGGGGGAGGGCGGGCGCTGTGCATATGATGTGACAATAGTTCCGCCGTCACACGCAAACAAGCAAGACAGGAAACATGCGCACTCTTGCTCCCTGGTGAGAGTGTTGTTTTATTTTTTATTTTTGGACTCCTGACTGAGTGCGCGCTCCACTTGATCGCGCCTCCCCCCCCCCCCCCCCCGCCCTTTTCGTCCCGAACCCGGAGTAGACGTTGGTTAGACAGATGAGCTCCTTGTACGACCAGAACCGCGTAGAGGAGGAGCTGAGCCGGGTCAACTGCTCCGACGAGGATCTGGACTTTGCGTACTTGTTTGAATATGAAGCACCTTGCAGCAGCGAGGCTGAGGGAGGACGTCAAGGTTTGTGATCAGATTTTGGCGCCAATACAAGCGTGCCCCCCGCATCCACTCTTGCATTTAGGGTCCCATGGGTGTGTGTCATTTATTCCTTAATCCCCGTAGTTTTTTTTTCTTGACACTTTGTCAGAGGTTGTTAAAACTTAATGGGCAATGCAAACCGGGAGAGTGTGTGCAAAAACATTTTCAAAACACCACCTAATCATATGTCCAGATCATGACTTAGTCATCAATTAATCACTGGATTTGTCACTAGTCAATTAAAGCGCAATAATGGATTGGCACAACTAGACAGACAATGGCATTCTTACTAATTAATTGCAGGGCACAACATACTGGTTTCCAGACTGAGGATTTGTTTCGCCATTCAATCAAAGTGTTCATATAAACAATGCATTTTTCACCAGCCAATCACATGGGTACATTGGGAATAACAATCAATCAATTACAGGACGAAAATACTGTAGTCAGACAATGGATCGGGATGATTGCCAGTCAGGCAACCAATGAGCATCCTGTAAAAGTGCTGCAGATACTTGCATCATGATTGTAATTCTGTATTGACAATTAAAATTGTGGTCCTTTTTTTTCCCCTCTTCCCAGATCAACCAAATCTTGCGTCCCACAAAGTCCTCAGTCCTGACTCCGATCAACCCTTCCCGCTGGAGGAAGTCTCCCCATATGCTATCAAGCCCTGTAGTCGCTCCTATATTGAACACCAGACAGAAGTTCTGACGGGATATGACGCCCAGGAAGCACGGAACTATCCGGACAATACCCGGCCCTCAGGCCTGGCCTTGAGTCCACGCATCGAAATCACGCCATCCCGGGAGCACTACAGCCACTCTCACGACTCCCTGCAGAACCTCCACCCGAGCGTCAATAGCCCCCGACCCACCTTGACCGTACCCGGCCATGATAACCTCTCCTACCGCGAGCCCCAGTGCCTGAGCCCTGCCAGCAGCAACTCGTCCACCAGCTGGCACTCGGAGAGCTACTCCCCCTGGGCGTCCCCCTGCGTGTCCCCTAGTAGCGGCCAAAACCCTGGAGACCTGTGCCCCCGGTTCCAGAACATCCAAACTGGATCCCCGCGCACTTCCCCCGGCACATCTCCGAGCACCGGCCTAACTGAGGACGGTTACTTGGGAACTTGCTCACCTTCCCCGCGCCCTGGCTCCCGTTCCACCTCTCCTCAGGGCAAACGCACCTACGACATGTACAGGAATCCTGCTCTGGTGCCCGGCATCCGTTCCCGCAGCCCGTCCCCGCTAGGCGGCCATGTGGATCACAACATGGGGGCCCACTATCCAAACAGTGGCTTGCCAGAAGCCATGAATGGTTTTAGCTTGCCCAGCAAACTCATCAAGACCTCCAGCCAGGTCTACACTCTGTACCCGGAACATCACGGCGAGGGGAACTACCTGGTCTCCTGTGACCAGGACTCAAAAAACAAACCTCCTCCAGAACCCTTCTTTGTCATCCCTCCAATTTGGTCGAAGCCGCTGGTCTCCAGCATCTGCAGGTTCATTTGGAGAGAACACGTCACGCAATAAGTGTAATTCAAATTTTCTAATCAGTGCCCTTTGTGTCCCATAGTATCCCATTGGCATCTCTTCCCCCTTTGGAATGGCCCATGCTCAGCCGCACGGACCACTATGAGCTCCATATCGAGGTGCAGCCAAAGCCGCACCACAGAGCTCACTACGAGACGGAGGGAAGTAGAGGCGCCGTCAAGGCCCACACAGGAGGACACCCCGTGGTGCAGGTACCGCCGCAAATGCCAATTTATCTTTACGGCAACTCCACAAGATGCAGCGAAGATTAATTGAATCACAAATCCCCCCCTAAATCACAGGGATCACATTCCAGACCACCCATGTAGTTAGTGAAATCCTCATTATGGAAATAAATACTCGAGGCATGTTTTTATAGCATTTACGGCACGTCATTTTTGAAAACTTTTTAAACGCACTTTTAATCTACACTTTTTCTGTAGGCCTTAAAGCAGAATTACAGAAGATGATGTTCAAGAATTCGACTGTGCTAAAATCTTCTTTCAACTTTACGCAGTCTCAAATTTAATAAGTGTACTGTCATCTAGTGGCCAACAGTGGAATTACACCATGAGCTAAATACAAGTTAGACCTGAAATTTGTAACTTGAAACTAAAACCTGCATCGGTGTGGGGTCTAAACTGGTTTCACAAAAGCGTGGACATAGTGGCCAATCAAAATTCTATGTTCGCAACAAGATTTAGAATTGTGGATACCAAGTGAAATCCATCACTTAATCCATCACTGGTTTCAGTTGACTTTCTCATTACGAGCATACAATTGCATTTCCTGATTGTTTACGCTCTTATTACAGGCAATGGTACACGTTCGGTCTCACGATTTTATCAGGATTTTATCACGCTGTTCTCCGAATCGTTTCTTGTAGCGTAGACGAGCAACACGCATACAAATATTCTTTTTTTGGATATCCGCCACGTGGCTTGCAAGCATTTCAACCACACAAGCAAGCTGACTTCCTCTGTCACTGCTTTCGAGTCTCATCACTCGATAGGTGAAAAAACATTGATGGCGGTTATTACAGCTTCAATTCCACTTTTTAGCTCACATTAAAGCTATGACTTGTGAAAGTCAATTTTTTTGTGGGTTTACATTGTTTTTCATTTGATTGTTGATTTCTGCCACAAATAGCAAAAGGGTAAAAAATAATCAATAAGTTATTCATTTGATAATCAATTATTTGTTGATTAATCAATTGTCTCACCTCTACTTCAGCCCCTATTTCTTGGTTTGTTTAAATCAGCCTGCTTGAAAGTCCAGACACATCATGAGATATTTACCTAGTTGTTTGATTTCAAATTGATGTGCTGGCATCCAGTCCAGACGCTCGACTATTTGCAGACAAGCAACTACTAACTTTTAAAAACACTATTTGGTACATAACTTGTCAGCAACCAATAGAGGCGCTGTTGATTAACTAGTTTGGACGGAGGTGCACAGTGTAGCACGTCCGCCTCACAGTTAGGAGGGTACAAGTTCCATTCCACCTCCAGCCATCCCTGTGTGGAGTTTGCATGTTCTCCCCGTGCCTGTGTGTTTTTTCTCCGGGTACTTCGGTTTCCTCCCACATTCCAAAACCTTGCATGGTAGGCCGATTGGGGATTCCAAATTGCTGTTTGTTCGTCTCTGTGTGCCCTACGATTGGCTGGCAACCGATTCAGGGTGTCCCCGCCTACTGCCCGATGATCCAAAGAAAAACATTGTCACACCAGCTCTAAGGAATTGAGCTGTCACCATTGCAGTGATGACAATGCTGTGGTGTGGATTTTGCATGTTTTCCCCATCAGCTCCAGCTTCTTCCCCATTCCAAAGCTTTCCATGCTAAGTTCATTCGAGAATTGAAATCATCCAAAGGTTCAAATAAGAGTGTGAATGTTTGTGCCCTGTGATTGGCTGGTTTCCAGGAAACAAGTACTAGCAACGCCCATCTTTGTTCTTTCAATCGGCTGAATTTTTGGGCCTTTGGCAGAGTGTTCCGTTAGTCCCATTCGCTGTTTATGTTCTTCTTGCATCTTTTCCACACTGCCCAAAGGCCTCAGGTGGGTTCTGCCTGGTCGGGCACGGCTGCTCTCCTCCTCGTTGTCACTCCTTCCCCATGTCACCCTTGCACCCTTCCCGCCATGTGACCAACCCCCCTCCTGCGCTTTACTTTTCCGACTCTGTGTTCAGTCATGACTCACTGCTCCTGCACGTCGCCGTGACAACCGACCGACCGCTCATGTTTGCGCTCGGTTTCTCCTCTGTCCACTCCCTGCGGTTGCCATAGTTACTGGCGGGCGTCAAAGATGTTGCAAAGATGTAAAATGTCACCCCCAGGAGGAAAAAGGTGTCTCTTGTCATTCAAGCAAACGCATTTTAGACTACAATGCGCTCTCTGTCGTCTGCTCATCAGAGTTTAGGTTTTGTAAACCAGTTTCACTTTTTGTAATAATAAAATAATGCCAGACACACAACCGGTTTAACGTGTGGTTCACAGAAGTTTTCATGTTGTTGCTCATTGCGCAATCCAACCTTCTTTGTCGTTTTCCGCAGTTGCGCGGCTACAAAGGCAAAGAAGCGCTCGGCCTGCAAATCTTCATTGGCACGGCGGACGAGCGCATTCTCAAGCCGCACGCCTTCTACCAAGTGCACCGCATCACAGGCAAGACGGTGACGACTAACAGCTTAGAGAAGATTATCAATGGAACCAAAGTCCTGGAGATGCCCCTGGAACCAAAGAACAACATGAGAGCAATGTGAGAATACAATGACAATGCTAAATCAATCATGAAGAACCTCAGAAATCAGAGAACAATAACTTTTGAGAGCTTGAAATCCAAAGATTTAGACAATCTTAAATAAATAAATAAAAATCCTCTAGACAATGACTCGATAGTTAAAATATAAGACGATTAATTCGATCATCCATAATCGATACCTTTTGACACCTCTCTGGCCTACTTCTAACATTAGCATCGCGACGCACCGACATTTAGCCAACACTGTGCTTATTCATTCCGTCTCACAGAATCGACTGTGCTGGTATCCTGAAGCTGCGGAATGCCGACATCGAGCTGAGGAAGGGCGAGACGGACGTCGGGCGAAAGAACACGCGTGTCCGCCTGGTGTTCCGCGTGCACATACCTCAGCCCGGAGGACAGAGCGTCTCTCTACAAGCGGCCTCGCACCCCATCGAGTGTTGTAAGCAAAATGGAAAACACTCTTTGCTTTCTTTCTCTGCTGTATATTTTTTGATCCTCCAACATTCAAATGAGTTTGTAGCAATCAAAGATGTCTTTATGCTGGCGTGGCGGCGCGAGTTACTCCGTGTTTGCTCGACTGCGTGAGTGCAGCTTGGCTACATCCAAGTTTGTTTACACAGTCTTATTAAAGAGACGGTGTAATCAAAACTCAAACAAGAGCTTCTTTTTTCATCCAGCTTTGCTAGGAACACAACTTTTCTGTTGGAGAAAATTCTGACAGCAAAAATTCAGCTTTATGAAGCGTCATTTCCTGTCTGTCAAATCTCGTCTCTGCCTGTCTGCACGCAAGACATCCGTCAGGCGGGTGTCACGGTTGTAGTCGTGCACGAGGGTTCAAAGGTTACGGGGTTGTTTCTTGCCACCGCGCTTTGCCGCTTTTGTTTTAGTTGCATGATGATGAAGTGCAGGAAGAGGAAGCTGCATGTTCCACTGGAATAGTATTTTGTTTTGTTTTTTCATTTCAAGCAACTTCATTGTATGATGTGATGTCTAATGATAAGGAAAAGCGCCTTTCAATTGTTGCCATAGCTGCCTTCAATAGTGCACCGGCGCTCTTTGGTTTATGACGGAGTTCCTTTTAGATGGTGGCGATGGAGCCCGAATGAGTTTGTACACAAATTATATAATTGTCAAAAAGTAATTGACAGTAATTATTTGGCTGAAAAAAATACCCAATGCCAGAATTATAAAACCGCCCAACGATGTCTTCAATTTGTGGCTGTGCAATCGGCGTCAGGTTCAAATATGAATTTTCTCAAAAGCTGGGAAACGAGTTTCATAACACGAGTGCCTTCCCTTGCAGCTCAGCGCTCGGCACATGAACTTCCCATCGTGGAGAAACAGGACTTGGACAGCTGCTCCGTTCAGGGAGGCCAGCAGATGATCCTGAGCGGGCAGAACTTCAGCTCCGATTCCAAAGTAGTTTTTATGGAGAAAACGCAGGGTGAGTGGCATCATTTCACATCCTCTCGTGATTTTCCGCATTCGCTTGCTAGTTCAGCAATAACCGCAACAAGAAAGTGACTGCTAACTCAGAAGGTCACATTTTCATCGTACAATGAACTGTATCTCTGCGACGCTTCACTTCCTCTTTGACTTCTTCGCTGGCTTTGCTGTATTGTCGTCACAATTAATTGGTCTTGATACATTAGTCATCAATTTGAAAAATAGTATGTTGGGCATAATAAATGAGTCGGTGGTATTACACACGGAAAATATCAAACTTTGTAGAGGGTACCACCATAATCAACGGGGTTTCCCTGCTGCCATGTTACGCCATGCGGCAATAAATGGACAGTGAGGCTGACATGGAAAAAGAAATCCTTCAAAAAGGGATTACCGGTGTTTTGGAGAATTTTGTGCGGGCACAACTGTGGAATCCCTCTGAATGGGAGACAGCTGCGTTGGTCTGGAGCTCTGCCGGCTTGTGCAATACTGGGCCCAACCCCCGTTTTTGAATTTCCACTTCCTCTCATAATTATGTCCAGAGGGGCGAGCTAAAGCAAATGTCGGGGTCTCCCTTAGAGTGGAGTGCAAACAAACCCAAGTGCCAAGAAAGCCGTCATAGAGTAGTGGAGTTGATGGTAGGCCGTTGGCAACATATTTGGAATCCATTTTCCCCCATCTGACTCATTTAAGCCGTGTGCTTTTAATTAGCATGCTGACAAAAGGCTTTCCCAGCTACAGGAACATTCTGAATCATTCTAGGAGCTTGCGTATTGATATTCTTCCAGATAGTGTAGTCCAGCAACTGGAAAAAGTCCATCAATTGATCACGTGTCTGGATTTTCATCCAGATGAGCTCATTGGTGGAGAAATTCCTTGCGGGGCTGGTTATTATGCAAATTAGCCCTCCCCATGTAGCAGTGTAGAATGTCTTTCGTGTAAACACATTTTCAGAAAAATTCAAACAAAAGATTTACTTGTTTGCCGACACACCAGAAGACCAAACTATTTGACTATTATCTTGTTTGTGGAACATTGAGAAATAATTAAAAAAATGGTTTCCATTACTGCACAAACCATGACCCTTAGTGTGGCTTGTTTGAATTGGGTAGCAACTATGCTTGAAAAAAATAAAAATTTGAAAATAACATTACTACCAGTGTAAAATTCGACCACATAGTAATTTGGGGAATTGTGAATAATGTAGGAATTTGTGTTCATTATTTTTTACTGAAGTTTTACCCATCTTGAAGTGAATGGAACTAATATGTATCGTGTCGATTTATGAATCAAGAAGTCAAACAATTAGATATGAATGTGACATTCCATTTATGTCTCCACTTTGGTTCAGAATTCAATTAAAATGCTGTTTTCTCCCATTAGCTCAAATGCAATCTTCACTGTATGGTGACTAGTAACGGATTGCTGATTTCACCTTTCAGATGGGATGCAAATTTGGGAAATGGAAGCGACTGTCGACAAAGATAAGAGCCAGCCGGTACGTATACGACGCGGCACGATTGAATTGGTATTACAAGTCCGTCTTTTAAATCTTGCTATTGTCTTGAAGAGCATGCTGTTTGTGGAAGTGCCTCCCTACCGCGACTTGTCCGTCTGCCATCCTGTCAAAGTGACCTTCTGCGTGCTCAACGGGAAAAGGAAACGTAGTCAGCCCCAGCATTTCACCTACACGCCACTGCCGTGTAAGAGCATCACATGACAAGCAATTTGCCAGCGACTGTAAAGTCTTCTCACACTTGCTCATTTCATTTTAAGCCTTAACAATTCAGGTCAAAAGACGACTGCTATTTCACTACGGCCATCTTTTGAAGCAAAACGTGCAAAAGCGACACAGTGAACTCTTGAGATTTGCATCTCAGCTGACATTTTCTCACCGGAGTGCTTATTTGTTTTTATTCAGCTCCATCCATCAAGTCTGAACCCCTAGACGAGTACGACTCGGATCACATGAGCTTTGCCGTGCCCCCCATCGTGGGCGTACATCATTCCTACTACCACCCACCACACGGCGTCCTCCACCCCGAACACGGCCTGGTTTCCAGCATGGCCTCGTGCCAGCGCCTGGGCTCCAACCTCCAGGGCCAGGAATCCCGCTTCCCGAACCAGAGCCCGGCCATTGTCTTCTCTGGTGCAGGGAAAAGCCTGAACAGCAACCCGTGCACCTATCAGCAAACTGGGCCCGTGCTCCCCGACCCCCACCGCTCCGTCCTGGTCCACGTGGGCTCCCAGGCGCCACCTGCCGAACCCATGGGTGGAGGCCAGCACCCATCCATCATCCAGTTCTCCCCCACCAACCACCTCCTGCTTCAGGCTGGAGACCAAGCGCATCCTGACAACCAGCCCGCCATTTATTGCGAAGGCTACTCCCCGCAAGGGAACGACCCGTCGCCACCCCCTCAGCAATACCCGACCGTGATCCAGCAGCAGACGTACGCCCACAAAGGGCAGCAGAAAGCCAGAGTGCCTCCTGAGGGCACGCCAGCCGACAGAGCCAGGAGGGTGATGGTGAAAGAGGAGAACCTGGACCAGGCCTACCTAGATGACGGTGAGTGTAAGTTCATATTTTTACTTACTCTGAATGAGTGCCGTCGTTTTTATCAGCCGAGACACAGATGGCGATCTTAACCTCCTCTCAAACAATTGAAGGATATTTACAATATCATCTTCGTCTCCTTGCTGGAGTCGCTGCGATCAAACGGCTCATTCTTTTCAAGCGAGGTTTGATGACACGCCACTCGGGATGGAAATAACATCGATGGTGACTCATATGTTTGTGCTTCAGCCTGTCCACCCCGCGATACCCCTCGACAGAATTAATGTCAGGCCTCATCCAGCAGACTTCCTTATTTTGGAGCAAAAGGTTCTCTAAACTTTGTTGGAGATTCCCCTCTTGTAGTCAGGTGACATGTTAGCATGGGTTTATCGAGCAAACGTTTTTTAAGTGAAGCGAATCAAAGTGTCGACACGTTGATACTGTTATGATGTGAAAACATCTTCCATGGCAACCATTGTCAAGGAGTGGAGCGGCCTGGCCGGGAGAGCCGGGGAAAGCCTCTTTGTTTGTTGTCGTTGGCCGGGGCTTCTCCTTGGCCCTGTATCCCCCCCCCTCACGCCCCCACCAGATCCTGCAGGGGAAGCCACCAGAGGATTGACTTTTTCCCGACCGCACGATTCTGCCAATCTGGCTCCAGAAATTCCTTTTTGCAGCTGCTCCGCTCCAGAAATCCAACACGATGTGTGCGAGATAGAACCAGAGGGTGGAGGGGCATTTTTTTTAGGGAAAAAGGAAAGGGTTGTTTGTGTTATGTGGTTTCAATGGAAAAAAAATCCAGCAGCACTGGAATTTGTGTTTTTTGGACGAAGCTCACCAGGTTCCTCTCCACAGTAAACAGAAACAGGCTTGTGACTTGTTAAATGAACACTTGGGAGAACAGTGATACTGTTGGGCTCCTGTCTTCTCGAGTTGGTGACAGCCAAGCGTGCCTGAGTGTTTGTTCAGCTTTTCCTTTTACATATTTCCTGGTGTTACTGTCATAGCACTATGGATGTGCTAGTGAAGAACCCTAACAAACAGCGGCCTACAGAAAGAGCAGGCATCAACATGTGATGGATGCTGTATTCTAATGATAGCGCTATGTGTGACCAGGGTCTGTAAGATTTTAAATGATAAATGTTTTTATGCCCTTGCTCCTCGAATATTAGTTTTGCTTATTCAATCATTTCGTTCACTTAGTTTCACAGATTTGAAATCAGATACCACCTTTTTGTATCAGGTTTATTATGACCAAAATTAACCGCAACAAGCAAAAGTGGTTTTCACTGATCGAAATCAGGTGATGGGTTTGTGGACAATGTCGTGTAGCACCTGCGTCGCTTTGTAATTCCATGCAAATCACAAATATAAAGCCAAGTTAGCATTATTTATCACCTAAATGATTGTACAGTCGAGGTGGCGACAGCAGAACAGCGACTAGTCAAGTAAAATATGAACACATTATCCTTGTTACAAGGCAGAAAAGAAATATGCTATCAATTGCTCAAAGCAGAGCCATCGAGAAAACAGGCTTTAGCGTCTGATGATAATTTTAGCCTTGTTCTCTACCAACATAGTGTCAATGTGTGGGTGTCACTTGAAAGATAATGTGACGCAAAATGAACTGTAGGCATAATTTTAGAATTCAAAAATCGTAGGCGGGATGGAAACTCAGACATAGTTAACATCATGTTCGAAGGAGTGGTTAATTCTTGACTTTTGTTGTTGTTGTCGCTCAGATTAATGGCACTGATATGCTCTGAATAGTGCACTGTTGTCTTTTAGCAGTCACCTAGTATGCACAATCACTTGAATACTAGCCAAACAAAATTCCAAAATGTTTGATCTAGCGTCTGTCCCGAGAGACATCACTTTATCATATTGTCTGTACGGCTACAGGGGGGCAGTATAATAGTTATCCAGACAAAGAAGAGTTTTACTACTACTGTTAGTTACTCAGTAAACTGCAGTAATATATTTAATCATCCCTGGGAGCATTTTTATATGGTCTGTCTAAAATGTGTTTATTAATTTGACCAATATCTAATCTATAATTTATTTTTAAATGAATTCATACTCACCACATAATTTACCCGATAACAGGGGAGTACCAGTACTTTTTTTTTCTCCACTTAAAGCACTAAGTCCTATCCATGGTTCAAAATATAAACCGACACATATATAAAACTGCACTCACACTTTGCAAAATAGTAGGAACACAACTTTACATTAGGGGCCATTCCCCACATTTGCAAGCTTGTTGACAACATGTCATTTTTTTGGAATCGTGGGAGGCGACATCCTGATATACTGTAAGTTAATTTGCGTGGTGATAACCGTCATTTGTCGGATGTATCTCAGTGTTAAATGAAAGTCAGGTTTTTCCTCTTCTGTGCAATACGCAAACCTGGTACGCCCCCCCCCGCTCCCCTGTAGAGCGCTTGCTTCTGTTTGCAGCCCCCATACGTTTCCATGTTGCATGCTCATGTGCAAAAGTCTCGTCTACCTTCTCAAGTGAGTTACTTCAGAAGAAGTAGGCAGGAAAGGTGGCACGGCCTCTGCCATTGTGGTGAGTGGCTGTGGAAAAAAATGGTCAGAGGCAATGGAGCAGGTGAAACGGTCGGTGAAGATTGGGCCTGTGGAGGGAGATAAAGCACACAGTGACAGCTTGGACACACATTTGTCTTAGCATACACAATGGCCTTGTTACACGTGTATGGCCTGTTTTAGAGGATTGGTACGTACCTCTGCCAATAACTTGAAACAAGAGGTCATGGTTTGTGCTACCTTAAGATGTATATATACGCTCTCATTCTTTCATTTTTTTGGTCCCTTAGTGGGAAGATAAATGGAGATCATTGTTTTTATCCATCTTTTCAGTTACTTGAAGGTGCTCTAAGGTGTCGTGCACGCATGACTATGCACAAACACATCAATGTCAGCTCCCAGCAGGTCACCTGTGTCTCCGCCCCCTCCCCGCCGGCGCCGCTCTCAGGAGCCAGACACTCTCCTATTGACGTGAGCAGCGGCCAGAGTGCCAAGCCTTCATTAGATCCTGTTAAAGCACTCTGTGTTACGGCTTCTTTAAACGTGTTTCACGCTCTAGGGTGGCAGATTGAAGATTTGCGGCTACGAGCAGAGAGATGAAAGTGGCCCGAAGGCATTAGCTGGCCAAGCAAATTCCAGCACAGACTTAAAATAAACATGGCGGCTAATGTGGTGACGACAGCAGAGAATCCAGTTTAGCTACTCACATGCTCACCCTAAAAAAATATGTTTAGAATTTGCTTAGGTGGCCCTTTAGAGAGCAAGAAACCAACTTTTGATTAGTCTGCAAGTTTAACATTAAATAAAGTACCGTATTGGCCCGAATATAAGACGGGGTTTTTTTTGGATTGAAATAAGACTGAAAAAGTGAGGGTCGTCTTACAATCGGGGTCTAGACATTATACCCATTCAATAAATGTATTCACTTGGAATTGTTGGCGATACCAAACTTCTCTTTGCATTTTAAACAAATATATGTCCAGAGCATGCTATTGCGAAACATCCCTAAGAATTATAAAACAGCCTTACTGAAATCAGCTGGTTCTCAAGGCTGCTGTAGTTACCGTGACGACAGGGAGTAGTCGGAAGTTTGGAAGTAGATTGCACGAGTCATTGAGGGCTGGATTGCTCTGGCTGCTTGCTACTTCACCAGTTCCGTCTTGGCACTTAAAAGTGACACTGAATCTTCTGGATTCTTGATTAATTACTCGATTGGCTTGATTGAGTCATTCATTTTCCATAGTATGTTCCCCTCGCGGTTTTGCTTATTTACTTTTTAAAACAAACGCTATTTATATAGCTGTTAGTTTGTATTTTTAGTTACACCCTTTGACTCACCATTTTGTTGCTGACGGCTTTAAATAGAGCACAGCAGTCAATGAAGTTACTTTCTTGAGAATAACAGTTAGGTTGTAGTGGCACTTCCTTCTCGGTCAGACATCTCCACTTGTTTATTAGAAATGTTGACTCGCTCCGTTTGTATTGAGAAATGCGAGTTTGTTCAATTTTGGTGGCCAGATATCCTCTTTTACCTCGATATGTCTGCTTTTTTTTTTTTTAATCTTGCTCTTCTTTTTTTCTGCCATAGGAAACTAATTTCACTTAGTTTTTCAGACTATCATTATTAATTCATTACAAACATATTAACCTGTGTCACCTTGCTGCTCATACATGAGTCATGTCTTGTGCAAGTATAGTGTTCAATTCAGATTTCACACTCATTAAATGTGTGAGATAAGAACATCATTATGTCTGTTTAGTAACATTTTGGTTTGGTTTTGTACTGTAAAATGTTTCCAGTGTAAATGTAGCGATTTCAGATCAAATGAGTGGAGCTGTGCGTTACCATGGTTACAAAAAGGCGCAGACACAACAAGCTACGTAATGGCCTGAATAGCAAGCAAGGAGCTTTTTTGGCCCACTTTGAATCACTCGCATTAGTCATCGGACCTAATGAGTCGCTAGTGACATAGTGGAAGCATTGGCGGGCTGTAATGTCGCTAAGCGCCAATGTACACACACACACACACACGCTTGACCGGTGATTACGTTAGCTGTTTATTTTGACAGCCAATTTTGTTGGTGGTCTCCTGAATTTCCGACTCAGCATGACATGCTGTAGTTTGGTGTAGAATTAAGCTAACAATGATCCATTTTTGTTTGAAAACTCCCCAAATTTTTAGTTTGACTTTTGAGGCAAGACAAATTTATTTAAAAATGTATGTATATCTTACACAAGGCAACTCAAGTGCTTCATAAAAAAAAGCACGGCACCTAAAAGCAAAGACAATAGTCAACACGCTTCTGGGCATTTTTGATGTTATGCATTTGTTGTGTTTTTTGAGCAGACACAAATATGTATAAATCGGTGTATATCGATGACGTCAAACTTGCATGAGCAAATAACTTTAAATTGGTGTTGGATTTGTACCCGCATTTCCAATCTGAAAAAATAGTACTTTACACTGCTTTGACACATATTGTATCTCTTAAGAAGAAAAAAAATGGGTCAATTCTGAATTGTGTAACTTCAACCACGCAGGGTGAGTCCAACTTTAGAGCACACATTTTGTGTGTTTGATGTTGGACAGCTGACTCCCGTGCAAAGTTACTCTTCACCGCCGAGTGCCTTGCAATATCGTGACGATCTCTGTTTGCTGCTTGTCATTGTGTTCAAGCCAGCTGATAGCGAGGTGAACTTCCTCATTTCTTCGGGCCTACAGGAAAGAACACAAACACTTTTGTGGACAGTACAACTGTGTATATGTACTTCTTCAGTCCTGATTGCAACGCTGTCAAAAGTCCTCTGCCTGCTCCTGCCATCCTTTCTGCTTCTATTTTTAGAACCTTGGTGCAAACAAAGTTTCCATTTCAACGCCCTGGCTTGTGGTTTTATGTCATCAGCAGGAAGTGATTATATAGCGCGAATCAATAGGAACACGCCCTGACTTTCAATTCATGTGGCCAATTCGAACGATTCGTGACGTTAAAGGGATATAAGAAATCTTTGTGTAGCTTTTTATTGAAATCTTATTCAAAACAGCATTTGACATCTAGACATTGTTTCACACATTTTATCACAGAGGAAGAGGATGTTTATTATAAGGCCATAGATAAAATGCTTTTCAAAGAATGTTTAGCTTTGGACTGGTTGTAGTGTTGCATATTTCATGTATCCACTTTCAAACTATAAATGAATTGTTAAAAAAATATTTGCTCGTTTGCCTCAAGATCAAACGCCTCCTGTGACTCGAACCAAATTGAAACTAAATCAACAGCACACTCTCCTGTTTGCTGCTGAGTAGTGCAGTCCATTTTTCGAAGCTAGTTTACAGGAGGCTTGGTTAATCAACATGATTAACTTAATTCTTCCATTCTTATGTTTTTTTGAGGGGGGGGTGCACTTTTCTTTTAAATATTTAAAAATGTTTCCTTTTTTGCTTTGTAGTGAACGAGATTATTTGCAAGGACTTGACTGGTGTTCAAACACAACCGCAATCCTAGAGGACAGCTCTGATGCTCTTCGTTGTCAACATCTGGCTTTTGTGCACCAACGCCACCACGTACAGTAAATGCCCCTATGCAGATAGCACCAAACAGCAGTTAACTGTGTGTAATTTTTTGGCAAGTAAATAACCTACAATTGTTTACTAGTCAATGAATAAATGAAGAATATCCAAACTTAACCGGTCAATCATCTCAAAAGTGCACTTTGTAATTAAGAATATACTGATGTCTTTGCCAAATGAGCTGTCAACTCCATGTGCACTGTTTTTGATAACCGGATGAGATATATATGTGTGTGTGTGTGTGTGTGTGTGTGTGTGTGTGTGTGTGTGTGTGTGTGTGTGTGTGTGTGTGTGTGTGTGTGTGTGTGTGTGTGTGTGTGTGTGTGTGTGTGTGTGTGTGTGTGTGTGTGTGTGTGTGTGTGTGTGTGTGTGTGTGTGTGTGTGTGCTGCACAATATATCAACATCACGATATTTGCCCGTGCAATATGCATATCACAAAGACATGCAATAAGTTTCTTATGAAATTGTTTGCATTTGTCTGAATTGGACCAATGCGATGCAAACTTAAATGTACATCAATATCCAATTGTTGAACATTATCTATCTAATTTTGATTAATTAGCTAATCATACGTTGAAATGACTTCCTTTTCCTTCCTTTTATTCTTTTGTTCGATAATAAAAATGGAATTTCTTATGATACATGTTTAATATCGCAATAATATCAGTATTGCATATTGCATGTTTTCCCAATATTGTGCAGCCCTAATATATATGCGTGTGTGCAAAGTAGGTATACAGGTATAAAACTAAAAATAAAACTGGAAAATGGGAAATAGTATGTCATAAATTTCACCTATGTGCTACCACTGTATACCTACTTCTGCTACCCACTTAATATGTACAGTATTCCATTCTATGTGTGTATTGCGTCATATTCATGTGGAGTGTCTTCACAGGGCCTGCGATGCTGCATTTATGAATGTAGTTTGTGTTTCAATTCGAAATTCAAAATTCGGTGACAATCAGCACTTTGAAGCAATTTAAGTGACCTTTTGGAATTACAAGTGCATTTGTTTGATTTGTAGTTCTCTGAACCTTTTCCTGTGTGTATATACACAGTATAGCAGATTTTTATATATTATAATAGTATATTCCAAGCCAAAGTCTTGCCTATGCACAAAATTCTTGCAGCCCATTGCAAACAAAATACTCTACTTGCTTCATTAACGTACCTATTTGTAAGGATATATCGCTACCCTAAAATACATTGCGTGATTGGAAAAGAAATTCGTAGTCCAAGAACGACTTAATCGGATTGTTATATCCCTTACGTGTTGATAAATTAAAGGCATTTTTTATGAAAAGCAGAAATGCACAGCAAGATAAAATCTGAGGAAGATGGTGTTTGTTTTTTTTTTATTACACAGAATATTCTATTTTGTAATATTGCATTTATATGAATGATCTTTGCCATTGAGCCAGTCCAGCACAATTGCAGTTCCCTTATCTTGAATGTAATCTCCTCTTTTTTTATGTGTAAATAGAAACCTCCAAGTGCGATTTTATGCTGAGGTATGTGTGGCTTGTTTCATTGTCCCGCGTCTTTTGTGTGTTTATCTCATGCAGCATATCATTTTTTTTTTATTATTTTTTTTTTTACAAGGAAAAACTGAAGGGAATGCGGCCTCATTTATATCTGGAATTGTGTCTTTTTTTTTTCACTTGTTAAATTTCAGTGAGGATTTCATCATGTCTTATTTACTGATGAATTTAAGTCTTGCTATTTTTGTATTCTTCAAAGTAGCAATAAACTGTATCCTTACACAATCCCTAATGTTTCATCTGTATTCCTTCTAGAATTGGGAAATGTAATAATAAGTGGAATGAATCTACAATAATCTAATGGAACACTGCAGACTACAGTTCACAGGATTCTCCAGACTGTGACAGGAGATGAGGGGATGAATATAAAATGTGTTATCTATAAAATATATCAGTGTCGCGGCGAACGTCAGGCGTATGTTACTCACCTGCGTAAAACAGAGCGTGTGCATGGAATTAAGGATGCCCGGAGGAAAATGGAATGGGCAAAAGAATGCAGCGCAAATACAAAGTACCAAAAAGAAACAAATATCTGACGGGGCATTGAAACATGCGTTTGATATGTGGATACTATTGCGCTCAGTCATAAAGTGAAGACATTCAAAGTGCACATTTTTCTTCCTGCTTATGTCACATGGTTGAAACGTAGTGAAAGTATTCACTGCTAAAACGTAATGTCATAGATGATATGGTTGTAAATATAAATAATTTAAAAAAGTCCTAAAAATCACAGTTTGATTATTGTTTGATATTTGCATTTATTGGGTTTACTAACTATCTTAAATTCATCATGTGGTGAAACTATATTTGAATATTTGTACCTGCTTTTACAAATAAAATGCAAAATAGTAAATGTTGGAATTTTTTTGTTTTGTCTTTAAGGTTTTTCCAACTACTACTAACTGAGACTACCTGCTAACAACAAATGACTACTGACAAGTTGTAAAAAATCACAGGTGAAGAAAACTTGATACAACCCTTCAAGTGTTGCAGGAAGCAAAACACTTGACAGTATTGACAATCATTCTCATATATTTTCACTAGAAAGTAATATTTCAAAATGTGGCTTTTGGAAACTAGTAAATATAACCTGAAAATTTCATTCATTCATTCGTTTTCATGGTCGCCGTATATCCTGTGTGGCAGTTTAAGTTAGATGTTGGTCATCTTGGAGATGAGCGCAGGCCGGTGGATCTGCGAGAGAAAGGGCTGCGCTCCTGTGGGAGAGGCCAATCAAAGCAGCTCCTATCATGCCATTAAATGTGGTTAACACTCCGACACATTTTACCTCTGCCTGAAATGACAGCAAGGAGGAAAAGTGTTGGGTTGTCATGGAGACAGCCTGTTTGGTGCTTTCTTTGTGAATGAACCCTGTGTTCAGGAAGTCTTTGGTCTATGATGTCAGTGCCAATGAAAAGACGCCACGTGGGCCTTGCTGTCTCCGACGTTGCCGCGCGCACATGTACTACCGTGACTCATGTGCCCTTTCAGCACTCAATGCCTCGCTGGCTCTGAGGCGTGTGCAGAAAACGCATAATGAGCTCGGCATTTTTATACATGCACCTTTCAATAATTGTCAAAGATAGAAATCAAGCTAAATGTCAGTATGCACAGTGGTTAAATCGGCTTTGCATTTACCGTGATATATGTAGTCATGAATTTAAATTTAGTTGGACCCACATGCAATGTATGCGATCCTGAAGGAGGGTGCACAATGCCCCCCCCCCCCCCCCCCTCCCCCAAGTCAGTTACTGTTAGGAAGTACAGGTACACTAGAAAATGAATGTATAGATATCAAAGAGCAGTCTTGCTTGTAAAATCTGACTGTAGGGGGAGATAATGGACTTTTGGAAGAATTACAGGATATGTTAGTTGAGGACAAACAATCAGGATTGTTGCTTTTTACGAAAGGAAAAAAAAAAGTTCACAGGTTCACAAAGAAAACAGGCTTTGTTCTGATAGAAGGAAGTTTATTCTATAATCTTACACTGATATGTGTAAACGCCATCTAGGAAAAAAACAAAGCAATAAAAAAATGGATTTTAATTTAAAACAACAATGTTGTATAAATTGTTGCTAAGTGTAACCATGTTAATGCTACACTGTCGAGCAATTGATTATATTGAGAATAACATCACCACTTTTGCGTTAGTGACCCTGGCCTATAATACCCGTGGACCAACCAGACTTTAACATGTCATATGATGAATTGAGGAAATGTTTATGAAATTATTATTAACATGAATAAATTGTGACAAATTGTGTGTCGGCGGATCAGCTCATCAGCTGGTGATGGCAGCCCATAAACAGAAGCCATATGAATATTTAGCAAAAAACAGCTGCCGCCCACCATGAGTAACGCTTCTGTGGTCCCCACCAACGCTGATGTTAAAGTTGTTGAGTTTATGTAATTGCTCTTGTTTGCATTAGTTTTGTACTGGAGAGTGAATGCGCAGATTTATTTGGAGTTTTGTTTGTTCAGTGTGGAGCTCCCGCGCGAGCATACACAGCTGTTCAAACTGGGAACGGGTGATATCGTTCCTAACGTTTCCAATTAGCCATTTAATGCCTAAACTAATTTGCATTCATTTAATCGTTGTCCTGCTATTTCGCAGATTTTTTTTTTTTTTTAAATCGTACAGTTTGTAACTATTTTATTCTGGCTCCCCATTACTTTATGTTCAATTCCACTATCGCTCACTAGATGAAGCACAATATTTTTTTTGACTGTAAATTTGAAAGAACAATGTTGTGATTTGCATCAAGTCAACACCACCTTTCTTCTTTTTTGGTGTAAATCTTTCCAGTTTTATTTCAAGGTGCAGCCTAAAAAGGGGCTGTTAGGAGAAGACCTCTCAGTCTGCTGTGCCGATCTTCAAGCATCTCAGGTGTCTTGAAGGTGGGCGTATGTGTGGGCTTAAGAAAAGCCGATCAATTGATTCGTGTGCAATGAAAGCACACTATTTCTTGTTTGAGCATTATTATCAACAGTGTTATCCGACACAATTCTTAAGCATCCGTTACCGTTATGAGGCCTGAAATACTGTACATCCATAATAAAACATTCTACGACTTAAAAAAATGGTTCATATTTCATCCAATGCCTTAATAAAAATGAAATATTTTAATGTAAAATTGCTTAACACAGTGCAAGTCCCTTATAAAGAAGAATAAATTTGCCAGTTCATATCCCACTTAAAATGGTGCATAGAAGTTGAGGTTGTCAATGAAGTTGATTTTTAAAGGGGCTTGATGTAAGTGAGGTCAAAGGTAGTCTGTTCTCCCTCACTGCTCATGTAAACCAAATTACATGGCTGCATTTGACAGCTGAAGAGATATCTCAGAGGAGCGAGTGAGTGGCATCAGTGGTTTCATGTCCGAAATTAGATTTCCACGCTACACTTATTCACTCTGCACACCAAGAACATTTCTTATCTCATGGCTCCTTTTTCTTAGCCATCATTGTAATTTTTCCACGGGCTTGTTAGCCAGATTATCAGCATAGCTAGGGACAAAAATAGTGTCAAATAAGCAGATGACTCATTTGACTGATAGTTGAAGTCATGATTTTTATGGAAACATCTCTTCCTGTCATTCATCACTTTCATGCTTCTGTGAAAATCATTTTTGGAAATGGTTTGTCATGTCATCTGATGTGACAGGGACTCAAATCTATTTGTCATACCACTAACCATAGTTAATGTGATTTATCTTGACACAAATTCATGAAACTGTATTTTACTAACTTAACTACTACAGTTGCCAGGATAACTAAAGTTCCAGATTCATTACATTTGAGGCACCACATGTTCTTCGCAGTTCAGAGGTTTGCAGTTCAAATCTCAATTCAGGGCCTCGTGTGTGGGGTTTGAAAATCTGTATCTTTAATAATGGTCCTTGTAATGTGGCAATTTGATCCTGGAACTGATTGTTCTGATTGTCAGAATTTTTGAGTAGATTTTGTCCTCTTTCTAGCAATGGGAAAATGAAGCTTCGAGCTGCTTTGTGAACCAGTTGTACTTTTGACTCCTCTAGATAGCACTGTTGGTTTAAATAAAGGGGTTTAAGAAATGTCAAGGGAGTGTCCTTTCAAGGTCGAACAGAGAGTGCTTCTCGAGGAGTCAAAATGTACAATGGTTTCATGAACCAAATTTGAAGCTTCATTTTCCCACTTTCATTTAAGATCCTAAGAATACAAGAAAGTGGTTTTTCAACTGAAAACAAAAAATCCATTGCACGGAGGGCTTTGTTTAAAGTGACGACAAATGCCACAATCCTATGCAGCCGTCCAGCTTTAGTTGGATTGTGTTCATTATGTCTTCAGTGATAATAGCCTTTTTTTTTTCTTTTTCTTTTGTAAGACCTATATATTTTGTCTGAACAAAAGAAAACAAAAGACTGTCGTCCAGCTTTGTTTACGAGAGTCGCACAGTAGGGCTTACCATTTCAAAAGTAATACTTCAGTGAAAACAAGATTTTTACTAGGTTTAGTGAGATGTTTTTTTGTTACAAGGAAAAATTGCTGTGATCGAGGGTCAATATCCATAGCAAGTCTAAGTGGAATAAAGATCTATTTCACAACCGGGACCTTATAGAGTGTAAATAGCTAATTTACACGGCTATAAGTTTGTATTGGATTTTGACAATGTGTGGCGATGGAGAAGTACATGGAGACTTGACACACCTTGCGTTTGATTGGAGATTTCGATTAACTTCCAACAGCAAGACTCGATTGCTGCGTGACTTGTATCGATTTTGTCAATTTTTATAAATGTATACGTAGGAGGCAAATTAACTTCACGTACCCACCAGCAATGCATTATGGGAGATGTAAAATGACGCAAATCCCTTCATACAGACAAACAAACAAACAAACAAACAACTAAAAAGTATTTTTGTTTACGATTTGCATGAGCACGAATAAGGTCTTGTCAGACTGCCCTCATTAGCGTTTACTAAAGCTCCATATTGTCTTTGAAAATGAAGTGTGAAAGTGTGAACCATCTGTCACTAAAGCTTCTGTTTCAGTGCCAATTTACAATCAGCCAACTGGTGTCGGTAACAGTATGTGTGCAATAACATTTTTTTTTCTTTTAGCTTTCGAGCATTTTCATTTCCAAGAGTATGTTCATGCTTGTCAGTGGTGATGAGAATGATAATATATTAAAATAATCGGCTCCTCGTTTCCACACTGAATAAACCAAGCAGGAAAGCTTCCCTGGCAATCAGAGGTGTGAAGGTCTGAATTGGAAATAACTAGTTCATTAACAATAGCTGCTGGGAACATTGTTCCTGTAATGCATCTCTAATAATAACAATCATCACGCACGTGTCACAGAGTGGCGGACCTCATTAAATGGCACACCACAGAGAAACGAGCCCCCGTTTTGTGATCAGCCGCCCTGCTAAGCCAAGAGCTGACATTTTCATTCATCAGGAGACACGAAGAGAAAAAGCAACAAAGAAAAAAAATATGATTCCATTTTTATTATTCCGGTTTAATTACAATGTTTCAGCAGTACGTTGGCTTCCCACAAGTAAATCGATGAGACAGCAGTAATTGGGTATTGAATCCGTGTGAGCTGGTGCTCACCTTAAAACAAGTGCTTAATCCCTTAATTGCCTTGAAAATCAGAACTATGCATGTAAACACTAATTGGAGTCACGTACAAACATACTCAAGCTGCACGTAAACTGCCTGCACTTATGCTCTAGCACAGGGGTGTCAAACTCGTTTTTTTCGCGGGCCGCATTGTAGTCATAGCTTCTTTCGGAGGGGCCATTATGACTGTCAACCCAAATAAATTTATCAGCACCTCATATTAAATACAGTAAAAGCTACAAAACATACTGACAAATAACTCGTTTTCAAATTAGACGAGTAAAAACTGGTCAAATATTTAAAAAAAAAAAGATATTATTAAGAGTGAAGACAATTTGCAATTGTAGTAATGACACACGAATTTGATGCACAATTTGTCTTTGCAGGCCACATAAAATGATGTGGCGGGCCGTATCTGGCCCCCGGGCCTTGAGTTTGACACCTGTGCTCTAGCAACAAAAAAGTAACCATAGAAACGGAATTAAATTTAAAACAAAGGCTATTTATATCTTCTCTTTATGAAACACAAGTGCAGTCACTTGCCTTGCTATTGTGCGCAAAAATGCATGTGGAGCAGCCATTGTCAAACGGTGGTCCGCGGCCCTTTAGTGGTCGTTGGCGCTATTGCAGGTGGTCCGCGAAATTGAAAATGGTAAATAATTGTAAACATTTTTATAAATAAAATGTATTCATGATTTAGACTTGATTTATTTTCCAGCTAATTTTGTGACTCATTTAGCCATTCAAATTATGTAAAATACAGCTGAGATTCCAAAACAGATACAGATAGATGCCTGTATAGGTCTATCCTCCTTCGGTGCAAAACAAAATGATATTCCGTCAAGGTGTATCATTTGGCTTTACAGACAGGTGAGGCTTTGCCCTACAGGAAATGCAGCGTGGCCGGACGGGCAGGTGGAATGACAACCACCGTGTTATGTACACTGACATCTTGATGCTTTATTGTGACAAAGCGCTCACAGGGCACAGACCTTATAGCTATTTTTGGTTTCGAGTCATGTGAACTTGCAACATGTGAACGTGTGATAGCAAAGCTGCGAATCCACCAGAAGTGATATTACCATGCCAACTGTATTTTCTCCCTCCTGCTTTGTTTATTGTCAGGCTGTGTGTACTTCTATGATATTCCTGTAAGGAAAAGTCTATTTCTTCTCAGCAGCTTCAAGGACAGCTGTTATTGTTATTATCATGGCTGCTGAAATTCTTATGGGACTAGTAGAACACATGAGACGGAGTCTGGTGAGGTGCTTGAGTGATGTTTCTCCTCTTACATGTGACCCTGAACAAAGCAGAAAAAGGATGGATAATTAATTGGAATCTCATGTCCCGAACTACTACCTTGGGTTCTCCAAACAGGATCCTTGTACAACAGGATAGATAATAAATGACAACATTAGGTAATCTCATTGTCCTCTTACACAAGCAAAACTCTGAGTTCAGATCGTTTTGTCTAACCTGAATGCTGAACGTACTGCACAAACACTTTAATTCTCTCGCTGCGAGGACAATATAAGCCCACAACAGATGTTCACTCATGGAATTCTAAATGTGTAGTTGTTTTTTTTGCCATCTCTATGGAAAGTTTATTTTCAAGAAATGCCTCCCACGTATAGATCTCTCTGTGGTTCTCCATGTTCACTAACACCAACAGAGGTAAAGTGGGAAGATGCTTTTGTTGTCTTGCTTGGTCCAATGCATGTACATATAAAAATGGCAAAGAGCTAGGAATGAAAGTTAATGGGCATTTTTACAAGTTTAACAACGTGACCTCTCGCCCCCTTTTTCACAGTGCGCTTGCAAACTTGCACATGATGCTAAATAAGAATGCTGTTGGGTGAAGATTGCTTGTGCGTAGGAGTATTTCCTGGAAACAATGTGTACAATTAGCCTGTTAACACACTCATTCCAGGAAGCGGTATTAAGACTGATGGAGATTGTTGGGTGCCGCAGATCCGGCCACAATTTTGCACACCTAAAACATTGTTCAGGGGAGAAATGAAATTCCTAAGCAATATTCGGAAAATAAAAGCAAGGCAAACAATGAAAGTCTTTTTCAAGGTTTGATGTCAGTCTCGTGAACACGTGCATAGAAATGTTCTGGTTTTTGTGCCATGAAATGTTGACCTTACTTAATCTATTTAATTCATCCAGTTACACACGAAATTCCATTTCCCGTCTGAAATAGCCCCTCTCACACACACACACACACACACACACACACACACACACACACACACACACACACACACACACACACACACACACTCTGTGGAAAAAACGTATGCCATTCAAAAACCGAGTGATATGTGAGGCTCAGAGCTAAATGTCTTCGCATTTAAAAATGAAAGCCTAAAAGTAATAAAATGTTGCTAGTCCAATCTATCTAACTAAATATGAGCAAATGAAGCAATCCAATGAAAGTTGCGTCCCATTACGAAATCACCCTGGACTGGTTGCCAGCACATCTACACTTAAGGACAACTTGAAACCCTCAATGTTTTTGGAATTCAGGAGAAAGCCAGAAAACCCACACAAGCATTGGGCAGACAAAAAACTCAATCATGACTCAAACCTGGAAGCGCTGAACTGTAACGCCAATGTGCGAACCACTCATCCACCACGCTGCCTCAGCATGGATTCATAAACCTGCAAATTATTTCCCTTAGTTGTGTCACACAAATCAAACTCGTTCATTTTACAATCACCAGTATGAATCATAGATGTTGCCACATGTTTGGCTTCTGACTCCCTTGTCACCATCAATCCAGAGATCACAAAAATCATTGGTAACAAAGAAGTCAATTTGACCCCTTGGTGCGTCGAAACTGGTTCCCTCCTGGTAGCACCACGAACCTTTTGTCCGAAGCTACAATCAGGAGCGCATGATTATTCTTATTTAAAAGGTGGGGCGGAAACAGCCCCGCTCTTGAGAAGGCGGTTGCCATGGATTTCGATTTCGAACAGCCCATCCCACTTGTGATGTCAGCCACCGAGAGAGGGAGAGAGAATATGAGAGAGAGTAGGGAGCTGAAGGGGGTTGGCTAGAAAGGACGGGAGCCTGTTGCTTATCATCAGCAGCCAAGCTGCTGTTGAACATCTTTCCTTTATCACCTCTTCACATTTTTACCCCGGAAAAGATCTGCTTGGAATCAAGATCACAGTGAGTATTTTTTTTTTTTCTATCTTTGTGTTAGGGTTGCACTGGTCTTTACTCTCAACCTCATATTCTTGTGTCACAGAGTTTGCTCTTGCAACCAAAAGTTGATAGCATTTGACTTTTTGCCGCTCGCCTGCTCCTCTCGGGTCAATGAAGCCATCTAGAGACGCAAAAGTGACAGTGGCATCTGGCATGCCCTTTACACATGACAAGTCATTTGCATACTGGATGCAGCGCGCACACACACGCCATGGTAACACGCTAACCCGCATCTCATCTCACAACGTGATGCTCGACCCTTTTCCCGAATGAATGAAGTTTTAAATGCTTGTTCTCTTTCTTTAGTTGTTTATTATTGATTATGTATTGCTGTAATTTGACAGTGTCCGAAAGGCTTTATTGAATAGTAATGGGTGAGTTTGTACCGCAGTATGACCTCTAATTCCACATGGTTTGTCGGTCAACAACTTTCAAACCTAAATGATTTTGGGAGAAAATTGCAGCGAAATAAATTCACTGGTATTAATAAATACAACATACTTCAATTAACTCAGATCTTATGAGTCCTAATGCTTGTGTCTGCTTACTTCATGTAATTTCTTGTGGATAATCTTCTTTTCTAATGTTCTTCCTTATGTGGACCTACTTGAGGCTGCCTTTTAGAATTAATGTCATCAAGTAGAGCCCAAAAGCCTTCAAGCAAACAAACAATCATGTTCAACAGTATTTGACGAGAGGGAATTTTGTGGAATTTAATGAATTTAATGAGACAATATGACCGCAGTCCTTTTTGATTTTACATAAACAAAGGCTTTCGTGAAGTTCTTAAAATAACATTTGATTCTAAAATGATCTATTTATAAGTCTTAAAATGCAACAGTCAAAGCAGGTGACAACATAAATACAAACATGACAATGTTTTATTTTGTTGAGTAAAGATAATCCAGTTGATGTGATAGGGATTGCAAGTCAGTCTGAGAAGCACTCTGAGGAATTATTTGTATTGTCACACCAGAGAGGAATATAATATGATGCGCCCTCCACCCCAACATGTCTTTCAAAGTTTGAAGCCAAGATGGATGACACGCAATGGATCATTTCCTCTCCCTCCTGCAGGTAATTATGGCTATAATGAGACCAACTAATGACTTGTTCCAGTTTTAACTACTAATAATAACTGTCTGATTCCCCTCCGCTAGTGCGTTGTTGTGGGAGGGAACATAGAGTAGACTTGCCATCCAATGGAAGATGATCCCTTAATTCCTCTGAAATTTATCTCAAAGAGAGGCAAGCGGTCTACGTGACATGAAGGTGCAGGAGATATGTGTGTGCAAAGTCATTTAAAAGGTGCCACAAGGAGATTTCCCTTTATGGATGATGAAAAGTTGACCGCTGTGGAATGAGTATTCCAACAAATCCACCAAAATAGGGTCACACCACCTGCGCCACAATTTAGACCTGCTTGTAGTCAGCCTAAATTCTAGTCTACCTTCTGTCACTACATTGACAGGTATGCCGAGGGCGTGTATTAGCAAATCCCCTTGGCTCGTCCTGCTGGATGACTGGCCCATCCGTTTTTACGCCGAGCACACGAGCACCTGGCTATGAAAATAGGGCGCTCTGTTTTCATTTTTATTTTATTTTTTTCTGGTCTCGTCACCAACCTTTCTCTTCACAGCAGGTTTGGAAAAGGACATGACTGGGACTGAGTGACAGGATATCTTTTCATCCCACCTGGGGTTAACTTTAAAAAAAGGGGAAACAGCATGGGGCCCCACCAACATTAAGGAACGGGCTGCAAAATAATCCTACGGGTTGCAAATTGCCCCCAGGCCATGAGTAATAGACCACTGCATTAGAGGAAGTCATACATTGACAAAGTAACAGTGGTGCACCATTATGCATCAGTGAGCATCAACCGCATTCGATTTGGAGCTTTTGTAAGGACTCTGAAGACTGTATCATCTTTATGCAAATGTGGAAAACACGAGGAGCACAACTGGGCTACCATGAAATGTATCTCACGTTTTATCCGTATGACGAGGTGGGTCGGTTAACAAATATGGGTGACCAACAAATATTGACTGGAGTACCCTTGCAGTGTGGGAACACTTCCTGTTCAGTGACATGGGTGTGAAAATAATTGCGAATGGTCTGTCTAAATATGCCTTGTGTTTGACTGGTGTCTTTTTTTTTTTTTTTTTTTTTGTCTTCCTAGCTTTCTATTTTAAGGGTGAATGCCCCCATCTCACTGATATAACAACTGTGCACATACAGACCTTTAAAAGTTGTATTGGCAATGATGCACTGTCTGGTCTTACGTATGACTCAATGCTTCAGGTAGCGCCTGTGGAAAAGTGATTGTTGTCATAGATGACAGCCGTTAGGTCGCGTGATTGCAGCTCGGTGAGAAAAGGGGCGTCGCAAGATGGATTGTGAGCACTGGTGGATTTATGGAGGGATAGAGAACTCCAGCTTCATGTCACACCAGCTTAATTGTTGATGAGGAGGAGTTGAACTGTGTGAATGTTTTTGAGACTACATGAATTGCTGAGATTGCTACACTGAGATTATTGACTCCGCCTATATGATGACCTGAGAATTTTGACGACACAGGAGTTTGTTACTCTCTTTTCACCATTGACGTAAAACTCCGTTCTATAAAAAAAACACGGCACATTATGTTAAAATTGTAGATTTCAAACTTTAAATAAAATGACTTGTCAAGTCATGCAGTTCAGGTCAATATTAAAATCAGTCTATTGAATACCAAGTTAAAGTTAAGACAGGTCTTAGGCATAGGTTTTAACCAAATAAGTCACAAGTCCTAAATTTGGTGTTTCTCGTCTGACTCGAGAGCCCCAATTTCTAATTTCAGTCGCGATATAAATATGACCTGCATTTATTTAATGCTAAGACAGAGGTCCTGAAACATAACAATAGAGGTACTAATTTTAAAAGACTGACCATCTTGTTGCCATTCAAACAATAGAAAAATAGTCTTGTGTTTAATTCAATAGATCCAGATTTCACATTGAGTAATATGAGAGGAGATCATCACAAAATGTAGTTTGGTGGCATGCTGTGAGATTTAATTGAAATCTTTGTGCCTTAGACTTGTAGTATATTTTTGCCTGCATGACTTCTCTGTATGTTGCCCTAAAAGCGCAGTGGAGTTTTTCACGCGAGTTATTTGTGCTGAACAGGGAGGTTTAGTTGCAGTAATGTATAGGTACCCAGAATATAGAAGGGCCAGTGACCAGAAAAGAACCGAGTAGATGGCCTTTTAGGGACGACGAAACAACAAGTATACTGAGACTCAAACTGCAGCTGTTATTCAAAGCCATGAGATCATGAGTCTCGCCAGGTATAAAAGATGCGATGCCTAACATCTTTGCCTTTGGGCCATTCGAATATTTGGAGGAATTTCCTTCTGACATCGGTTGAATAAAATCTTGTCTCTGAAATTTTCCTTCTCTGAGCCACCAAGTGTTTTTTGGAGACCAGCAGAACAACAAAGACAATTCACCATAATTACTAAAAGTTGGAAAATTCTACTCAATTGTTTGGATGGGTGTGCCTCATCTTGTGGCCCGTTTCGTTTATATGTGCGGTAAATGCAGCCACTCTAGCCAGTACGCATCATCATCATTATTGCATAGTTTCTGATGCTGCACAAACATGGATGCACATTGTGGCGGACCACAGTCTTAAGGAGTCACTTTGCTCCTTGAAGTCAATCACAACTTTCTGGTTTCATAACACAATAGAGACATAGACATGCGAGATGTTCCACACAAAGCGGTATATGGAGCAGTCTCCAAATTGAACATGATTCAGAGGGCTAAAGCCAGTGAGAAATCAGGAGGTCAGCTCTCGGCTTTGGGCAAATTTCTCGAAGCAACATCCTCTTAGAGTCCATTAGAGGACAGTGTGCTGTTAACAGGAAGTGGGTTAAAGAGGCTTGATGTGGTTGTGATGGTCATTTAGGGACGGACAATGTTCCAGTTTCAGATGACATACCAAAAGAAGATATGGCAAGAATAACACGGCTGTGAGACTCATTATTGTTCAAGTGAGCAAAATGCAAATCCTTGGCTTTCAGACAATTTGGAAAAAAAAATCTTCCATGTTCATGACTTCACGTAGCCATTAACCTCTATTACTATTTAGAGACAGATATTAAGAAATTGTATGTAATGTCACATTCTGAATAAACATTTACGTAATTACACATAATGATGATTCACACACACTGAATGTCATGGAGCTAAAATGATTGACATGTAAGACCATCTAGTGACTGATCAGTCTGCCAATGCAGGAAGGCAGTACAATGTTCCCTCACCTTCCGCTGGTGATATGTTCCTAAATATACACAATCTTTTAGATTTGTAAAAGAACACGACACGGTTAGCTCAGGTTTACCAGTTCAGCTAAATAAAAATGTTCTTTCCCGATCGACGTGGTGTAAAGGGAAGCACAACGCAAGCCAGTGAGTCACCAGGCAATCTGGAGAACATGCCCCGCGGCCTGCCTGCTTGTGATCACACTGGCACACTGAGAGGCCAGACCACCGCCGATCTGGTAGAAGGAACAGCCTTCGTCGCCCTTGTTGCCTTTCATCACATGCTAGCACATTTAGTATTTTTCTGGCAAGAGGAGGCTTTGAAAATACTCACACACAAAAATGCTCCAGTAAGTGCGGAGAGGCAAAAGCACAGTCGGTTAAAGTGAGGAATCAAACAGCCTGGAGGGGTTAAGTATGATTTAATGCAGTTGGAGAGTGGCGTAGGCCCGTGCACATCCATACCGGTGGAGTTCTGTGGGTGTATTGATAACCTCTGCTGCACCAACACAACTTGGTCGACGTGATTATTTTTGTTGATGTAAAAGCTTTTCATGTTGAAGAGTAAAGAGTTGGTTCATAAGGTCCAAGGTGAAGAAACCACAAGTTCTGCTGCCACAACTCTGGCCTCTTCTTGTATTACGAACGAGGAAAATGCCATGGGATCTTTCAGCTTATATTTTTATTGTCTTGCTTTTTAACCGGCTGCTTTTCCGCTGAAGGCCCGTGACTAATGACCGGTGATGAGTTTCCCTCGCAAATCTGGTCGCATTGGTCTCATCATCACTCACTCTGCTTAGTTGCTTGATGACCTGACACAAAGGATATTTATATGTATATGTATAGTAAAAACAAAACAAAATACTATCAAGCCACTGTCAAATAAATCGGGCAATATTTAAAAAAAACTCTTTCATCCTTTTTGACTCCTTTACAAAATGTGCATTTTGACAAATAGATTTTAAAAGCTTTTAAACCCTCCATGGCTATGATGGAGGATTTCTGCAGGTGGAATATTTCCCCGAGTGTGACAGTGCAGGTGTCTAATAAGCATTCACTTCCTCACATTTCACTTTTAGAAGCCCACACATCCTTCCGGAACAGTACAATTGTTGCTATTAGCAGATACAAGCGCTGACATTTTAATTGCTGAATTCTTGCTCCAATTCAATTTCTGGAATTGACTCAATTTGCTCAGGCAGCGGTCCTTGAAGCAGCACTGAACATTCTTCTTTGTCTTTTCCTTCAAGAACATTCTGAAACAAACGTGATCCCCTAAAAAAAAACACGTTTCATGTCAGCTTAGTCTTCAGTGAATGTAACTATTTGTTTTGGTAAACACTATGCAATTTTGATAGTCTTGATTATGTTGTCTATATGGTAAACAACTTAGAGTTGGCTCATGTCCTTTCACAGGTGACAGCAGGGGAAGAAGCGGAGGCTCAGGCATGCGAGCAGGCCAGTAAACATGACCCTGTTGACAGGCGACGGCTCCGACTACGACTATAGCGCCTTGAGCTGCGCCTCCGATACCTCCTTCAACCCTCCACCCTTGCAAGAGCAGGAGGCCCGCAAGGGAGCCTTCTACAAGAGGGCGCAGCCTGCCCCCGAGCTTGTCCCCGGACGAGAACCCGCGTCGCTGTCAAACACCCGCAAAGTCCACGCCATTATCAATGTGGGTGGCATGCGCTACCAGTTGCCTTGGACCACTCTGGAGGACTTTCCGTTGTCCCGTTTAGGCCAGCTGCACTTGTGCAGCAGCTTCGATGAGATCATGGGTATTTGCGATGACTACGACGTCACGCACAACGAGTTCTTCTTTGACCGCAATCCATGCGCCTTCCGGACCATCCTGACCTTCCTGAGGGCGGGCAAGCTTCGCTCACTCAGGGAGATGTGTGCCCTCTCCTTCCGGGAGGAGCTGCTGTACTGGGGGGTCCCGGAGGAGAGCCTGGAGTGGTGCTGTCGCCGACGCCTTCTACAACGTATGGAAGAGTTTGAGGCAATGGAGCGGGCTGCAGAGGAGGAAGAACTGCTGCAGGATTTTTCAGATTCAGACAGCAGGGGGCGTCCTGCAGAGTCCTGCTTGAATTGCTTCATGACCAAGTTGAGGGACATGGTGGAGAGACCTCACTCTGGACTCCCCGGGAAGATCTTTGCTTGTTTATCGGTGTTGTTTGTCACCATCACTGCTGTCAACCTCTCCATAAGCACCATGCCTGCCCTGAGGCAGGAGGAGGAAGCGGTGAGTAGCATCCAAAAATTCCCCTGGAAGAGCTACATGCTAGTTGTATGTGGCTTTATTCCCCTGGTAGGGTTCACATCCTTGGTGAGAAACCAATGATGAACACAATAAGGTTTTCGACAAAGGGTTTCAAACTAGGTTTAGGGTTTCAAAGTAGGGTTTTAGACTAAGATTTCGGTTTCTCTGTAGGCTTTTAAAATAGGGTTAGGGTTTTAAAGAGAGTTTCAAACTAGAATTAGAAAATCAAAGTAAGATTTTAAACTAGGGTTAGCGTTTCAAAGTAGGGCTTTAAACTGCGGTAAAGGCTTTGAAGTAGCACTTCAAACTGAGGCTATAAAGGGTTAGGGGGTTATGGCGTTAAGGTTGGGGTTTAGGAATTAGGGTTGGGGTTAGCATTAGAATGAGGTGTTAGTTTCAGGAATAGGGTGAATAATAGGGGGTTAGGGGTCATTGTTTCTGTGTCAGCTTTATAAACCAGGGTCGGGGTTTTGAGGTAGGGTTTGAAACAGGAATTTGAGTTTCATACAAGAGTTTAAAACTCGATGGGTAGGGATTAGGTTTAGGGCGTGGTTGAAGATAGGGTTAGGATTAGGGGTTAGAGCTGAGTTCTCAGGGCTTCGGGTGAGGATTCAGGTGTTCGGTGTTAGAGTTAGGACTGTTGGTTAATTAAACTAAAGTCATCTTTTCAAACAGGGGTTAGGGTTTAAAAGTAAGGGTTTCGAATAGGTTTTGGGTTTCATAGAAGGGTTTAAAACTAAGTTAAATGTTTCAAACTAGGGTTAGGGTTTCAAAGTGTACATTTAAAAATTAGGGTTTCAAACGATGGCTAGTTCAGAATATGTTCTTTAAGACTAGCTGAAGCCCCATAATGCAGTATCTCCCCCTGGTGGTTACTAAACAAATGTTGTTGCCTTTATCTTTGTTCAGGGCACATGCTCCCGGATGTGCTACAACGTCTTTATTGTGGAGACGGTGTGTGTGGCCTGGTTCTCCCTGGAGTTCTCCCTGCGTTTCATCCAGGACCGCTCCAAGCTGACCTTCCTGCGACACCCCCTCAACCTCATTGATGTATTGGCCATCCTGCCCTACTACGTTACACTGCTGGTGGACACCACCTCCGAGGGCGAGAGGGGCCCGGGCTCGGGCAGCAGCTACCTGGACAAGGTGGGCCTGGTGCTGCGTGTTCTACGAGCTTTGCGCATCCTCTATGTGATGCGACTGGCTCGCCATTCGCTGGGTCTGCAGACTCTAGGGCTGACCGCCCGCCGCTGCACACGTGAGTTTGGTCTGCTCCTGCTCTTCCTGTGTGTGGCCATCGCCCTCTTCTCGCCGCTTCTCTACCTGATTGAGAACGAAATGGCTGCTACGCAGGAGTTCACCAGCATCCCCGCCACCTACTGGTGGGCGGTCATCACCATGACGACGGTGGGCTACGGTGACATGGTGCCACGTAGCATCCCGGGTCAGGTGGTGGCCCTGAGCAGCATCCTGAGTGGCATCCTCCTCATGGCCTTCCCCGTCACCTCCATTTTCCACACCTTCTCACGCTCCTACGTGGAGCTCAAGCAGGAGCAGCAGAGGGTCCTGCAGAGGAGGACACATTTTATGCTGCGTGGTCACATGACCGGCCTGGGGAGCAACCTCTCCTTGGAGAGTGACATGCTCTTCCCCATCGGGCCGTCTGACACCCGAGACTTGGAGGACTGACTGAAAGACGAATGGACAGAAAGGACAAGAGATGCAGCCCTTCTGTGTAGCAGCAACCGGTGGACAAACACGGAAAGAAGAAAGGATTGTAAAAAACAAGTGTAATTTATCTTCAATTATCGCTTTCAGCATTGTTATCATACAACATCCATTATTTGGAAAATGTAGGTACGTTTCACCAATGAGGCTGAGTCCTACTATCTATGAGACTGAATACAGGAGCTGTATCAAAAATATAAGGTTAAAAAGTCAGCATTAACTTGGGTATTTATTTACTTGAAGTGGAAGTCAATCCCCAAATTTTCCTCCACGGTAATCAGATTAACATTGCGTTTGTGGAATAGGAGTTAAGCAGCAAAGTTCAACCGTTTTTGTTCATTACGGCTCACCTGTTTTCTCAAACTGAGCCAAGAGATCTACCGCAACACATGATATTATGATGTTTTTGATACAGCTCTTGAATTGAATTGCATTTGATGCAGGTACAGGTTAACAATTAGAGCTCACTGTTATGAAATAGTAACAATAGTTCCTCTGCTACCAGAGGATTTTTATGCAATTTTTCACAACTGGTGGATATCTTTCAGATTACTGTTGTTATTTATGTTGTACAGCCAAGATTGGGAATGCCAAACTTCAGAATTGTGTCTTGTGGGTTAACTATGGAGATTGATTGGGGTCAAATGTTTTGTACTTGGAAAAACAAAACTCGTATTTGAAAAAACAAAACAAAACCATTGAATCTGAAAATAAACGTTCTGATCTTAAAACTTGAAAAATAAAATAATGCATTAAAAATGAAAATACTGATTTGAAAGTTTTTTTGGGGTTGAAAATAGTTTTGCTTTGCCTTGGTCATTTTTTTAAAATAAACTCTTTATTTTCAGGTTTCACCTCGATTTATTTGATCAAGATTTGAGGTCTTTTTTTCAGTGCCATGTTTTATATTTTCAGATTCACCCTTTTTTTTCCAGGTTCAAATCTTTGCGAGTTGGATACTTTTGACCTGAATCTGGTGTGGGGGCGTGGCACTAGCTGAGCGGGGCGTGGTATCACGACTGACAGTTGAAGTGGAAGGCTTGGAACCACCCGCCAGAGACGTAAGAACTAAAACAAATGAAACTTGACGCCTATATACGGCATAGTCATGACATTGGACACCTTCGAATTGATACCTGTGACAACTCTATATTTAAATACCCATTTCTGACAGGACTGAGCTTAAAAAAACATTTAAGGGCGATCGATTTAGGTAGATGTAATGCCACTGAACACAAGATGGCAGTGCTGTACAAGATTATATTATGTACAATACAGTATCTGTACTATTAAAAGTAAACACGGTTGTACATCAACTATTGAGTAAATGTAAGATTTGTTTAACCTTTATTTTAATTTTAACCAATCGTCAATGTAAGATAATCTATAGTAGTATTAGACATTTACAAATATTTTCTACAATGAAATTAATATATTTAACAACGAAAAGCATTCAAAATGATTTGAATTTTATTTAATTTTATTGCCATTATCGTAATTTTGCCCGTAGGATCTCCGCAGACCATCGTTAAACGCTATCAGGGGTTAATTTATGTATGAGAGGGTCAACCAATCAATGCTCGCCAGTCTACTGAGGCCACGCCCCCTCTCCCCCTGCCTATGCCTCTGACACATCCCGGTGTTTTGAACGGGACAAACACTTCTTGGGCTGATACGGTCGCATATCCATGCATTAAAGCAACACTTTGTGGGGGACGTGTTTATTATTCTTTTGCCGCGTGAAAATGTTTGCACCGATTGGGAGCTTCCTATGACCTCGGATCACCGGCGTCCCCTTTTCGACTTTCAATCGTGGCACAGACGGAGTGTGGCTGTTATTGTTCGCCCACCCTCCACTCAGCCCCTCTTTAAAAAAAAAAAAAAAAAAAAGCCAAATTTGAGGAGGTAGGGCATTTTGGGGTCTCTCTTTTACCCGTTTTCCTACGTGTACATTAATGTTTTGACTTGAAGACGTGACCGGAAGCAGGAGAGACCACCGCATACCTCCACGAGTGGGTTGGGTGAGTAAACTTGCGCTTGTCTTTTAACTGGCTACAGATAGTCACTGCGTCAAATAAAAAATAAATAGGCAAACAATTTGCTACACTTAATCAACCTGTTAAGATCTTATATGGACTATATGATACTAAACGTGATGCGTTTTATTTCTCATATACCACACACTGGATTGATTTCCACCATCCCCGCACAGGGGGGTACTCGGTTGAGTTACGACGTTTCGGTGTTACGTAACGAATACGTCATCGCGCATCACTTGGTGGCACGCTCAATCACCGCTGGACTTACTGTTTTCTGTGTGACAGTGGTTTTGTATTTATTGTTATAGTATATGTTTTAGTCCAGTTATTTACTGAAATTATGACATTACTACAAAACTACCCTCTCTACTTGTGAGATTGTACACCTTTGTTTTTGTGTGGGTCCCCTTTCTTGTTTATTTTGTGGCTTTTTTGTTGGACTTTTTCCAAAAGAAGGAACATGTTCAAAGCTGTTTTGAAAAGAACAAGTTTAATTGACGTAAGCACTCAAATTAAAGCTGCAGTTTTATCCTGTATTAGGTTTGTTTTTATTTACTGTCCATGCATGTTTGTATGTGGGTGGGGGGGGGGGGGGGGGTCCCAAAACTGAACAACTAGCGTTGGGGGCCGCTTTTCTGTTCCCAGTTCATAAAAAAAAAAAAGTCCCCAAAAGCATACTTGCTCGAGTTTGATGTGAAACAACAAACCCTCCTTTTTCAATTCGGTCACTGTGTTGACCTCTGACATCGCAAATGGACAAAACTAAATCCCACAGACAAACATTTAACATATGTTCCCATTCAAACTCAAGACTTTCTATTTTCTTTTCTCGGTGCACTTTCTTTTTTAGACATTTTCATGCCTCGAAGTTTGGGAGAGGCTGCTTCAAATCATTCCTAGCACGTTTTTCCTTTCCTAAACCGTTCGTACAGAGTTGTCATGCGGCCAGGATTAGTCTCTTCCATGAAGCGTGACTCCATGGTTAAAGTATTGCCTCTAATGTGGCGTTAATGGAAAACAAAGAGTTTTGCCCAGACATCGTTGGTGCAATGGTGCGCCCTGTAATTTGTGGAAGGGCGGTCCCGACAGTTGGCGTGCACGTCCTCAATGAGCCAACCTGGTTTAGTGACTTCGGAACGTCCAATGCATTTGAAAATCTTTCTGAAGTTGACCCGCCCTGAAAAGTCAGACTTGTTCTTCCCTCGGTAATCCTCCCGGAAATGTGACCCTTTCCCCCCCCCCCCTCGGTGACACATATCAGAGAAGCATCGATACATTTTTAGTCATCATGCAAGCACGCGTCCATCTGCGTTTCAGTAGTGCATTAGATTAATCCTCACAGATTATGTTGATAGTTATTTTTGTATTTTCTGACAGAATTAGGGATTTTTGGCAACAGGAAAACAGCATGTCCCCAAATGTTGCATTGAGTGTTTCTCAATTGACTGTGAGATTATTCACCGTTCACATTTGTCAGTCTTTCCTAATGCTCCTTGGAATCCGATGAATGGCATGCAGCGAAAAGCCTCGAAAGGAGATCGGTGGGAAGGGGTTCTCGGGGCTGAAATTCCTGCTAATTGGCAGCATTGCTTTGGACTGGAGCCTTTTGTTCCTCCTCCTAGCGGCTCGGCCTGCCCGTCGAAGTGATACGCTGGGCCTGGCTGGCATCAATGTGCCACTTGTTTCCGCAGCCATCCGGGCCCTGCGGCTACAGGACAAGTCACTTCCACTTTCAAAATTGCCTTTGTGCGCCTACTCAGAGAGGCGGAAACGAAATCATTTCGGGTTGGCCAGGCAGAGACTTGTTCTAATGTTGGACGATGTCATATTGCACACCATTGTCGGGACTATATTTACGTAACAAAACCATCAACCACACCGAACATGGACAGCTGCTGTTTTGGTTACCAACCAGAGTTCCTTGAATGGGCTTAACAATCAAATAGTAAACAATTTGAGGGAAGTGTTCATTAGTCATAGAATCATAATGCACTCAGTGATTGGTTAAGCGTGTTAATGAATGAATGAATGAATGAATGAATGAATGAATGAATAAATCCATAAATAAATACATAAGCGTGCGTCTGTGTGTGTGTGTGTGTGTGTGTGTGTGTGTGTGTGTGTGTGTGTGTGTGTGTGTGTGCGTGCGTGCGTGCGTGCGTGCGTGCGTGCGTGCGTGCGTGCGTGCGTGCGTGTGTGTGTGTGTGTGTGTGTGTGTGTGTGAGAAACGTATCTGATCATCTAAACTGAAACAATTCATGGCAAAGTCTTACAAACGAGTATTAAAATAAGCAATATAAAAACATACAATATTTACCAGTGATGATAGACTAATATAAGATTGCAATCAGAGAAATGTTTCTCTCGCTTACAATAGGCTTATTTCAGTATTGCAACAATTATCGTACTGTGACATCAAACCGTGTGCTTTGAATATCATTACATGATACCACACTGGGAAGAATAAAATATTTTAAGTAGAAAAAGCCTGATCAAAATGTAATCGCAATGGCGAAGTATGTTCAAAGAAAAAGAAGCAGACGTAAAACGAGAAACGTGCAATATGTTCAAGTCAAGGTCAGACTACTTTGCTATCGTTTCCCCTGTGAATTTAACGGTTCTGAAGTGAGGACACTGTAGCCGACGGCTTGCTGAGATCAACATTTGATCCTGCCAATGTCCCACTTTCCTTTCGATCAAATGAGGATTAATTGGCTCTGAGTTTGGAGGATATATTGTAAATGTTCTGATGTTATAAATTAGAGGAAACTTGTTTGTTGGAGAAGAGAAGGCAGACCAACTCTAAATAGCTCAAATCGCAATATTGTTTTTTTTCCCAGTGCCTAATATGTCGATCTAGCTGTCTCACTAATGGGGGGGCTTCTTATTTTTTTCTGTGACGTTCTGTCTCAGTTTTGGTGCTAATTAGCGGCCGGTCGTGGGGTCACCAACAGCACCTGTTCACACCTCTCCCATCCACTCAAAATTGCTTCTGTTGATGTGTTGGTGGCCTACTTTTGTTGTAGTTTATACAGATGTTTCTTCTTGGCGTTTTTCCTGTATTCACATGATTACACCCGCCATTTATAGGGCCACTTGATTTCCATAAAGGCTGTCAAAAGCCTTGTTTGGCTATTGTATGATGAATTGATGTATCAATTCTTGTATGGACAAATCAGAAACACTTCTTCTGCAAATTGAGTCAATTTGTTAACTTTCAGGCTTGATTGGAAAGGTTGCGTGTCTCTTTCTCACTACCTGAATGCCACAACCACAAAGAAGACAGGCCATCCCACACCGCAGTCAAGTCAGTAGCTCTGGCATCAATTTGAATGGACTATCTGATAGATGTTTGATGGAGACAAACAGTGGAGGACTTGTGTCCATCCCAGCATCCCTGGCCACTTCCTGTCCCGCAGCGTTGGGAATGAGCCAGAGTGACAGAGGCCACTCATCTCCACTCAATCCACCCTCTGTGGCAAAGCTATCACCTTGGTTCCCATCGCTCTGTGTGGCTTCGTGACAGGAAAAGCCGTGTTTAGCATGAAGAAAGATGCCTCTGTGTCGCTTTGTGGCAGCGCAGCTGGACAAGCTAGGTCAGGATGATGACATGTTCATGCATGAGGCTGTGCATCCGCCTTCACCCGTGCAGTGTTATGTAGTCTATGCTGACCGTTGGTACTCAATTTATTTGCTGTTGTGTAGAACAGAACATTTCTAAACTTAGATCAAACTTAAATTGCTTTTCTGTAAACTCCACCCAACTTCAAATCTCATTCTGTCTGCTGGTTTGAATATTGAAATGGAGACTTGCTAAAACAAAGGAACCGTTTAGAAGGCGATAAGGTGAAATCCCGTATGGAAATGAAGAAGGATAACGTACAGAAAAATAATAACAATTGAATCCCCTTCTCGGTCCAAATTGTAACTGGGAATGACGGGTCACAACTTGTTTTTGAGAAATCTTGACACAATTTTATCTCTCTGTTTTTCTCCAAAAGGTTTTTTTTGTAAACAGTACTGGTTCCATTCGCATAATATTGTAAGGCAAGAGGCTCAACCTTGTGTTTTTGCCTGCATTTTGTAAAACTGAGCAATATTCAACTCTGGTATTTATGTGTGGTGAAAACTGAAGTCACTGAAGACAACAAACATTGGCTTCTACTTTTTAATAAACATTACTGCCATTTACAGAAGAGAATTGGATCATCATGGCCCAGATTTTTAACACTTGATAGCATCGGGAGAAAAATAATGCAAAATCAGTTTTAGTAGAACTTTGTGTCGGGCCAAATTCAGGAATTTGTTTTTAGCATGTAATGGAAGCGTCCATTCTGTTAACACACAGATGGACAAATAACACAAATAGTTAAAAGCGGCCCCAAACTTCAATACTGCATCACACATGCAGATCTGGCTTCAAACTTTCCTTGGTCCCTCTGCGAAGTGTTTGCATTATAAACAGCCAACCTGCATGGCTCTCCACACACGGTGAGCTGACAGACACCATACCTGCTTTCTGCGCATTCCTGCCATGGGCTGTACGAGCAGGTGTTAAGTTTAAACTCGCCTCGCCATTCCTGAATGATGACTGTGCTTTATGTCGCTGCTGCACCATACTGGGGAATGTCACAGCACATGCACACCTGGCTCACATATCTGAACATGTTTGCAGTTTGGGTTGACTGTGGCTGTATTCTGTGATCCGGCATGTTTGGACCCCCTCCCACTGCACGTTTAGCGTGTACCTGGGCGAAGGTCATGAATACAGAGAAGGATTTTATGTTTCAAAAGGCATCTCTCCAAAATGAAATTACTCCTAATAATGCTGCTTACATAAAGCATACATTTAAATAGCATTTCACTGCTCCCCCTTCCAAAAGCAAAAAATAACATTTTCTAAAATGGCCTAGATATGTTCTGAGCCTGAAATCCAAAATAATTTAATGTATGTCATACTTGGATTAGGAAGCGTGGGATCTGCGGGGGTGGGTTAAATCCATGAATTTGCAGTTGGTGCCAGGAGTGTTTGTTGTTTGGAAGTGGACATAGAATTCTTCAGTAAGCTTTAAAACAGCTGTTGCTGCTGCCACCAGCCCAACGATGTCATATGATTTGAAGGTCAGCTTAGTGGTGACGTTTGGCAAACAAAAGGTGGTTTGAACATAGTTCACTTGGAACAACAACAAAAAAATCCACCCACATGACCATGATCCTATAGTGGAAGCCCAAACACTGCCGGCTCCTGAGAGGCTGGAATGTGACTCAGGAATGTTTGTGCTCTGGCTATTGACTGAGGCATCATACTGAATGTAATTTGTGCAGGTGATTTGACCTTTGTTCACTTTCCAGAAACTCATTCCTCATTACATGAGCTGGCATCATTCATCGGTGCTGCGTGTCGATTTGCGGAATGCTAGGAATTGCATCCATGCCAACTGCAGGGATGTGCATTTGTGCTTGGAGCTGTAAATATTGACTTTACCTCCTGCCCAACCCGGTATCAGTCCATGACGGCGGAGTGGCACTGTTGGCTTTGTGGTTGAGACTCATGCTCAGGACTCAGCAAAATCCTCCAGTCGAAGCGTATATTCACTGACCAAATACGGAGCCGCTTTTAAGAGTCAAGCTAGCGCTTTAGCACTGCGGGCATTTATTTGTGCGAATTGTCCTACTCTGATTGGCTTATTAGCCAATCAAAACTGTTTAGCATTTTTTCAAAATATATAAACAAGAAAGGCCAATGGGGAAACTGCTAACAGTTGGATTTAGCTCAAAGCTTGACTTAACATGCATACTACCTCTCGTTTGTGTTGCACCAGCTTCATATCGTCGAGTTTTTAGTCAAACATTGTGGAGCACGTTCAAATCCGCCACATCCTGAATGATATGCATTAATGAACTAAATTGAACTGGTCGGTCGTGAACAAATTACAGCCTGCCTAGTCGCACCAGTCAAAAAATGCTTTATGAAGAAGATAAAAACATTCATGACTCACTCCAGAGCAGGGGTGTCAAATTCATTTTCATCACGGGCCGCATTGTAGTCGTAGTTTCCCTCGGAGGGCCATTATGACTGTCAATGTCTTCTCTATACATACAGCATAGGCTACACAACAAACTGATGAATAACTAGTTCTGAAATCAGAGACTCGTAAAAACGGTTCAAATAGTTGAAAAAGAAGAACGGTAATAAAAAATTGCTAGCAATAGCTCTCTTCAAAAAGTGAAGACAATTTGTAATTCTAGTAATGACAAAGTTGTTGCGAAATTTGTCTTTGCGGGCCACATAAAATGATGTGGCAGGCCGTATCTGGCCCCCGGGCCTTGAGTTTGACACTTATGGTTCAGAGTATTAGTCACATTTATTTTACAGAAACCAAGACCAATAAAAGTAGCGTTTGGACTAACACCCAAAATCCTTGTTCCCAAATCGTGGGTACGTTAGGATACACAATACAATACATATGCTAACATTAGCTTTGTCTGTTGCTTTGGAGTTTGGATCACTCATTTCAAGTGATGCCTTCGGTCTCGTTTGGTTTTTGTAATTTCTCACTACTAATATTGTAAATGAGTTGTGACAAAACAAGTAGTCACTGAGACAGCACTGTGCAGCGAGGAAGGAGCAATTGAATGTATCAGTAATTCTAACTATAGACCCACTTTCAGTCAGACCGACCCAATTGTTCTTATTTTGTTTTAGTAAAGTATGTTAAAGTACTGAATGCACAACCCGCTTGAGGCTGTGTACCCAAAAACTTGACACACTACTTTACCTCAGTTGGCGGCACAGGCGATAACGAAAGCTGTCGGGTGTACTGTCAATGTTAGTTGTGCAAACACAGCTGAGTTCAAGGAGGAGAATAAGCGAACATGCTGACATTTAACTTAGACCATTGCTAGGGTGCGTTCATTATTCGCTGAAACCGGATCGAGAGAAGTTCTCGCAACGGTCAGACTGGTCTATCCAGTCTTGTCATTGCAAAGATAGTAGTGTTTGTTCACGGGGTTTAGCCAGTACGCGACGGAAAAAGATGGTGATGATCAGGATGTAAACAAGAACGTTTGGATCATGTGGCAAATTGCTGGTGCTGACCCAGGAATGACCTGGTAGTGTTGTAATTACACAACGGAGGGTATTAAAATGAAGGAATGCATACAAGTGGGTCGACATAAGGATCACAAGACGTTGTAATCTGTGAGCCCCCATGACTCGGCCAGCCGTTTGCAGAGCACTGCCGCAGATAAATGCTAAAAAGGACCAGATGCGTCTCCCCTGGAAGCAACGATTCAAAGTCGCACGTAAAGGCGTCAGTTTGCATTTTGACCACAGGAACAAGCTGACAAACCGGTCTGTTGGTTTCACTTTGGCCAGTCCACCTCTTATGTGCGCTTATGTAAATAAATGCGTTGAAACCAGAGTGTTATCTTCACTTCAACTGCCGCTTCATTTAGCCATTAGAGGAAGCTCATTTGTTTGTTCAACTCAACGCAAGAATGAGACTTCCATAACGGCTGGATCTCTGAGCTTCAGTTTTTTTTTTTGCCGTTTCTTTTTGTTATGAGCCCAGTTCTTATCAAATGAGCCTCAACTGCGACTGACATTTTAATTTGGATTATTAATAGTACGAAATATTAGGTGAGGAAATGTACTAAAAAAATGACTAGTGTTTATTTTCACTTAAACGTGTAAGTTTAAGCAGTACCCTAAAAAGAATGACAGATTTTTGAGTAAATCATTTCCTTTTTTATTGCTGTACAGTTAATCAGTATGTACTGAAAACTGCATACCTCACAACAAAACCCTACCAAAACCAAAGTCACCAAATACCAAATGCTTTAAATGAATGAATAATCAAAATTTGTGTTAAAAATGTTTCAGTCTTCAATAAAAAAAAAAAAAAAAGTTAATGCTTGTTTTGGTTAATTTGGGCTTCAGTGATTTAACTGTCGAAGTCAATGTTCAGGGTACTCGCAACGCTGGTAGAAATGAAGAATACTGTTGTGGTTTTGGTCTCAGCGCGCAAGCCTGAACTCGTCTCTTCACGAGTTTCACCATCTGTCAGTCTGACTTGACTTTGTTTCATCCTCACAGCGGGGGAATATCTTCTCATCAAGTCTGCATACAAAATAAAAAAACATCTGAAGCAAGTTTGACCAATTTTGACGTCCTGATAGATGAAACGAATGAGATGAAAAGAAAAACTGAAGACCCACGTCGTCTTCATCACTAAGATCAGACAAATATGAACTGATGATAAGGGCTGTGAATTTTCAACCCATCAGGATCACAAAACTACTCCTATTCTAATATCAGAAGAAGTAACTTTTTTTTCAGTCCCAGGTTAAGTAAAGCATTTGTAAGGGAAGAGCTCGAGCAGCATGACTGAAAGACTGATTTTGGTATTCAACCAAAGTCCCCGAAGACTCCAAGGATTTGAAGCTCTTTGCCAATCCGTATGCATAATTAAGCAAACCCCTCCCCAAGCAAGCAAGCAAGCAAGCAAGCAAGCAAGCAAGCAAGCAAGCAAGCACACGCCCCCGCCTTGCCACAGGGATTTTTATGCAGCCCAGCCTCCCTCTGTTGTCGAATCTATTAGCCCTAAATGAGGCTAACGTTAGTAGCTAACAGTCGCTGACGCACATGCTTCCGTTCTGTCCAAACGCAATATTGCCTGTCTCCATTTATTTCCTGTTCCTGCATGCTTTTCAAAGCCAGGAAACCCTCAAGCTATAGGATTTGTGTGTGTGTCTTCTGCAGTCAACTGAATTGGCTTTGTTGGAAACAGAATATGAAAAAAAAAAAAAAGACTATGTACTCGTGATATTCCCACTGGTCCCTAATGTCCAATGCAATCTGTGAATTTGGAGTTTTTCCTATAGGAAATAATAGAAATTGTAATAACATATTCCGTGAAGCAATTAAAAAACCTTTTCTAAGCAAGGCAAGTGTTTTATTGTTAAAATTGCTTCACTTGAAAATATTCACAAGTTAGTGTGACGTAGTCTTGGTTAACACGTCAGCCTTTCTACTGCAGATTCCTTCCGCATTCCAAAAACATGCATGTTTGCGCGACTCCAACTTCTGGTCATGGAGTACAAGCTCCTCTTGAGTGAGGCAGACACGGCAATGAAAAGACAACGATGCACGGAGTGCTCGACAGGCTGAGCATCTTGGCGCTCCCTGTGGGCACTCTGACCCCTGCCAACTTGTCACTATAGCTCCCAAATCAGCCTTCTCTGAAAATTAGCTTTTCATAGCAGACCCCCTGTGGTTATATCCGTCAACCATAGCGCTGCTTTGGCTTAGTGTAATCATATTCCCACACTAAGCTGTGATTACAGCCCCGTCACGAGCGCTATATAAAGCATAATGGGAAGAAAAAAGATGCACTGATCCAAAACGGACCGTCTGTTATTCATATTAACCTTTCAAGTTCTGCATTCATTAGCAAGCGTTATCTCTCGACCTTCGCTCCAATTAATGAAACTGACTTTACGTAATTCAGTGTTGTTGTTAGTTCAGCCCACAAATTGAAAAACAGAAGCTTATACTGGAACGCATGTAATTCAATTTGTGATCAACCTAATAAGTTGGCCTTGGTGAAGGTCTTTGTTGTACTGAGTGGCATTGTGGTTATTATTGTTTCCCCTGCAGTCTTGTAAATAATATAATCAATTATTTCAATTGACTCACTGTTTGTGTAACGGTTCACTCTGGCTTCCGTGTCGGAAGCAGTATACGATAAGCAGTATAAAAAATGGACGGATCATTTGAGTTGGTGATTTGTATGTGCACACGTGCGCGTGTATGCGCGTACACTCACGTGTGTCAAATGTGAGGAGCAGCAGCTGATGTTTGGTATGTAGCTAATGTCCTACCTTGTCAGCCCCTCTCTGGAACTTTGTTTTGGAAAGTACTCAAGTGTCAATTGAAGGGAAGGCTTTTGTCTTTTATGGCGAACAGGTTTTTCTTCGTGTTGTCTTTATGCAGCTCAGCGACAAGGGTCTTTCTTTTTCTGAGATTGTAGGTTGTGCTCATTATCGCACTTCTTAGGTTACACACATCAAAGTATAAAAAAAAAAAAAAAACAGCAGGTCTTTGCGTTTTTCCATACAGAATGTTCACAGAGACCTGCATGTCGTCAATTGGGGTTGTCATTTGTTCAGAAACACTATACACTCGCATACCAATTTGTTTGAAGAAATGTATACTTTGGAAAAAGTCAAGCTGTAAACACAAAGACTACAGTAGAGTTATGGTGCGCCGTTGTTGTTTTGCTTGCAAAGTATTAAAGCGCTCTGATTCTTTTCTCAAAAACAACTCCTTTCTAACTGTCAAAGGATTTCAATGTCATTTTCAAACACTCATTTTGAAACGTGTTTACTAAAGTTTGTATTCTGGCCCCACAACTCTTATTTGTTAAACAAAACCCCAAATGAAACTTTTACAGTAAACCCCTAATGCCCGTAAATGTCACAAATTTCAAACGCATTTCTTCGGCCTAAATGGTTGAAGTTATTTGAAAGGAGCAAGCGCATTTATTTTGGGAGATATTTGAGACAACTTGGCTAGTGTTGCTCAGGTTAATTCAATACTTTGTCAACAAGCCATAAGTGGGTAACTCTTGAATGGGTTGATTTATTAATTACATCATGTCTTTGAATTGATACTATTGTGTTCTAGTTTTCGTAGATGATATGACAAAGCAGAAAGTATGACCCAGGGTATGGAAAATGTGCTCAAGTGTTTGGAAAATTGTCTGGAAATGTTAGTTTTGGCATCTGATAAATGTATTTAATTATTTCGACACATGAGGTAATCTTGTTCTTCCTCGTGCTTAATAATGTTATGTTCTATATTGTAATTTGCACATCTATTTATATGTCAAAGACATTTGAAAAATAAATGTACTTCTGCTAAAATGGGTCACCACTTAAATATATGGGTCCAGATGAGAAACTTTGATGGAAACCTTGATGAAACTTTCCATCTCCTGTCCTTCAATGCCCTATAGTCCTCACAATGGGGGGATCCAAAAGTAAACCCAAGGAGGCAGCTCCACGCACCATCAGCCTCGATGCCAACCTCAGCTCCGGGGGAGGGCTCGGTGGCCACCACCTGAACTCCATCCAGCAGTCCTTAACTCCCAGTCGGACTATGGACGGCGGCCTCGGTGGCAACCACTCCATGAGTAATAAGGCCGAACTGGCCTTGTTTGGTGGCGTGGACAACAGTAGCCTCAACTCCTCTTCGAATAGAAACACACTAGCAGGTGAGATACCTTTACCCAAAACTGCAGTCACATTCTTTTGCTATCGATTAGTTTGTTTTTGGTCGAGCTTGAAACTGGCGTTTCCGTAGGAAATAATTAAATTCCTACGTTCCTATGAAAAAAGCTTAACATGATCTTAATTTTGAGAAGTATAGGCTACTCCTTTTGAATCATACATCATAGTAAAAGCAAAATATGCAAGTTAATTCATGGCTGCTCGCTGAAGTGAATTATTGTGAGGTATGCTGACAATGTTAATTGCACATCCTCAGGAACTCCCGTCATGCACTCACAAAAGTTTTCTCTCCACACAGGGGGTGTTACGACTTTTGTGGCATTATATGACTACGAGTCTCGAACAGCTTCCGATCTATCGTTCAGAAAGGGAGAACGTCTCCAGATAGTCAACAACACGTAAGGAATATTAATATTGTCACATTTTTGCCAATGTGAGGGGGGGGGGTACATCTCAGAGGGCTTCACAAAATATGTGATTGAAATCATCACAAAGTTGATTCCCAAGAAAATATTTCAGGTTATTTTAACACACCTTCTGATGATTTCACATTTGCTGGGAAGCTTCCTGATGCGGTCCAAAGAGGTTAGGGGGTTCTGTCTGTTTTTAATGGGGGGTGGGGTCGCTTCATGAATCAATAGATGTTTAATGAACCTTGTGCTGCTTAGCCGCTATCTATCTGTTGACCTAGAAGGTGGCGCTAAGTACAGTGGTGAATTATTGCTACATCTGTTCCCCTTGAGAGAAAGACCTGGATCCATATCTGGTCAAGTATGATAATTAACCAAGAGTTCTTAAGATCCTCATTCTCCTCCTCAGAGTATTGTTGCACTCAGTGACCTAGGAGGTTCTCACATTGAGTGTGTGGCACCTAAAGCATGACAAGATTTGTCAATATCCGATTGAAGGTTTTAGGATATTTGCTGCTATGCTTTTCTGCCACTGCTTATAACTGTCGCTTCTCTTTCCGCCCTCAAACCCAAACCCCTTTGTCATCATTTCTCTTCTTCATCCATCACATTTTCCTAGGAGGAAAGTGAACTGCAGGTTTGTGAAGCTGCAATGGAATTATATTCAAGGGTGCTTTCACACAAGTGCCATTTATTCCGGATTAATTAAACTCAAGTACATTTTCCCCCAAGTGCAGACCAAACAAACTGAACAATATACCATGCCAATTCAACGATTGCAAATTGCACTTAGTGAATTTCCACCTCATTTTTAACTCATTCACTGCCATTGACAGCTATAGACGTCAAAGTTCCACTTTTAAGCAGTGAATGGGTTCAAGTCGACAAGGAATAAAACTTGTGTATATTAGCGCTGTTTCATTCCCTTGACAACTTTCTGAGTGAAAGCATCCTGAATGTGCTGCCTGCTGACGTGTTTGCTTGGATTACTCAACGTTTGCATTATAAATTTGTTCAAGCCACATTGGCCCCGCCCCTCGTCTCACGTTTGCCTGAGACTTTTCAGCACTTTTGATGTTCATTCCAGTGCTGCAAAGCTTCAGAGGCTGCTCCCTAATAATGATAAGCATACACATGCATTCCTGTCCCATTGTCATACCCGCATTTGCTCATATTCTCCTATTGTGTACAAATTAGGGATGGGCATTTAGAAACATTTCCATCAATTTTTTTCAATGATTTTTATGTTCATTGTTTAACATAAACGATGCATTAGACCACCTGTCATGGAAACGAGGAAAACACATCATGAAGTGATTTCATGAAATAACGTCTCAATGTGAATTTTAAAAAAAAATCTTAACTGAATTCACCTTTTTATAGCTATACAGGGTTTAAAAAAAATTGGTTCAGAAACCCAGTAAAATAAGTATAATTGTGTGCTTTGTTTTTTGTGTAAAACTACATTTAAATAGTCATTGCTAAAAGCGTTTTGTAACTAGCTGCTCCTTGGGCTTCAATAAACACCTCTGAAATGACAAATTTATTATTTTAATTATTTTGGAGTATAAATAATCTTCCCATTTTCATTCCATAAAATAGTTCCACAAATGCTATTGTTTGCTCATGGTCACAAGACTGATATTTATAGTATGCTAGTTTTTTTCTTTAATTTATTTATTTTTATTTTTTAGTATTGTCGTTTCTGATTTCCCACTGATGGAAGCATGACTTAATAGACTAGTCAGATGCAGCTCATTCGATTGTGGCACTATTTTTTATTTTTATTTTTTTATTTAGCAACTGGAAAAAATTTAGAGCGTCTCACTGCTGAGTTATTTTTAGAATAGTCCTGCGAGGATTCATTTGGTCCTTGAGAGCAACCTCGTGCCAACCTGCACCATGCCGAGGCTTCACCCACATGGTCTAAGCATAACAAATATTTCAAGCTGTGTATTAGCCATTACGGAAACAATGTTTAAAAACATATTGTTTTCCTTCAACTATTTCTACAACTATGTCAAGAAAATTGGTTATTGCTCAATTGCTTCTGCATGTTGTGACCCAGCAACATAAACCGGTTGATTCAAAAGAAATAGTAGATTGATACAATTCCACACTGACAGAATATACTAGATCTACTGTGTTTACCATGCCCATCCCTGCTGGTGCGCAATAATTTCCATTTGACCATCCCAAATATTCCCACTGTCCAAGTTGTGTGTACTTTTGTACCTCATGTCACTTGTGTTGTCATTTCAGAGAGGGCGACTGGTGGCTGGCACGCTCCCTGGCCACCGGAGAGAGCGGATATATTCCCAGCAATTACGTTGCTCCGTCCGACTCCATCCAAGCAGAAGAGTATAGCATTTTTCTCTTGGTTTAAGCTTCACTTTTCTATTTCCTGCATGTCAACCTGGTTCTCATTAGCACTAAGGCATCTTTGTTAATAATTTACTAAATGGAAAGACGTTGACAAGCCTGGCTACTGACTAGCTTTGCTTATTATGAAGGATGGTCCTTGGACCTGGACCACATGACTGGAGTCACATCATTAAAAGTCAAACTAAAAAGTCAGAACACGAACCTAAGAACCTATTTTTTGTAATTTATGATTGAGTAATCATCTCCTCCATACTTGCATGTCAAACTATTTCTTTTTGCAAGGTACCGAGACTCCACCTACTAATGCAGCACCACTAAAGGGTGGGGGGGGGACTTTCAAAAAGAGAATAACATTTTCTTTAACTTTTACTTTCTGTGGAATGTGTCCCCATTCATTTGTCTGTACAATACGTTTCCTTCTTCCTTTCATTCTCACCAAGAGGGAATGATCAGTGTTGATATGCTTAACTAACCTTCTTAAACGTCTCTTTGTCTCACCTTTTGCCTTCCTTCTTCTGCAGTCATCTCTCACTGACTGCAGAGTCCAGGTAAGCGGCTCTTGTCATGGCATTGTGTGTGCATGCATGTTGCCTTCTTCTTATCTTTAACACCAACTCACTTGGCCTTCACCAACCAACTCTCTTCTTGTGTTTTTTTTTCAAACCAGGTGGTATTTTGGCAAGATAACCCGCCGTGACTCGGAGAGACTGCTGCTCAGTTTGGAGAATAGGAGAGGAACATTCCTGGTGAGAGAAAGCGAAACCACCAAAGGTGAGTTTGCAATATGTGCAATTGGAACTGGAGGAACGTAACTCACAGTACAAACTAAATCTTAATACAGTTTAAGCTAAGGTCAAACACAGTCTGTTAGGATGCTTAACTGTACAGACATTTATAGATTGTATTTGAAACTTAATAGCTTTAATATCAACACTAGTACAGATTGCAATTTTCAGGAAGTGGTGAGCTAAACGCTGTGTGTCTTGACGCCTGTCATAGTTTACCCACCACCCAAAAATGTACGCCTCGTGGGTAATTTAAAACGTGACACTGTAGTGTAGGAGTGAACCCGCTTCACACATGTATTGGCCAACAGTCAAGAATTGGATAGGTTTTCGTGCCTTTCTCAGCGGTGGTCGGGAAGTAAAGTGACACCTCTCCCTCCCATAACCATTTTTTTTTTGTTGACAGCAGGTCCAGAAAATGTTTGGAATTGCTTTTATATTTGGATATCCAAACTACCTACCCACCCATTGAAGTGTGAATTCACCCAACCAGTATTTTTTTGGGGGGGGCTGCCTATTTCTCCAAATTTGTCTTTAAACAAACTCTTCAGATCTTGGCAGCTCAAAACTGGTCACCATGTTAATGCAAAGCTACAGTGAGTATAGTACTGTGCTCACCTTGCAGATTTATTGATGACAGGCATTATCAGGAAATGGTTAGATTCATTGGAATTTAAACCATAATGTCATTTGTAAGGACAAAAATAAAACACCATCCAATGAATTGTAGCTCTTTATATAGCCGCATTATTTTTCATCTTTTCAAGTTTATGCGGATCCGCTTAAATTCCACGACACGTCTCTCCAGACATGTTTGAACAAGAAGGATGATAGATAAAGCTTTTTTTTCCTCAGCTGTGCGGGCCTAACTCGGGCAGATGGGATAAGGTCCGATGTTGAAAGATACTTCCGATAGGCCGCATTCTCCCTTCGGGTTCAGCTGTTTATGTATTTGTGTGTCCTATTTTTGGTGATTAGGCCCTGTTTCAAATGAGAAACAGGGACAGTTTAGGGAAGTCAGAGGGGAAAAATGACTGTGAGAAGGAGCAATGTGGAGGTCCTGGCTGGCTGGGTAAGACAGACAGAATTAGGTCAGTGTGGAGATGAGGCCTGTTTAACCACGGGCCATTATCGCCCACTTTATACATGTGAAGAAGGTGGGGGGCATTACCGGGGGCTGGGGGGGGGGGGGGGGGGGGGGCTGTCATTCAGACATTTCACTTGATTGAGATTGCCCTCTGGTGGTATAAACACCGCATTGCATGTGATATTCACCGTGGACGCACACTATGGCTCTCTCAATTTCTTTCTATCTGTCTTTCTATTGGTCTCTATCTCTCTCTAGGATTATTTCTTTGCGGGGTACCAAAGAATATCCCAGGGTTTCCGCAAAATAAATCCTTTTTATTTCCTCACAAACCTTGGAAAAAAATCTACAAAAAAAACACTGATGAAGATTCTTATATGTTCTGGGGGGATATGTGGAAATGTTGAAAAAAAATTCCCATAAAAATCTGAAAATTCCCAACGTTAATTATATGGACTGGCACTTGACGGGGTCCAAGCATAATTCAGTGGAATAATTTCTGAACTACAAAGTGCACCTAATAAAGCCGCAACAACACCTCAACCACTGGACACCCACCAGTGATGTAATTTCCAAAATGGCTGACAGAAAAAGGCTTTAATACTTTATGACTGCCTGTCACATCGTATCACATGGTGCAACAGCATCGCGTTGCTTCATTTAGCTGTTTTTACTCAAACGAGTGAAAGTGTTTGTAAATGTTGTTAGTTTTGATATGTGTGGTGTTTCTCTGCACAGGTGCCTATTGTTTATCTGTGCTGGACTACGACAACACCAAGGGGCTGAATGTGAAACACTACAAGATCAGGAAGTTGGACAGTGGCGGCTTTTACATCACATCCCGCACGCAGTTTAGCACTCTGCAGCAGCTCGTCAATCATTATCGCAGTGAGTCAATTAGCATGATTGAATCCTCATGACTTTTAATATTACATAGGTAGATATAGTGCAAATGTTCAACCAATATTCACAATTGTTATTACTTGTCAAAGCAAGATTATTATTAATTTTAATGACTGTGTATTTACCAGTGTGCCATCACTGATACTGTTTGTTGTCTCTTGCGTCTCCAGAGCACGCTGATGGGCTTTGCCACAGTCTGACAGACATTTGCCCAGTGCTGAAGCCTCAAACTCAGGGTTTATCCAAGGATGCCTGGGAGATCCCCAGAGAGTCTCTTCGTCTAGACCTCAAGCTTGGACAGGGCTGCTTTGGAGAGGTTTGGATGGGTGAGCATGGCTTTTCATCTAATCCGATTTTACCACAGAACCAAAGACTATGAAAAAAAATCTGGTAATTTAATGACTTGACACGGTGATCACTGTCCTATTTCATCTTATGGGTTGCCTGCTTGAACTTGTCCTCTATTAGGAACATGGAACGGTACAACCCGAGTGGCAATCAAGACTCTGAAACCTGGCACTATGTCCCCGGAGGCCTTCCTGCAGGAGGCCCAGGTCATGAAGAAACTGAGGCACGAGAAGCTAGTCCAGCTTTACGCCGTGGTGTCAGAGGAGCCCATCTACATCGTCACCGAATATATGGAAAAAGGTTTGCATGGATGTTGGTTGATTACTTATGCAATGTCTCGTCATGCTTCACAATAACATTGAGTTAGTTTTCTGCCTTCGTCTGATCTGTTTAGTTTCTGCAAAACAAAACAAAAAAAGCTATGGGCCTCCTGCCTTGTCTGTAACTGACATTTATCTAAGCTTTATTGCGGTTTGGGCTTGTCTTGCAGAAACACTTGATTCTTCAGATTCAACATTTTGAATGACTGGTGCCAAAATGCTAACTTGTATACTACAAAGGAAATTAATCTTAACCAGTGTTGTAACGCTATGTCACTTTCCGTGTACCTGTCGACAGGTAGCTTACTGGATTTCCTCAAAGGTGAAATGGGCAAGATGCTGCGACTCCCTCAGCTGGTTGACATGGCATCACAGGTCAGTGGAAATAATTTAGCCGTATCCTTTTTTGTCTGTGTGCTTTATCAGATTTAGGGCTATACAAATAAACTTGACTTGACTTGACTATTGTGGAAATGAATGGAAGTGTATGTCAGCCACAAATAGTTGTCACTTGCCTTTTCATGTAATTTTTGCATCATCATTCAAAGGACAGACGATGTAATGGTCAAGTGACGGATATCAAATCGTATACAATTAGAGAATGCATGACGAGATACAATGTGGTCATCTACGACCGTATATTTGTAGGAAGACTGTTTTGATTTGGTATCTGGTTCTTCTTCTTGGTCAGATTGCTTCAGGGATGGCTTATGTGGAGAGGATGAACTACGTGCACAGAGACCTGAGAGCTGCCAACATCCTAGTGGGAGATAACCTGGTTTGTAAAGTGGCTGATTTTGGCCTGGCTCGCCTCATCGAGGATAACGAATACACAGCCAGACAAGGTCAGCAAGATTTCGACCTCCATCTCAAATCTCCCCATTGGGGATACAGGCATTCATTTATTCATGTGAGCCGTGGCTGTGTGGACTTGTTGCGCAGGAGCCAAGTTCCCCATCAAGTGGACGGCTCCCGAGGCGGCTCACTACGGTCGCTTCACCATTAAATCTGACGTTTGGTCATTCGGGATCCTGCTGACCGAACTGGCCACCAAAGGAAGAGTCCCATATCCAGGCAAGACATCTTTATTTAGGTCGTGGTTTTTCAATTTGCTCTTCTTAACAGTGGTACCACTGAGTTATGTTGGAAAAAAAGCCCAACACAGCTTAAAGCAATTGAAAGAGCAGACTGAGTCAGCAAAAGATTTCTCTCCGGTCGTGTCTTCGAAAAGGTGCCAAATTTACCTCGCTCTCTTCCAGGTATGGTGAACCGGGAGGTTCTGGACCAGGTGGAGCGTGGTTACAGGATGCCGTGTCCAGCAGAGTGCCCGGAATCAATGCACGAGCTGATGCTGACATGCTGGAGGAAAGAGCCCGAGGAGAGACCTACCTTTGAGTACCTGCAGGGCTTCCTGGAGGATTATTTCACCTCCACTGAGCCTCAGTACCAGCCCGGAGAGAACTTGTGAGGCAGCGCGCACGTGAAAAACGTCAAACCGGCCTCAATGGCAGCAACATTTCAGTCCAATCAGCAGCAACTTCAGGTCTTGTCCAAAGCGACTGCCTCGCAGACCGCCGTGTTCCCCAAGGAGGAATTCATTTGTGCTCTTTGCTCATATACCAGTTTTTTTTGCGTCATCCCGGATGCTTGGCCTCTTTTCTCAAGCTGGAGATGTTGACACAAAATAAACATTGCAAAGTGGCACCGAGACTGTTTTCCTCAAATCCCTGTTGAACACTGGCTTGTAGTCTTCCATTTTTAATTCTGATCAACAGACCGCCATCAGCGGGATGAGTTCAGTTGCAAAAAAAAAAAAAAAAATTACTTTCTTGTACAATTTATTTTCGGGTGTGGCTGACACCCTGCGACTGGAGGCAAAGTCTGTCTCAAATTAGTTTAAACAAATGGCTACTGATAAAAATTCATCTCAGGATGGAGAGGAACAGAATTTTGCAGCAAAAACATTTGTGCCAATGACATTTTTCTACTTTCGTCCACTGTGCAAAGGTACTAAAATGACTCTTTTCACATGATTAAAATGTACCAACTTCTAGCATTTCAATCAAAAACAGAAGCATATTAATTCACGTTTCCCTATTTTTGAGACCCCCCTTCCATTTTGTGTGCTTTTCTAGCACAACCATACACTGTAACTAATGACCCTCATGATTATGTGTTTGTGCCTCCGATTAGCTTGTAGGTAAACTTCCCAAACATGTCATGCATGGCAAATTATTTGGTTTCTTAATTAAATGTAAATATTATGACTGTTTATAATTTGTATATACAGCATACATATATATCTTTATAATTTATTTCATTTAAAAGAACAACATTATTGCAGCAAATCTGGGCCACACGGAAAAGAAAACATTAATTTCAAAAGAACAGAGACATAATTTGGTAGCTGCAAGAATGATTTTTCTTAACAAAAGAAAATGTTACGATTGGAACGCATTCACACTGTTGTGAGAAAAGTCAATCTTGGAGTAATGGTCTTAACATACGAGTCATATATTTTGTTGTAATACTGGAACTTTAGTGCTCATATTACAATTTTATTCTCATAATATTACGACTATTCTTGTGACATAGCATCTCTTCTGTAATTTTATTCAATTTTTCTTTTCACTGTGGCCATCTGATGCTCCTTCATACATAATCTTTAATCTTTGCTGAATTTTTCTGAATTATATTACATCTGATGATATGCTTACTATGAAAACATTTTTGCGTTACGCATATGATTATTTACGCATGTATCCAGTGTCTGTGAAACCTTTATTGGTTGTTTTGGGAGACAAAAAAAAACCCCATCTGTACTAATCCACCAGCCGTCCATGTTTACATGTTGATTGTTGGCAGTCATTCTGTTGGAGCATGAGCAGGTGGGTCGTCATTCAAAGGTACGCTCGATTGATGTAGCAACACAAAGATTGATTGCTTCGAAAAGCAAAAATGTTGAAATATACATGCACAAAAAAGGGCCATATTGCAAGTATGCTGCCTTGTCAAAAAGCCAAGGACAGTTCCTGTGGGATTCTGTTGGTCTTTACTTCGACTATGCAGATGTTGTTTTTTTTATATATAAATTGGTGATTCCGCAGCAGTACATACTATTTTCTACAGTATTCAAAGGGAATGATGAGATTATAGCTTTTTGATAACTCCTCCTGAATATTGTTCCGATTTTAGTAATTTGCTCGAATTAAAAAAAAAAAATTAATACATATTTTGTTTCCAGACTGAATTGTTTTTGTGTGATTTGAGCGTAACAATGCCATTTACATCATGCACTGGAAATGTATAATATGGACATTTTTTTTTCCTTTCTATACTTGTAAATAATTGTCTTCTGAGATACAACGTTCATTCAATAGAATTACTACAAATAAGATGAAAATTGCAGGAAAATCAAGAAAACCCGAACGCATCCATCCGCTCCTGCTCCGGCCTTCTGAAATGATCTGCTTCTGCCTGTCACCGGGCCTTACTGTACATGCTTTGGCCACACGGTGTCGCTATTTGCCCAACCGAAGCGTCAAGCGCCCGCCGAGCCTGTAGGCGGACCAGTGCGAAGCTGCGCAGTGGCAGGCAAGCAGCATCGTCCAAGCCGACATCAGATGCAGACAACAACAGTATCAGGTCGGGAGGGAGTCGCGTTCGTGTTCTCCTGCGTGCGATGGATGTTGTTTAAGGGGTGGAAACAGCAGCACCCTGCAATATACCTCCAAGTTTCAGCCCCATGAAGGAGCTCCGTCCCGGCTGAGTTTGGGAGATGGGAGTACTAAACATTGCAGACCAGGTACGCCGACGAGGGGTGCCGTCTATGTGCTGGGAAGCTGATCTGCGCATCACGGCGCTCACCCAATAGACCGATTTATTTGTAATCCTGTGTACAAACGTCCTATCCTTCCATTTAGATTAATGGCGGGATTGTACGTATCATGGCGATATTATCTGCGTTGGGTAATTTCCGCAGTGATGTTTGCGTTCCTGCTCATTAGCTCACGGCTAACAGAATCCGCTCGACTTGCCGAGTAAATAGCCCAGGCGGACTGTAGTGTAGGCCTCTATGGGGGATTCGTCTATTTGCTGGGATTCTCTTCCATCTTAATTAGCTGCGATATCTCATGAAAGGTCGCTTAGAATTTAATGGCTCATATAAAGCAAAGGCAAATGAATGCATGGACAATCGATTTATCCGTGTTGGATGGAAAGCGGTTCAATGCACCGTTACCGATTCGATAGAAAAACCGTATGGTGCCGATAGAGCGAACTTGGGGTGTAACTCTAAATGTATATCTCAAGAATATAGACTAGCAAATTAATAAGATGAGAACTACTGTAAATAAGACTAAATTATGTTATGCGAATAGGGCTCAAGGTAACCTTAACCATCCCGCCCCACCTTCATCCCAGTAAATATGTTGCGTTTTGTGTTTCAGCCTCCTCTGGTCCAGGCCATCTTCAATCGTAATGCTGAAGAAGTCCAACTATTATTGCACAATAAGGAGGATGTCAATGCACTGGTATGTGTAATCAGCTGCAGATATTGTCATTTAACACATGATTCTCATAAACGTGTTTTTTTTTTTTTTCTTGTCTCAAATTGAACAGGACCAAGAGCGGCGTACGCCTCTTCATGCTGCTGCATGCATGGGTGATGTTCATATCATGGACCTCCTCATTGAATCAGGTCAGATGATTGCCTTGTTTTACTTCATTAACTAATACAGTCCATCCCCTATAGGGAGGGGGGATATGTTTGAAACCTCCCCACCATGGGTGAAAATCCACTTAGTGACCACATATTTTGTTTGCTCTGGTGTGTGGGCGTCAGAGTAGATTTTTCGAATTTACTGTAACTAGAATCTGAAAGGTAGAATCATCATCAGTTGTTGCACCTTTTGCTATGGTAGATCAAAATCCCTGTTGCAGGGGACACTACATACTAGCAGGCATGGCAGATGCATCACACACTCATTGCCATGATGTTTTTGTGTATGAGCTCTTATTCTTCTGCCATTTCTTCTTCTACTTTGGTGGTTGGCATATACTTTTGGTGCTTGACTGTCACCAGCGAATGCACATAAAGTCAGCATGATGAGCGAACAGGGATTTTGGGTGCAAGCAAATTAAAAGCGCCATCTCATGCGAAATCAACTTTTTAGCCTTTAGGCAGTTTGAAATGCGAAACCAAAAAACACCACTCATCTCTGACAATTTCTGCTCATTCCTACTCTCTAAACTGCAACCCCGCCCGATCTAAGAAAACGACCGGGGGCCAGCCCCGTATCGCCCCTTCAGACTAAACCCATGCCCAGTTTCTCATAAGAGCTTTCCCTGGAATTTGAGTCGACGAGCGGCTGTTCTGATTTTGGTGCATCAAATAAATTACTAAATGCTTTCACGCACCCTCTGCATTCTGCTTAAGTGCTAGTAGTTGCGGTTTGGTGCATTGAATTTTTTTTTATGACGTTTTGAGATATCCTGCTTCGTCTCAGGTCATTGAATGTGCTTGGAGTCTAGCAACGAGTGTGAGTTGCGGAACCAGCCAAATCAGGGGAAAAAAAAGTGACTTATCTGAAAATATATAGTGTATGAGGACACTGTTAAAGATCTGTGTGGTTTTACATGTCAACAAAGATCCATTCACAAAGTCTTCAACGAACCTAACATGACATGTTTTTGGCATACGAGAGGAAATACCCAACCAAGCATCAGGACAACATGCAAACAGCATAGCCATAGTGAATAAAATCTTCCCCAGTCTGTGGCCATCAGAATTTATTTCTTTCTTAAATTGTGCAACTATGTTTGAAGTAACATTTGAATATTGAATCATTGTTTAACCTCAATATAATTGATCTTTGTCTTCTCAGGTGCCAATGTGAACGCTAAAGATCATATATGGCTCACTCCCTTGCACAGGGCAGCGGCTTCCAGGAACGAAGTAAGCAACAAGCTTCATTTTGATTTCATACAATATGTGTATTACAAATGTGCAGTGAATAAAATAGCTGCATTATGTTACTCTAATAAATAATGGCAGCAAGAACACTGCACGTTCAGGTAGGAGGAAATAGACAACGCAAACTGTCAACTCACGGAAATACAGCACAGGGTTCCTTTGGTGTCTACAGAGGGCCGTGGGTTTGTTGCTGAGGCGCGGTGCAGAGGCCAATGCCCGAGACAAGTTATGGCAGACGGCGCTGCACGTGGCGGCCGCCAACCGGGCCACGCGCTGCGCTGAGGCTTTGCTGGGCCAGCTGAGCAACCTGAACATGGCGGATCGCACCGGCAGAACTGCACTGCATCATGCCGCTCAGAGCGGCTTTCAGGAGGTGAGGCGCGCATTCTGAGAGCTCGTCGCAAGCAATGCTCCGAGAAATGACCGGGGGAATCTCTGCTAGATGGTGAAGCTGCTGCTGAATAAGGGAGCCAACTTGAGTGCCATTGATAAGAAAGAGCGACAGCCCATCCACTCCGCTGCTTACTTGGGTAAATTACGATCATCTTAAATGTTGTGCTGATAGTGTGAGCCAAGTCGCATGTGTTTCATTTGTTTGTCAGGCATCATCAGTCTTTCACTGTACAGGAAACAAAACGAGGGTTTTTCCTTGTAGGAATTTTGCCTCGATCAATAGCGAACCTACAAAAAAAAAAAAAAAGATTTTCAAAACAGAAAAGTGCCCCCCTTATTTCTTCTGAAATCAAATTTCTTCCCTCTATGCACCTCTAACTTAGTAGGCTAACTCTGCTCACTTGATTGCTGTTCCTGACTTATTTTTACACTCATTTAACAGCCCCAAGCTTAAACGAGCTTCCTAACTGGCTGTCACGTAATGATCGGATCAGCCAAACTATTGACTACACACCAGGATTTGTGATTGTCAGTAATTAACACAACCGTTTTCTGAGCAGATTTGGGAGGGAGAGTCTCGACTCACTTTTAAAGACTTTTTTTTTAAATTGCTGGCAAATGATGGTTGTGCCAGATTATCGATAGTTGTGTGCCTCGGTTCTCTGATTGCCGATGTGATGTGGTGCAGGCCATGTGGAGGTTGTGAAGCTGCTGGTGTCACGTGGCGCTGACAAGAGCAGCAAGGACAAGCAGGGCTACACGCCTCTCCATGCTGCAGCCGCGAGTGGCCACATCGAAATTGTAAAATACCTGCTGAGGATGGGGACAGAGGTAAGAGAACCAACTGTGGTTCACGCGTGTGTGTATGTTCATATCAATTTAACTCTTTCCATTTTGGAAATTTCCTTCCTTCTCAGATTGACGAGCCCAACGGATTCGGGAACACGGCGCTCCACATGGCGTGCTACATGGGACAGGAGGCCGTGGCTACCGAGCTGGTCAACCACGGGGCCAACGTCAACCAGCCCAATAGATGTGGCTACACGCCGCTGCACCTAGCTGCTGTCTCCACCAACGGCGCCCTCTGTCTGGAGTTGCTGGTCAACAACGGGGCAGATGTCAACCAGCAAGTTAGTGTTGTTTGAGACACGTTATGCAACGTTGCACTATATGACACTGTTGCTACCAGTCTTAATGAAAGCTTTCTGACCTTCTGTCAAAACGCACAAGAGATAAATGATAACGAGCCTTTTTTTTCCTGGCTCATTCCCAGCAGCTCATGAATTAAGATTGTCTTCTGGTTTCTGAACTCAACGTGCCGTTGTTCTCTACAACAGAGCAAAGAAGGGAAGAGCCCCCTGCACATGGCAGCCATTCATGGACGCTTCACACGCTCTCAGATCCTCATCCAGAACGGTAACTACCACTCCGCCATTCATTTGGGGGACAGAGAGAAGACAGTTCTCACGCACATCCCCAAAAAAATCGAGTCCTGTATTTTTTCTATCTGCAACAAACAAAACAATCATTTTTGAGGTACTGAAATGTTTGCGTAAAACATGAATAGAACACCAAATACCAATCATGCAAAGGCAGAAAAGTCTTCATTTGAGTCAGCACTAAATGGTTTACTGTCAAAGATTCACACTTTGCGTTTGTATAAAAATACACTTGTTATTCATGTAGAAATGAAAGAAAGCAAGGATTACTAAAGTAAGGGGGCAACCTCCTTATTGTGCACACTGTGTCATGGGTTCCTCCACCAAATTAGCGTGCAACTCCTTTTGTCATTTCAGGTGGCGAAATCGATTGTGTGGATAGATATGGCAATACTCCTCTCCATGTCGCTGCTAAGTTCGGCCATGAACTGCTGATCAGCACTCTAATGACCAACGGAGCAGACACGGCCAGGTAGCAACGACATTATCGCATAAAACAAAGTAGCTGTCCAATGGTGTCATTTAGTTCAGTGACTTAATTTTGTAAACCGATAAAAGATTTAGAGAACAATTAGAGAATTGTGTTTAAAAGTTGTTCTGTTTTTTCTGTCCTTTTTCAGACGTGGGATCCATGGAATGTTCCCCTTGCACTTAGCTGTGCTTTACGGGTTTTCAGACTGTTGTCGCAAGTTACTCTCCTCAGGTTTGTGATGGAAAATATCGCATGCCACGAGGGTGGCGCGTGTTTGGGATTGACTCATGAACCCGTCCTTCTGCACAGGTCAGCTGTACAGCATCGTCTCCTCCATGAGCAAGGAGCACGTGCTGTCGGCAGGGTTTGACATTAACACCCCTGACAACTTTGGAAGGACCTGTCTACACGCTGCTGCCTCTGGAGGGTAAGAAAGTGCTGTTGGCAAATAAATAAACGGTCACTTATTCAAAGCAAAAGGGCCAACGTGTGCTCCTATGTGGTCTCGTAATGAATTTGCCGCATGCTGAAATATCATATTCACTGTCTTTGCTGTATTATTATAACAAAGATTTAGCAAGAGTTCAAAACTAATGACCATAAAAGTGGAGTCAAACAGCAGGTTCAGCTCCTGGAGAAGGCTGCAGATCTTATTGTTCTCTTCTTTTATGTTGATTTTACTGTCTTCATGAGATGGGTGGATGAGCAAGCCCCCTGGTGGTGTTATCACATTTTGTATGCATGAGGTGCAAATAGTTCACCTTCTTTGATCTGCGTCCCTGCAAACAAACACATCCTGCCATGAAACAGATGGTCCGACCTCCGCCATCTTTTACGACCTGTGACAACGCCTTTACAACCTTTCTGAATACGTGGAATTTTCATTGACCCCGTAAAATTGTAACTTCAAAAGGCTACACTTTTCATGCAAGGTCAACTGCAGTACGTTGATCGGTAAATACTGCTAAGCTGCACTTAATTAAAAAAAGAAAACGGTTCACATAAAAGTCTCATACTGGATATTACAATGATGTTGGGAAGTAAAATGTCCAGGAGTTTGTCCAGTTATGAATGAACAGCTTGAAGCAATGACCGGAGACTGAGGATGTGGTAATATTCACATCATTCCTCACTGCCACTATTTTTTAGTGCCAAGCATGAATTGGACTTCAATCTGTCATCAACTGGATTTTTCCACATCTGCTCATGTTTGTTATTCCAGCCCCCCCCCCCTTTTTTTGTGTGTGTGTGTGTGTGTGTGTGTGTGTGTGTGTGTGTGTGTGTGTGTGAACGCAAACTAACTTGTTATCCATTGTTGTGTTTCTTTGCAGAAATGTTGAATGTTTGAACTTGCTCTTAAGTAGTGGCACGGACTTGAACAGGAGGGACTTAATGGGAAGGTGAGCATTTGCACTGAATTCAATTAGATGTTGACAATATTCCTATGCTACTGTGTTGTCTTATATCTGTCAAATAGGACTACATGACCCATTTTTTTTTTGCTTTCTCACTACCAGGACACCATTACACTATGCGGCTGCTAATGGGAGGTACCAGTGCACTGTGACCCTGGTGAGCGCTGGTGCCGAGATCAACGAGCCTGACCAAACGGGCTGCACCCCCCTGCACTACTCTGCAGCCTCGCAAGCCTTCAGCAGGTGAGAAACCAGTGTGAGGTAACACCAAAGAACTTAAGAAACAAATATTTGTCCATTTGTTCTCTTCAGAGGTGATGGACATTTTTATGGGAACCATCAGCATGATGAAGAAGAGGTGAAGGAGTCATACTTGTGAGTTTTTACTACTTATATCTGGTCAACTATATTTGGCCTTGTGTCAGTCCGACCGTGACTGAAGGATCCATGTGTCTTTCCTCTGTACAAACAGTTGCTTGGAGCATCTTCTGGATAATGGCGCCGATCCCTCGATGGTCAACGCTAAGGGTTACAGCGCTGTTCACTATGCAGCTTATCATGGCAACACACAGAACCTGGAGCTGGTAAGTGCACCTTTTTCTTGTGTGTTTAAAAGAGCTGAACCATCACTGCTTCAAGTTGGACCAACATTTGGGATGAAAAAAAAAATCACTTCAAAAAATCCTAATGACTTAAAGGTCAATTTGAATCTCGACTATTGTATTTGAATTTTTGAGTTCATACAGTATATGTCTATGTATGTTTTAGCTCCTGGAGATGTCCTTTAATGCACTTGGAGACATAGAAAGCAGTATTCCCGTCAGTCCGCTGCATCTTGCTGTGAGTAACTTTCAACATTCCCTCTACTTGGGCTCATGGCGTCTGAACTAGAATAATAAAAAAAATCCCTTTCCCTCATGTGTAGGCTGACAGGGGTCACTGGCAGGCGCTGCGTGTGCTGACTGAGACGGCTGCCTATGTGGATATGCAAGATGCTGCTGGGCGCTCTGTGCTCTACCTGGCTGCCCAGAAAGGCTACGCCCACTGCGTGGAGGTGCTCTTGGCCCAGGGAGCCTCATGTCTCCTTAACGACAACCGCCTCATTTGGACCCCGATTCACGTTGCAGGTACGAGAGTTCGCTGCATGTCATATCAGTCTCTCAGAATGTCAGCCAGATAGTCACTGCCGGACATAAACAGCCTCCGTAAGGCCGGGAAAATAAAAATATTCTTAGATATAATCAATTTTATCTTAGCAATCTACTGCCACCGCCGTATTAATAGTAATTAATAATTAAAAGCAGCAAAAAAAGCAACCTTTTTTTTTTATTTCCATCTCTGTGTCTGATATTTGGCCGTTTGCTGTTGACTGAAAATGACATCACCAAACGTTTCAAACCAGTGAGCCACAATTGGTCATTATCTGAGCAACTGTGACGCCTCTGTTATTTTCACTCAACAAGTGACAAATTAGCCGCTCCCGGTAATAGATGAAAATACTATGTGGAGTCTGCTGCTTAATTCTATCCACAAATTATTTTAAATAACAATTGGCCTTTTTTCCCCTCTCCAAAATTTGAAATTCCTTTCTTTGCGATTCCATATTTTTTTTGCCGGTTGCTGTATTAGCCATTGCTTTTGAGCTCTTGTTTGTAAAATTGGATGTTTGTATCTCTCCAGCTGCGCATGGTCATTCAGATTGCCTGCACAAGATGATCGAATGTGGGGAGGAGGGTGACCTCACCAACGTTGCGGACAAGTTTGGCCAGTAAGTGCTTCTGTGACGTCACGCTTCCTTGTCATCAATGAACCATCCTCCCTTTGCTTTACTCGTGGTGCACTGCAGGACTCCTCTCATGCTCGCCGTTCTCGGGGGTTACACCGACTGCGTTCGCTTCCTGTTGGCGAAGGAGGCAGCGCCAGATGCCAAGGATAAGAGAGGCAGCACAGCATTGCACAGAGGGGTAAGTTGGGACTATAAGTTCCAACTTTGTTTTCTCTTGGACTCAAATTCATTTTGCTGAAGTGTTACATGTGCATATTTTTAAATGAAAGCCTCACATAGTGAATGATTAGTTCAGCAGATACCAAATGTTTTCTGTTTTAGATACATATTTGTCATATTGTATATTCATTGAAAGCTGGCACTTGCCAATGGAACATCTAGGTCAGAACTAAAGTCATAAACCACACTTGAACAAATACAGCTTTATTTTGCTGTAAATTGAGACTGGAACAGAATTGGTTGTTCTTTGTGAAGTTATCTGCAAACAACTAGCGCAATTTTGCCAGTGTGGCCAGGACAATCTGCTTTCTCATTGATAGATAATACGGCACAGAATTTGTGGCGCCTCGAAACAAACCTAAATGATCACTTTTGGATCTAAATTGACCTCGTGGCTGTTGGACTTTATTGGTGCCACTGTCCCAACTTGGTTTTGGTTGACAGTCTCACCCTTGCGGGTGGTGTGTGTGTTTTAGGCGTTGCTGGGCCACAATGAGTGTGTAGCAGCATTGCTGGAGCACAAAGCCTCAGCGCTGTGTCGGGACTCCCTGGGTCGGACGCCGCTGCACTACGCCGCCTCCAGGGGCCACGCCGAGATTTTGGCCAATCTGGTGCAAGCGGCTACACCCACTATGGAGCCGCAAGACAAACTGCTGGACAACAAACAATACACCCCGCTGCACTGGGCTGCGTACAAAGGTTTGACTTCAAGCCACTTGACATTACTCGACCACAATTTAAGATTGTATTACATCACTTTTCATGTCCTAATTTTTAGGGCATGAAGACTGTTTGGAGGTTTTACTTGAATTCAAAACATTTATCCATGGAGAGGGAAACCCTTTCACTCCACTGCACTGTGCTCTGTGAGTATTCAGTTTGTCTGTGCGAAAAACGGTTGGTTTTTGTGTTGCTGCATGCTTAACGTTTGTTAACGAGCAGTTGGATGAAGAATGAAGAAAAACGTGTTCCGATTGAGCGTTACGTTACGTCCTGATTTCAACCCGATTGACATGCTGTGTGGCATGACCTCAAGGGACCTATTTACACTAGACACCCTAAGAATCTGCACATTTTTATGTAAAGAAGAATAGACCAAAATTCGCCTGATGGTTTTGCACATCCGATTTGCATCTATAGGGAACATTTGTTAGGTTGAGGTTATAATTGCCAAAGGAGGCCTGTCCTTGAATGTTGCTTTAAGCTCTATTGAAAAAAAAAAAAAAAAAAAAAACTTAATTGGCTGGTAAGGACCAATTTATGCAGAGATTTTGAGAAAATCCCCAGGGTTCACTTTCCATTTTCCTCCAACTGTAACGACAGAAACAAAAACAAAAAGACGTCAATTTAGATGAACACTTCACAGCAATGCGCTTTGTCAACAGGATGAATGGCCACAGCGGTGCTGCAGAACGGCTCCTTGAATGTGCCGGGGTCCAAATGATAAACACCAGAGATGCCAAAGGAAGGTGAGACCTCACAACCCATGGGTCTTAGCTTTTGGCCTTTTTTTTTTTTTCTTGCCTGAGATTGTCATCGAACATGAGCAACATTAAAGGCCTCATGTGTACGCCCGCAGGACCCCGCTGCATGCTGCTGCTTTTGCCGAGGACGTTGCAGGACTCCAGCTGGTGCTTCGCCATGGAACTGAGATCAATGCGGTGGATAGCAATGGGCGTTCTGCTCTTATGGTGGCTGCCGATAAGGGACACAGTGGCACCGTGGGTAAGTCTGCTGAGGCATTTAAGTCCAACCAAAAGGGTCTTCTTGATGCATCCGGCAGGCTTTACTGACTTAAATGTCACTGGGAGGGAAACTACTCCCAATTATTGACACTCACAATCACACCAACACAGCTACTGGGTTTTTTGTTTTAAAAATTATTGCTCATTAACTTTCACTTTGAAGTCATAACTTGTCATTGTTTTTGTTTAGCCATCCTCCTTCACCGAGCAAAGGCTGACCTCACACTGCTGGATGAGAATAGGAACACTGCCCTGCACCTGGCCTGCAACAAGGTACACACTCACTCTTTATTTAAAAGATATATATATTTATTTATTTTTTAAACAAGGAGCACGCTAACATATGAGTTTTGCTAAAGAGCTTCCACATCATAGCCAATCAAAGGTCTTAATCCACCAAAGAATGCAAGTATCACTCATTCTAATCTATTAGCACTCGCATTGATAGTCAATATTAAAAAAAAAAAAAACAAGCCCAGCTATTTTTCTAATTTCAGGCCATATAACCATGGTTTCTCAGAATGTAATGATTTTTGTGGCACTTTTTTTTTTTTGCTGTCCCCTCAGGCTCATGAAATGTGCGCTCTGCTGATTCTGGGAGAGATCCACAGTCCCACTCTTGTGAACGCTACCAACAGTGCTCTGCAAATGTGAGAATGGATGCTATTGTTGTCATTGTTGTTAGGGACAAATAGAATCCCTTTGTAATGGTTCACATTTTTTTTGCCCTTTGAGAATAAATTGGAAATGATTTTTTTTTTAATCTCCTCCAGGCCCCTCCATCTGGCCGCTCGTAATGGCCTGGCCACAGTGGTGCAGGCGCTGCTGAGCAGAGGAGCAACTGTCCTGGCTGTGGATGAGGAAGGTGAGCATCTCATGAATGTGAATCAGAGTTGCATAATGTCAATGTATTTGAGTTCAGTGGGAACTTCAAATTTGAACGCTATCTGTTCCAGGACACTTGGTTAACTTTCTTGCGCTGGCAGTTTACCAATTATTTTATGTTTTATCTGCGACACTACGTACACTGACAATAGGGCTGTGAACAGAGAAGCTCAATTACAAAAGGAGTCATTGTTGCAAACTTTGCAATTTCCATCCAATTTCTGAACCGCTTTGTCCCCACGGGGGTCACGGGCGTGCTGGAGCCTATCCCAGCCGGCAGCGGGCGGGGGACACCCTGAACTGGTTGCCAGCCAATCGCAGGGCACACAGAGACGAACAACCATCCGCACTCGCACTCACACCTAGGGGCAATTTGGAGTGCTCAATCGGCCTATCAAGAAGGTTCTTGGGATGTGGGAGGAAACCGGAGTGCCCGGAGAAAACCCACGCAGGCTCGGGGAGAACATGCAAACTCCACACAGGGAGGGCCGGAGGTGGAATCAAACCCGCACCCTCCTAATTGTGAGGCGGACGTGCTATCCAGTGCGCCACCTAGCCACCCAACTTTGCAATTTTCACATTACCGAGCTACAATTCACAATTTGTGTTTTATCAGTGATCAATACATCTCTTGGCTCTATTCGAATTTGTAAAAATCAGAATTGAGTTATTAAAATTTCTGGGTGGGGGAAATTGGCATATCTGACCATCCCTACTTCCTAGGGTTTTCATTGGACAGTGTTGTCATGTGACTTTTTTTTTTTTCCTCATCCACCAGGCCACACCCCTGCTCTGGCGTGCGCACCCAACAAAGACGTGGCTGACTGCCTGGCTCTGATCCTCTCTACCATGAAGCCTTTCCCACAACTTGACCCTTCCTGTTGCTCCTGCTCCTCGCCTGGCGTCTCCCCGTCGCCAGGCCTCAACTTGCTCAAGCACTGCGGCATCACGGCCGCCTGCGCCCCCCTGCCCAGCAACGGCCTCCACAACGGCTACGTCAAAGACCGCCACGGCGCCCCGGTCGGCCTGGACGGCTGTCTGTCCGAGTGAGGGGTGACGCCGTCGGGCTCGGTCATGCTGCTGTCACCGTCATCTACCACCAGGGGGTGTCTCCCTTTAACGTGGCCAAGAGGACCAGGAGAGCACCGCCTACATATCTATTCTGTGTATGTATGTATGTATGTATGTTTGTTTGTGTGTGCGTGAATGTTTGATCTTCTCTTGAGGTGCAGTCAAACCTAATATGCAATTAGATCCCCATTCCTCCACCCCAGAGTAGTGCTTACTCCGTAGAGGTTTGTTGCTCTACAAGGCCACGCCGATCAAGTGTGACGTCCAAACAAATGTAATCTGGCCATGCGGAAGTCATTTGAACCCTTTAAAAGCATCAGCTACATAACGGCACTGGAACAAGTCTCACCGTCATATCGTTGCGTGAAATCATATCACTTTGGTGACCTTGTAGAGGAACGTTCAGCCTTCCCAAAAAATGATCAGAGTTTCTTTTCAAGATGTTTTTTTTTCCCCTGTTTTTTTAATTCTACCTTAGCCTTGATTTGTTTTGTTTTTTTAATGAAGGAACCACACAAGGGAAAAAAAAAAAAAATCAAATTAGCTGAAAAGTGCAATGCTTATGTACGACAGTACAATCTGAAAGGGTCACAAAGATTCTGTGGTGTACTTATAAACGGCTCCTAACTTTTTGGGCATTGTGGAAAAGAAAATTAGGTGACGCTGCTGAATACATTAAACGCGCCTCCTTGCAAAGGAGCGCCACGCCGGCATCTGGGCCCGAATGCCGATGCTGATATTTTCAAGATGCTAACTAAGTGTTTGTTAGGCTAGAATGTTTCTAAGCATATGTTATGACCAAAGTTGATCAACACTACTATGGCTATAAAATTATTTATTTGAGATGAACTGTACTGTACAGAGAGAGACAATAGATCTTGATATACCTCGTCAACTCGTTTAGCAGCTGCTTCATCTTCGCCCAGGGTCCGTAGGGCTGACGTTCTTTTTATTTGTTTGTAGGTCGGGGAAAACTACTGTAGGATGTAGTGAAGTGACCGAGGCCTTGTTGATTTCCTAGATGAAGGCTTTACAAGTAATATCTGCCAACAACACCTCATCAGAGCGTCGTATATCTGAGCACATAAATGAACAAGCCATTTCAATTTCGTTCCCATCTTTTGAACAGTGTTTGTTCAAAGATTTCAGAGTTAGCGTGGCCTAAGCGATAGTTTGGTGTGGCGTTTAGGCCTTTTCGTGCATGTGTGCGTGCGTGTGTGTGTGTGTGTGTGTTCATCAGTGTTGAAGGATTTTCTTGAATTCGTCTTAAATAGCTTCTATCTCGTGGTGGTCGTCAAGTTGAAGCATATTTTCAGCTTATTTTACTGCCTCCATTATTATTATTATGATTTGTCAACTTATGAGCAATATTTTTTCTTTTGGCCTTTTCGTTTGTTTTATTGAATAGACAATCACTGTCACAAGGGCTTTTGTTTCCCTGGAATGTGTTTGGTTTTCTTTTTGGTCTTACTCTGTGACAGATGACCTGAAGACTAAACGAATGGCTCTGCGTGTTTTGGGCATTTTAAACCGTCTGTGTCAACACAAATGCACTGGATTGCCTTTGACGGCGTCTCATCAAATGCCTTTTTCGACCCATGCCTTTCGTCATTTCAGTTGGAATTCAGTGGCAAAAGTATTATGAGCATCTCGTATTCTTCTCGTTCGTAAGCACGGACCACGACAAGATATTCTAAAAGAAAAAATCGATCATATTTGCTTCGGCTAATATGTGTCGTCGAGTAGGGATGGCATTTGAATTAAATTTCCCGATCGACTCTGGAGAGAAATGAAGGTGGAACAATCGATCAATTTTGAAATATATTCTAGCGAGACGGGAGAATTTCTCTGCATGTTCTGAACTCCCATGACTGTGCGTAGCGTAGCTTGCCGCAAGCTAGTGTCGTGTTCTAGTGACAGCGCTAGTTGAGACTGAATGAACAGCGCCTCTTGTTTTCCACCAAGTAGCTCACGGCGTTAAGCCTCATTTGCTTCAAGAGTTGCTGAATCAGCAATCAATTCCACACAATTATGCCCATCCCCAGTGCTGAGTTCAGGAATAGCAGAAATCCAAATACGAGCTTTTTGCTGTTTTTTTGTTTGTTTTGTTTTTCTCGTCATCCCATTTCTGGTACTAAACATACTAAAGATGATTGTATTGCACCGTTACAGCTGTTGGCAACGAATTTTTTTTTTTTTTTTTGGTTTTGTCCTTATTTGCTTCGTCTGCCGGCCGTGATAACTTTACACAGTAGCCACTGCTAGTCAAGTGGCACAATTGCACACATTAGTTGACCAGATGGGTGATGAGGACCGAGACCTGTTGTTCAAATCCTCCCTCTCTCCCTTCCTTATATAATTTTACAATTGACACAGACTCTGGTCCAGAGGAGCCGGTGCTAGTTTGCTGAGATGAAATTTATTCGTCATTATTCTCTTGAGTTATTAAAAAAATAAAAAAAATAAGTACATTATTTTTGATCTCAGGATCTGTGCTTGAAGCAGCAAGCAAAATTAATGAACCAATTAGAATTCAGCAGGATAATTAGTATTAGGTTTTTGTTTAAATGGATGGGATGTTCCATGAAATTTGATTCCCTTTTTAACCTTAATCCCACAGCACTTAATTAGTCAAGCACGCACTTTGGTACATTCAGGTTCTAAGTGTGCAAAATGGAGCAGATGTAATGTATGTCCTTATGTTTACATGCATGTGTGTTGCTGCTGAATTACAGGAATGGTCGGCTGGTTGTCGATTTAGTGCTTTGCATTGATTAGCAAATGGTGTTTCCGAGCGCTCGGAGCTCTGTCCACTGCCCACTGGCTTTTCAATCTCGTTTCAGTGTGTGGAAATTTGTGTGAGAGAGAAAGCGTCCTCTAACAGAGCATTCTTCCTTCCTGATCAGTTGGCCCGAGACACTTTGAGCAAAGTGTGCCGACTCGACATTCTCAGATCCTTAGAAACACCACACACACACACCGGCCATTTGTAGGTGCTTGTCCGTTCTGGCAGGGATGGTTTTTTTTCCTCTTCTTTTTTTTTTTTTTTTTTCCTCTCCTCCCCCCCTCTGATGATGTCCAAATGTGACTAGTAAACGAAGACGTTGCCTCCCTGCAACTATACAAGCTTTTCGTTTGGGACATACCTGTAGTGTTCTTAAACATGCTTTGTCTGTGTGTGTGTGTGTGTGTGTGTGTGTGTGTGTGTGTCAGTAATAAGTGTTGTGCATGTTGATATCGAGAAAATAGATCGTTTGGTTCAATTGTAGCAATAGTGTGAGATTGAGTGCAGCACAAACATTGCCATTCCCATAGGCTAAGTCATTTATGCCAATGGTTAGATTTCAAATACAAATGCGGGTTTTGACTCATTCCCAACTATTGCCAAAACCTGTGTAAGGAGGATGGGGAAACCGCCCACTACAGAACTAATTGATTTATGCATTCATTCAGGCCGTTTACAGTCTGACCATTCAATCTGAGCCATGACTGAAATGAATGTCAGGTCGGGTCTTTCCCCCCCCCCCCTCAAGCAAGAGGACTTGAAGAAGTGGGAAATGCCCCCGGTAGCATGTGCTGTAAACCTCTTGTTTGAGAGTGTGTGTGTTATCTACCTTGCCGTTTGGCGGCTAATTGTTGTTTCCGAGGATTTTTATTACGGCCAACAAGGTGTATGTGGGACAATTTGACATTCGTTTCATTGAGAATGCCTGATCATTCGGGATAGAAAGAAAACAAGACAAAGGTCGACATCATAATATGGTCGCTTATATTTGACAAAAATGCACCTAAGCAAATACCCATTTAGTGCCATAGAAACCTTTATTTGCCTTTAGATGTAACTCATTGGTCAGTAACTTATTCCCTAATAAGAAGGATTATTATTAGAATTATAACGTTTGGACTTGCATGTCTTTGTACCATTTAGGAATATAGTAAAATAAATATTTGCATGGGATATTTGAATACTTGGACACAAGTACTCTGTCAGTGGGGTTTTGTAATTGGACAACCTCGTTTTGATATAGGCAAAGCAATCCCGCATTTGTGCTTGTTTGGCAAGCTGTGTGTGTGTGCGCGTGTGTGGGCACGTGTCAGAACTAATTTGTTGATGTCATAACAATTTGGAGGGAAAAAAAAAATGGTATTTTCAGATAATGGATGGATGGATTTACCTCTATGGATGTCGCGATTCTTACTTGAAACAATGTTGATAAATAACAACAACAAAAAAACGGCAAATTTCGATTCAACTTTGATCCTCTGTTGAGCCGTTTGCCTTAAAAGCATTTAAAAAAAAAAAAATCCCAATCCCTGGCAATACCTGACACATTGACACATCCGCCTGTGTGTGGTTACGGATGGGACAGCTAAAATGGCATGTCGGCCTTCGGGTGTCAAGAAGCACACAAATTTGTCACGGTAGCACATAGCTGAAGGTTGCCATGGTGCAGAGATTGTCCCGAGAGGAGGATAATGCCATATTTTCCACTGTGAATGAATTGAGTCAGAATTTACTTGCAAACAATCAACTTAGGCTCCTCCGTTATGGCCACAGGGGGTTCAAAGCGGTGCTTCTCACATTATTCACGCAGAAAGGAAATAACGATAATACTAATTATAACCATAATAAATGAAGTGCAGCTAGGCAAAGAATCCATCTGGCCATGAGTTGTGCAATTCTTCTTAAACCAGCCTAAATCGGAAATGTATATTGACAAAATTGTCACTCGCTTGCGTTTTCTCCTACCTTTAGCAAGTCACTCCCCCGCCGCACCTTCTCATACATTTTATTGGACCTGCCGTTTTACCTTATCCCGTGTGTGACGACGCTAACTATAACTCAACTTCTTCCCGGACCCCATTTTTCTTTTTTTTTTTTCTTTTTTTTTTTTTTTAGATAAGAATAAAAACTCAAGAATGTCTTTTCCCATGACAGTCAACATTGCATATCATAGAGGGACACTGTCTAACTGTTGAAAGGTAGCTACTTTATTTTACCGCTTGTCCAGTCAAACGATTTTTCTTGGTCATTCGCCACGAGCCTACATTCCCTTCCCCGCCCTATCAGTAGAACCTGTGGACTATCAAGCACAGCGGTGGCACGGTGCCTTTTATTTGTTACTACCGAAAGGTACGGTCTTCCATTTGTATTTCCCGGAAGCCTTATCCAACGTGGAAAATGATATTTCACTCAGCATGTCGGACTCATCCAAGCCCCCACCATTGACCCTCTGCGATCGGATTCTCTTGGTTTTTGTTTTTAGCCACTCCGCGTTGTCAGTTGCACATTTGAGACAGTTTTTCGGGCACATCGAGCATGTGAACGCATCGGGATCAAACGGTATGAAAGCACAAATCCAAAGACAGCACTGCAAAGCTCTGCTCTCCCCTCCCAAAATCTCGTTTGAAGGACATATTTCGCTACAGATGAGGTTTGACTATGGGATGCAGTCATAACCGGCCTTTAACAACTTGATACCGGGGATGTAGCAAAAGAGACGAGGCAAAATTGTAAGATCAAGGTCTTGATGAAAATGAAGCGATAGCATCACCCACACCCATCAGTGTCACCGATGGTCGATGACGGTGAGAAGTCTGGCGAGCGCCCGATAAATCGGTGCATCCCAACCTTGACTGTCAAGTCACACAAACTGTAGAAAGACAACCGCGTGGATTCTCTGAGCTTCTTCAGAGTGTCCTCAGCTCTTCGCTATCCATTGAAGATGTGCGGAATCACATCATTTGTTGTGTTTGCCAACCGATTGTTGATTTGTGTGTCATTTAGACTAGACCGAGTACAAGTAGGGTTGCCGTAGTAGCCAGTATGCAGTGTTAATAACCGTGTGAATCGTACTCTAGAAGTGGCGTAAACGTGTCGTCTTAACCGAGGCATGAATCTTCTTAAGCTGACCTCCTTTGGAAATAGACAAAAGATAAAAGTGCAATAACCTTTTGTTTACCGTTGCTTCCTTTGTGGATTATTTAATATGCTTTTAAGTTGAACACCAAAATTCACTCAGCTGTAGCAAATAAAAGATTTTCTCGTTTGTGTTCCGAGCGATGGCGTTTGATTGCGGGAGTGTTCGTGTGTGTGTGTGGGTTATTTCGTTTTTAAAACTGTGATCCAGCTTTGACGAGCCGCCCGCTTGGTGGAAGCGCCGTGTACAAGTTGGCTGGTAGACCGAATTAGTAGGTGCGTGCGTGTGTGTGTGTGTGTGTGTGTGTGTGTGTGTGTGTGTGTGTGTGTGTGTGTGTGTGTGTGTGTGTGTGTGTGTGTGTGTGTGTGTCCTCATGGAGGACACTGTTGTACTTTGGAATCTTTTATTCCTCCACTTCTGGTTTCTAGCTGGTAGACAGGTTCCTTCGCATGTGTAGATGTATATGCATCCTCCTCCTTGAATGAAACATTTCTCCAAAAAATGAAAAAAAAAAATTAGTCCTGCTGTCTGTGATATATGCGGATAAAAGGAGTATTGAAAATGCCTTATATTTGTGTTAATGTTGAGCATTAAAAATTCTTGCGTGTTCCTCCCTTTTCAGCGTGTAGCCTAAAGCTTGTACAGATCGACTCCTGAGATTTCTATCTACTGTATAGCCTACTGTACGTGTTTCCATACTTTTGTTACCTGGAGTTGATTGTCCTGTTTTTATTTTATTTTTAAAAAAATTTATGAGAAACATTCCCCTCAAAAGTGCCGTTTGTTTTCACCAGCAGAGGAGCAATGTCTTTTGGGGGAAATGAAGAAGGAGCATTTTGCTCGCATTCATTGTTGAAGTGGCAATGAAAACTTAGGCTGAATTTACACTACATAGTGAGTGTGACACAATTTTTCTTTCTTTTTTTTTTTTTTTTTTTGGTGTGCATAGCTGATGTTGATCATCTTGTACAAACCACAAACTAGTTTTGTAACACCTCTGTTTGCAGACAACTGCTGCACTTTCCTTTTCCCGCAAATGCTTTCCATCGTGTTTTATCAACAATTGGTGCCACAGATCAATCTATCTCAAATCCAAATAATGTTGGGATATAAATTCGATCAGATCACAGGTCCCCTGTTTTTGTGAGTTGGGCAACCTCAAACTGCCAAGTGTCACAACCGCGGCAAATCAAAACAACAATGAAAGCACATGAAATAGTGAAATGTGGCATATGTTTTGGAACAGACCAAACGAAATGACACGGGCTGCTTTCATGTTATTTACTTTTCTTTTTCTTGTCCCAAAAGAATTTCTGGATGTGTTCACAACTGCACAGGCATTTGCCTTTCAAGTCAATGTTAGCACAATTTTGGGTTAGGTCAGATAATTCGGCAACAGATACGAATTTGCCACTTGAAACACATGTCGTGTAAATCCAGCCTGGTAGGAAAAAAAAAGGCTAAGGATTTTTGGTTTTATTCTTCAGTTTTTTTTCTTTCATTAGTTTTGTTTTTCAACGGCGCACCTTTTTACTGCGTGATGGAAGTTGCCTCACCGTGTTCTGATTCCTCTAAAACAGAGCCATAATGGAGAAGTTGTCCCTTAGGAGCCCCCCCCCCCCCCCCTTTTGAATGTGTTTCGAGGAATAGCCTACTGTAGGAAAGGATGTATACTTGCATGTCCTGTGACATTTTAGGAGTGATGGTCCGTCTTTGTTTGGTTGATTGCTTTTGTTTAGTCACTGTAGATGTCGCCACCTTATTGACGCTCACGAGCTATTAACAATCCTCACAACTGGACTCGATGCAGGCTGAGGCAGCCTTATGTCGAAAAAGAAGCCGGTAGAAAATCGGTTGCCTGTTTTTACTTGGAGTGGCTTAACTGAGGACATACATAAGTGAGCCCTTATCGAGGAGTAGAAGGACTCTGAATCAGGGCATGTGATGAGTTACAATCAGCGAATTTCACAGTGCACCTTCACATTGAACACAAAAAGAAAAGCCCAACATTCCAAAGTTGACTCCATTTCCTTGGTCCTGTCCATCTGACTAGACTTGCTTTTTTGTTCTTGTTTTGTTTTTGTTGTTGTTTTACTTTACGGGTGAATGAAGTGGGCTCGCTCGTGGATGTGCTTGTGTGCCTGCGTCAATGACAGGGTTCCCTAGTTAGCCTGATTACCTCATTTACAAAATCTGCAAATCTACTTGTTCTACTGTGCGCTAAAGGAGTCAATGCCATCACCAGCAGCAAGACCTGTGACAACAGGACCAACCAATGCGTTGGACTTTGACAATTACAAACTGGGAGGGACTCTTAAAGATAGTTTGTATTTTTTGAAGGCTGAGGGACTTGGCACAGCAGCTCATCGCGTCGAGTCTCGCACTGCCAGAATTTCCTTGAACCGCATTTTTTTTTTTTTTTTTTAATGATTTCTCCACCACACAACATAATGGGTTTTGTCATTTTTTTTTAACTGGACAAATTCAGACACTGGTCAAAGGTACACAAAACAGAACTCACTGCAGTTCTCAGCAAACATATCGAATGTAACAAACAACATGAGAAAAGATGTCATCGAACAAATCGTTTTTCTGATTTAAATCCATCAAGCATGAATATGTTTGTTTTTTTATTCGAATCATAAAAAGAAGCCAAAAATAGAAATCCATGCTTTTCATTGGGTAGCAAAGATATAATTTCAAGAGGAAGTAGTTGCGAGCACATTGTTTGTTCCCTTCAAGTGGTCAAGCAGCACATTAGATCAATTTAACTCTCGTGTACCCAGAGTGCAGCTGACTCCAAACGAGCGTTTTTCGAACTTAACAGGCGAACCGACTCTTCGAGATGAGCTGCCGTACTCCAGGTCGACTCACCCAGTTGGTGAAGTTAACCTTGGCGTTTGCAACACTTGCTGTTCTCCGTAGCATTTCTCCTACCTCCTTGTTTTTGCAGCTTTGAGTATGGTTTGTCTCTCCACCTTGTTCCAACTAGAAGTACTCGCCAATATGGGAATACAAACTGACTTTCTCCGAAGCAGTGGTAGTATCGAAGAATAGTGTGCTCGTTTGTGTGTCCGGGAGAACTATGAGAAGCATTTATACGACTATACACCACTGGAATGTGAAGCCAGACAATGTTACGATGCAGATTATGATGATAGTCCCCCTTTAACATTGAAGTGGCGCACAGCCGAGTCATCTTGTAGAAAACCAGTAACCACATATTGGCTTTTAGTTCCCCCTTGGAATCCCATTATTTGCCTCTGGCTGTAACTGTAACTTCATTCTGGAACAGTATTGATTACCCGGGAGCGTGACAATATCGCAGTGGAAGGGTGGATTCCCGATTCGGCGTCAGAGGCGAGACTTTGAGCGCCCGCTGTGCCGTCCGCCTTTAGAATCCATCCGTCCACAGTACCCATATTGTGCTCGGTAGGCGTCTTGTCTCCGCCCAGTTGTGACAACCCCTACGTTCACTTTGATGGCAAGGGGGACAGGATGAGGTTCAAATCCCGCCCTTCCAGCCTAATGCATCTGCTACCGTTGTAGGACAGGACCGACCCCCCTCACACACACACACACACACACACACTCACCCTCATCCAGCCCGCTGCCTCACCTCAACCAGTTCATATTTGTTCTCTTGAGTTTATTCGACAATGCAATCCTGAAAGCACTTTGCCTTGTTATTCCTTTGTGTGAACATGTGAATGATGATTTGTTACAAAAAAAAAAGGTAAATATGTCAATTATCATTCACTGTTTTGGAAAAACCTGCATTTGTCTTTCTGACATTAAAAGAAAAAAAAACAATTTAGTGACATTCAAACCTATGAATCTATTTTATAAAATGTTTGCTGCAGCCAATTGGTCTTGTCATTCAGTATTGTGGCTTAGGGTTGTTTGTGTTGAATAAAGTGCTATTGCTAAATATTTACTCACTGTGGTGTCTTCTTGACTTTTGCTTTTACACGTATGTCACTGCAAACATACATAACTACATGTCGACAGAGACTGAATTGCCTCACTCACACTAGAAGCTTGTAGATTTTATGAACATGTCTTTCAATACAAAACAAACAAAATAACAGATCACGGAAAATATAATAAAAGTGTGTTACAAATCATTAATCCTGATTACTCTTTAACTAATCGCTGTTATTTGATGGTGTTTTCTGATAAAAAATAAAAAATAAATCAACAAACAACAACGAAGCAATATTTTTACAGTCGCAGACGTTCTGCTGACTCATCAACTGTTCCCAAACTCCTTTGGCAATAACATCAGTATGGTATTCCGAGGAGTGACAAATCACACACTTCTTTCTGGCAGGACCAGTCTGGGTGTGGCCAACATTATCATCAGCGTGTCTGCTTTGAATTAACTAATAAGGTTTTGTTGCAATGGATGATTTCAGCTTCATGAGAACTGGCTGGAGAGTGCCTCTTTTTTTGAGGGGGGGCATAAGGCCTGCTGGGATGAGTTTGCTGTGGAAGAACAAGAATGGACTCCTCAGGTCCAACAGGTGTGACTTCTGATGTCAGAAATGAACAACGGTTCCCACAGACACACTCCAAATGTTGAAGAATATCTCAAAAGAATATATAAATAAATGTTTGTGCATTCTTTATTAATTTTAACCAATATATTTGTTCATTGTGAGAATAATGGATTCCCTATTCTTTTTGGGTATATATGAATGATCATATAATAATTCAATACTAATTTCCAACCTGCACCTGATGAGAGCTGGCAGAATTTGCGTCGTGACGTCATTGTCCGTCAGCGTATGGGTGACGCAGCAAGCGTAGGATGTAGCACGGCAGGAGGCGACTAGCCCAAGCTAACAGTCACACGAGCCAAACTACACCGAAATCCTCGCAGGTTGCGGTTTTACAGCACCAGCAAGTAAGTCTGTCACTTTGTTACGGTGTTTTAGTCGACGGGTAGATAGCCATTTGTCGGTGCGTAACTTGCCAATATTATTGCTCTGGCACTTTAGCTCCGGGGCTAATGTCCAGAGGAAAACAGCGACAGCATCAATGTTGCTTGGTGGTTCGCTAGCTAGCGCGCTACGTGCAAGAGGTGGACACATCCGTTATCGCATTAGGATGCGCGCATTTAATATACAGTTGACTGTACATTGTGTAGCTAATGTTGAAATCTGGATTGTTTGGGGGGGATCGAGTGAGTGGGACGGCGATGAAGAGGGTGAGTGTCCTTTGGACGGCAGAATCAGTGCACAGCATCACCTACTTGCCTGTGTGGATAACATGCTACATGGCTGGCTGGATCATGGTAACACGGAAACAAAAGTGGATCACTGATGTTGATTATTTATTCGTGAAATAGCGATTTATCAATCGCAGATGAAAACGGCAGGGCATATAGAAATGAAAACATGACCACCCCACTTTTACACTAACGACAAAAAAAATAGACGACGACGTAAGGTGGTCTTCGGTATGCGACATACTTATGACGCTATACAAACTAGTTCGTAATCTCATTCGGTCAAATTTCTATTAAATATATGTCCTAAAAGATAAAAGCTCGTAACTGCGCATGACGTCGCAAACCGAGAACTCTCTTGATATAATTATACAGAAACAAAGCAAAACTAGCTAGTTGTACATACAGTTTAATCAAAGGATGAGCTTACTGGCCAGACTTCCAGAAGACATGTCAGATGGTTTCCATTCTAAATAATTGAATTACAAGAGCATATCTTTGTTGGTCTATCAAAGAGTGTTTCAGTGTTTTGCATTCAACATAATAGTGTGGTGGTGGCAGTATTTCTGTGTGTGTGGCATGACAAAGCAAACTTTTTTTTTTTTTTTTTTCTCTCCTTAAATAGCCTCAGTGATGTTTCTGAGTATGTGTGTTTTATTTTTTGCAGAGTCTTTGTGCCGGTCGCTGAATGGAAGTATGCCAGGCTGCTTGTGAGTGAGGTAACCGGTCATCTTCCTTCTCTTCTGCTATCTTCTCCCGTAAGTTAAAAATCACTTCCAGTGTTATGTCATAGGAGGTGGACGGTGCCAGTGATGCATCATGGGCTACGACGTGACGAGGTTCCAAGGGGAGGTGGATGAAGACCTACTGTGTCCGATATGTAGCGGAGTTCTCGAAGAACCGGTGCAGGTAAATAAATCACTGTGCCTATTTATATGCAGGAGTAAGCAAGTGACAGACACTTTTTATTGATGCCTACTTAAGTAGCTTTTATTATTTTGTTTGCATCAATACTGCTGTACATTTGGTCCACAACACGCATTTGGAGGAGGGTCGATTTGAAACCACCCTTTTGCGCCACACATTGGCCTCCACGCTAACAAATGCTGTGTCTCGACAATTAATTACTGGGTGTGTCCGCCGCTTGTCCTCTGTCTGGATGGACACCCCCACAAAGAAAGAATGGGAACCATAATTAACGCAGACCACTGATACAACTATTCACACACTCGGTGAAAGTGTTCCACACGTTACTAACTAAATAAGGAGTGCCTGGTCAATCAGAATCTATCTCTCAAATGAATGTAAAGTGTGGAGTCTCACGGGCTGTGTCTTGGATGTTGTTTTATGCACATTATTGAAGATTATCAAGAGGCTGTGGCACGCTTCCTTTTTCATGATTTGGGGATCGAGGCACGTTCTTTCTGGGTTAGCCCAGTTCAGTCTCGCTTCTTGCTTGAAATACTGTTTCAAAGGTTGTTTCGTATCAGGAAGAAATAAAGCAAGGAAAAAAAATCCCCAAAACAAAGACTTGATTTGAATGGTGTCAAATAATGATAAATATAATAAAAACAAGAATGCTACATCATAATATTCTGTCCTCCCTGCACTCATTTCAGGCCCCACACTGTGAGCACGCCTTCTGCAATGCCTGCATCACGCAGTGGTTCGCCCAGCAGCAGATCTGTCCCGTGGACCGTACGGTGGTGACGCTGGCTCACCTGCGGCCCGTGCCGCGCATCATGCGCAACATGCTGTCCAAGCTGCAGATCAGCTGTGACAACGCCAGCTTCGGCTGCACGGCCACGCTTCGGCTGGACCAGCTACAGTCGCACCTCAAGGACTGCGAGCACAACCCCAAAAGGCCCGTCAACTGTGAGGAGGGATGTGGGTGAGTGGCCGGCACTGTGTTCCTCCGCTGCACTCCTTGATCACTTGAATCATCTTTTGTGAACAGATGCCCGTAGATGTCTTAGGATGGATATCGTAAAGAAATCCACCCTTCTGCCATTCATTACAGATGTCTTAACAACACAACGGACACTTGCATGTCCAGATTTGATCGTATGCAAATGAAACACGGAGAACATTCTCAACAATCCAAAGTATTCCATCATGTCAGAGAACATCCAGTAACTCTTCTTCTTTGTTCTCCCGCCGACAGCCTGGAGATGCCGAAAGACGAGGTGGCCAACCATAACTGCATCAAACATCTGCGAAGTGTCGTCCAACAGCAGCAGGGCAAAATTTGTGATCTGGAGAAAACTGTGGCTGAACATAAACACCAGCTAGGCGAACAAGTAAGTGCATGCGTGGGTGTCTGCCAGTCTGATTTCTTTTTTCAACAATATTCAATACATATTTAGTACCCCTTCATAAGACGTCACCGTATGTTGTTGAGGTTTGCGTGTCCCATTGATCCAAGGAACTAAATTATGCCCTTGGCAGTGTCACCTATGGCAAACAGGGAGGGACCAGACAAATCACGACTCTTATGATGAATGATAATATTGGACTTAGTTTTGCCCGGACGCGGGTCACCGGGGCCTCCCTCTGGAGCCTGGCTTGTAGGTGGAGCTCGATGGTGAATGCCTGGTGGCCAGGCTTGCCCCCATGGGGCCTGCCCTTACCTATGGTCACGAGCTGTGGTTCGTGACCCAAAGGACAGGATCTCGGATACAAGAGCTTCCGCCGCAACGTGTCCGAAAGAACAGGATCCCGGATACAAGAGCTTCCGCTGCAACGTGTGCAGGTTGTCTGAGAGGGAGAGCGAGAAGCTCTGCCATCCAAGAGAAACTCAAAGTCGAGCCGCTCCTCCGTGTTGAGATGAGCCAGATGAGGTGACTCAGGGATCTGATTAGAATGCCTCCTGGACGCCTCCCCGGTGAGGTGTTCCGGGCATGTTCGACTGGAAAGAGGCCCCGTGGATGACCCAGGACACGCTGAAGAGATTATGTATGTCTCTTAGCTGGCCTGGGAATGCCTTAGTATCCTCTGGGTTGAGCTGGGCGAAGTGGCAGGGGAAAGGTAAGTCTGGGCTTCCCTGCTGAAACTGCTGCCTCTGTGATCCGTCTCCAGATAAGCGGTAGACAATGGATGGATAATTAGTAGCTGCCATAAGTGTCAGTTTGGTACCCAATACTCACCAAGGAAAACGGTTATGTTCATTTCTAGACAACTATTGTCTTAGATGTTCTTTTCAGTTTTTTTGTCCCACAAATATTATCACTCACTGTGGCATTCTCCCACTCCAGAAACGAGACATTCAGCTGCTCAAAGCGTACATGCGAGCCATCCGCAGCGCTAACCCCAACCTGCAAAACCTGGAGGAAACCATTGAGTACAATGAGATCCTGGAGTAAGTCCCTTATCTTTTTTTTTTGCTGCCATTCTGAACTTGCTGCCTCAAACTGACAGGGAGGTTGGGGCCTCAGCATCTTTGCTTCTTTTCCACTACTTCTGCCCATTGATACATTTACGCGAGTAAAGGCTCAGGGACTATTTCTAGGTCCTGGAGGGCCGCTGTCCTTCCTGTTGTTCGTGTCTCCCTGCTGCAACCACCTGATTCAAATGCGCCCTTCATTGCTCGATTGTCTTTTTTTTTTTTTAGGTGGGTGAACTCCATGCAGCCTGCCAGGGTCACCCGCTGGGGCGGGATGATCTCCACCCCGGACGCCGTGCTGCAGGCCGTCATCAAGCGCTCGCTCATCGACAGCGGCTGCCCGCTCTCCATCGTCAACGATCTGATCGAGAACGCCCACGAGCGCAATTGGCCGCAGGGCCTGGCCTCGCTGGAGACGCGGCAGATGAACCGACGCTACTACGAGAACTACGTAGCCAAGCGCATCCCGGGCAAGCAGGCGGTGGTGGTGATGGCCTGCGAGAACCAGCACATGGGGGAGGACATGATCCTGGAGCCCGGCCTGGTCATGATCTTTGCGCACGGCGTGGAGGAGATCCTATAACTACACTGCGACCAAGAATTCGGGCTTCTTTTAAAAACTCAAGACAGTTGAGATGTTGATACCTATGCCTTAAAGGAAGGACAAAGATGTTATCAACCTGGCAAGTAGAGCTAATCTGACTGATATGATAAACGAGTTGTGATGTTTACATCGTTTATATTGAGTGCATTATACGTTCTGATTGTTCTGCTACTTCCATTGTAAAGTGAAAAACCTCAACGGTTCATTCTCGGAGGAACTTTGCTGCCTAGGTTTTCAACGAACTCAAGCGAAGCCATCGAGGCGCAGGAAACAGTGTTTTTTTGTTTGTGTGTGTGTTTTTAGTTTAATGATTGGAGCTCTGAGTGCATTGTTGGTCCACACACTACAGACTTTGCTCACTACTGGGCGACTCGCGTCTTTTTAATGGCGTGCATGTACCACATTGTCAATGGTATCAATGCGCTGGTACCCCCATCATGTAAATGTTTGTAAATGCAAATACTATATTGAGTCATAGATGTCATTATCTTCCTCCTCTCTCTGATTCCATGAGTTCCTCTGCTTGTTTGTTTTCCATTGAAAGTTTTATTTTTGTTTGTTAGACACATTTTGTCTTTGACCAACTGTTTCTTGGCTTTAAAATAATTACGTTGCGTTGTGAATATTCCATCAGGATCTCCTATTCCCGTTCGCATTATCCGTAAATTTTCCGTGCCATTCTTTTATTTATTTTGTTGCCTTTTACATGCACAGACACACAAAGCTTGAAGATGAAATTTGCCTTTTTCGGTGCATTTGAAGTTTGTTGCAGGAGAAAAAAAAAAGTGTTTTCTGTTGCCTTTTGTTGGTCAGCTGGGGTCCAGATGTGAAGTGATTTGTTAAAGGTCACGTTTAATACATGTATGGGATTAATGTGATGACCCACCCCAATGGTTGCCTTTTTTCATTGTGTTTTTATGTTAAAGTGTTGATTGCGTTCAGCAAGCTTCTCATCAACTAGTGGTCACAGCGTGGGGATTGTAAAACATTAGTGAAGTTGCGCTTGTGGCTTTAAAAAAAAAAAAAAAAGTGTCATCTTCCCTCATAACTGTACTGAGACAAATATGACCCACAAGAGCAGTAAAAGCAACTTTGTATTGTACCCTTTTGTTTTGATCTTTGGAAATGCTTTTCATTCGTTCTGTGTTCGTAGGATATCACGTTGTATAGACAAATGAATAAAATGTCACCAGTATTTTGGAAGTGGAATCAAAGGGGAACTTCAGCGTTCGTGTCCTAAGGTTTTGCGATAGGTCTCCAACATTTTGAAATGGCCGCTTCATGGTCACTGATTATGGCCAGGGCCTAACAGTTGTATACACACTTATGAATTAAATGTGTTCAAATTACTTTGGAGTAAATCAACTCATTGCAAATGTATGCACTCAAACTCACTACAATACTGACCCTGGACCGATACAAATTTTCTTATAGTAGTCGCTTCTACATTTACACCAATGCAAATGTGATTTATAGTGGAGTGGTTACCAAAATCTTTGACATGTATTTTTAAACTGGTGTCCAACTTTGGTCCTTGAGCGCTGCTTTCCTGTCATTAGCAAATGATCATTTGTCTGCTCAAGTTATTGTCGTTTTAACCACATTTTTAAAAGATTCACCCTATCTGTCTGTTTTACAAATTAAAAGAAGGCCTTGAGCACAAATATTTTCCCCACCCTGCTGTACACAGTTAGTCTATCAAAATTGACTTGGACAATTACATCTTATTTATTCATTTATTTTTTCAACTAAAGTCTAACTTTGATTTACACGATGTGGGGATAGTATGGGAGTGAGAAAATTGGATGTCAAGCATTGTCCCAGAGCAAATATACTGTCTGGGTTGCACTGTCCTGCAATTCCTTTTTTAGCCACACTATGTCATCAGGAGCCGTTAGGGAGCGCTCGAGGCCCAGGGCTCTTTCATACATTATATAAAAGCTCTAATCAGGGCAGTGATGATTTCAAAACTCAGCCCAATGGGGTCAAGCCGAAGGAATGTTTTAACCGCTAAACCATGTCACGAGGTTGGAGTCTTGTCTTCTGACCCGAATGACCGCGCTTTTGTCTGACACCCACATGTTTTCCATCGCTATTATCCTCCGCAGCCAGCCTCATTCTCATTGTGCCGTCTAATCCGTCTCCATTGTAGCCACTGGAATGTGAAATCGTGCTTCCCCAAACACTGCGGCTCTATTATTGTCACCACACCTCATTACGGGATGCGGTCACTGGGGCTACATATTCAACGTGCACTATTTCGCAAATATTGGCCTCGATGCAACGTCAAATTTGTGCACACTCAATTCTTACCAGATTGTATTGTTGAATTTAGTAGCCTACTTCTAAGTACTATATTTTATCACAGCAGTTTCATCTACTGATGAAGTAGTATCACCGGCAACTTGGGGGATCAATATCTTACTCAAAAATACTTCAACATGGTCACAATGGCCGGGGATCAAAACCCCAAACTCTGGAATTGGACGATGGCTATTCTACTACTGAGCCACGCCGCTGTGAATGGCTTCCAGTCATTTTACAAAGTAAATAACAATGTTTGTGTGGAGCCTTTGGGAGGGAAAAAATTTGACTTTTGACCTTAACCTACCCTAGTTTACTAGCAGCGTCAGTAACTTTAGTCCATTTTGATTGTTTGTGTCCTATGAGAGGTCATCTTCTGTTCTATCGGAAATTATTAGATTTCACGCAACTCAACACCAATTTCTTACTTTGAGTTGCAAGCAAAAATTGGATATACGAACTTTGTGTGATGGCACTGAAGTGACTTCGACAGCAGTAGTTAAGAATTTTTTTTCTTCAACTTGGTTTTAGCCAACCTCAGTGAAGTTTAGCGTTAAACTAAACATAAAACAAAGAGATTTTTTTTTAAAAACAAACACATACGTGTCCCTAATGTATGCTTAGCTTTATCCTAACAAATAATGCAAAACACCAAAGACAGGCTAATTTATAGCATCAGTGTTGTAGCGTTATAACCATTCAGGCAAGATATTTGAACACAAACGGTGGAGAAACACATGTAGACAGACAATATAATATTCTCTGTCCTCTGCAAATAATAGCACCGCCACTCATGAGTTGTGACCGGCAGCGTATGTTTGTATTGTAATTGCACTCTAAATTGTCCGTAGTTGTAAACGTGTGCGCTTGTCTATATGTGCCGTCTGATTGGCTGGCGACCCATTCAGGGTATTCCTACACCTGCCTCTGGCCCCATGCTAGCTGGAATGGTCTCCCATCAGACCCATAAACCAAGTGAGAAAAAGCAGTACAGAGAATGAACGGTTGTATTCTACTGCCCTCGGGTGGCTAAGGCACACGCACGCACAAGAAGGAGCAGTACAATGTCCATTGAACCGAAGCAAAAAGTATGCCAATGTTTTGATACATTATTTCATCACACAGAAAGCTTTGTGATCATCTTGATTATGTTTGTATGACATACAATCTTATCAAGTGGTATTTTTCCTATAAAAAAATATGATTTGGGGGGGTAAGATCCTTTTAAATACAAGTTAGTTGAGTTCTTGGATGACTTCTACTTGTAAACCATTTGTCACTACTGTATTGTTCATCTATTTATGCCAGTGTTAGAACAATAAATGCCTTTCTACAAAGAGCACAATTAATCTCTCTATCCACTAGCTGCCATTCATACAGTATTCGCTTCCTGCCAGTACATCACATTTGTGTTGAACAGATTTTACATTGAATATGACATTTTGGTCATAAATTGAGATAGGAGCATCATTATTTCTCTTTATTTTCTTTTTTGTTTGGTAGTGTGCCAGCCCGTGGGATCTTTTGAATGTAAAATGTGGGAAACACTGAAATAGCCTACAGTGTTTGTTTTTGAGCAACTGCCAACAATTATAATGAGGGGAAGGTGGACGACTCACTAGGATGTTTTGATGGGTGTTCTTTTGTTTTGGTTTGTTTTGGACAATGTTATTAGCTACTTCACAAAATTGGTTGGACAGTGTTCTCGACAGCTGTCCTCTGTCTATCTGTCTGTCTGTCTCACTGTCAGTCAGTCTCACTGTCTGTCTCTCTTGCTGTCTGTCTGTCTGTCTGTCTGTCTGTCTGTCTCTGTCTGTCTCTGTCTGTGTCTCTCTCTCTCTCTCTCTCTCTCTCTCTCTCTCTCTCTCTCTCTCTCTCTCTCTCTCTCTCTCTCTCTCTCTCTCTCTCTCTCTCTCTCTCTCTCTCTCTCTCTCTCTCTCTCTCTCTCTCTCTCTCTCTCTCTCTCTCTCTCTCTCTCGCTCTCTCTCTCTCTCTCGGTGCAGGAGGATCCGAGGAGGCGCCTACTTACTCGGCCGCAAGAGTGTCACACTTGCCCGGTACACCGGCTCCGGTCCTCCTCCTCCTCTCCTCGGGAAAGTCAACGGGCACTTGGAAGCTTGGCAGCTCGGACGACCGACCGGCTCAGCACATTTGACAAGTAAGTGACTTAAGCGGAACCGACACATCCGAGCCGGTCGGTCAGGTCCGTTGCGCTCGGTGCAAGTTGCAGCCCCGAGTGCGCGACTCGTTACAGTAGGTGGATAGCGAATCTTCTACGGAGCTGCAGTTTCAACAAGCCAATTATCACAAAGTGTTTTTCCTTCTTTTTAGCAACGGGTTATAACGACAGTTATCTGGTTGGCAGTTTCAAAGCGTGCATGTCATGTCATGTTTTTTTTTTTTTTTTTTTTTTTTGCCATGCAGTCATGTTATTGCCACTCTTATTAAGTTTCATGTGCCGCTCCGGACTATTTGGAGAGGACTCCGCGTCATGCGTCTGCAGTTTTTAGACAGTATCTCTGGAGACTTCCGGTCTTGTTATTATTAGGCTGCGTATAGTGTTTAATTAAAACATTAAATAGCTACTGCATCTCCTCGTGGATATTTATTGAGTATATAAGGCACAGTACCTTACGGTGTATACTTTTCTCCCTACAATTTAGTTTGATTGTGTGCCGTGCCATGCCGTGAGAGTTTTCTTCTGTAAAATATACACCATGGCTCAATAGATGATTGGAAACACTCTATTAGAGCTCCAGCATTTCTTTGTGGAAATGGACGTACTCCATTAGAGCACTTTAGCTGTTAGAGAAGAGGCCACTATTTGACCAAATACATTATTGTCTATCTTCCCCACCATTTTCAACATAGTGCTTGTCATCATTAGGATGCTGACTTTGGGTCAGAGGTTGGTGCACCCTTTACTGCTGGGGGGGGGGGGGGCAACAGGGCACATATGGACAGATAGTATGACTCACATTCTCACCGGAGGTCAATTTAGAATGTCCATACCTAACATACCTCTAACATGCCTGTTTTCATAACATGGGTGCGAGCTGGAATACCTGAAGAAACCCCAAACACGGGGAGAACACGTGGCCTTCACACAATAAGGCTGGAGTTGGGATTCGAACCCAGAACATCAGAACTATGAGGCAGATGGGTTAACCATTAGTTCTCTGATCCAGCCTTTCTGTCTATAATGTAATCAACCTAATTATTATAATTTGTGTCTACAGTTTTTTTTTAAGTATGGTTAAACCTATTTAATTTCACTTCCTACTGTTAGGGCATTGCTGCCAGTCACATTTCATATGCTGTACTAAAGTCACATGTAAGAACACGTATTTCTTCTCATTTTGACAATCCTATGAAACAAGTTGTATCCAAAATTGTACTTTGACGTAAATATTGATGCTCAGTTTTGATTGACACGATCAGAGATGTGTTCATAAAAGAAGCGTTCATTAGTATAGTTTATATTTGTGTACTGCATACGATACATAGACCGTTGTTTAAGTCTAATTCATTCTTTATTTCGACTAAATATTAGACACAGCTCTCTTCCCAGGTTTTATGAACTGATTACTTGACTTGGCAAAAATATGTCACATTGTTTTGTTCAATTTGAATGTTTAAGGAAGTGGTTGCCCAAACATGCAACTCTAGTCGTGTCCATTCGAATTATGATTTGCAAGAGATACTCATAATATTCACACACTTAATAATTTCTTCTTGGCTGTTGTCATTTAAACTATTAATGGATAAAGAAAAAAAGCCAGAATACTGTAAATCAAAGTCTCAATCTAACAAATAAATTAATTAATATTATATTCACAAAAGTATTGAAAAGGAATTATTCAATCTAAAATTCAGACCAGAGCCCTTAATCTTAATTTGTTATCGTTTGTGCGATTGTTTGCATCCAATTTTATGAAAACCTTTTTGGGGAGTGCCCTTTTCTGTTTCTAAGAAACCACTCAAACTGCTTTGACAAAAGACATCGCAAAAGGACCAAAATTCCTACAGACGCACTCCAACAACTTTGCTTTCCACAGCTCACTTCCTGAAAAAGGGTCTGTCCCAATACATTTGTCCGTAGAGTGTATTTAACTTCCAGTGATGAGCTCAGCTTGCATTTCACTTCCTGCTGCACATCGATCCGTGGGCGGGCGAAGCCAGACTCCCTGATACATGCGCGCTCCCACCATAAAAGCAAAGTGGCTGTTATGACAAGTCTGAACAGGTTGTTTCACCCCCCCCCCCCCCCAACCTCTCTTATTTTTAATGCAGTATGAAGCAGAAGGCTGCCCCCACAAGAAACTCTTACATAAGTCACACTGCAGTCTGAGTGATAGGCGGCCAAGCATTCCTCCCCTTCATTTTCCAAGAAATCTGTGATTCACAGCACCGTGACTCTTTTGCTGCTTTTGTGTTATTCTTTTTCTTCCACCTCTCGCTCTCATCAAACGTCATCATGCACGCACAAATATGCTTTTTTTTTCAATCTCTGCTGTGTTTGCTTTGAAGGGTCCGCAACCATACAGTGAGTTGATACCGGACTTAAAGGATCTTTGAACCCTGCAGTGTTTTTACTCACACACAAACACACGTCCGATGTGACAATACGAAAATCTGTTACTCTCTATATTTACGTTGTATTAAAGAAAACTGTTAGTTTAGGCGTGCTTAAACTGGACTTTACATTGTACCAAATCAAAATGTTTGTCCTCTAATTTTTAAATTATTGGCCCTAATCAGCATTTTTTTCGAAGCTAACTGAAGTATGAATGTTTTCAACAGTCACGAAATGTGTTGATAACAATTCAAGGCACTGCTTGCACAAATTTTCAATCCACACTTATGTCAATGAAAGGAAATTATTTCATTTTGGAGTTGCATGTGTGTGTTGTATGTCTTTACAAAGATGTCAACATCGCCAACTACTGGTGCTGCATGCATATTACAGGCTGGGTTGAGTTGTTTTGATAATTCTATCTCTACATGAAGCTTTGCAAAAGAAAAAAAAAATAGTGTTGTGTAAATGTACACAGTGTATCTCCGACTCCAAGTGGCTGCTACTTGTGAGGTGGTATAAAAAAAGATTAAAATGTCAAACAAGCAGAGGAAGTCGTGGTTACAGGGTTGCGTTAAGCGGGAAATGTTATCTTGGCTGTGTTCACTTTTATAGTTCGGTATTTTTGTGTAGTCTTCACACTGACACTATTTTTCTTTAGCAATTTTGCTAATTTGGCTTGCGGTTTCTCTAGAGCTGACTTTGGATGTGAGATGGGCTATTGTTCATTGTGTTGTTGTTGCTGGCAGTCCACGTGCCGAAATAAACCACACTGGCAGGGCAGCCGCACCAGAGTTGACCTTAAATGAAATGGTTCAAATCATGGATGGAATCATTTTATGGCTTCAGTTTTGTTTGATGGATTGCAAGAATGGAAGTGTAGCTTTCAAGTTCAAAATAATAGCAAAGGGAGTGTTCCCTCTGCTTCTGCAATGACTCACAGTCACATCTGCCTGTTGAATGCAGAGTGGGGCCTCAGGTTGAAAGGCCACGTAAGGTTGGCGTGGGCGGAGGAGGAGGTGGAGCTACACAGGGAAGACTTGCAGCAGGACTCCCCTTTTTTTTTTTCTCTGAGCCAGCTGCTTTCAGCGAAGTGTGTGCCCCCCACCCCTACCTCCTCCCACATCTCAGTCAGCGCTCTCAGCTGCTAATGGAGGGAAACACGTTCCTTAGCAACCAAATGTGTCCTCCGTCTCGCCGCCTCCGCCTGCTATCTGCAAACGCTCCAGTGAGGCGGAGGGTGGAAAATATCAAGCCCTTTTTTTCTATTCAAAGAAGTATGAAAGAAAAAGTAGCATTTGAGGCTTGCGCAAGAGCAGATTTTTCATCACGAGGCGTGGGCTTTTACAACAGCCTGCATAAACAGCTGTGTGGGAGAAAAAGGTCATTCTCATCTGAACCTTGAAATGATTCTTTTATGGCTGCTGCTGCTGACAGGTTTACATTAAGGCATTATGACTGCTGATAACAGGAACATTTGGAAAGTAACACTGGTCACGACAACATTTTAATCAGAGTGTATCCATACACATATCCATACTCCAATATTACTTTATTCAGGTCATAATATTATTTGAGTTCATTTCAGTCAAATAAAAATTAAAAGTAGTCGGAATGTGTAAATCCACTGGGATCTCAGCAAGTAGGACATGTTCTATTTTAATGTTTGTCCGTAGCCCCTATTTGGTAAGAAGATGAACTACAGCAACATGGATTTTGATTTTAGGCCAAACGTCTACACATTGAACAGACTGAGCCGCCTCAAGCGAGGCTTCTGTTCTTTGTGTTGTGAGAGAACCTTTGATGATGGAAAAAAATCTGGAAGAACTTGCAGTATTATATATTTCATCTCGAATCCACAAAAAAGGACTTTGGGTGAAATATGAGGACTATGAATGTGTACCGCTCATAAATAATTGGAGAAAGTAATTATGAATTGATTTATTGTTCCCTGTTGTTTTGATATATTTGAATACATGTATATTAGTGAGTCTCATTTAAACACTGATCACAATAGTGTTTGTAGCATAATGGATATTTATGTGGCTATAGCTTAGTGATGGGGAAATAAAGCTTCAAATTTGCTTCATGAGCCAGTTGTATTTTTTGACTCCTTGGATGGCACTGTTGGTTTGAATAAAGAGGTTTAAGAAATGTTAAGTCAGTGTACTTTTGAACAGAGGAGTCAGAAATTACAACTGGTTCATGAAACACATTTGAAGCTTCATTTTCCAATCAATACTCTAGCTTCATTTCCCATTGGTGATGTTATGTAGACATAACATCAGACAGCAAAAAAAAATAAAAAAATACTTGAGAGTGAATCCACAGCACCTCTGCTGGTTGAAGAAAGTGTGGGCCCAGACAAAGCCACTGAAGTTGCACAGTCCGACACCCACCACTGTCAGTGTTCATGATTACTAAAAACGGCATTCATTTTTCATGAAGCACTTTTCCCACTTTGCTAACATTACATTTTTTCTTCCTCTATTATTCCTCGGCTTTTCAAGTTTCAAATTATTTCATACCGTTGATGGGTAAAATATGTAATTGGTGAACGCGGGGGAGTGAATGTTGTTTTTCCTTTGGCTGTCATCACATGGTGATGCAAAGAGGGACAATGAATGTCCTTTGGAAAGCTAAAAAATGCCACTTTGGCATCAAAAACGTCAGCTTCATCGTTGTGGTTTGTGCTTATAACACTTTATGTACACTGTTCACCTGACTAACACAGGTACATGACTCATAAATGAACAAATCTGCCGAAAATATGATTCGTAAAATATGTACTTCTGTGTGAATGCTGGCATACACTCTTCAGCTTGGTCATGTGGTGTGTATTAAGACGCAACAACATTCCTGCACAAAGCCCTCAATGAAATATTTATAGCAGATTCAGTAATCCAGATCAGACGGCGCCGTTGTGGGATGCTTTTTCCAACTCTCTACTTTCTCCTCTGGGGTCATTTGCAAGTCTTTAGCAGGAAGTGGTTGCAGAGAGACTGACACCAAAAGAGGCTGACGGAAAATAATGCTGATTCTCCCTCGGAAAGTGAACTTGAGACGTCAACAGTCTTTTTTGAGTTCATTTCAACCGCCCCGCTGAGTCCTATTTTTAGATGAATTGTTTCCAAGGCATCGATCCTGTCGTGATTCCTTCATGTGGCACTTGGCTATTCATGCTTTCCAAACCCGCTCGGTCAGCCGCAAACCTTCTAGGCAACGCTCCTGCCCTTTGGAGGGAATTAATCCCGGGACACTACAAACCTTTTTACTGAGTCCAGCAGCCCTTTCACGTTGGAGTTTTTTTTTTTTTGTCAGCAGCCCTTTAAACTTTAGTCATCATCAATGTAGGATGGGGGGCTTCCTCCTCTCCTCTTTTTCCACCTCCTTCATGATGAATGACATTTGCCTTGTTTGTTTTCCCATCATTGAGGAATCTCCTTCCATTGTGACTCTTTCTTGAGTCACATGTAAATTCCTTGCCCACGTCAGACCTTGTATGACATTTCAGTCCTTGACTTTAATAATTGAGGTGAGGTGGTGTATTTGTGCAGCTCTTCAAATGTGTTGGGGGATTCTGGTTGTGTGGGAGTAGAGGGCCGGGGCCAGTTGGTTAAGTAAGAGTCCCAAGTTTCAGCCTAAAATACATCTCACACATCTATTTTGGCTTTTATAGGCCAATGAGCAAATGCAAAAATATTTTGGGATCATCAACTCCCGAGAGTCCAAGTTTCACTTTTAGACTGAAATACTTTGGGGAAGACAGCTTAGAGTGACTCATAATGACAATGTAAATCAGTAAGCATGCTGCTTAACATTCAAATTGACTTTTTTTCCCATTTCCCACCCTTTGTCATGGAAAATGCATATAGCAGTGTTTTTTCTTGTATTCTTTGGGTTGGTTAAAAAAAAAAAAATCAAAACACTGTTTAAAAGTGCTTATCTTGAGTTGATCAAGTGAGCCTCCAGCTACATAAAAGGGATGGAAAAAGTATCGCTCTAATGTGTGTCATAGATGTGCAAAAGGTTGTTTTTTCTTTACTGTCAAAATCAGGCCACATTCCGCCTACCTTGTCTCTCGATTTCGCAGTTTCGCCTCGTCGCGTCTCGCACCTGAGCTCACGAAGCATGTCCGCCCCCGCCGGCAAAGAGGTGAAGGAGCTCAACCCGGTGGACTTCATCCAGCTACAGCAGTACATTGAATGTGAGTACATTTAGTGACATTTCCCCCCCCCCCCCCCCTCATGTTACACTTCCACCCACTCACACAAACACCTGCACTCTTGGTGTCTGAACTCTTAAGTTGTCAGTCTGAACACAGTTCTCGACATCAAGGATGGGTATTGATTATGTAGGGGAGTGGAGAATATTTTCACAGAATTTCTTCTAGGGTTCGAAACAACTAGATTGCTGACTAAATAAACGGTTGAAGGAATTGTTTCTTGAAATAAAAATTATTATTATTATAAATTCATTCATTTACGGGTCAAACAGTCACCATTATAAAACTTGTATTCGTTAAAGTAATCTATTGTATAATAAAATCATAGTCTCAATGGCCAGTCAAATTTAAGAATTGTATTTGTGCAATTTTAAAGGCAAGTTTTCAAAAACTTAATCCAAATTTTGCATTAAACCCCAAATTGCACAATTGGCTTTCATCGCTGCAAACAAGGCATTTATTGTTCAATTATTATTTTAATAACTACAGAGTTCTTTTGATGAATTACAAAATCAAGTTTTTTTTTATGTATAGTCTTTCATCACAAAAGACTCAGATTAAAAACAATTTAAGGAAACAATAAAAGGTAACAAGGAAAAAAAGCATATTGTAAATGAATGTTGTTTTCATCATTTTCAGTGGCTCTCAATGAGGTAACTAATTATAATATATATATATATAATAATATATAATATTTGAATGAATTTATTTAATCGATTATCTAACTTCATTTTTTGTTGATTCGTCAAAAGCCATTTGTACCGCACTCAGAAGTTGTCATCTCTTGTCTTCATGTGTTAGGCCTCAAATTTATGCTCTTGCCTTTGCCTGCCCTTGTTTGACTTCTTCCAGATTGTAGCCTGAAGGTGAAAGACGTGCTGCGGGAATTCGATGCAGATGGTCGCCTCTCTCAGCACAGACATGGAGAGGTGAGGTCACAGAGTGGGATGGGACAGCGTGTACTTCTCATTTCAAATCACTGCCACAGCTAGGATTTTCTCCTTGGGGTGTGACAAGGATATCTCAGGATGTTTTCCAAATGGTTTTTTTTTTTTTTTTTTTTACAAACCCCCCAAAAATCTTCTGCAAACAATGACAAACATTCACCATATGTGGAAAAGTGGAAAATAATTCCCGAAGAAATCAGAAAACACCCAAAAGTCTGTTATATGGCCTGCCAGCTGGAAGGGGGCAGTGCCCCCATGCCCCCCTCTAGCTCCACCAGTGTTTCAAACTCGCTTCAAACTTCTGACGGCTCTGAGCGTGCAGAAAAAAAAAAATCATCTGATTCATTCTTGAGCTGATTCAATCTGTGGGCATCCGGCTAATGAGATTCAAAGCCGTCCATGGTGTCAACTAAGCACTCTCGTAATAGGCGGCACCGTTATTCTGAGATTGCAAATGTAAATGAGGCTCTCACCTGGACCCACGCAGCGAATCCTCGCCGGCTACGTTCAGAGGTTTGGATACATTTATGCAGCATTCTAATGTAGTCATTTCTGGCCACAATCATCCTATTCGGGCCGCATTTCATATTCATTTTCCTCATAAAACCAAAAAGGCATCTCTGGCATCATGATGGTGGACACAACTGCTACAAATATTTGAGCGCGTAGAAATTGTTATAGAAAATAAAGGAGAGCGTAGTTTCATGTTTAGTACATTATACAGCATTGGGATGAGAAAGATTACAGTGAAATGTCTTAGCAGGGTTACAGTGAGTGAATTATTTCTTAGTGGGGCAGTTCTGCAGGGCATCGGCGTCAGCAAGAAATGGGTTTGTGGTTCAGTATTATCGAGGGAGTTGACTTGAAGCCCTCCAGCATCCAATGGTGAAAGTCACAAATGTCTGGGCTGACTTCCGTTTTCTTGTAGCACACCATGGAATGATGCATTGGAAGCACTCACAACCTACTTTTTGTTTTATCGAAATAAGATGCTTTTTTTGTCTCGTGCCACCAAGTGACTGGACACACGCTTATTTGTTTAATGAGTTCTACTGTTACATAACAGTGGTGCGCAAGTGTTGTCGAAGAGCTCGCTTTTGTACACATTTTCAGAAATAAGCCGGAAATAACTGACAGCCATTTTAATTGAGATGGAAAAAAAGGGAAACACATAAATAAAGCATAGAAGACTTAGAAGACTATTTGTCGGCAAACATTATTCTATATGTCCACTTTAAAAAATGTATTGTGTTTGAAAAAAACAAAAAAAATAACTTGTCCACTCTGCATTGTAGTTTTCCATCCTTGCCACCCCATAAACGTCCCACACGCATTTGATTCCAACTTTTCTATTCCAGTGCATCAACAAAGAAGGCTTTCGTCTCTTCCTGAAGACTTATTTGGAAGTGGACGACTTCCCAGCAGATCTGTGCCAGCGACTTTTCCTCTCTTTCCAGAACTCTGAAACTGCTCAGGAAGACAGCAACAGTAAGAAAACATGCACACACAGATCAGTACTGGACATATTCCAGGGTGTGTTTGCCCTTTGACCTAACTCAGCTGAGATATACTTCAGCTCACCCATGGCCCTTAAGATGACAAGGACTATCCAAAATGAATGGATGGACAATATATATTATTCTGTCCATGATTCTTTACAGAGGAGGTCTTTCTAAAGGATGTTTCGTGTTACTTCTCACTCTTGGAGGACGGTCAGCCTCGGGACAAGCTGGAGTGTACGTTTTTGCTTGCCCCTCCAAATAAACTGCCGCTTTTTTTTATGTTGATAGTTTAGTTTTATTGTTTTATCCACAGTTGCTTTCAAGCTCTACGACAGAGACGGCAACGGCGTCCTGGACAGCTCGGTAAGATGTCAGTCAAATTTCTGAAAATGTGGTCCAGATTAGAATCTGTTTGATTCAGTGCATGGTTGGTCGCTTTCCTGTTCACACGACATCAAAATGCAATGTAATGGCATGAAAACTGCCATGTCGAGTGTACGTCCTAGTTCAACTTGCTTGCTCTGACCAACCAATCAAAGGACAGAAATATGCTGACATCATCGGGGGTCAGATTGCCAGCCTCAGGAAAGCAGATTTGAAATGTAGTTGATTAAAGAAACAGTCCCACTGTTACTAAGGTTCAAATTGAATGAGCCGTGTCGATCTTTTTGATCCAATATCGATACTGACTTTATATTATTGATTAATTGAACCGATCCGCCCACCACCACTGTTAGGAATATAGTTTTACAATTTAACGGAAGACATTTTTAAATGTAGATTAGCGCTTCTGATCATATTTTATTTTTTTCGAATGGCAGGAAGTGGATCGAATTATCGCTCAAATGATGCACGCTGCTGAGTACTTGGGTTGGGACGTGTCAGAGCTTAGGCCGGTAAGTCCCTCAGGGCTCCGCTGCACTTGAAAGCACCTTGTTCTGATCTGTGAAAAAACACGCGTCATGTCATTTGTCAACTGATAAGCTTCACATACAACAAAAATCTGACACTTATTTTTTTCTAAAGCTGAGAAACCAGTTTGGAGTTCAAATGATAACGGAAAGATCCCCTGCAGGTTCTCAAGGACATGATGACCGCCATAGATGCCGACAGCAGCGGTACTGTGTCTCTGGAGGAGTGGGTGGAGGGCGGCATGAACAACATCCCTCTGCTGGTCCTACTGGGCCTGAAGGTAAATGACGTCAACGCTTTTATTGCTCCTGCCAATGCCCCACCGGCCTTTGCCTCCTATTTCTCGCATGTCCTGGGCCGTTTTGCATACTCAGCACTCCTAAGTGCACGTCATGTTCAACATGGTGCTCTTGCGTTTTTTTTTTACATGATTGCACCACATTCTGCCATGATGGCACGGACTAAAAGGATTAAAACACAAGATAATAAATCAACCTTTAGCTGTGGCTGGAAATGACTGACTAACCTGCAGTGCTATTTTTCCTACCGCAAATGATGGGACTTTTACTAACTTCAAAGTAGTTATTTAATTTCATATTTGAATATTCTTTCTGCTGTCAGTTTTTGTGTGAACAGCAATACACTTGCTTGAATACTTGTAAAAAAAAAGTCAACACAAACATGTTTTTGAAAGCATTAATCGTCAAACAAGCGTTAGAATAAATGATGGAAAAGTTCAACAATGTACATATTGATATTGTTTTACATACATATTTTTTTTTTAGAGTTTTCACATTAAACAAAAAAAAATACTATCTGTAATGTATCAATGATTAATTGCAAAAGATACAGTGACCGCTATGCCCTCTAAGGCTATTTATAGCCATTTAAAGCCTGTCAGGGAAATGGATTCACTTGCTGGAAGAATCAAAGAAAAATTCTCATGTAATTTGGATAAAAGCATTTGTTTTCCTATTAAGAGATTGAAAGCGACCTCATAATCATGTGTGGACAATTTGAGAAGATTAGCGTGTGCTGTGCTGCTCAGAACGCCATGACACATTCTGCATCATCAGCAATGTCATTAGTGAGTGTGAAATGTGGGCCACTTGTGTTATGAAAGGAGTCTTGTTACTAAAGTGCAAAGCATCGAGAACGCACAATATGCTCACCTCAACTGAATTTAACTAACTATTCCAAGATTTTCTTCTGACTAAATGATCAAATTCAAATGTTTACTGTAGTGGCCACTGGCCATTGTGTTCTCTCTATTTATTGTTTTTATTTACAATGCATCTGCTTGCACATTTTTAGAAATAAGCAAATATTAAAAGATTGACGAGCGGTTCTAACTGATCGGTAGGCAGGCACCACAGAAAATTATTTTTAGAAGTCACATTTAAACATTCTTGAAACTAATTCAATACCAAAGATGTATTTTTACGCCTTGTATGTTTTCTAGGTAAATGAGGGTCTTAAAAGGGCGGAGTTAAAGGCCATAACTATACATTAATAGTAAATTTAAGAACAATAAAACACTGTCTTTTCTTTAAGGATCGGCGTGAATGTGAATAGTCTCATGTATCGACTATTTTCAAATTCTTGTTACACAAGTCAGAAAAATCAACTAACCACTGTTAATCGCTAATCCGGTGATAACTCGCTAACATAATTCCTGTGTTCTTTTTTTCTGTGCGTTTGCCAGATGACACAGACAGACGGACAGCACCTGTGGAGAATGAAACATTTCAACAAGCCTGCTTACTGCAATGTTTGCCACTGCATGCTTCTGGGACTCAGGAAGCAAGGCCTGTGCTGCACTTGTGAGTAACCGCAACCCCGCCAAGGGCTTGACGTGCCTCCATAACCGGGGCCTGCAAGTGTGTAGATTTGATCCGATATCTGTATTTTTTTTACACTTTCCTTTGACAAAATAGGCATGTGACTGTAAACCTCTGTTGATGAAGTGCTGATTAACTTTATGTGCTGAGTTGTTTTTCAATTGTCAATCAAAATAGGTTGATATGAATAAATGGGAAATATACTTTTGACTTTTCTATTAAAGTACGTTTCGGACTTAGTTTTGCTCAATTACAGGAGTTGAGTCAGCACTTTTATCAGCTTTCTTTACACAAGTATTTGTACTTCTACTTCATTTCAGAGTGTCAGTAATTTTGCCACCTTTAATCGACAGGCTGCAAGTACACAGTCCACGGCCGCTGCGCTAACAGGAATCCAGCCCCCTGCGCCAGAACCTATGTGAAGTCCAAGAAAGAAACTGGGGTATGCCGATGTCTTCATGACCACCTTAATAGATTGGATGTGATTTTTTTTTTCCCCCTCAGCCCGTCATGCCCCCAAATGAGACTTTCCCCTTTTTCAGGTTCCAGCGCACGACTGGGTGAGTGGCAACTGTGAATCGAGGAAGTGTGACAAGTGCCAGAAGAAAATCAAGAGCTTCCAAGGCCTGACGGGCAAACATTGTGTGTGGTGCCACTCCATGGTGAGGATGTGACGATGCAATTTGGGAAATAAGCAGTTAACATACCATTTTAAATTCAGATGGTGGGAGGGCAGGCTCTATTGAGTCCCAAGTATTTCTCTCAATTTATGATGCATTTATATCATGTATAATGTATTCTACTGGTGTCTGATAAAGACTCAGACCCAGGAATGTTTTGCTTTTATTTTTCTATTCATCAGCGCCACGATGCGTGTGCAGACGAAGAGCCGAGCGAATGCAGGTGCGGCCCACTCCGAGACCACATCCTGCCTCCGTGGGCCGTCTATCCTGTCATCAAGGTGGGTGGACGGACGGATGTTTGGATGGATGGATGGATGGATGGATGGATGGATGGATGGATGGATGGATGGATGGATGGATGGATGGATGGATGGATGGATGGATGGATGGATGGATGGATGTACAGATCGATTGATCAAAAGATAGATAATGGATAATCATAGGAACTTTTTGTGCTCTCGGTGGGACAAAGGAGAGATCCAACAACGGCTGCTCCGGTCAGATGGACGACACTGAGCTCAATACAACACCTGATGGACAAGTCCTTCAAGTACGTACTTGACTTCTCATCAAATTATTCGATGGACTCAAATGATCACGATAGTTATTTCTGTGACAGATCAGCCCCGTACCCGATACACACCCTCTTCTTGTGTTTGTCAATCCCAAAAGTGGAGGCAAGCAAGGGGAAAGGTGAGTCTCAAGTACATCATTTATCCGTTCAAACATTTTAATGTATTTTGTGAAATGCTTGTGAAAAATCCCATGTGTGTGTGTTACAAATAATGTAGCTCAACAAAGTGAGACTAAAAATCACTCTTGTGAGCCAGTCCAGTTGATTTTAAACAATTCATGCGCCTTTCAAGTTTGTTTTCATGCATTTCAGGGTCCTACGTAAATTTCAGTATTTGCTCAACCCCCGGCAGGTGTACAACCTTTCCAACGGTGGACCATCTGCAGGGTGAGTGAGTGAGTGAGTGAGTGAGTGAGTGAGTGAGTGAGTGAGTGAGTGAGTGAGTGAGTGAGTGAGTGAGTGAGTGAGTGAGTGAGTGAGTGAGTGAGTGAGTGAGTGCTGCAAGACAAAATCCACTCAAACAACCACTGTATTTGTGACTATTATGTCCCCAGGCACCAAAAAATTAGGATATTGGACTTTTTGGTGAAAGAAACCTATAATCCACATTTTAACTTGTTGCTGTTGTCTCTTGATCAGCCTGAGTTTCTTCAGAGACCTTCAGGATTACAGGATCCTAGTATGCGGCGGAGACGGCACAGTCGGCTGGATCCTGGATGCCATCGGTGAGCACCATTCACAAAATCACTTGCAAATGCAGACTCGATTTAGCACAGACCATCTTACTTTGGATGTGCACCAAATTGTTCTTTGTCAGTTTCCAGCTAAATCTCTCCTCTTGTGTCCCCTCCTACTTCTTTTTCTTACCCAATTAGACAAAGCCAGTCTGTTGGCGCGGCCGCCAGTTGCCGTACTTCCTCTGGGCACTGGAAATGATCTCGCGCGGTGCCTGCGGTGGGGAGGAGGTGAGAACAAAGTAAACAATGATCCGTGACAGCAACAGAGCAACAAGTAGGAATAGTACAGAGAAATACATGTTACGTAACCCCAAAAGACGAAAGTTGAATTCATTAATTTAATCGCCCTTTCAAAATAAAGCAAACAGTCCAGGCCAGTCAAAACAGAATTGAGAGGAACTTCAAATGCAAATATTCTAAAACGTCCCCCCTAAGGATACGACGGCGAGGACCTCAATAGGATCCTGAAGGACATCGAGACGAGCTCCGAGGTTCTGATGGACCGCTGGAGCGTGCAGGTCATCACGGAGGCTGGTGAAGAGAAGGGTGACCCAGTGCCATACGAAATCATCAATAACTACTTCTCCATCGGAGTGGTGAGTCTGCACGAGGACGACGGTGTGTCTTTGAGTTTTGCCGACATTGTGTTTGTTGCACTAACAGGACGCCTCCATCGCCCACCGTTTTCACACCATGAGAGAGAAACATCCTCAAAAATTTAACAGCAGGTATGACACTGACATTTGAGAGAATATCTACGTTTGCAAACATCTGGATGTTTTTGTTGTGTGCAGGATGAAGAACAAGTTGTGGTATTTTGAATTTGCCACCTCAGAAACCATCTCAGCCTCTTGCAAAAAACTGAATGAAAGTCTAACGATAGAGGTGAGACAGCAATAACGTGACGCCATCAACAACAATGCATTTGTTCATTTTATCTTCCGTCGTCAGTGCTGCGGGACTCCTTTGGATCTTAGCAGCCTATCTCTGGAGGGCATCGCCGTCCTAAATATTCCCAGCATGCACGGCGGCTCCAATCTCTGGGGTGAGAGCAAGAAGAGCGAGGTCAAGGGTCCGAGCGGTCAGGACGAACCCGATGTGATCGTGGACCCTGAAATTCTGAAAGTGACCGGACAAGGTATTTTATCTCTTGATGGTCAAAAAAGAAGAATAGAAAAATAATTAGAGAGTTGTATCAAAATGTCTGCCTTATATACATACATTCAGGAGGTGGCAATGTAACATTTGGCAATGTAGCCAATACCACAATATAGACACTAGAGGGCAGCAGGTGACTATAAAATGGCTGGACCACCCAGCCTCACAAAATAAAATAAAAAATCATTATCAAGATGCAAGATGAAGTGAATGTCTGATTTTCAAATGAAGTAGCTCATCCTCTGTATTTTTTTTTTTTTAATATAATAAAGACAAATTGGGGTGTGCCAAAACGTCGGCTTTGAACCACATTAAGAAATGCTGCATAACCTGCAGGACATGGGCAAATTCATTCGGATACCACTAGGTCTTCATGGTACTACAGAGTGAATAAAAGAACTGAAGCCTGACTAGTTTGATATTTTTGTTCCTGCGGCTCTACAGATCTGAGCGATCGTAGACTGGAGGTGGTGGGCCTGGAGGGCGCCATGGAAATGGGACAAATTTACACAGGCCTGAAGAGCGCCGTCAGGCTGGCCAAGACAGCACAGCTCACCATCAGGTGGGGAAAACATTCAGACCATCCTTGGAATGGGACACTTTGTCTCCCATGCTTTTCAAACATTGACTCCCTGACAAAGACTTGCATGCTGAATCATGTCAAGATGTTTTTTTAAGATTTAAGATGTAAAATGATAAAAATAGTAATAACAATTTGACATCATTTGTTATTTGTATGTGATCGGTTGCATACGTTTTGGTAATCCTGCTAATAAACGAGCAGCTTTTGCAAATGGCGGGCGGTAACAGCAATTAGTTTCCAATTTGTGTCCACTCAGGACCAAGAAAGCGTTGCCGATGCAAATTGACGGAGAGCCCTGGATGCAACCGCCCTGCACGGTACGTCCAAATGATGCTTGGATTGTGAAGCTGTCTTGTAGGTGTTTATTATTGTTGTTTGTGTATTAAAATGAAATGTTTGTGTTGGCTTTTCAGATTCACATCACGCACAAGAACCAAGCTAGCATGCTGATGGCTCCTCAGGCAAAAGCGTCTGGGTTCTTCAACTACAAATAAAAGCAAATGCTCCGTCTCCAGGCACTATTGAAAAATTCTACAAAATATAGAAATCCGAAAAATCAAAATTTCAGAGCTACATTTGCTCCCTCTGAAGAGCGACATGCCATATCAGTTTTGTCTTTTCTGCGGAAACAAAACAAAACAAAAATAAATGTCACAGACAAAGAAAGCACTTACACCAACATTATTTTGATTAATAGACTGCAATTTTAATTTTTCCAATTTGAAATTTCCTTAAAATACAAATTACACTATGGCGCCTGGTCCCACTCCATGGACTTGATTACTGTAAAGAACCAACTGACATGTTTTAAGTCTTTGACGTTATGCCATGTAGAATAGTTACATAATTGTAAGATTAAAAAAAAAAAAAAAAAAGGAAAAGAAGCTCTTTTTTAAAACAATCAACGCCCCAATGCTGAAGGTAGTAATGTCAATTTGCTTCGAGAAGGACAGCGAGTGCCTTTTTGATTGCTTCTGCTGAAATTAGGTAGACACACTGGGAACTGCACATTATTGTAATTGTGGAGTGACTTATTATAATAACTATAATAGTGATAATATTGATCAGAATAATACAAGAGGACCATGAGCTAAAGAATTTTAATGTTTTTGTACATTTAAGAGGAAATGGCTGAGATTATGTAATGTGTGTATTTGTAAATCTAATGTCTCAGAGGGACGTAAGGCCATTTATTAGACCTATCCTTCAAATACCACCCATCAATTAATTTCTTCAGGTTTAAAGGAGGACATTAATGTGTCTCAGACGTACTCCTGAATGTTTACGCAACTGTGTAAAAGCTCTGTGGAGTCAAATAATTTCATGATACCAAGAGGGTCTTGTGTTGTTACTGCAGTATGCCTGAAGTGACCGAATGTGCAATGAAACTTAATAAATGACAACGAAATTATGCGGTTTACTTTTTTGCCACAAGGGGGGGCCATTTGCTTTTGTGTTGCTTTTTATATTTATTTTCCCCAAAAGGGGTTCAAACCGGAAATTAATGGTTCAAATAGTGTCCTCCCCATTATTTGCTTTTAATTAATGAGGAATAATTAATACAATATGAATAAATACAGCAATGTTGCTATCAGGACTCATGTTGCCGACCTGTTGTGAACTGTTTGCCGCATGCATTTTGGTTTTGATAACAGTAAGAAATTGTGATCGTTTCTTCCCTACATTGAATTTTAAAGAAATCAGTAGAAACTAGAATATTTAATTGTATATATCAGCCTACCGTGCATGTTTTTTGGAAGGAAACCTAAGTACCCAGAGAAAACCCACGCAGGCACGGGGAGAACATGCAAACTCAACACAGGTGGAATCAAACCCGCACCCTCTGACCTGTGAGGCAGACGTGCTAACCAGTGCACCGGTGCATTATATCTTTTAAGTTATCTTTATAAACCATTTTTATTTTTTATTCCAACAAATTGAAGTGAAATTCCAAAAGGAAAACCTCAAAAAATCAAGATATATATCTTTTATGCCTTTGTATAGTTTATATTTGAAAAAAAAAACTACAATAATAGTCGTCTCCAAAAAAATCTAAGACGACAAATTTATACATATAAATATTTATCATTATAAATATACTGTGGCGGACCTCAGTAGCAGGCTTCTCACCCAGCAGACCACCAGTTAGGGGCGGGGTGATGTTTGTCCTTTGTGATGTCATGCTCATGAATTGTTTCGAGCCACATTTGTTGGCAGACATAGAATAAAGACGTGTTCCTCACATCTGCCACACTATATACAATATAAATATAAATATATTTCTATATAAGTAAAAGAAAAAGTTACATTTAGAAACTCCGAGGTGCCCCAAACACAAATAAATCGGATGCTCGTCCATACCACATTTGTGTCCTGTCTAATCAAGCCACGCCCCCTGCCGTTGGCTCCCTCAGGATCCGGGAGACGGCGACACATTGATTCGTTGAGAACTACACGCACACCCACACACGCACATACTGTTACACACAAGCACGCACTCAAGTTTGTTTGTTGAGACGGTCGGTGTTTTCCGTCGGGACACTTTCAGCGGACTTGCAGCAAACTTTTGGCATTGGCATGACGTTCCGGAGGATGAAAATGGTCAACTCCAATGGACCGGACAGTGCGGCGGCGTCCCCCCCGGACAACGACGTCTATTTCCCGTCGTCCCAATCGGACAGCTGCCAGCGGACGGCCCCGCTCCACAACGACCCCTCGGAGGTTTACAACTATAAGACGCTGGCTTACTCCGGAGGCACTTTGCCCAGAAATTTGAGAAAGGTAAAATAATCACCAGTTTTCAATGGCTCTCATTTGTCTACAACAGAGAAATCTATCAATTCTAAAGGAGTTAACGTATAGGCGCTAATTGAAGTGTGACTGTTCTCCGGCGATGAGTTCAATACTAAAACGGGACCTAAATATGTATTATTATGAAAGCAATGTCACTATTTACTTAGTGGGTGGGTTGTTGTTGTTTGCTTGAACAATACTATCGACGATCACTCCACGCCATGCAGTATTTCAGTAGTATTTATGACGTCGATGGAAACACAAAATTAGAAGTACTATCTTTTCAAAATACTATGTATTTGATGATGTAGTAAATCGTAATATTCGCAGCAAACGTGTGCTTTTTAAACTTCCGCTCGTTAAACTGACGCTGTTTGTCAGTAATAATGCACACGTGACTTCAGACAAGCCTCTTTCAACTGTTTTGATGTCTTCTGCCTCACTTTGTACATACTACAGTCAAAATATTGAGCAGTTGGCATCCTTGTTGCCATCATAAAACCTTTAGTAGGTTTATGAGTGATGTAATTATTATTTAACATGCTTAACTGTTTAAAAAAAAAGGCCTGATAATGTTTATTCATATGTCCACTTCACATAACTCTCAGTCTATGGTACTGCAATCTTCTCTTATTGCTCCTTGTTGAGTCTGCTACCTTATTTTCAAATGTATTCATTCTAAATTCAATGGCAAATTTTGAGATCTATGTTCTGGACAGCAGCTGCAGCAGCATATTTTTTTTTCAGCCTTGTTATTTATAAAGGACGTCTACCGATGGCCAGCGTGACATAACCTTTATTAAGCGTTGCGTAACGCTTGGTAACTATGCCACATTTTCCTGGCTGTTGTCCCTCATTCGACTCCAATGGTCATTTGGTGTGCCAAATGGACATTTGGTTGCTGAGAAAGTGGACTTAAGCGTCCAAACTGGAGGGCAACAAGGGTGCATTGTAAGCATGTGAGGGGCAGTCCATCCCGCTCTAGCTCCCCCACATGTTGCCCCTGTGTGGGTTTTTGGGGAATAATAAATGCTCTCATTGAGAAGCCTGACAATTCTGTAAGTGTGGAGACTTAAAAGAAAGCAACAGTTTACGAGCTGGTACAAAGCGGCCTTTCATCAAAAAAGGACTGAGTTGGAACGAAGCTAAGAAGTGAAGCCTTGTGGACAGATACAGTCCGTATTTATTTTGGTGGGCCCTGGTCTCGATGCCTTGGCCTAATGTACGTACTGTGAAAGACTCCACCTTTTTATCGTGGATCCCTAGAGGTCTGAAAATCCTGTAGACGGGTAAGGCTAGTCGAAAGGTGAAACTAGCTTCTAGTTGAAGTAAACAAGCGGCAGTTCGACACACACATTTTCAGTTTCAGTGTAAACTTTGGATGACTCGGCAGCCTAAAAATACACCCGTGTAGTGCACGTGCGCAGTGACCTGACAGACCGGTTCATGCGGTGTGCGTGCCTGTAGTAGGTGTGTCCAGGAAAGGCCCGGGGATACCCTCTTGAGTCAGGTGTCTGACGTGCTTGTTTCTCTTTTGCAGGCTGGCGTTTCGCAGAAATGGAAGCCACAAATACAGGCAACACCAGAACCACAAAGGTAAAACCAATTTGTAGGGGAAATGATTGAGGGCGCAAACCACACGCTTATGTCACGTACCGTAGAATCGCTAAGACTGTTGGGGGACATTGACGAAAACGCCTTTGACCAACGCAAATAGTAGAAATGATGTCTTAACGCTCACCATGATGATCAAATCTTAACTAAAACCTTAACATACTAAACTCTCCCCCAGTTTGAAATTCTGCTCCTTTCCTCTCTGCTCTTCAGGAAGGTGGTGGTGCTGGAGAAAGCAGAGGAGCAAACATTTGGTTTTGAAATTCAGGTAAGGGAATCAGTTGATTTTGATTTTTATTCTCCCCTATTTTAAAATCTTTGCAAATGGATGTGAGATAAAGTGGCACACTTTATTTACCAAAGTACGTCATATTGTTCTTTTTTGGGATGTTCTCCGCCCTTCCGACACAGGAAGTGGTGAACTCGTGATGCTCACTTGGGCCGCCATATTGGTCACTTGACATGGACCTTCCTGTTCCTTTCGTGATGTCCATTGATGTGCGTCACGGCGCGCTTGCGTTTATCAGGCAGCCCAGCTCGCCTGCTTGTGGGTTTTGTCCGTATCGCCACAAGAGGAAGTCTGCTGTGCCTCCGCAGACAGATGCAATGGCGCACATGAGGAAGTCGCAGCAGTTGTTGTCATGACAACAAAATGTTATTTTATATATCTATTGTGATCTTATGTAAGCGCAACCAAATTACGGCCTGATCGGAATAATTAAAAACGGTGCCACACACACATTTCTTTGACGATTGAAAACAATTCCCAGATAACTGTTGATAACGTTAGTGTTCATTTGTGATGCACGCATAAAAACCTTGTTGAATGTAGATCTACTGACTAACAAACGCTAGTCATTCAAAAGACATTTTCCCTTATTAAAACTAAGTAAACCAATTGGACGGATGCGATGTTGTCCCTGCCAAGCGTCGCAACCACAGGAACCACAGTCACATCTGTAGAAGATTGTGTCAGGGCTTTTTGAGCCCCCCCCCATCTGATTCATTATTCCTTCAGTGTCCTAGAAAGAACTTCTTAAAGAAGCAGAAAGAGAAATGTCTTCCTAAATTAGGTGGTTGTCAAGTAAGCACATACACCAAGTTTTGGCACAGATCTCGGCATTTTCACTTTTTGTCGTTATAGTCTGCTTGCAGTATGGCCGCCAAGTGTGACAGCAAGCCTCCAAATCCAGCACCCAGTTTGCAAGGCTGGAGGGAAACCTTATCAAACAAATGCCCAGCGAGTCAGAGATGTTTAAGAAGGTTTTGCCTTGGCGGAGGTCTGCGCTCCACTGAGTGGCATCTGTTTTGTCATGAAGCCTTCACTGGCTTATTGTTGCGTGTTCGAGCCCTGTCCGTCCGTCTCTGTGTCTTGAGTCACACGATCTGCGGTCCTCAACTCCCTCATCCTGTGGTTGCATTATCAGCGCAATGCCACATGCCGCCGATGTTTCCAGTCCAGTGACATCAATCATGTGGCGGAAGCCTCACCCCACCAAAGAAGAAGTTCTCTTTTCTTTTTCTACTTTTCAGCCTGACTAATGGAAGGCCTTGCGTGTCTTTCAGACTTACGGCTTGCATCATCAGGACCACAACACGGTGGAAATGTGCACATTTGTGTGCAAGGTGCACGACGACAGCCCGGCCCAGGTCGCTGGACTCAAAGTCGGTAAGTTGTCAAGTTTAAAATGAACAAAGGCTATCCCGACTGACTTTGGGTTGGTCACCCGGGCTGGTCACCTGGACTGGTCACCAATCAATCACAGGGCACACGCAGACAAATCATGGAGACAAGCAAGCACATCTATGGACACTTTTTGGTGTCTGTCCTCAATTATTTTTAGTGGCGTTTACGGTCAGCAGCTCTCATTCAGCATTAACATAAAATATTTGTTAGGAAATTGCTGCTATTTTTAGTCATTCACTACCAATCAATGATAGCTTGTGGGTTTTTTTTCCACTAATCTCAGATGGGCTAAAGAAAATGTAAATGTTCACAAGCTCGTCACTGCACCGTCCACTTCCTTCTTTCAATGATTACTTCAGTTTCACTTTCTAAATTCCTTTGCTGTGCTATTGTGCAAATGCACTAAATGAGGTCTAGGTAGCAAAATAACCTTTGAGACGGAAAAAAAAAAAAAATCACGCTTCCCTTCTGTGATGCACATTTCTTATTCGTGTGTTGAATCGAAATAATCTCCATTGAATGTGTGCGCTGTCGCAGGGGAGACCATCGCAAGTGTGAACGAAGCCCCTGTGGAGGGATTTCGACACAAGGAGATTGTCCAGCTCATCAAGGCTTGCGGAAACGCTCTCAGGTACAACAACACATAAAAATGCGCACTTTTGAATGTTGTGATATTGTTTATAGTTCCCCACAAATTGATTCATATGCGGATGGACAGCACTTAGAGAAGCAGATTCTTAAGGCTGTACTTACACTGCGGCACTCGTTTTCATCCTGCTGCTGTCGCTTGTAAATTTAGCGGTACCCGTCTTAAGCAGTAGGAAGTGAGGGGAACCGCCTGCGTCACAACGCAAGGATGGGGAAACACTTTACAAGTTTGACATCAAGGAGTTAGAAAATGATCCTTTTCAACGCAGTCATATAAACCCAAAAAGTAGTTATCGCCCACGTGTAAGTTTCTACTGACATTACAGAATCCGAAAGCTGTACCGCATCAAGTCACAATATTGAATCATATCATGAATGTTTAGTTTCTCGTCATAATGATATTGTTTCTTGTATATTGTTTCTGCCTGATGAAAAGTGTCTTTGATACAGTTAAATGTTTCTTTCCCACACTTGTCGACTTCTTTTTTACATAACCACTTCCTCTTTCGCCTGTTAAATCTTGTCGCCTTTTTCCCTTCAAGGCTGGAGACGATTTATAGCGACTCCATCCGGAAAGCCGAGCTGGAGGCGCGACTGCAGTATCTGAAGGTGAGTTGTCACGCCCGTAGGTCAGCGCCCATACACAAATGTGCCGTGTTTAGACCACGTCCCCCCCCATCCACACCTGTCTCTCACACCTGTTGCATCAACATTTTCTCCAGCAAGCTCTCTCGCATTCTTCCCGTCAAGTGGCTGAGCAGCGCCACTTTCCCCCTTAAAAGATCCCAGCAGCTGTGCTGTTAATCCCACCAGCCGCGGCAGCCTTCTCGCGTACTAATCCAACGTTTTACAGATCCTGCATTAGACGCACTTAAACCACGGTCATTTCCAACTGCGGATGTTATATAAGAAGGCAGCGAGCGTTCCACTTAATTCGATTCAATTGTATTTAACACTAACATCAGAGGTGATATTGAGGCACGTATTACACATAGAGCAGATGTAGAACACATTACGATGCAGAAGCAAAAAAAAAAATTGAAAAGGGAAGAAACCTTGAACAGACTCTGTGTGTGGCTGGCGGTTGGGTTCAGATAGAGAAGCGGGACAGCACGCAGAGACACTAAAACACACAAACAAAAGCCTTCGTCGTCGCTCACAGAGACGACTGACATCCGAACTGAAAATCAGGAAATGATGAGAACTGGAAGTTTGGCAGTCTGCTATGGTTTCCCTTGAGATTAAATGGGATTGTGTGCTTGTTCCTTTGCAGCAAACGCTCCATGAGAAGTGGGATGAGTATCGTTCGTTGATGGTGCAGGAGCAGAGGCTTGTTCACGGTAAGTCGCATCCTTTCTTTGTCAGCCAAACCCGCCCATGATTGTAAAAAACAGTTGAAATAGCAGTTTCAACTTGATACTTTATTATTTTCCTCCAAGATGACACAGCTAACAGCATCTCCCTCCCACCTATGCCAGGTATCGTGATGAGCGACGCCTCCGTGTACGAGTCCCTGGAGTCGGCGGGCGTGTACGGCAGCCTGGGAGCGCCCAGCCCGGCCGCCCGCCGCTCCCCCCACTGCACCGGCAGCACCAGCAGTAGCGCCAGCGTCCTCAGCACGGCGACCGAAGACGACCCCCTGTACCAGACGTGCCTTTATCACGCCGGCGACTCGGACGCCGACGATAGCAAAAGGCACAAACAGCAGGCGGCCAGGAAGCAGCGCCTGCGGCCCGCCAGCGAGCTCTTTGCATCCGCCAAGACGCAGTTGACGCGCAGCGCCAGCACTCGCAGCTACACACGCGGGCCGGCATCGCCACCCGCCGCTCCCGGCAAGCCACCGGTCTTCAGCTCGCTGCAGAGAAAACACAAAAGCTTCCGGAGGCACTTGCTCAAGTTCATCCCGGGCTTGAACAGGCCACTGGAGGAGGAGGAGAGCAAACTGTGACATCACTTCCTCTTAAGACTGTCTGGTCCAAAAATATCCTCAAAAAGCGTCAAGCGACCAAAGGCTGTTAGCCAGCTGCCAGTGTTCCAAAGCTGTATAGAACTTTTAAAAGTTGACTTTTGTGATTTAAGTTATTTATTTATTTTTAAATGTGTCTGGCTTTAAGTCAATGATGAAGATTTTTGTTTTTCCTGCATGCACCAACCTTAATAGTGACAGCTGACCAATCATTTAAGTTTGATGTTTGCTTCAGAAAAATGTTCTATTTTTTACTGCCAAAAATATTGTTCCAAAAAATAAAGAGACAATTTCAATGAATGCCTTATTTTTGGGGGTGTTTTTTTTATTTCACCAGTGAAATGCATGAATTCATTGTCAATCTGCATCATCGTGACAGTATCTGAGAAAATAAGCCGGGTAAACTTGGGAAGCGGAAAAATGGCAGCCATACTGTCTGATGGTATCATACAAAATGGGTTTGCAGATTTAAAAAAGTGTGACCTCATTTAACATTCCATTCCAATGGTAACACAAAAGTAGCAGCAAAGTAGCAGTTTGACCAAATGGCTTACCAGTGACTCATTAGGGTGCTCAAATACAAAGGGGGACGGCCAGTGGATTGATGTCTACAATTTAGGATTTCTATATTTGTACAAATGTTGGAGCATCATGTGGTGCTGTTAAAAATATTGACGCACGTGGTCGCCATCCCAAGAGTTCAGCAAGTGGTGGCTTGAGGGAAGTTTAATAATGCATGTGAGGTGTGCAGAATGGAAGCTCTTGTATCAACGCTGACATACTTTATTGTCAGGAGGAATGTGGAGAGGAAGGCATGACCCTGAATTCCAACCACAAGCACTTTCTTTCTTCCAGCTCTCCATTCCACCTCTTCCCATATTCCCATGGCTGCTTCTGTATGTGTTGGAAAGCTTTTCATTCTCAGCTGACCCGTAAGGTCACAGTGGTCGCTCTCATTTGGTTCAGCGCCGCTGAGTCCTTTTGTCAGCAGGTTGACCATGGCGAAGGGACGCTATGTGGCCATGTGTTTTCGCCGGACCTCCTCCCACATACAAACACACGCCTCCGACATTCTTTGCACATTAACAGAGACAATGCAGTGAGGTGTTACACCGCGGAATGCTAACGAGGCCCCGATTAGGTTAGTAATGCTTCTCATTACATCTCAATGGGCTGTTAAGGGCCTGCTAGAGTCCACGGGGGTCTAGTCCGGAATACGTTTGTGAATGTTTGAATGGCACCCTGCAGTGAAAGCTCAGCTGTTGACCAAAGACAAATGAAGCCCAGCTAAACGTGTGTGGCGGCCTCTTTGTGCACCAGCCAAATGACTCCTTTAAGTTTCCCACATTGGCTCAATATCCCACTTTAGGAATCCGGTGACCCACGCAAGCAGACACTAGTGCAAAAACCCCTGCCTCGAAATGTGTTTTAGGTTCAGAAGTTGTGGTGAAGTTCTTAAAAACATGAATGCGTCAAATTAATACGGAAACTATTCTGTACGTAAGTGACGCATTTTGGGACGAATAAAAAGTAACAAGCCTGCTCTTAAAACTAATTGAAGCTAATTGAAATGAAACCATGAAAGTCAAAACTATTCAAACTCTGCCCAATGTCGTACATGAAAAACAGCTTTAATGAAGATTTTGAGCTTTACTCACATTTCAAGCATGCTGTTTTTATTTTATGAGTTCTACCCCAGTGTGTGATGCAGGATGTGTGTGACCAATGTGTCCAGATTGCCGCCATAAAGATAAGATAAAAAGGATAAAAATATCATATGCATATGTGTTGTCATGGAGTCAGGCGGTGCAATAAAATGAGCAAACAAGGAACAAACCTGTAAACAGTTGACTGCTAAAACCATAAAAAGCACTTCCACACATATGTGGCATAAGTAGTAAGGAACTGTTAGCGACATTAGCGACCGCAAACATTTCTTGTCAAAATGTTATGAAATCAAAATAAATTCCAACAATGGGAATCGAGCTGCCATAAAATCTGATTACGTGATCATCTTTAAAGGATGTCAGAGATAATCAACTTCACAATAATTGCTGGACATGAACATCAGCGGAAATTTGCGACCGGCCGAGAAATGAAATTGTGACATTCTGAAGAGATATCAGCCATCGTGTATGAAGTACCGTTGAAAATCATAAGGGTCCTTGCTTAGAATTCAAACATTTCCCGATTTGAAGATAACAGACAAGCCAGGAATTGGTTCTTGCTACAAATCAATGGGACTTTTTTTTAACTTTAACTTGCTCTGACAGGAATATTCAACCAAAACTGGTCAAAACTTGAAGACTTGTCGAGCACTAACAGTGAAATGGAAGCTGCACGTTCATTTCAAGGCCTCGAGTAGACTTTTGGACTCACGAGAGGAAACTGAACTGCTGCCTCAGCTTTTCCGATGAACGCTCGGTTCGGCACTCTCTAAGATCGGTGTTGTTGGCCTTCCCACGTGTGACGTAACACATCTGTGTTTGATCCCGTACTACTATACACATTTGCAGCACTAACTTGTATAGAAGCTGTCAAGCAACTCAAAAAGAAGAGACATTCCTTCCAGGGCGACAACGTCCATAATGTGGAAAGGGGGGTAGAAGAAACATCAAGCTAAAAAGACATCCATCTCTGGAGGATTGTCTGCTGATAACAATGCCCTGACCTCTCCTGCCCCAAAGATCGCCTCATTCATCGAGAAGAGTGGCCGAACCTAACGAGCTGTTTTGCCACAAGACAAATAAACATCTCATTGATATGCAGGATGCTCGTTTCATTATAAACACATCGAGGAACTAAAGCCCCCAGAGAACGCACCCACTATGGCGTTATACGTAATTAGAAGGACTTTGGACCTACGCTCCATGTTGACCCAAAGAAGCCTTTTGGATTAAAGGAGCAACTTTTTCAACAAGAACAATCTAGATGCTTTGATTCAGGTTTTGCTGATTTGCAGTCTGTTGATACAACCATACTTAATTTCAGGAAAAATAAGCCGACGTGTGGCAGAGGCGGTTCTCCAGGGTGATAAGTGGGAGGAAGCTGTCCCCTTCGCCAAATGTATAGACTATATCCAAAATGTGCTTATAAATGTTCCTAATATTGACTCTATTGTATGTATACACATTTTAATCACCAGTTTAGAATCCACTCCCACTTTGACCCCCTCCCCTCTTTGGAATACAAAATTCAAAGTCAAAGTCAAAATCTGCTTTATTGTCAATTTCTTCAAGACACACAAACAGATCGAAATTTTGTTTCCCACGATCCCACGGTGACAAGCCATATTTTATATATATATATATATATATATATATATATATATATATATATATATATATATATATATATATATATCCCACGGACAAACAAAACATTCAAGTGAACAACACAAAAAGTAAAAGCAAGAAGGCACATACAATGAATAAATAAGAGCAATGAATGAATGAATAAATAAATAAATAGATAAATAAATAAGAGGAGCAAAAATGGAGCAAGTGTGCATACAGCAGACAGCAGGAGGAGGAGGAGTAGTGCAATGGCAACATTACTAAAGATTTGAAACATGTCATGTCTTTCTTTGTCATGGTTGCCAGTTACTGCAATACTGGTATAGTTCATACTACCAAAGGCAAATTCCTCATGTGTTTTACGTAGCTAACTAATAAAGATGATTCTGATTCTGATCATACCTAACCCTACTTATCATACCTATCATACCCAACCCTAACCAGACCATACCTAACCCTACTTATCATACCTATCATAATTAACCCTAACCAGATCATACCTAACCCTACCTATCATACTTATCATACCTAACCCCTAACCCTAACTTGATCAGAGCAAAGCCTACCTATCATACCCAACCCTGACCCCTAACCCTAACCTGATCATACTTATCATACATACATAACCCTATGAAGATCATTTTTTGCTTCATTTGGATGATAGTGTGTCGCTAAGAGAAGTGACCAAAATATTAGGAACAGCAGCTGGTCAACCACGTCAACAATAAATATTGTTACGTCAGTAAGGTGAAAAAATATCACAATTATATTGACATATTAAATTGTAGGGCTTTTTATATGCATGTCTTTAACTGTCATGTATGACCATGCATGAGTATACTTTGGAGTTCCAACCACCGTCATTTATTGTCTTCATCTGCCACGACAAGATGAACTGATGTGGTTTGCCATTTCTTTGTCTCCTGTGTGTTTGGGGACGTCCCAAACAGAAAGGCACCTCTGATGACAAAGACCAGGAAATGGAACTTCTTGTGACACAAGGGGTTGTCCCGCACAATAAGATCAAGACACTGAAACGTCAGTGGGATTGCAGTGGGATTTTGTCAGCATGTCTGTCTTATAATCAACATTCTGGGTTTGCTCTTGCTCTCCACATCCATGTGCGTTTTTCTTCAGGGGGCTCCAGCTGCCTCCCATAACCCCAAAACATGCGTGCTTGGTTCAGTGAAGACTAAAGACATCTGTCGAGTTTCATTACTGTCGGTCAAGCATTGAGTAGTTTTATTTTGGTTCATTTTTGGCAACAGGGTGCATCTGAAATAAAAATGAACCTGATCTGATCTCTTGTGAGAAAAAAAAAAGACTTAAATGAGAAGAAGTTACAAGGTTGTATTTCAATGTTTCCTACAAATCATTTAATTAAGCTAAATGTGTGTACCATGGGGGAAAAAAATGACATAATGCCCGTGTGTGTGTGTGTGTGTGTGTGTGTGTGTGTGTTTGTGTGTGTCTGTGTGTGTGCATGCATGCAAAAAAAAAAGAGCGTCTTCAAAGACAATAGAAGGAAGTGTCATGGGGCCGATCTCAAAATACAGCAGTCTCGCTTTGAGGCTTTCCCCACAGAAAGACAACAGATGTCACTTCTTAAGACAGTATGACAGATTGTTCATGAAAACATTTAGTACAGCGTGACACCTTTTGTTCATCACGTCTTTTTCCGCTCTTTAAGGCAGGAAGCTCTGACTATCAGCCTGTTCTCCTCGAGGACAGAATAAATAAAACATGCTCATTGTGCGTGAATGTGGAGCACATTGTCCTATTGTGCTGGTGTCGAGCCCCACTCAATTCATACAAGTCTAAAATGAAATCAACATGGCAGCCCTGGAGTGGCGAGGCCTTCCGGAATGCTGCAAGCTAGAGGATATTGAGTCACGCTCTCTCGGAAATGTCGAGAGGATGGAGCCAGCCGGGATATATCTGTGTCCTTTTCCAAGAAACATTCAAAGAGTGCAGAGGAAACATTATCTGGACGCTGACGTGGAGCTACATAAAATACAGTGGTGTGATCAGTCCCCACAAATCTTGATGTTTTCACAGTGCACATATGTTGAGCAGACTAGTCGAAAGGTTCACTTTTGAAAATCAATTCCAACGGTGGCCTCGACTTTTCCACAGTAGTCAAATCCTCAGGAAAACTGCATGGATTCTTCCTTGGCCCGTGCACCACACACTTTTGTGTCTAATCCTGCTTACCGTATGTGTGCTGCCATTTACAAATTTACTATGTCAACACGGCTGCTGCGGAAAAGTGCTTAAAACAACAAAGTTTAAAGTGGACTAAGACGTTTGCACAGTTGGTTTGAATTTGGTTGAAGTTCATAAAGGAAGAGCTTCATAGAAGAACGAGTTCACCAAGCAGCCATTATCACTTTCCAGATGAGTGGCAGCTGTGCTTGTACTGTTGGACATTTTTTTTTCTCTCAACACCGCCACAAGTTTCTTCGAGCGTGGAAGAGGCAAAGCTTGGCATTGTTTTGACTTCACCCTTTTGGACATGGACAAGTCTCGCTGCTCAGAGCGGTCCAGGAAACTTTGAGGCAATAGCGAGTGTATGTGAACAACAAGCCCCCCTTCCCTAAAAAATAAAAAAACAATAAGGAAAAATATGGAGACGAAAAAGAAGGAGGAGCGCCAACTTATGTGAGTCAGCGATGGCGACTCTCCCAGGCAGGCCTGGAGTAGACGCAAAACAAAAACAGTCCATCCGAGGCCTGCGAGGACACGCTGGAGTTTCCTGGACATGTTCTGCTCTGCCTTCGAGTGTTCACCAAGCTTCCTGATGCTTTTTCCTGTATACTTTAGAAAACATTGCCCGCCCTTGTCAGAGTCGTTGCCTGTAAGCGACGCAAAACTGAGCTGGGAATTAGTGCCGACATGTTCCAAAATCGTATTGAAAGTATTGCGTGTATTGAAAAAGCATATAAAAGCTCTGTTTTGTTCTTTGGACCTCATCTGTTTCTCCCCACTAAAACCAGTATACTTACTGGCAATGCAGTCAAGCTTCAGAGTCAGCTCCCAATCTTTTTGTTACAAAGCTAAAAAAAATAAAAAATAAAAAAATGCTGATAAAGATTTTTTTGGGTGGTGTTCAGTGCCCCCCCGTGGCCCCCCTCTAGCTCCGCCCCTGTACAGAGCTGGACCAGACCTGGACATCCCTACTTGTCAGTCACATGTACCAATATTTACTGTATGTAATGTAAAAGGGCTTCGAGAACCGACTGTTGCAGCCCAGTGTGGAGGAATGTGCAAGTGGGAGAGTCTCAAAAATGGGGGGGGGGGCATTCTTGTCACTCACACAGAGAAGACATTGTTCTGTCGGGTGACAAGAGGGAGCACGGTGACAAAAGCGTATTATTCAGCATGTGCGCACTTCGAGATGTCTGATGTCAGCACGCAGCCTACTTTGACGTTGCTTCGACGTTAATGCTGCCAAATTTGTATTCATGTCTAGATGAAAATCTGAACTTGTTTCCCTGAGTATAAAAATGTTTCCTTCCTGCCAAACTACAGATATAATTGGATGTTTATAAAATAATTATTGTCATGAGCGCCAGGTATTTTTTTGTGGTAAATGTCGAGTTATCTCTAAACAAAGGCATGGTTGTTGTATTGTTTAAAATTTATATGAAGTATTTATTTTCAAGGCAGCATATTATTTGTTTAATATGAATGTGAGTGAAAAAGAAGATAACGTGGGAAAAAAATAAGGAGATCAAATAAAACGATTTTCATAATTGTGTTATGTTCTCCTTTTGGAGATTCACCAGACCATCTGAATACTTGATGTTTTGATATATGATGAAAAGGTTCGGCATTACACAAGTTTAAAAGAAAAAAAAATTGGAACCTCAGTTTTTGTCAAGAGAAAATCAAGCACGCTTCTCCTTAGATTAGAGTTCATTCCCAAAATGTGGACGTTTTAGGTCGGCCCAATTGTGCACACATGCAGTTATACTGCCCTCTAGTGTTCAATGAACGGCAGCCTGCTTGCATTTTAGGACGGTAGAGCTGACGTCACAAGTGACTTGTTTTGTTGTCGCCTGATTGCGTTGAAATAAATGTGCAATTTAGAGAACATGTTTTGTGTCATAATTGCAGAGGACTGATGTTTCATTGTTTTCCGCTAGTCGTGCATTTTCATTCGTATTTATTCATTCATTTAAGGCAGCAGAATGATCATTTCAGTGGTTTATTTTTAGTGGACTTTGGTCTCTCCCACACAACTACGGCCAAAATATAATTAATGTAAGCGGAATTAGGAGACAAATGCAAACTGTCTCAAGATTTGCCCGAGTAGTTCAAAGGTGCTTACAACTGGAGTAAAATTGTAGTCATTCAATAAAACTATGAAGCTAATGCAAAACTTGAGTAGAGATTCTGAAACAATTTAAATTTTAACGTCAACTATTTCACTGAATTTGACACCAGTCCAAGTTGTGTTGCCAAAATGTCACTTCGACCCTGAACAGAACTGAGATCATGGTCTCTGTCGTCGTTCATTCTTGTAGCGCTGACCCACCAGCAGGGGGAGCAGTTGCCTTTAAAGTGAGTAGGAAGTCTACGTGGTGCGATTTACATAGCTGATGTGGCATTTTGTATTGCAGTTGCAGGGAGTTCATGCAGAAACATTGAGAAAGAAGCACTCAAAATCAAAACTTCTTCACATGCCATTTATTCAAACTTTATTTAAACAGACCAACTCATTGGAATGCTTTGGATTTTTTTTTTGTTTATTAGTCGAGTGCCTTTTAATATTCTTCTCCTTCCTCCTCTCCGTCACCCTCAACGGAGTCGACTCCAACCTCCTCGTAATCCTTCTCCAGAGCCGCCATGTCTTCTCTGGCCTCGGAAAACTCGCCCTCCTCCATGCCCTCGCCAACGTACCAGTGCACAAAGGCGCGCTTGGCGTACATCAGGTCAAACTTGTGGTCAAGGCGGGCCCAGGCCTCAGCGATGGCGGTGGTGTTGCTCAACATGCACACGGCCCTCTGGACCTTGGCCAGGTCGCCACCGGGAACCACGGTGGGGGGCTGGTAGTTGATGCCCACCTTGAAACCTGTGGGGCACCAGTCCACAAACTGGATGCTGCGCTTGGTTTTGATAGCGGCGATAGCTGCGTTGACATCTTTGGGCACCACATCGCCACGGTACAAGAGGCAGCAGGCCATGTACTTGCCATGGCGAGGGTCACATTTGACCATCTGGTTGGCGGGCTCAAAGCAGGCGTTGGTGATTTCCGACACAGAGAGCTGCTCATGGTACGCCTTCTCAGTGGAGATGACTGGAGCGTAGGTGGCCAGGGGGAAGTGGATACGGGGGTAGGGCACTAAGTTGGTCTGGAACTCTGTCAGGTCAACATTGAGGGCACCATCGAAGCGAAGGGAGGCTGTGATGGAGGACACGATCTGGCCGATCAACCGGTTCAGGTTGGTGTATGTGGGACGCTCGATGTCGAGGTTCCTGCGGCAGATGTCGTAGATGGCCTCGTTGTCGACCATGAAAGCGCAGTCGGAGTGCTCGAGAGTGGTGTGAGTGGTCAGGATGGAGTTGTAGGGCTCCACCACGGCGGTGGACACCTGGGGAGCCGGGTAGATGGAGAACTCCAGCTTGGACTTCTTGCCGTAGTCTACGGAGAGACGCTCCATCAGCAGGGAGGTGAAACCTGAGCCGGTGCCACCTCCGAAGCTGTGGAACACCAAGAAGCCCTGCAGGCCAGTGCACTGGTCGGCCTGACGACACAAAGACGAGGACAATACATTAGCATTCTGGATTCCTGCCTCGGTCCAAAACCATGTTGAGTGTTTGCAAAGTTACGTACCAGTTTGCGGATCCTGTCCAGCACCAGGTCAATGATCTCCTTGCCTATTGTGTAGTGTCCACGGGCGTAGTTATTAGCAGCATCCTCCTTGCCTGTGATCAGCTGCTCAGGGTGGAAAAGCTGGCGGTAGGTTCCAGTACGTACCTCATCTTAGAAAAATCCATAAAAATGACTTTTCACATCATATCACACATCAAAGAAACAGTTTTGTTGAGCAAAGTCTTTACCGATGACAGTGGGCTCCAAGTCCACAAAGACAGCTCTGGGGACATGTTTTCCAGCTCCAGTCTCGCTGAAGAAGGTGTTGAAGGAATCATCTCCACCCCCAATTGTCTTGTCACTGGGCATCTGTCCGTCTGGCTGGATGCCGTGCTCCAGGCAATAAAGTTCCCAGCATGCATTGCCGATCTGAACACCAGCTTGGCCAACGTGGATGGAAATACACTCGCGCTGTGTGTATGTGAGGGGAAAAATGTAAGAAATTAAATCCTTTCAAAAAAAAATTGAAATTCAAATTTTTTTATCAATATAAATTTCTACTATTCCGTGCAGTTTACTACATAAATTTCTTTTTACTCTTGTCACTTCAGCATGTGACGTTTCAGTTTGGTGAACCTTGAGCTGACTGTTGGTCAGCGGTCAATGACTAGTATGTCAAATGTGACATGGTGACAGGGCGCTGCCTAATCACAAAACCCTGCTGCCCCCACCTCCACCCTCATCCATCCATCCATCCAACCATCCATCATCTCCCGGGATTGGGTGACTGGGCGTGAGCCGTATCATGGCAAACGCTGTGCTCACCCATGATTAACCATCTGAACGCGCAAGTCTTTAATTAAGGTCTGCGTAGACCGATTTGACTTCGAATTCACGGGACTTTGAGAAAATGGCCAGTCGGTCTTTGAAGCGAAAATCAAAAGTACGGTGAGAGCAAGCATCTGCGTCAGTCATCTTTCTACGTGTCCACCTAAAAGGCTATTTATATCAAATGTTACATATATTTGAAGACAACTCATGACGAACTGAGTCACCAAATGTAAACCTTAAGATTTGGGGGAAAGAAAAAAAAAATCGACATTTATTTCAACCCCATCTCGTACCCGACACCGATGGGACACAAAAACGCCAATTATAGTCAGCAACTCATGGAAGTTTTTATAATCACTCTTACCATTTTGCTTTTCTTGAGGGGTCAGTCGAGAAGGTTACAACAAGGAAGTCCGTTGAGGAATTGTCTTACAATCCGACTGTTACGCGGTCGATGTAAGACATTATGGCGCACCCGGGAACTCGAGACCGTATTTATACTGACGCGACCTCGCGCCGTCGCTTGCTGTGTCACCATTGGCTGATCAGAGGCGCGGCGACTTCAAGTGCTCTACTATTAGTGGACAGATGCCTGTCAATCAACTATCCGTGGCTTTCTATTGGCTATTCTCAGTAGTGGTCACACAAGCATCCTCCCTGGCCCCACCCGGCTTTGTGCAAAAAGCATGGCTAGCTGAGGAAAATGCTGCGTAATTTCATCGTGATGCTACCAGAAGACAGGCCTCAGACTGTTAGTTGAAAGTACAATGTTGCATAATCTCACAAAAGACAAATCATTTGAAAGCCATTTGAGCACTCTTACCATTTCCTTGACATGGAACTTGATATCCATGTACTCATGACACTGTCGGAATAAGTATCTGGCTCACTAGAACAACTCGAGCATGCTCGTAGAATGATTGTGTCTTTTTTTTCTTTCTAATTCATGTGTCACCACAGAGAGCCACTGAAATAGTTTGTTTGGTGCAGTTGTCAGGACTTTTTTTTTTTCATCTGGATTTGACTGGTGGAGGTTTGGCATTGGGTCACTGGTGCTGGAATCAAAGCCACGTAGACTGCATGAAAGGCAGTTGCATTTACAATTTATGGCAAGGATATGGAATAAATGCTCAAATGAGTAGTATTCATAATTCTAGTAACACAAGGCGGAACTAGCAAGAATATATCATTTACGACTATACACCAAGTAAAGGATAAAAATATAGATGAAGGTCCATGTACTAGAACGACTTATCTTGATTATTAAGACAAACTAGTACTTGTCAAGAGACTATGGTGTGCAAGTTGAGCGTGTACTATTTGCAACATTTTGTTCCACGACTTTTGGCCTACTAGTATGCAATTAAATCTAAAGCTGCGCTGCTTTAGACACTCCGCATACTTGTATCTTCCTTATCAAGCATATGTAATAAATGTTCAAATGTCTTTCCATTCACACTAGTTAAATGAACAAATGGTATTCACAATGTCATGAAAACACCTGAAACACTATTTGAAAAATAGCATTACATGAACATCATTATTTGTTGTTTTTATTTGAATGTATAGCTTTTCTGTATCTATGGTATTTGATGTTCAGGCAAGCAAAATTATTGATCTGCTGAGTGTCGTGCATAATACATGTCATTGATTTGCTAAGGAAATATCCATTAGGCGGTTCAGTCTACCCTACATTAGTGATCATTTGATTGTCCGGACTCACACGTTTGTGAGACATCGTTTGCAATACAAAGATAATCCACGATTATCAAGTAAACAACGTCTCTGTTTCTAGTCCCAGACTGATTTCGTGACCAATCTTTGTTTTCAAAGGCTTTAGCTGACAAATGAGGTCATCCAGTCCAGTCATGTACCGGCACAGATGGCCCATCCCCCATTCCTCCTCCCAAGATTTAACGGTTGCTAGGGGATGAATAGCGCCGTTGCCTAGACACAGCCCCAGTATCCGCATAAGACCGCCTTTATCTGGTTGTCACGTGACCCAGTTTAAATGGCAGCAACCCTGCAGCAGCTGCCCTGCTAGACTGAGGCTGCTTGCTGACTCCTTTACGCAAATGTCCTCTTGTCGGAAATGGTTATTCAGCTTTTTAGAACCGCGTTCAATACATTGTGATGAATAGACTGCATGGTCAAGGCAGCACATGGTGTTAAATAGTTCATAAACATTGATACTATTGAATCGCTTGGTGCCTTGGTTGCTGACAACAAAGACATTCTTTGACAAGTTACCCCAAGGCCTACAATTTTCTGCCTATGAGTGTGATGCATCTAAAAATAGAAATTCAATGCCGCTTAGATGTTCTCCATTAGGTGACTCACTTTAGTAAATTACAGTACTCATGTTAGAAATCCTACGTCTTGTGTTGTTTTAAATACGTTATGTTGACCTTATGCAGTATAATATCATCCAAAATGAAAATACAGCAGAACACATGCTAAAGTTACTCGCAAATAAGATCTCGTGCTTGCATATTTTTTCAGCTTAGCTCATTATGGTTTGGGTCGTACAATGGAGAGAAGACTTGTAGTGACTTGATGTGAATTTAGCGCGTTTGACTGATTTACATGATATTCGTCCCCGCATGGATAAATTTGCCTGTTGTGCAATTAATTTGCAGTCCAACAATAATAATAATAATAATAATCATCTATTTTTACATACATATTAAGAATGGTAAAATGTTATTTGTATGTACAGTACTATAATTTCCATCCTTGCTATTTGGAAAATGCCAAAACCAAATATATTGAAGTCAGACCCATATTCAGAACTAACAATATGTCACCCAATATTCAGTTTTCCTTGTTTACATTGTGGAAATAGGTAAAACACAAAAATCATCCCATTTTTCTACTGCAAGGTGAAAATGTGATCTATTGCCGTTTAATATAGTTGTGCTGTGCTTAATGGAAAAAGTGCCGCCCGGGGAATAGGGTCATGTTCTCTTTGCTCGATTCAGCGCAGTCGCTTTGGTGCCAGGAAAGGACCACTCCCATCTTTTCAGCATTCTAGTCTCGGAGTGCAGCTGCTCCCTTTGCCACAGCTGCTGTCATGAAGAAGAAGGAGGAGGAGGAGGAGGAGAGAATGTTCTCGAGTCTTCACTTCCTGTTTGCTGGTCTGTCTATCTGTCTCTCTCTCTCACCAATTTATTCATCCATCCGCCCGTCCATCATTCATCCATTCATCTTAAATGAATTTTCCTTGCATAAGCGCTCGGCCTTTTCCTGGCAAAAGAAGACACGAGCTGAGAAACTAAACGCAATGCCAAATGTCACTGCTTTATACATCACAACAATCCACAGCAGTCATTTTTCAGTTCGCACAGAGGTTAGAAAGTGAGGAAACGCCCCATACCACAGAGAGAGCTGCTAAGTGACGCAGTGGTCATGTGATCGGGCCACTCGATGACATCACTGCAGAAAATGAGGACACAAAAGAGGGAGATGAGGAGAAAATAAAAAAAGAGGGAGATGAGGAGGGTGGGCGGCCATCATGGACATCCTATGCAACCATGGTAGCTGCAAATAAAGCTATTTGCAGCACTGTATTCTTGCAAAGGTCTTAGTTTCTGATTAGGTTTGCTGTCTCTAAAATTTGATTACAACCATTTCCAATGTAGTTTCTGCCTTAGAATGAAAAAGGAAGGAGCACAATAATAATCGTTATTATAAGACTTATTGCGATAATTTACCCCATTGACACAGAAGAAATATCTATAGATAGGTAGGTATATTGTTAGAAAGTATCTTATATATGTGTGTACATACACATACATATATATATATATATATATATATATATATATATATATATATATATATATATATATATATATATATATATATATATATATATATATATATATATATATATATATACTGCATACACGTGTGCCATGCTCCTCTGTATTGATTGCCAAATGCCACGCCTAAAGAATTGCACGCATGGAAGGCTTTGTCCTGCGTCTGCTAGATGACAAGGGGTATTCATGTCCGAGTTAAGAATGAAGCATGATCGCACACGAGAATGAAAATTGCAAAGAACAAATTATAATAGCTCATTTTAAGCACAGCATTGCATTGCACACCGGGGAAATTCGTTTAAAAAAAGATGTAATAATGTTACCTACAAGGGGGCAGTAGAGTGCGCTTTTCGCTCTGCCCCAGTGCTGCCGTGCGCGTATATATGTGCAAGCACCGCCTTCCCATTCAGCAGTTGTTGCATCGACCCCGTTGGGTACAACACGCAACGCAAACCTCTTAGAAATACCCACCCCAAAAATATTTTTCTTCGTCCTCTTTCCTGCCTTAAACCCGAGACGAAAACATGGTGAGTTCGGCTATCATCCTTGTTTTCTCTTTTGTTTTTAGAAAGAGGATTCTTAGCAGGGATAAAAAGGAGATGGTCGAAGTCGGTCCTTTCCAGCACGACGTCCTGATCTCGATTTTGGTTCTGCAATGCTGTCTTATTTGCACATTAGGACCGAATATAATGGTCATAATTCATTATTTTAATGAAGTCACGAAGGATTATCAATTGGAGTTTTACAGTGACTGTAGCAGGTTGCGATGCTTTGTGTCTTCGTGATGCGAACAATGACTAAGTGGTACTGAGGAGAGAGAAGCTCACAATATGCCAAATACAGTTATATCAGACAATATCTTCTCGAAATTCATTTTTGTTCTTAGATTTCTGTTCCAAATGTGAGGTTATTACTTTTTTTTTTTTTTACAAATAAACGTGGCACCTTGCAAACGACGTCAGTTTGTAGGGAGGGGCTCGGCTGGGGAGAGATGGAGAAAGGCTCTTTTGTGGCAGGTCATTAGTAATTTATAAATACGTTTTTAATAATTCACACTTGAATAGATTTTAAGCATGGTTAAGTACAATACCTGCGCCAATTACCGCGCCGGTGCTTCATTCGAAGAAACTGAGCATTGTGTGGATTTTGGCCTCTTTTAACCCGTACAAAGCCGTGATTCTGCATCCTCGGTGGAGAGCAAGTGGAATATTCCAGAACTAGAGGGTGGACACGCATGCGCGTCTTATTTGCATTTCCTTGCCAAAAGAGGAGAGTGATGCAGGAAACTAGAGAAGAGAAGGATAAAAAAAAACGACAGCACACAACAAAAGAGTGTTTTATTCTTGCGTGCAAGAGGGGGGGGGGGGGGGGGTTGCGGACAGTGGGGGTGGGGGGGTTCTTCTGCGTTTCCGTGTGCTGTGGGTTGTCATGCAGCAGGGTGGTGTCTACTGCTGCAATTCTTGCAGCAAACGATGGGGGCGCCCAACAATAATTCAACATGACGTTAGCTTTCATTTTTAGGCACAGCCGTGACACTAAGTAGTAAGTTAGTCATCTTAATTAACTTGAATATTTTTTTTTCTCTGCCCAGCGCGAGTGTATCTCCATCCACGTTGGTCAGGCCGGCGTCCAGATCGGCAATGCATGCTGGGAGCTATACTGCCTGGAGCATGGCATCCAGCCAGATGGACAGATGCCAAGCGACAAGACACTGGGAGGTGGAGATGATTCATTCAACACCTTCTTCAGCGAGACTGGAGCTGGAAAACATGTCCCCAGAGCTGTCTTTGTGGACCTGGAGCCCACTGTCATCGGTAAAGACTACAAAACAGTTTCTTCGACGCTTGATATGATGTGAAAAGTCATTTTTATGGATTTTTCTAAGATGAGGTACGCACTGGAACCTACCGCCAGCTTTTCCACCCTGAGCAGCTGATCACAGGCAAGGAGGACGCCGCCAACAACTACGCCCGCGGACACTACACAATAGGCAAGGAGATCATTGACCTGGTGCTGGACAGGATCCGTAAACTGGTGCGTACCTTTGCAAACACTCAACATGGTTTTGGACAGAGGCAGGAAGCCAGAATGCTAATGTATTGTCCTCGTCTTTGTGTCGTCAGGCCGACCAGTGCACTGGCCTGCAGGGCTTCTTGGTGTTCCACAGCTTCGGAGGTGGCACCGGCTCAGGTTTCACCTCCCTGCTGATGGAGCGTCTCTCCGTAGACTACGGCAAGAAGTCCAAGCTGGAGTTCTCCATCTACCCGGCTCCCCAGGTGTCCACCGCTGTGGTAGAGCCCTACAACTCCATCCTGACCACTCACACCACCCTCGAGCACTCCGACTGCGCTTTCATGGTCGACAACGAGGCCATCTACGACATCTGCCGCAGGAACCTCGACATCGAGCGTCCCACTTACACTAACCTGAACCGATTGATCAGTCAGATCGTGTCCTCCATCACGGCCTCCCTTCGTTTTGATGGCGCCCTCAATGTTGATCTGACAGAGTTCCAGACCAACTTGGTGCCCTACCCCCGTATCCACTTCCCCCTGGCCACCTATGCCCCCGTCATCTCCGCTGAGAAGGCGTACCATGAGCAGCTCTCTGTGGCGGAAATCACCAACGCCTGCTTTGAGCCCGCCAACCAGATGGTCAAATGTGACCCTCGTCACGGCAAGTACATGGCCTGCTGCTTGCTCTTCCGTGGGGATGTGGTTCCCAAAGATGTCAACGCTGCCATTGCCACCATCAAAACCAAGCGCACCATCCAGTTTGTGGACTGGTGCCCCACTGGTTTTAAGGTGGGCATCAACTATCAGCCTCCCACCGTAGTTCCCGGTGGTGACCTGGCCAAGGTCCAGAGGGCCGTGTGTATGTTGAGCAACACCACTGCCATCGCTGAGGCCTGGGCCCGCCTTGACCACAAGTTTGACCTGATGTACGCCAAGCGCGCCTTTGTGCACTGGTACGTTGGCGAGGGCATGGAGGAGGGCGAGTTCTCTGAGGCCCGAGAAGACATGGCAGCTTTGGAGAAGGATTACGAGGAGGTTGGAGTCGACTCCATTGAGGGTGAAGGGGAGGAGGAAGGAGAAGAATATTAAAAGGCACAAGAAACTAGGGAATTTAATTGTTGTGTGTTCTTGAAGGCATTCCAGACAAGTGTCTGTCGGTCAGTTGACAGATTGGTTGTTTAAAGTTGTTCAAAATGTTCTTCCTGGCTCCAAATAAAGTTATGTGGCAAGTCAATTTGTCTTGTTTCCATCAAGGTTTTATCTTGGGCTTATAAAACTTAGCTGACAAAATGTTGGAATTTAGAATAAATGTTAAGTTTGAGCAACAACTGGGCTTGAGTAGTTCAGTGCAATTGTTATTACAGGAAGGACAAAAATGCTCCAAGCAAAGTTTAATGGAAAACACAAATTTAATGATGATTCCTTGTTTTGATTTGATTACCAAAATTGAGGACATTAATCTGGTGTAATTCAGCAATGTATTTGATTCACAAGAAACTGATACATGTGTTCAATCTTAAAAAAAAGGGTATCTTTTTTTTAAAAAAAAGTACAAAAAGGAAGCAGTGAGGAGAAGCTGTGACATGGAGATTCCCTCAGGGGCCTTGCTCACACTAGTCTGTCTTGCAGCAGGGGATGCTGATCGACCACTCCCCCCCGCCTGTTGAACATCTTCCACAGCATTGATGCTGTAGAACCACTGAGATGCCAGCCAGCCTGAGGCTCCTCGCTTCCCCTGATGTCTCCCTTCAGATGGTGGTAGGATTTCAGCCGCCTGTTGAGTGACGGTTGCATCTTAAGTACTGCAAAAACCTTGGGCCATTGAAGTGATCACTTTATCAAGTTAAAACTGCCAATGAATAAATTCAAAGAAATAAGAGAGGATGGCTTTGCAAGTTGATACATCACATTATCATGTTGGTCCTCAAATATTTAGCAAATACGCCCCCTAGAGGCAGAGGGATGACATTAAACGATGCGTCATGAGTATGTTTCTTTTTGTAGAGATGGGCAGGTGATATCAAAGTAAGATAATAAACATTTTTTGTTGTTGTTGTTTGGCTGGTGATGCATTAAAATCCGTTTGGTCTTGAGGCAGGTCTCCCTCAAAACAAACTTAGCAGTGCACCACTATATATGTATAGCCTACTCTTCAAAAAATGGCAAATATGCAAACTGCTAGAAACATGACTTACTTGTAAGAAAATGCCACTACTCCTAAAGACAAAACAAAGAGCGTGACACCCAGCACGGTGGTGATAATGCTGGAGGAGGACAGCCCCAAACCTGAAACAAAAATGGGATGTGTCAGTGAGCAGACAAGAAAGTGATCAAGCGCATTCATCCAACATAACCATACTTACCCATGTCAATGTTAACCTTTGCACTGGTGGCGGCCAAACTGACGTCGTTGGCCACGGACACGTTGATGCAGTAGACGCCGGAGCTGTTGAAGAAATGATGCAACACCATCTGGCACTCTTTGGAGGGCTCCACCATGTTGCATGTGGTGTGAATGGGCTTCAAGCACTCTGCATCCAGAATCATACTGCACACCTGTTTGGGGAAGCTGAGTGAGCGGGAGAGATGCCTCAGTAATACATTCAAAGCCAAAGATCACATGCATGTATGTTTTATAGGTTTAACACAGTGGGGTGAGTGGTTAGCAGAAGTGCTTCCCAGTTCTGAGGTTCAGGGTTCAAATCTTGGATCTGGTTGTTTTTATAAGGGTAAACGTCGCTTTTGACTTCTGTTACAGCTAATATAATATTTTATGAAAAAGTGAGATTTGAAAGCATAAGCAGTGCTTCATTTTGTTGTGATTATTTTCTCTGGGGAGAAAAAAAAATCAAAGGACAACCTGCTTTCTGAAAGAGATTGATTAGTTTCTATTGGAAGATGGTCTAATCTAGGGGTGCATTCACCTTCCCTGGCAGGTTACGGTAAAATCAATAGCATTGTTCTTCATTCCTGGTCTTGCTGTTATGCTGTTTTCCATTTGTACAATTTCAACTTTGTCGACGGCCTCTGAAAAATAGAGAAAACGTTTGCTGACATTGATATTCACCTAGGGAAAAGTTTGATCAGGAACAACTAACGACAAAGAACCCACCAACCACTTGAATGTCAGCGCAGAAGGAGCCATATCGATATGTCACACAGTCCTCATCGGTGGGTTTGTCCTTTATTTCCCTTTTGACGACGAAAACAACCGAGGATTGGCCGGTCAGTGACGATGGTCGTTTTAAACCTGCTGAGGAAAAACGACTGTCAGGAATTACGTACACGAGTGCATCAAAAAAGAGTCACTGCAGGCATCTTTACCTTCCATCTCTACATCATTGCCTGCCTCCTCGCCTAAAGGATTAGCGGCAGGGTCAGCGTGTGCCTCGTTGGTGGGGGAAGGAGTTCTAGCGGCTGGAGCCCCTTCTTGGCCGAGTTGAGTGGTGGAGGTCTCGTCTTCACTCGTTTCCTCCTCCGCGTCTGAATGAATTGCGTTGGTCCTCAAACCGATTACTACGGCAGCTGCCACAAGACACGGGTTAAATGACATCTGCATGCGGTCACATGTCATCATGAACACAAGATGGCATACCTGAGGTTTCCTGATCACTGGGTGGCACGGGGGCCTTGGTTGTGGTATTCACAGGAGGGATGCAAGCTTTGTCTGGAATCACCGCTTGGACCACCACACGGGGCTTGAAGGACCCGGAGCTCACGTAGGTGTGCGTGACGGTCAGTTCTCTGGAAATGAGAGCCCCGCTGGTGTCCCCAAAGTCCCAGTTGAAGGTGATATCGGCGTCGCTCAGGAATTGGCTGGGATCGTGCAGGCTGACGCTGAAGGCGATGGCCCTGTTCAGGACGAAGCTCATGTCCCCAGCCAGGATGTCGTCCACTTGGTTCAGGGAGACGGCAAATGGGATTTGATCTGCAGAGAGAAAAAGTTGTTGATTAACATATTGATCCCATTGATTTGGTATTGAAATGAATACACATCTACACAATCAGATCCGTAAGGAAGATAAGCAACATCAATAACTTTTAGGGGATTGGTGACCAGTTTTTGGGTCACTAATTAGCATGTTTTCATTGTTCAAGGTTTTTGTATTGAAATAAATTGACTGATTCTGATTCTAATGTAGACCTCTTGCTTTATGTGTGAGTCAATGTTAAGGTAATTAGATAGGGTGCATTATACAGTATACGAGGAGGAGCCAAAAAGTAACAAGCTTGCTAATGTTTGGATCCCCCAGAAATGTTCAAGTTGTAGTTGAATGTTGAAGACTTATTTAGGCTATCAATGAAGAACAATTATTCCCTTCCCTTGAGTGTCTTATGCAGGATTCATACCCATCTGAAATTCCTTACCAGTGATGGAAAACTGTGTGGAGGCATAACCCAGAGGAATAAACTTCTCTTTGCTCCGGTAGTGGTAGATGACGATGTCCATGGTGTAGGAGCCCAGTGGAATGTCAGTTGTGTCGATAGTAAGGGTGGATGAGGGACCGTCTGCTACCTGCCAGTACTGACCTGCTCAGGACAAATAATGATCAAAATGAGCATAACTTGATGAAAAAACTTTTCAATGATACCTTAAATGACTGCTCTATGTGAAATAGATTGTAAAAAGAGGGCTTCAGTTACCCCAGGTCTTCCAGACAAACACATAATTGGGCTTTGTGTCCTTCTTGATTGGTGTCCCGTCAGGGAAAACTGCTTCCCAATCTGTCTTCGAAGTTGGAAAAACGGTTTCGGATGCCAGAAATTTGGTTCCTGAAAGACAATGCGACACAAATAATTAAAGTGGAAGTCAATCGCAATACTTTCTTGACAGTAATATGTTGTTGGTGCCCCCACGAGTCTAAACACGGCATTTTAATCAATATTGCGTTTGTGGAATATAAATTGACAAGCAAAATTCACCCGGTTTTATCAATCGGGGAGGGGGGGGGGGGCATTAAACATATTATTTCAAACAAAATTTTGAGGTCGACTTCTGCTTTAAGAATATCATCTCTAAGCAGTCACATCATAAGGGACTTCCGGTTTTGTGGTTTGTTGTGCTTAAAAGGTTTTGGGAGGAGTTTGGTGGTGGTCCAAGTCCTATTTGTTTGTAATAGACCAAATAGACCAATTTAACATTCCAGTGCCAGCCTATGTTGTTGTCGTGTATTAGGTAACCCTTCTGTGTGTATGCACACTAATGTGTTACCGTTTACAACGCAGTCTTGTGCCCAAACCACGTCTCCATCGGCCTGTACTTTTTGGTTATGGGGGAATTCCAAGTCAATGGTGAAGGTCACTTTGGCTCCAGTCAGAGTTGGAGAGTCGTTGGCAACATTGAATGTTACTTTTCCACCTGTGTGTAGAACACACAAAAAACATGAAGTGTCTTAACATCCAACCATCTATTTTCTTTCCATTGATAAGGAACGCAGGTGAGTTTGAGACGACTTTGGGCAAAACTCAGTCAAAAAAAAGGCATGTGTCGTAACAAATGTTTCCAAAGTAGGTTTTATACAGCTAAATGTGATATTTGAATGAATACCCATGTGTTGAGATACAAACCTTTCCAAGAGTCTGCGTAACGGGGGTCTCCAACTTTCCATATTGGGTAAAGCTTGGTGTTCCAGGATGGATAGCGAATGAAGCGATTTTTGGGCTCTAGAATAAATATTGTAAAAAAGAGAAGGATATAATGTTATATTTTTAATTCAAAGCATGTATTTAGCTTTTTCTTTGGCTTTTGATGGTGCCAACAAGAAGGAATGCAAAGAGAAGATTAGTAAGAAACAAAATTTAAGACTTTAAAAACCTTCACTTGCTAACTTACAATTGTTTGACAGATAACACTGTTAAAATGCTACATAAAACATTTTATTAGGTTTTATTAGAACAACAAATTTCGCCAGTATTTATTTCCTGTGGGAAAAAAACTCCAAAAGTGCGCTATAAATAAAATTGAAGAAGACGAAGAAAAATTGTTGTCTGAACTAGAATTGTTTGACCTACTCATCTGTATTTTATTTATTAATTATCTAACATAATGTTTGTCTAATGTCACCCGCTATCACAGATTTGTTATTTTTTTTTATATAATACATACAAATGCCTGAACGTGGCTTTGCTTTCTTCAATCCTTCTCATGTGACACTCAGGTGTTTGAAGGTTTAATGCAGATTAAAAAGTCAGAGGTTAGAATATGGATTAAAACAAATGAAAAAAGAAAGTTCATTTTATTTTAAAGTGGCAAACATACGGAAATGTCATCCACATATAACTTTTGTTCAAAGACATTTTTTTTTAAACCTGTTCGATACCACTGAAAACTATTTTTCAATTTGATATAGCCATTTTGTCGTTTTGATCACGTCTATAAATGGAATATTTACAGGTATGACACACTAAAAATATATTCGATATATATTTCCATTAGCCTTATCTTATTATTTCATATTAACACTGACTATTATTACTTTTTTCTTTTTAAAGCATCTTCTTTACTTACTGGCCGCAGAGCGTGAGGCAACTACCAGCAGCACCAGCAGCACCGGCGACATCTTCATCATCTTGCTCCTCGTCAAGTATCCCTTTAGTGAGCAGCCGGCAACTGCAAAGAGGCTTTATAAACTCACTCATGTTTGAGCCCCACGTGTTTCAGCAGACAAAGGAGGCCCGGCTTGCACACACACGCACGCACGCACAAACTTGGTGAGGGGGGTACCTCGCCTGACATGAATTACGTCAAGCATTAACGCTCATCCAGTATGAACGTACAGTTTTGAGAACACTTTGCGAATATGCACACGCATGTCGATCACGTGTGCAAAGATTGAGGTCGTCTCCATGTTTGAACTCATCGACCACTCTAGCCTGTTAAATCTCTGACCCTGTAATTTGGAACATGGCAAGAGGCACATCAAATCAACTTTCCTTTATTACTAATGGGTTATATAATCAAGACACACAAGAGAGCAAGATAATAGAATATGTATGTATGCAGTGCAGATGTAGCTTACGCCTCAGCAAACCTCAAGCACAATAACAAACATGAAAACCTAAAAACTGAGCAGTACGATATCAAAGGAGGTTTGAAGGTAGCAGATGCCGCCAGTCTACCATGTGGAAGATGAACCAGTGGAGAACAACCTGAGTGTTACATACTGACCTCCATCTTTTGAGAATATTCTCATATTTAAGTGTTAATACAAGCTAACATAGAAAGGCTTTGGAGGAAACCTACTACCAAATTCAATATCTTGAATTAGGGGTATTAAAAATTCAAGAACTCACATGCTTTCGAAATGCCACCCGTGCTTCCCTAAATCTCAAATCTCCCGACACATTTTGGGGGCTAATTATTACACATTGTCTGTGAATTGCGGTGCAATGTTAATGCACATTTGCCGATGGAGCTGCAAAACCTTTCAAATGATGTAAAACTAGAAACATGTCAAGAAAAATAATATTAAAAACAATTTTTTTTGCTTGTATGTTAGTGAAACAATGGGTCACGCATGCAACGACAAGGCGGCGATTTGTTGGATAAAAATTGAAGGAATGCAATGTTAAGGAGGATTATGGAAACACTTGTGACTCCCTAAATTCATCCGGCTTTGTCATTCTCAAGCGGCAACTATAAAGTGACTTTGTTATAAGCATTTTTGTCTCCTTATCATGTGCATAACACTGACACATTGCTAGCTACCCTTTGATAAAACCACCCATAAAAAATACATTGTCAGTATTCATCCAAACTCAGAATCATCAGTCGCTATGGCGAAGCATCTATTGGAGAGGAAATATCCAATGAATGAATGAATGAATAAAAAACAATTCGTTTCAGCATCAAACTGTCACAGTCTTTTTATTTTATTTTAATTTTATTTACAGTGCTTTTTATTGTACAGGCTGTGTTTTTAAAAAGCAATTTAACATCACCACCATCTGTCATGCAAGGGGGAAAATAAAATAACAGCAGACAGAAGGCAAAGTGGAGTTATTAACAAAAGTCGACATTTATTGTAGATTAAACAATTATTTGGGTCTCTGGAGTGCCTGTTCCATGCAACAAGTGTAAAGTTAAACAACACAGTTAATGTCAATTGTCATCATCCACATCCTCCCCTCTGTAAATGAAACATTTTTATTGGGCAGCAAAATGTCTTTGGCCTGACAATACACAAGACACATATGAGCCAACCAGAAAAATCTTCCATCCACACACAATTTTTTTTTAATGTCATGTTGAATAGATGTAGCGGTGCAACTATGATTATTTTGATTTATGATTTATTTGAGTGATAAATCTGTCTGATGATTAATTAATGAACCAGAAGATGTTTTATTTTCCATTGCTTTGGTGTCATTGCATTTCAGAGATGTAAAAGCTGATTTGTTTTGAATAAAAACAAAATAAAAGATTGAGCCTTAAAAAGAGTCTAGTAAATTGAAGGTACAGATTATCAGGGTTCTACGTTAAGACTTTTGGTGGCCCTGTTAGGCCACGACGTATGGAACTTTTGGTCTTCAGTAAGGCCTCATCGCATGTCACTGGTGCATTATACTGCCCCCTAGTGGCTACGGCACCAGACTGATCAGCAATGTCAGTCTCGTATCATTAAAGTATTCAATCAAATCATAATGCAACTGGGATTGGATCTTTAGTTTTCCTTTAAATGTTATTGCTGTATCTTTTAATAAATTACAATAAAATATAGTGCTATTTATTTCTTATTTTTAAAAAAAATCATACACCAGTTGGCAGGGTGTTTTTGTGTGAATGGAACGTATTAAACGACATTTGTATTTATTTCAGTGTGGAAAATTGAAATCGAAGTGATTTTAGTCGTCTATGTACCACGAAATCAGACTGTCTTGTTTTTTTTTTTTTAATCCTCCGCCACACTAGGGAGCAGCCTTTTGTCTGCCATCCGCTTTGAGCTGACCAGCAGAGCAAGCGATTTGTCCCACCGGCGTTTTAGTGATCAGCAGAAGGTCGTCGGGAACTGGCAAGCCGGTATTCGGCAACAAACAAAACATACCCACCAACTCTGTCGTAGTTTATGATCAGTGACGATGTGACAGCGCGAGTGATGTTTTCGCTTTTTTGTTGCGGGAATTCAGACTATTACGATTCCTCGCTAGCTGGCTAATGTTAGCTCGCGCTTAGCTAGCATCACTTGCGATCGTTACGTCGCCAGCTTGTCATCGAATGCTTTTTCTGTGAGCGACACGTCTTACCACTGCACGGATCGAAAGGCGCTTCTTTTGTCTTCCGATCGCTTCAGTCTGTTCCACCCCTGTTTATTCATCTTGACACCGTGTGGCTGTCTGGATGGCAGCTGCGACCACAGCCCGGAGGTTGCCCATGGGTGTGCGGACTTTTAGCGACTATCTCCAGCTTGCCATCGTGGGCTCGCCCCGGTCTTGTCGCCCATCGGTGCCCCGAATGTGCACGCGACAAAATATCAGGTAATGAACATCAGATAATCTGTCTGTGAGTGTTACTTAGATTACAATTTAACATTACTGTGACTTGGAATTGCGAGTACAGTACGTAGCGTTTCGGTTTCGAGGTTACGAACGGTGCCCGATGAACTAGTTCATGCTATGACATAAGACATCGTCACGTCTTGTTGCATGAGAAGTCACGCCAGGGTTACTTTTTCTATTGTTTTACAATTCATATATTGTATATAAACACAGCTTACTCTAATTGTGATTTTACTACTGATTTAGACTGCGTTACTGACAGACTACGAGACTATATATATATTTTTTTAACCCCAAACAATTCGATATATTGTGAATAAACTTGGAATATACTGTGCATTTTTAATGAAAAACAATGGTCATTGAACAAAATATTGAAATAAAACTAAGTGGATTCGTGAGCCACTGTACTGCTTAATATTCCCCTCTCCCCAAATATTTCATTATGATTATTTCATGATTCAAGGGCCCACTCAGCATAGAGCAATCAGCATAAAGTATCCTGTCAAAATAAAGTCCTCTCTAAGTAAATGGCTCAAGCTCTTTGCAGTGTTTTAAAGCCCCCGGCAGATCTTTGCAGAAGTATAAAGTGTCTTCTCAATATAGAGAGATGAAGTCTACTCTGCTGTTCTTGCATCAAATGAACATTTTTGTATGTGTTCCCCTGAAATGGAAAGACATTCAGAAATAGGAAATGAAATGATTAAGGTGCACAACAACCAGAGCAGAAGTTTTTCCCTGAAGTCATTCGAGTGAAAGAAGGTTTGCGTGTCGTTGAAAGGCCAAAAAGCTTTTTTTTCCAAAACACCTGTGTCACTGAGGACGGAGCGGACGGAGATTATTCTAGTCCCATCTTGGCTCGTTGAGGTCAGCCACATTCTAACATCACATGTTGCAGGAGCACTTGTCACATATCAAATGAGAAAACGCCAGCAGCAGCCAGCCAGCCAACTTTCTATGTCCTATTGTCACTCTTGAGGTCGGAATTTACCGGTGCACACCCGCAGTCTTTTTCTACACTCACAGGATGTCTTTTGTCCTCTCGCAGACATTTGTCCTCATGCGGCATTTTGATGACCAGATCTCCCAGAGTGCTTTGCCTCCACGATTGGGAAGCAATGGCGAGTGTTCCCCAGAGCAGGAACTTCATCAGCCTTACCAACAAAAGGAAGGAGTACTCGGAACGCAGGATACTTGGGTAACGGGCGCCGTTGAAAAGTTTTCCTCGTCTGATGCGTGCGTATGCACCCCCCCCCCCCCACTGAGCATGTGTCCTTTTACCTGAAGCTACTCCATGCTGGAGATGTACGATGTGGTTGCCAACGTCGACGACTACAAGCTGTTCGTTCCGTGGTGCAAGAAGTCTCAGACGGTGGCCAAGCGGGCGGGCCACTGCAAGGCCCAGCTGGAGGTGGGCTTCCCGCCTGTTATCGAGCGCTACACGTCCATGATCAGCTGCGTACGGCCTCACCTGGTCAAGGTGAGTTCTCGCCATGGCTTTGGCTGTATCTACTTCATTTTTAAATTGACATCGTAATGTAGCGGAATGCAATTTACAAGTCACTAAAACTCACATTTCCGGAAAAAATAATAACAAAACAAAGCTCTTTTGGTTGGTCAGCTGGCTATTATGTGCTGTTAGTAGGAAATCCTTTTCGTGGTGGAAGCCGCATGCTAAACTAGCGATACGTAACATGTTTATTGCGATGCTTCCATTTTCTTCATTTCCTCTTCTACTTTTTTTTTTTTTTTTTGGGCATTTCGCATATAGTGTACATTTGGTGCAGACAGTCAACACGAATATGGACGTTGGCTTTTGGATGCCGTCTGAACGTGAATTTTAAGATATTTACAAGTTGCACGACCAGACAAACTAATTTTTCCGAATGTTTTTTAACCATTTTAATAACCTTTGTTGTGTCGTTCTCCCGGTGCTGACTGCCTTCAGGCCGTGTGCACGGACGGAAAGCTGTTCAACCACCTGGAGACCATTTGGCGTTTCAGTCCTGGCATTCCCGGTTACCCTCGCACCTGCACTGTTGACTTTTCCGTAAGTCGCCACTCCCTCCGCGTGACGTCCGCCGTGGCCGCTTTGCCATTTCTGTGAGCACGCCCCACCCCCTCCCTCTCGCCTCTCCAGATATCCTTCGAGTTCCGCTCCCTGCTGCACTCGCAGCTGGCCGCCATGTTCTTCGACGAGGTGGTCAAGCAGAACGTGGCTGCTTTTGAGCGTCGTGCCTGCAAGCTCTACGGCCCAGAGACTCGTATCCCACGAGAGCTCATGTTCCACGAGGTCCACCAGACGTGATGTCTGGCCGTAAAACACCCAAACTGCATGAAGCTGCTTTTTCTCCCCCCTACTCCCTGCCTCGCCCCCCCCGTCTACCTCTCTTGAGGGACATTGTCCAGCGAGTTCATGTACAAAACAACAAATACATCGTCAAACAATATGCTTTTATTTAAAAAATACATATATATTTTTAAGACAACCTATCCTGAATTTAATTCGGAAGGGGAAGAAGTCCAATGTTTCACTGTGACCTTCAAGTCGAACATATTCCTTCACGTTGATTTGTTTTGATACACTACTCACAAAAAGTTTGGATGTTAGCTGAAATATCAGGATGAGTCCTGAATGTTGCCAAACTTCTCACAATTTTTGAAAGCACATATGTATTCAACTGTTTAGTGTCTCAGCACTTTTTCCTACAACTTGCTGTTCTCTCAGAAGGAGCCTCATTCACAGCAGGTGTTTTTTTAAATTACTCTTCCAGTTTATCTTTTATTTTCTTCCTTTAAAATATTTTAGGCTCATCCTGAAAATTCTCCAGTATCCCATTTTTTGTGAGTAGTTTGCTTTGCTCTATTATAGTGTGCTTGGTGCTGAACACTTATACTATATGATTAGTGTTTTTTTTTTTTTAAAGGGGGAGCAGATAAAATGTGCCATTTTTGGGACAGTGAAAAAGTGTTAACAGGTTTGATTAAAAGAACAAAGAAGTTTTCTTTCTGCACTTTGAACTTGCTTGCTGTCATGTGTGACATTTGCATACGCGTGCACAGATTGCTTCATGCCAGTGCTTCAGCTTTTCTTTTTATCATCTCAGGAGAAGTATATTGGCAGCTGCATCACATCTGCTCAGTTACACAATGAACTGTTTTAGTTTTTTTTTAATCTGAAGAATGTCAAGAAAGGATGCCGTTAGATTCCAACTAAATATATTTGCAAAGGCTGCATTTTGTCATTGTTAATGGTGAGGGTCACTATTTGAAATGTAACAATTTGAAATGCAGGAATACAGCTATCTTAATTTGGGGAGTTTAAAAAAAAAACTTAATTCCAGTTTTTAAATAAATCCAAGTATTTTTTACATATAAAAGGTCATTTTTGTTTTTAAGGTTTTATTTTAAAAAATATCAATCTAAAATACTAAAAAATTAAAAACAATGGAAAAAAAACAGGTCAATTCAAATTAATTACTTTTCTGATTAAAAACCTGTTCACACTTCTCAGTTTTCCCAACCTTTTCTTTTTTGTGTTCAAATAAAAAGATAAGTCAATTTGCAGTTATTCATCTGTTGTAGTTCAAATTGGTCTCTGACACCCCCCCCTCTGACACCCCCCCTCCTCCCAAAAGTGCTCATATCTTCACAAATATCAGGACCCTCGGCTTTATACTTCTCAAGTTCAATCAGCATTTCAGAGCTTCAATGTTACATGGCAAATGAAAGCATGAAAGGAATGCAGCGTTCACACTAACATACAGTTGGCCTAGGAACTAAATCCGTCTTAATCTAGTCATTTGTCTGCACATGTATGCAAGGCTGCAACCTGTGTTTGTGTGCTGTTCACACATTGATTGTAAGACATACAAAAGATTGTCACCAAAGGTCTATGAATTCTATTTTCAACTTCCTGCCCTGTGCGTTGATGTGACAATTTGAACCAATTGACAAAATATTAAGTGTCGCTTTGCTACATGGACGATTTCATGTTGTCGAGCTTTTTTTAATCTGCGGGGAGAACGCTCGTGAGGCAGGCAAATATTTAAAAACTTTCAAGCACCTGTGCGTTATTGTGATGTCCTTATGTTGTACAAAGGCTGAAGTGTACTTTTGGAGGTGAGACTGTATATAAATAAAGTTCCTTATTTTCAGTGCGTGCAGCTTCTGAGTTGTCAATCCATCCATCCAGTCATGCTAATAATGTGAGCAATAGAAAGGTTAGCCACCATGTCTAATTTCGAACCAAATTACCCGTAAATATATCAATCACAACCAGTACACTTTCTTGTACAAAAGCTTATTTTGTTCAAAGTCAACCCCAAAGTTTTCTTGACAGTAATACTAAGTTGCATGTGGCCCCAACTAGTGCAATCACTGCGTTTGTGTTAATATTCAGTGTGGAATATGAATTAAGCAGCCCAATTCTCCTATTTTTATCCAACTCAAAGGGTGGCCATCACATTTTCCAGGTCATTTTCAAGTTTCAAGCAGACCTGGGTGGCGGCATGTAGGGTGTTATTAATATCCTAGCACATTCAGTAAGGAGGGCTCGTGTGACGGAGGAAGGCCAAAGTGCCGTGACGCACATCTCTGGTCGTTAAGACTTATCTTGAGCACTGAGCCACGGGAATTTGCATTTTTTATATATTTTTTTAAATCCAGAAGTCTGCAGGTTCTAGTTATGACAATAAAGGTGATTCTGATCAGATTCTGAATGGGCTGTCACATTGCATGGCATCGTCTTATGTTAAATGTTGCCCACTCAGCAGCTATAGCAGCCTGGTCACCCTTGAAGAGGGGGGGGGGGATTCCTTAATCTGTGGCCCCTTGTCAAGGTTTCGCACCGTCCTGGTGTTAAGCATGGAATGTTAGTATTAGCCAACTGTGGGCATATGAAGACTTTTCATGAGTAAGGGCCTTATAAATCAAATTGACTTGATAAGAAGCACACCAGGCAGTGTTAATAAAAACCTTTATTTTTCCTTTTTTTTTTCTTTCTTGTTTCGAGTCATGTTTTCCAGTATTTATTGCCCTGCGACCCATTCTGCCCCCTGCAGCGCATCTGATGAACCCACCTTACATTTCATTCTCATTTACGACCTTCCTGCTCCTCTATGATCAAAGTAACAAATCCGGCGAGGCGATAGACATGAGTGGGGGGGGGGGGGGGGGGGGGGGGAAGAGAGAGAGAGAGAGAGAGAGAGAGAGAGAGAGGGAGAGAGAGAGAGAGAGAGAAAAAGAAGAAAGGATTCAGAGAGGCAAAAATGGAGTGTTGACACACAAAGTCACAGGTGGGTAGGCTGTCTTGGAAGCGGAGCTCGAGAGCAAGCTCGAAAACACCCGGAACAAATGGGCAAAAACACGTATGTACAAGATAGCTGCGGTTTCTACACGAGAGACTGAACTATAACACAGTTGGTACTTGGTGTGGTTGTTACGAGCAGAACTTATACATATATATAACCTATGTACACAAAGTATAAATAAAAGTAAAAAACCACGACGTGAACCAAGCATGATAGTTCGAAACATATTTAACACCACTAAGCTCAGGATGAAGGGACACACTCAAGCAAGGAAGCGAGCGGTGGCGAGTTGGGGTCTCAGGCCTCAAATGACGAGATCCAATCTATCGAGTAAATGCTGATTTTGGACTCGCCGATGTTGAAAAAGCGCTCTCGTGTGGACAAAACAAAACAAAAAGGAACTAATGTGAACGGACATAAAGAATTACAAAGTCAAAACCTGATTTGGATTCAAGCTTGCTCTTTTGCGTCACTACGGGCCACTGTGCCAATTGCCATTTTAAAACAGTGCCGGATTCGGACAAAGACGAGACAGTTATTTTGATCATAGAGGGAAGACAGACTAGCACTACAAACAACAAAAATACAGATCCAGATTGAAAGCGGCATTATCTTAGTTTCACCCCAAGTTTCTTTTTTTGTTTTATTTTGAAACAGCTTGATTGCGGTGAGAATGGTGAAAACGGGAGTGCTCATAAATGGGAGTAAAACGTTGCCAACGGCAGGAGAATGGTGGGGGCGGGGATGATGCATAGAAGAAACCAAAGTGACATGTCAATTGATTGTTGGGGGACTTGGCCTTAGCCACTGAAACAAATACTACAAAGGAAGTGCAATTGACTCCCACAATTCCCTTTGAGTGTCACGCTGAATTTAGAGCGAGGCCTTGCTAGGCTAGCTTCAAAAATAAAATCTCAGGTGGGAGTCGATTTCTAAGCGAATGGAAGTTTCACCTCCCGAGGAGGCAGCTGGACAACTAGCAGTGGCGAGAGGAGAGTCTTTTAGTGTGTAATGACATTAAACGTATATCGTCTTTCAATCCCTCAGAATTCCGAAGGGTGGACAGGGAAGGTCGGGGGGGGGGGGGGTAGACAACTCAGCATAATCTGTCGCCTTTGCGCCTCCTCTCACCACTACAACTCCCAGCGCGGTTGGCGATCAACCCGACTTGGTGCCCACCAAAGACATGAGTCCATCCGTGCTCATGGACTTGGGGCGCTCCAGCGGGAAGCCCAGGGCTCGACTCCACACCAGCTGGGCCAACACACCGAGAGCCCGTGAGACGCCAAACAGCACCGTGTAGTAGTTCATCTCCGTCATTCCGTAGTACTGCGGATGGGGGAGTACAGGAGGGGCGCGGTCAGATTGCATTCATTTGAACTATGTAAATGTGCAATTCCTCAAACCACTCCATTGCAAGAGTCAGTCCCAACCACTGTGCCATGAGAAATAGGACATGGCAATTATTTATTTATGACTAAATATCTATGCCTGATATATATTGTGACAGAACAGTGTACCCTGACATTATTATTCAAGGTTGTTGCTTGCAAATTTTTTTTTTTTTTTAGCCTATCCATTCCCTGGCTTTGTGCTCAGGCTAAAGTAGTAAATTACATTGGCGCCCTCTGTTGGGGGTTTGGTGTTACTGGCTTTAAGCAATTGCTAGTGCTGTTTTCATCTGCCTTTGAGATGTCGTGCCTGGTTTAATTGCGGTCCTAAAATGCATTTGTGCAATGTCAAAGGTGAAACTTTCTGCTTTTCTTCCAATACAAGTACCAATAGCCCACACATGGTCTATTTTGCCCGGATTGCCAAACATGAACGATTGTCCGCTAACGCCAAAAGATGACTTTAATAGCCTGTTTAACGTTTTAGTGCGTATATTTGTTTGCTCATGCGTAATGTCTTGTCAGTATGTGCTAGCATGTTATTTCGGCCAGTACGCAACCTAATATTATTGACAAGCCTTGTGTGACGGTGGCTTGTGTCGACTGTTAAGTGAGTATAGAATCGTCGTTTGTATAATACGAGTTCATGATTGGTACACGGCGGTGGTGTTTTATGATCCTCTCAGTGTTAAGTATTCAGCTGCCTTCTTGTGGGACCTAGCAAAATTACAGACTGCTTTTAGTGGCGGGTGGGGGGTGTTTTATGATATTTTCAATGTTAAGTAGTCAGCTGCCATCTTGTGGCACCTAACAAAATTACAGATGGCTTTTAATGGGGGGCACTAACTTGCTTTGTTGCCTTATTACATCAGTGCTATGCTGCTACTGTTTATCTATCCATGACACAACACTTGACAACCGCAGGAACACTCACCTGCAGCAGAACGCCACTGTGGGCATCCACGTTTGGCCAGGGGTTTTTGGCCTTGCCCTGCTCCAGCAGCACATTGGGGACAATCTTGTAGAGCTGAGCCACCATCTTGAACATTGGGTCATTGGGCAGGTGCTTGAGGGCAAACTCGCGCTGGCAGGTATAACGAGGGTCCGTCTTCCTCAGGACGGCGTGACCGTAGCCTGGCACCACCTGACACAAAGACGGTACATTGCATCAAATGTTATTGCGTCTGCAAGATTTCGTTTAAGGATGGGCTTTATGACGGCTGCGAACAATTCCAATTCTATTTAATTTTATTATTACCTTACAGTGTAAAATGATAGTCGACTACTGTTTAATGAGCTTTTTCACAGCAGTCAGGTTGTCCAAGGAAAACCGTGAACCCACAGAACAATATTTAATTGCGACACGAAGCATTTTGGTTTGAATCCAACCTGAGAAGCTACATGTAATTTAATTTCATTCTGAAGCTATTTACCCTTCCGGATTTGAGCGTGTTCCAGATGTAATCCCTCATCCTCTCATCTGACACCTCCCCTCCGAGCTCCTTCTGCAGTGCGGTCAGCCACACCAGCACCTCCTGGGAGACAAAAGAGCAGAGGACATCACTGACAGGACAAACCACCCTTTAATTGGTTGTATATATGTCTGTCAATGACTAACCTGGTTTGCCAGGCCGTGAAGAGGACCAGCCAGGCCATTCATGGCGGCGCTGAAGGACAAGTAGGGGTCTGACAAAGCGCTACCCACCAAGTGGCTGGTGTGGGCACTGACATTGCCTCCTTCGTGGTCACTGTTGCACGACACAAACGTTAGCTTGTCTAAGTTGTGCAATTTTTATGTACACTACCCTCACTCATATCTCAACAAAATGCAAAGCTAAAGCTACAGTAAATGAACATGCAAATTTGACCATTTTAAAGTAGAAATTTAAATGTATTGTCAATATGTCGACAAGTATTTTGATAGTTGAGTAAATGAACAGAGTTTATACTATGAAACTAAACGTGTCGATTGCCTCAACGTAAAACCCCTCAAGTGTTCCCTTTTATAAATATTTTGTTTGTTGACAGAATTTAGTAGTATATTTATTCAATCAAATATAAGACAATATCTTTGGCCCAGTGCAGTGTGGGTTACCTGTGGATAGTCAGATAGAGTCTCATGAGCTCAGTAAACTGGGCATCGCTGTAGCCCAGCATGTTGGTGAAATTGTGAGACCAGTCCAAGTTGGAGTCAATGGCTCCGATGCTACTGCCTTCGCGGTACAGGTTGCGGTAGATCTTGGCCGCAATACAAGGCAGCTTGGCGATCAGGTCCATGGAGTCTTCATAGACATACTGAGAGAAAGAGAGCCAAAGAAGTGGGTGGCTTTGACAGACGCACGACTTTGCCGTCGGGTTATCTAAGGTAGTATGCTAACAAACACGCGATGAGCCTCATGTGGCGTTGTTTGTGTTTAAAATGTATCGATTGAATACTGTACAATGGTTTGTGTAACGTGGGTGAAAAGATTGTACAGAGGGCTAGATGCATGCTGTTGCTGCTTTATTATCCTTTACATTTTTAAGGGCTTTGCCTCCACCGTATACATGAAATTACAAAGCCCTCCAGGCTTTAGTTATTCATATTTTCACTATTTCACTGCAGTCTTTGCTTTGTCAATACCCCCTGTAATTTATTTGCGCATCGGTGTGAACACATGCAGTGTTTTTCCATAACTGGTGTTTTTCCATAAACCAACAATTGTCTCATTGTACGATGCCATTAATTCACAATGGAAGACTATTTTATGATATTTTCAAATAACCCAGAGCTATTTGGACTAAAGGGGAACTTATGTATTTACATATTTGTTTTTGTTGCACATACATGGAAGTAGACCAAGCATGCAATGTAATCTTGTTTCTGCATTTAGTAACCTGAGGTAATATAATAATTTAGAAATTAGCTGTCTGTGAATTAAATAGAGTATCTATTTAAAATATGACTCGTAAAGTTGAGTATTAAATGCAGTATATATTTAAAATGTGACTCGTAAAGTTCAATATGAGCTTGGACTCAGTTTCATCAGTCCACTGGGGCGTGTTTGTGAATTCCATTGGTCAGATGTGACGAGAATATAAAAAAAAAAAAATCGATTGGCGGCATAACGCCTGCAAGTAGAAATCCATAAACTATGACCCAATTAAAGCATCTGGGCAGTATAGGTAGTTCAGAGCTGCTTAAATTTTTTTTATACTGAGGCAGATATGATGACATCATGAATAAGCTTTAGCACAATTCATCAGGAGAGTAGAAATTAGGCATATTAAAAAATAGAATAAAGGCCGATGTAAGCATGACAACTCACCTCCCAGTACTTGGACTTGTGCACACCCTCAGAGTAGGCACGTGCGAAGCTGCTCTCACTGTTAAGGGCCGTGATGGCGGCGCTGAACTGAGACATGGGGTGCAGGTTGGTGGGGAAGTTGTCCAACATCGTGACAACATGCGACGGGAGCGCCGCTCTCTTCGCCCACTCTTTCGACACCCAGTTCACCTGGCAAGCAGGAGCGTGTAGCATGACGTACGCATTGTGGACACATTTGTCTCACTTATATAAAACTTGACAGAGTCAAGTTGCGCAGAATGTTTTTTTTCTCTCTCAGACAGGCCCAGCTGAAAGGCAATGGGCTTATCAGTCTGCCTTGACTTTATCTTGAGCAATAATGGCAATCAAATGATCTTTTTCCTCCGCAATAAATGTGTCGGACCGATTCATTTATAAATGATCAAACATTTTATAGCGGCAAGCAGTTATGTTGCTTTACAACCGTTTGTAGGCACGTACTGTGCACTATGTTTGTAATTTGACTATTGTTTAGTCATCTCAAAGTCCAGTCAAAGAAAAATTTCCACAGCTTCAAAAATGGACACAGTTGCTTTTTAGGGGGAAAAAAAAAGTAGAACATGGAATATGTTTTTGGTGGCTCCATTACACCACCCTGAGTCTCACCTGCTCCCCAGTGGGCACCTGTCCTGTGACCAGCAGCCAGAAGAGACCTTCAGGCAATGGCTCCTCACCTCCTTCGGCTTTGGGCAATAACTTCTGACATTCTGGGATGCTATAACCTCGGAAGCGGATGCCCTGTAACCAAAGAGAATGATTCAAGTTGCTAATCAAGTCTAACAGTACCAGTATTTATTTGTTATTCTTTTTTTTGGGTGTAACTGAATACTGCCACTGTGACAATCCAATTTTGCTCACAAGATGATCCATTTAGGGCTAAAAGGGTAGCATTAATCAGCACTGACCTCATCGGGATCCAGCACAGAAGTCTCATATACCAGACCCTTCATGCCCCTCATCCCTCCATACACCTGGACAAGCAAACAAATGCAAGATTGAAATAAATTACAAAAAAAATACACAGATAAATGTCTTTCAGTTGCATTTCATCTCCAAAGGGGAAAAAAATCTATTTAGTGTTATGATATTGTTGATTAGGCAGGTCGCTTCATAGATTACAAGAGACCAACGAATGTAAAACATGACATTGCTTCTTTGCACATGCTGGAAATGAATGTGCAACCAAAGACTGATGCTATGTCACAATTCACAGGCTGCGTCCTCTGAAGGCCGGTTTTTCAACTGCACGAGCCACTTAGTGCACAACTCGATCGCAAGTGGTGTCGAAATACACACGAGGCCTGTCCAAATGTGGGCACAGGTTTTTTTGGTTGGAAATGCAGGGCTGATTTAGGACCAAATATATTGAGCTGACGGCACCTTTGACATTGAAGTTCCATTAAGATTTTTTTTGGGGGGGCGAAAGCATGAATATTTAGGCAAATTCCTTGTTAACAAATGTAGATACTTTAAAACAAAGCCTTTTTTAAATCATTGGTTGAATGAGTTACCACTATGGTATAAATCTTTGAAGTTTGTGAGGTATTAATAAGAAAGGCCCAAGAACATTTTTCATTGCTCGAGAGGCTTAATTTACTTACTTTACGAATTACTTTATTTGATTTATTTTCTTGAAATGTTTGATTTAGTTTAACGTTGGTGGACTTTGTCCTTTGTTCCCTTTTTAGGAATGGAATAAGCCAGGCTGCTAATTGTCTTTCTACAATTTAAAAACCACATGTGGGTGTGGCACACTGCAACTAAAAGCATGCAGCCAAAAATGCAGCCTTTGAGTTTGCAGCAGCCTTTTAATTTGGACACAGCTTGTTTCTCAACATTTCTTGGCAGCACCTATGTGTGTACATGTGACTCATGATGCGCTGGGGCAAGTTCTCATCAAATACCAAAGTTCATTCTTTGGCTATGATTTGCGAGCGTATTGCATCAAATTGTCAAATCTGCTCATGTTTGTAAAGCTCCAGAAAGGGTCACCGTGCACCCTTGTGTTGCAGTTATTAGCAGGCAGATTGGTGACCTCAGCAGGATGACCCGACTGATAGATAACTGACGCAGACAACCCTGACAGATTAAGTGGTTTGACTAATCTGCGTTGCACTCCATGGTTTACCTAGTGTTGCCAAAATTAACCCAACAGACGATTATGCTTACTGGACATTTTGCATTACGTCAACCTTTTGACGCTGTGGTAAGGGGCAAGGCAAATCGATTGACCGATAAATAGCACAGTTCATACACAAGGCAACTCAATGTGCTTTACACAGTAACTAAAATCAATTACAAGCAGAACTTGTTTTTGAATACAGTTATATCTAGAGTGTAATCTCAAACTTTCAGTTAACACTGAGAAAGACGTGATAACATCAACAGACGTTTTTATCACAAGTTGTGGAGCAGAATTTGGAATTACAACAATTGGAATCTACGTTTTGCTATTGTTTGTTGTCAAGTTGAAAATGACTTTGCTAATATGCACAATCCACACTTCTTGGATTTTCACACTGATGCATCCACACCTTTTCCGCATTGCATATTTACACACGTTCAAACCGTGAATTACCTCCATCAAATATACTTAATCCTATTTTATTGCTATAGTTTTATTTTCAGTAAGTCACGGGACTTACTGTGCTAGCGTGGGACCTCGGGTCTAGCGTGGGACCTCGGGTATCGTGTTTGCAGGAAAACGTGCATGTGGAAAAAGAAACACTTTCATTTGTGCTGTATGTGTTGGGGACATTTATATTTGATGTTTTTGTGCAAGGGAGTGGGGGGGGGGGGCACATGGCTACGGGTTGAATTTCAATAGAGGCATGGGAATGTGAAAATTTTATGAACCGCTCATGGCACATTGCTACAGGAAGAAAACTTGAAATAATCATGCTAAAACAATTATAACGCGTGTTGTAGTTTTTTCTTTCCCTCCCACAGACGATATAGTTTATTAAACCTGTGATAGAAATTAAGTTGATGAAGAGTCATAAGTTTGCTCACCATATCCACAGTAATCTGCCCTATGTTGGTTTTCCCATACTGCTGCTTAAAGTTCTTGATCCTGCTCTGTTCTTTAGGGATCAGGTCTGACAGAACGTCCTTCAGATTCTGGATTTGAAAAACAAAAAACACACTTGAAGAGGGCAAAAACAAACACCTAGTCCCAAAAATAACACATTGCTAAAATATGATCAGAGGGTTTTCTCAACAGTCTGATTGTTAACATTTGACCAAAGTATTGATTGACCTACAAAAGGTCCGCACAAAAATGGCCTTTTCCTGAACGGGAGAACACTGCCTGGAACATTTGGAGGCCTGTGCAGACATACCTGAACATTTCACATGACATAACGGTATATGTAGACTAGAAACTAGTTGAGACTAGAGACTTTTTCACACTGCAATTAGCAACACGCAGTGAGCCGTTGACGGAACCGTTTATTAGCTGGGTTCACAAGCATGTTTCTGACATTCCATTGGAAATCATTCAGAGTGACGATTTTTGGTCAACTGTTTACATGTGACGTGATCCGTTCCAATCTAGTGCATGCATGTGCGACTTTGATTAATTGGAAAAACTATTTTAGAGGTCTGCAGATCTATGTAACCATCATAAGATTGAACAAGATGGAGGCCAGTTGTCTTTTATAATTTCAATCGTTTAACACTTTTAATGCAACATAATTGAGACAATTGGGTTGGGCTCAAGGGGACTTACTGTTGTGGAGGCGCTGGCGTTTCTTGCAGCTGTAATGAAGTGGGTGGCATTCTGTGGCACAAGAAATAATTGTGACATTGTTAGTAAATCAGGTACAAACCAGGCAAGTATTTTTGGACAGCAATATTTTAATGCGAGTCACTAAAACCTCCTTCCGGAAATTCAACTCATCTTTATTTACAGAGCGGTTTAAGACAAAAAAAAAAAGGCAGCTGAAACAAAGTGCTGTGCATGAATAAAACAGAAATTAAAATACAAATCAAAACAGAGATGCAGTCATTTCAAAGCACTCAACATCATCATCATTATCTAAGACAACAAAGCATAAAGCTTTTACTGCACTCGACATTCTCAATAAAACAATCAATTAAGCATGTAAATTAGTAACACTTCTTCACTCAATTCTCATCCATAAATAATCTCGATTCCACTGAGCCCACTTTTCATAAATGCATAATCAATGTGCCTCTATGGAAAGAAGGCCTATTTTCATTTGAGGTTACAGCTGTGGTCAAATGTTTCCAAACACTCTTTATGGGCATAAATGTCCATTGCATTTGTACAGTTCTTTTTCCACCATGTGATGATTAAACAGCATATTGCCCCGCCCTCAATAAAAAGAACTAATAGTAAAGTACAGTTGCGCTGCAATTGATTTAGGCTCTCTCCAACCTATAGTACCAAAGGAAAAAAAAGTTATGTCTGCTTCATGTTGCCACTGAAAGACGACTCCCCTGAGAGGACAAGTTATATCAACAACTGAAGGAGGAGTGCTGTTAAAAAGCTTTGGGTTAGTTGGCTTCGGTCCCACTGGTATGATTAGTCACCACAAACTGGTTGGACGGAAATGACTCAGGAGGGTCATTGAAAACAAAAGTTAGGATCTTATGTCGCCTCACATTGCCAAGGGGCTGTTATGTAACAGCCTGGGAAGGGCTTAAATATGGGGCATTAGTCAGTGCTTACTTCCTGGGCGGGGCACATGACAAAAAGACACGAGCAACTTTTGAATCACGTTTAAACATTCAACTGGCATTTCCTAACAAGGACATTTAAGTATTTGACAGCAATAAATCCAAGGTGTCTCCAAGAGGGGGTGGGAACTTTATTTAACAAATGGTGCCTGTTCTTCCTCTATTGCTGTCAAGAAATCAAGGTCAAGTCAAGAAAACAGTTCTCTAAATATTAAACAATGCATTCTTACTTCAAGCTGTTTACAGTTCATCACTCTTGGTTGATGTTTACAGTAAAGGTGATATAAAGAAAAGAGAATACAAGTTACATATTCCGACACAAATGTTCCAAGCAAATCGCAGCATTGTAATTTTTCTAATTAAAATAATACAAAACACAACAGATGAAGTAATTAGCATGAAATTATAAACCTTTTAAAAACTGTCTGGCAAAATTCCCCCCCCTTTTTTAAATATTGGGAAAAAACAAAAATACTAACAAAGGTAGCGCACAGAACATCCTTGGCATGAACAAAATTGTGTTTTCAGTCTTATTTTGTGGCTCTGATCAACCACATCATGCATTGATCGGCAAATTTTGGGAGAAATGAATAATGATGGGTTTCTGACTTTTGGGGCTTTACAAAAATATTTTTAAAAATCCTTCTCTTATCTGAGGATGTGAGATGACACTTCTGCCGTCCCCCATTTTACTTCTCTTCAGATTATTAAAAAAAAAAAGTAACCTTTGCTTCAGAAAACTTTACATGCACTCTTTAAACCCCACTGTAAATTGGCTACTATTGGCACCATCGGTTATTCTATTCCTGAAGAAAAAAAAGCGAGTATCTCTATGAGGTGTGGACATTATTTTGGAGAACAGATTTGGAATGTTTAAGAAATCATGCAATCACAATTGAACATACTTTCTTAAAGCAGAGCGAGGGGCAGGGGTAGTGCATGAATTAACCATCACTTGATACATTTAACCTGAGAAAACTTCATCCCCAAGTACGGGTTCCCTTGCAACTGTGCATGCTCAAAACATGTGAAGCACCAGGTGTTCTGTCACATTTGAGATTTTGACCATCAGGGTTTGTTATGTAAGAACAACAATAAAGAGCCAAATCGGGGTAGGAGTAAGAGATGCGAGTGACTGAGGTTATCTGGGAATTGTCCCAATTTTGAAGCCAGATAACCATTGCAGGTTGTACAGCATTATAAATACAGATGACACAGTAGGTTTGAATGCACTTCAACCTTGAGGTCAGTGGAGTAAAACAGTAAATTGTAAAAAAAAAAAAAAAAAAAAAAAAAAAAAAAGTGCCATCCAGTGCAGACAGGCAATGTCACGCTTGATAATCTCAGGGGCAAATTTATTGGTAATTCAATTCCTATAAAGTGTACAATATACATACGTACTGTTAGACCACATTGACAAATGCACACTGTGTGCAATTTTACAAAACAGTGCGGGTTGCCTTGACATTTGAAACGATCCACAAAAAAAGCCTTCAAGGATCTTAAAACTTGAGACAAAGTTTAGCAATGGGACGTTTTTAAGTGAAGGTCAAGATGGTGGTGGACAATTTCTAAGGGTGTTTCAGCACTGCAATTCCTCAACACTAGTTAAAATCAGATCGTATCACTGATAACCAATTGACTTGCCAAATCCATGACACTGTTTGCACATTACGTATCTTAACTTGAATGGTTATGTCCCACCTGTGATTAGTCATAAAGAAACAGTGACATGTTAATATTTGCCATCGCATTTGAAAACAATTAGAAACAGCGTTAGTAAATTCAATCAAACGTTTATGGTTAGATGCAGCATTTAATCCATAATGGAGACCGCCGTTATATCACAATGTGGTCGTCGGAGCTAACATTAGCTACATTGTCGTTAGCCGGCTAACTTCGGTTAGACGGCTGAAGCAAGGGTGATCAAGTTAACATGAAGGCCACGGAACTGTCCTCTTACCTTTGAATTGAGGAGTTTAGGCGCTAGCCTACTGACAGTCAGGAAGGACATTGTCGCTGGGTTCGTGTTACTCTGCGATGTTTTCAGTTGATCAAGAAGCCACTACCGGTGCACCGCGGAGTCGCTTGAAGGTGCCCCTCCAAAGAACAGAAGGTTGAAGAGGGATTCAGGCCCGCAAGTAGCATCAATATTGATTGGACGATAGACCGGAAACGTGTAAGTGCGTAGAGGGTTGTGATTGGCTAGAACACCGCGACGCTTCCGCTCATTTGACGGCTTCTGTGACGCTATCTGAACACACTGTATGTTCAAGATCTGACTATGTAAATTTGTTCAACTTTACCATCCTTCCTTAATTCCTTAATTCCCAACGGGTCTGATATGCATGATGCAAATTCAAGCTCTGTCGAAATCTGACAACTATCTTGATCATTTGTATCAGCACGTGTGTTGGTCCTCTTGGAGTATTCATTTAACTTTACGTCCATACATATTTGGAATGTGTGAAGGAACCAAGATTCAAAATCAGAACAAAAACACAATTGTACAAATTTTTTGCAATGTTATTTTATACTCACAATGCTTTGAGAAAATCAATCACGTGGAATGGAACATATGAAACACAATGTCTTACGATGACCACAAGTAAATACAGTTTTGCTGTAAACGATTTTAATTTTCAAGATTTTGCTGAAAAACAAATGCTTGATGTGGAGAATCATGCAATGGTTTCGTTTGATGCACTGAACCGCTGTTTTGGGCCAGTAAATAAATGAATGTCTCATGCATTAAGAGAGACTCATCCAAATGTTGAGTACCAAAATATGAAGGTGATTTGCTTCCACTGCAGTCTTTGTCAGTGCTTATTGTTTAATTGATCCAAATTACAACTGCATTTTAAACCCATTACTACAGTAATTCATGAATATTGTACGTATTTTGGCACATACTGTATGCTCTGCGCTGTTAAAGCAGTGTGAAAAACATATCTGTTACAATAAATATAACCTTGAATGGAAAGTGGATCCGTTCCAACTAGCCCGTGAGCAGAATGACTCAACAGTAAGTGTGAGCTTCACTTTGGGAATTTCGCCCTACTGCTGCATTTTGCATATGAAAGTGTTTGTGTGTCAGAATGTAACAATATATTTCGAACCATAATGACAAAACACAGATAATGCAATCTACTTCACATCATGCAGTCTTTAGGTACACTTTAAAACCTGTAAACATTTGGCACAATCAGCCTCTCACATATACAGTGGATTCAGGAAGTCTGCTCGAGAAGTGGTCCATAGGTTGATTGAATAAAATTGCACACCCTTTTAGACAAACGCACTCCAAATGTGATAGATGGTGAGGGCACAGCCCTCTTTGGGTCACCCCACAGATGTACAGTGTTGCTTTTTGTTTCAAATACGTGCGACAGATTGTACAGACTGTAACATATATTGTCCCGTTTTTAAGACCTGATTTTTTTTTTTTCATGAAAGCTGCAAAAACAACACACAGTTGTGTTCACAGGGTCCCGAGCAAACAGTAAACATCAGAAACAATTGTGTGCAATAGATGTTGAGTTCCTCCAATTCCCCACAAATTGTAGGAGCCGATTTGCTCGCTCGATAGTGTTTGGTCCGCACTCCCGCATTCCACATCGCACTCACCACCAAGGCGTGTAGTCCTTGCAAAGGTGAGAAGGGTCAATCATCATCTTCCTCTTCTTCTTCAAATGTATCCAAGAGGATGCTGTGCTTGAAGCAATTATGAAAATAGTTGACCACCGTGCGCTGGAAGTGCTGAACGCTGCGCGGTTCCCGCAATGTGTGGCCCTCATCGGGGTACAGCCGCAGGGAGTAGTTGGCCTCCACCCTCACCAGTCGGCTCAGGAGCTCCGCGCTGTGCTGAAAGTGGACCCTCGCTGTAGTCAAAAGCACAACACACTTGCCCGTTAGCACTAAGGTAGGATGAGCGACATTTAAAGCCGTCATGATATCAAGAAGGAAAGGATTGTTTACCATCTGCAGTTCCATGGAGAATGAGAAAGTTCTCATCTTTCAGTTTGCTGACCTCTTCCAGCAGAGAGGTAGTCTGCAATAATAAAACGCGCAATTAATTCAACAACACAACCCGATTGCCAATTCTTTTTACGCTGCAATTATAATAGTGCAGGCTCTAGTTTGTGATTTTCTCTGCGAAACACCCTTGTTAACTTTACTCTAAAGTTCTGTGTTTTTTTTTTTGTGTGTGTTAAAGCGTATCAGATTAGAACATTAAAATTTCCCCTTGGGTGTAAATAATTAATTAGGGCGTGATAACCAAATGCTTTATATAACAGTACCACCAAGAAGCAATAATTGCTGTGAACTAGTGTTTACAGTCAATAATGCAATATATTTTACTGCTGAGCCCAGTTTTGCAATAGGAGGAAACGTCAACAGTCCAGTTCAGAATATAGTTTGATAACCTTACCGAGTAAACATGCTCCTCCTTTGCTGGAAGGCCAAGATACCGCTCAGAAAATGCAGCGCCTGAAATGGAAAGTTATCTTTCAACATCGAGCTAGTTACAATAGAGGGGATCCCTAGGTTGGTCGATAAAGTGTAGAGTGAAAAATTGCTCAGTAGACTGATGATGACGACGACAGGTGAGGGAATACTGACCCATAGGTGGGTCACTTAGGGAAGTAGATAATATTGATGATAGTAATGATGACAATGACTCACTGTAAAGCTTAAAGTCTGTTATTGGGGCCACAGCAGCCGAGCATTGAAAGAGCTTCTCTGTTGCAGTTAACATTTTCAGGGTTAAGTGTCCACCAAATCCCTGTTCAGAAAACAAATAAGCTTGAATGGAGAGATAAAAAAAAATTCTGAAGAGCAACTAAAAGGATTGAATTTTTTTCTTTTTTTACCTTGCCATAAAGAGCCATACGGCGATCGTCAATATAAGGCAGCTTCCTCAACAACCTGCAAATAAGTCATTCATTTAGTCAGGTTTCCCGCCATCATTGGCGTGACTGCCGTGGCTATTGTGTGACACCCACTCAACAACTTCCAAATGATCTTTGACTTGAAGTGAACCAAATTTGCGTGGCTCTGCCATGACAGTCTTCTGCCCACGGCCGACCCCGCTCCGGTCCTCCACCCAGACCAACGCCACGTTGTGTGAGCTGCAAAGGACCTGAGGCCAGTCAAGTGCGAACTCCTCCGTCACTGACTGATGACCGGGAATGCTGTCACTGAATGAGAAGATATTTGAAAGCTGAAACCCTTGAAAGGCTTGGGTGAGTGCAAAACAGGTGACGGAAGGCCTGCACACGTGTTTACTTACACAATAATGAGCAGAGGGTGAAGGTTAGCCTCGTAACCTTGAGGTAAAGATAATTTTAGGTGCACATCTAAGAAAAGAAAAAAGGAAATTAATTTGGATCTATCTTAAACTAAATGAGGTCAATAAGGTGAATGAAAAGTGGATAGCTTTAGATGGTTCTCGGTACTAAAGAGATCAGCAATTGTAATGAAGGTGTTGTACCATGGTTGTCAGCTGAAATTGTCCTGAATAGAGTTTCAGGGAGACGCTTGTCTTCCAAGACTTTGGCCAGGGGACTGTTGTCCTCCAACACAACGTATCCTACAAAAGAAAACATATTTATTTTTATCTGAACATTGAAGAGATTCGTGAAGACTCAGAGCTACATACGTTTGTATACAGTGTGCTAGAAATTTGTTGGTAAGCCACAAAGCAGAAAAATAATAAATAAGAATTTTACATGATTTTATTTTGACACAATTTTACAAATTCCGTAGCAAACTCTATATAAAGCAGCTGTCCCTCTGGAACGTCGAAGAGTTTGCGGGAATTTGCGCCATCTTGATGTTGATGTGCTACACCACTAAAAAAATGAGTTCCTGGAGATTTGAATAATGCCCAACATTTTAAGATACAGATGCAAAAGTGAAACTCACTGGAGGGGTCCTTTAAGTTGTGGACTGTCACTTTTGGAATACCTGGACCTGGAGAATGTTTTAGATAACAAACATTTTAAAACCCTGGTGAAATCTAATCATAACAAAAAAAAAAGTCAACTCTTACATTTTGGAATTTGACCGATATTAAAAATATACAATTTGTAAGATTGTTTTTGAAGTATAACGAAATGAGAGGCTGAGCAACTTTCTGAAACATGACTTTGCAGGTTCCTATATGACGATGCATCTGCCACTCACCAAGGCAGCGGAGAGTGAAATAGGTGCAGTTGGGACTGAAGTCGGCTCGAAAGAAGTGACATCCGTCCAGGAGGTTACAAGTGACACACTGGCGCTGAAATGCTCCCTCCACGTCCACGCTTGGAAACAAGAAGAGATGTGTTCAGAGTAGACACACACATACAAGACAACTACAGTATACACACATTGGACTATGCTGGTGGCTAAGTTTTCTACAAAGGCCGGATTGACATTTGAACATGCTATTGTAAATCCGCAGATACTATTTCGGTCTACGTGCTGTGAGACATTTTTAGTTGGTGTTGTGAGATTCAAGTCCTGTACAATATGTTCAATAAACCACTGCTCTGACTTTGCCTTGTGAAGCCTAAAGCCAAGTGAGACCTATTTTGCAGCACACAGAGTTCTTGTCATTCTGACCATGTGCCATTAACCCCCCTGGGCTTCAGCACATCACATGAACTTGAAATTTCTAAGTTGGGCGCAAACTCTTAGATACAGAATGAAATCGACATTGAGCAGTATAACGAGGGACATCAGAGTTTGCTTTTCTACATGTACAATATATATGGTGAAAAGTTTACCTACACTTAGTTTTGGGCTTTCAGTGAATTTTCAATTGTTCTTTTTCCATGATGTATCGATTATACAACAAACCTATTGGTATGTATGTTGTGTGATCATCCTACTCTGAAAAAAGAAGTCTTCAAATCACTTGTTAAAAGCCCCAATGGATTACAACATTTAGGCCCATGATGACTGGAGGATTTTCACTAACAGTTATGCAACTCTGTGACATCACATATCCTGCATCTTGGTGCTGGCAGCTTGCCTTGAGTTTGCAAGCAGGACTTTGTGCTGTATCCCAATGCACTTTTCCTATTTGGCAGGTTAGAAATGTTGACTTGCCAGTTTTCTGGAATGCAGCATTAGTCCATAAGTAAATGGCATTCTTGCAACTCACCTATAGAGGTGTCTGCCCTGTCTTGATTCCTCTGTACTTAGGAAATAGCTGGTGACAAAAAAAAAACAGCAAGTAAATAAAAAAAGAAAATAAAGTGCATTTGTCCACCCTCTTGACTATTAGGCAGACATTACTGGTTGGACAATTAATGATAAGCACTTCTTGAATTTGGTGATGGCCAATAAATATTCAGCATAGTATTTGTGCCAATGTCTTACAGCACTGATAGATTGGAGCAAAAATAGAGAAAAGGTTAGGTGTCGTATTTGTTTTTGTTTGTCTATCTGTGTATGTGCAGACAGATTCTGGTCCACAAAAGTTAATGAACAAACAGGAGCTACCATTATGATTTTTAGGGGGGGATGATGCCGAAGTGACTCCAACACAGTAAAAAATATCATTCAGATCCTCACCTAAATGCAAATAACATTTTTGCTATTTGCTATTGCGTAATCCTGCAAACTATATGTAGCCTACTATTCACCATTTAGCTATGTCATCATAAAATCCCATTGTGGTGCACTAACATCAAATTTAGCCCTCCTTGAAATTAAAATATTTTTCCTTCCTTTCTACTCAGGAATGCTTGACTGTGATCTGTCTCTGCTTGATGGCTTTCTTGACATAGCTGGATAATGATAGAATTAAGCAATAATCTTTCCTATACCACAAGCAAGTAATCACAAGCTTCTTTGCTGCTTTATCAGCTAAAATGTGAAGAAATTTACTTCCATGTCTAATGGAAACAAGCAAACAGTCCATGTCACTTACATCTTTCCAGCTTTCTCATCCAGGGCGCAAAGCGAGGTGACATCCCAGCTTCCTGATGTCAAAAAGCGAGTAGGGCTGGAGGGAATGGTGGGCTGGGTGGACATAAGAGTTTAAAAATAATGATAACAATAATAATAAGTGCAGGAGCATTATGTGTGAGTTAAGGGAGTGCAGTCAATTAGTGCTCAGGGGAAAAAAAAACTTGAGTGAATCTTCCAATTACTAATGGGGCCAATTAGCAAGGGCTCACCTTCTAATGGCAAATTCACTTAAGTGGTAATGATAAATGACAAGACAAAAGGTCCTTCTGTATTGTTTCTAAAAGCACCATTGCTCTTTTCTTCATTTGCCCCGCTCGAGTGAGGATTAAATGAAGCCACCCAGCAAGCATTTCATGGTGACTTGGTCATGATTTCTCTGTACTGAGGGAGAATGTGCTGCAAATGTAACCAAGATGCTGTTGCCCCCAAGTGGGTCTTGTGTTCAACGCCGCTGAAGTGGTAATGGACAATTTGGAGGGAATAAATGTTAATGAGCCTCACGCGGACAAACCTGAGCTGACAGAGCGGCTATGTGGCTGAACTCTCCCCGGGCGCCCTGCTTGGCTGGCACAATGGTGTAGAACATGGAGCCATCATTTGAGAAGAGTGGCACATCCTGCTGAGATTCAAATAAATAAATAAATAAATAAATAAATAAAGTACAAAAGATCAGACACGAAACACAATGTGGAAGGTTGTGCAACAAAATTCTGCATTAAGGGTACCATTATTTTATTTTAGGCTACATTTAGATTTGTTTATAGATTATTTCTGGTAAAAAAAAGACAATGCTTCATTTCAATTTATTGACTTAATTATTTCTTTATTTGTTTAATAATCACATTGGTCAAGTTATTTCATTAACCATTTGTGGGTTTGTTTAATAATAGCATTGTTTCATACCTGCCATTGGCTGTGCATGACATCCATGGTCATCTTGTGTTTCTTTAGAAGGGACAAATCAGAAATGTTAGTACATTCCAAATACATTCAAATAATTTGAAATGTGACCAAATGTATGCCGAATACACTAGTCCTGCGCGTGAATACATCTAATTACAAGTATCAAACATTTTATTGTTATGAAAGACAATTTCATATTTCTTGTGCGGTTCAATAGCATGAATACTTATTTACGAGTTAGATGGTCAGATGGAATTTACAGAGCATCGAGTAACATCGTGCAAAAAAAAGTCAAACTTCCCTTCTAGTTGACGATGTACAGTTTGAAAACATTGCAAATAAATTCTTCCCATGCTGCAAATGATAGTGAATATCAATTAGCATAGTAGACATTTAACCACAGAAGGGAATCAATTCTGAATAATAATAATAATAATAATAAAATATTGTTATACAAAGCTGCGTGTTGAAGCAGAGAGCTAAAGAGTGACTGATGCTGATCACTGACCTCTGAGCATGCCCCCGTAGTGGCCTCACACGCACAAAGTATCGATTGGTTCTGAGCTCGATTCAGCCAACGAACTGCCAGGCGGGTGCTGCTGGTCCAGGTCACCATGGAGATGTAGCCATCTCTGTCGGGACCCACACAAGTGAATGTCAAGAGACATTTCAACAATTACTGTATCTTCTCCAAGGACAAATTGGATTGGGGGTGGTTACGACAAGGTTTCCCTTAAAAAGTCCAATGCAAACAGGCTGGTCTGATTCAAGATGAAAATCGAATGGATTTACATTCCAGTTTTGAGTATCCCATTTGATTATATTACCAACGATATTGTCATCTATTTTCAGATATTTTCAAGAGACCCATATCTAATACCATTGTGTATACATTTATTGACCCAATTTGTTGGGTTGTTGGGAGCCCAAGATCAGGGGATGCATTGAGAATAATTGTCAATTGATTGTCTATGTGAAGCCCTTTGAGACTGCTTGTGATTTAGGGCTATACAAATAAACTTGACTTGACTTGACTTGGACAAAAAAAGTTCCATGTTTGGGGATTTTCCAATGCCTCGGCCCATTTCTGAATGAAACTGGTTTGGAGTTATAAATCAAACTTTTATCATTGGACCCATGCATTGCTAAGCCAGCATAATGTTCACTTTATGATGGCATTGCGTAATGGGTACAACAGTCCACCACATAAAAATGACACCACTGTAATGTTTTACGTCATCCTCCATGAACCAGAAAGTGCCCTTCTAACAAACACGTAGTTAATTGTGTTTTGTCCTTTTTGTTATTGGCGACAGTCTGCTGAGTGCCCTTTGCATTTAATTATTAGTAACAGTGGGATTGCTTTGATATATGTTAAGTTATGTTTTATACATATATAAATGGAACCTGCCACTTCTATTTGGTTCAAAGGTGTTGACCTACCTGGCCCTGACTGAGTCAGGAGGTGTCATCTCCACTGTGTGGGCCGGGCCATACAGGTTCACCACAAACAGGCTAACTGATGGAATATTGGAGCCAGCCTATCAGAGCAATCAGTGAAATGTGTATTAATAAACAGCTTCATTTTATACACTGTTACAAAATCACAAACTCAATTCTGCATTACATTTCATTCAACCAAAACAAACATGTGCTATAGGAGTGGCGATGCAGTATGAGACAGATTTGTCCCCTTTTTATTTATTTATTTATTTATTTATTTTTATTTTATTTTATTCCAAATAAGGCGTCTTTGTTTATCTGTCTATGCTCGCAATGTGAACTGGCAGATAGGACAAATCAAGACTGTTCCACTAGAGGGCAGAAGGTACAATCCAACTGTGACAAACGGTCCTTTGTTCCTGTGCCCACCAAACAGACTTGTGGTTTTGTGTTTTAGCAAGACAACATAACAATAGTTGTTTTTAATTAAATATGCCAATATTTCACACGAAGTTAATAGATTTGTGAGTAAACTGTGATCATCATTTCAGTATACGTGCTTTTGGTGATAATTGTATTTGATGGTTTGCCATTATTTTAATGTAAAATATGAATGTGAAAACCTTTTTTAATTTTTGCAGTATGAAACATGAATGTGAAAAGACTTTTTTTTTAAATTTTGCAGAATGTTTTGTAAGCTGTGATGCTAAATGTGATTGTTTACATTTCGTATAGTGTGTAATATCTTGTAAAAAAAAAAAGTTGGCATTGCACTCCGCTGTATCTGCACTATAAACTAAATACAATAAATTACAATATAATCTTTCGATTGTATCGTATATGTGCCTTGGCTCAATGAAGGTTGAAAAACACTGGGCTGCTTGTGATTCATCAATGTCATAGAGTCTAAGTGAGTTTCTTGCTATGAGCAATACAATACACTGCAGCATATTGAACCCACCTTGGGGTAGGGGAAGATCAAATTGGAGGGGTACAGCCCACCCAAAAATTGAGGTATTTCCACGAGTGGTGTGGCAGAGTTGTTGATGCTGAGGTACGCCAACCGGGCGCCGTCCATGGACCACCAGTGGGCAACATAGGACAGAAGCACCTCCTCTGTTTTGTATCAAAGTATGTATCCATTGAAAATACACATCAAAAGCTTCTTTAAGATTGCCCGCCTTGATTTTTAATACCCACCCTCGTAGGTCCAATCCGAGAGCCCGTTCAGCACGCTGTGCCGGTCGCCAGTGGATGTGAGACGCAGGGCCTGGCTGGTCACACTGGGCTTGTAGTAAATGTCTCCATCAAACACAAAGGCCTGGCAATGGTACACACAAAAGAAATCCTTTATCCACGACAGTACAGTTACAGATTTTGTAGCTGGCTGCAGGAACAAAGGACTGAGTGGAACTCCATCCAAAAGGGAATGGTACACTTGCCAGCAGCACACATGTGGTCAGGTCCAACAAATACAAAATAATACAAAACATCTTTGTTTGCTACCCTGAACATGATGAATGGAACTTATACTTATTTATTATAGCGAAGCAGCTATAATAAAGTTGAATTAATTTCAAAATGATGGTACTAACATTATGTTATTAAATCACATATATTGATGAGATATTGAAACATACAGTAGCTATAAAGTCTAAACACCCTTGCATAAATGCAATTGTAAAAATAAGACAAGATAAATCATTTCAAAGGTTTTTACATCATCACTGTGATATACATATAACCCGTATAACTCAAGTTTTAAATATTTGAGAGAAGTACGAATAAAAATAATGTGATTGCATAAGTGTGTCTTATTTCTGGGGATGTGGCTGTGTTTTAGAGTTAGCCTATCACATTCAAATTTGGGAGTCAACGCCCACCAACCACCATTTGAAGTATCTCTGGTTAACGAAATAATTTTAATCATAGTTCTTCAACTACATTTGATTTTTTAAATGGACAGAAGATAGGCAGGTAGCTGTAGTAATGTGAATTAGTGCTTTATTTATTTATTTATTTATTTATTTATTTATTTATTTATTTATTTATTTATTTAATTATTTATTTAATTATTTATTTATTTATTTATTTATTTGGGTGGTGCTGTCTTTACAATTAAAAAGGTGTTATGATGGTGACCTGAGAATAGATTTCTATTATTACTAATTTGTGGTGCTGTAATGATACTATTGTCTTGAGGCTGTACTCACATTGCCACTTATTCCCTTCACAGAAACGACTGAGAACAGATTTTTTTGGGTTTTTTTTTTTTTTTTACTGCTCACGCGGCAATGACACTTGTCGCCAAACTGGGACACATTTAAGGAAAACTGGTCTTCAGCCCTACAGTTTAAAGTCAGCCTTAAGTGCTGCAAATGACAGAATGAGTGTCTGTCTCACCAGTTGGTTCCCCTGAGGCCCCCAGGAAGCATACTGCAAGCCATCCTTCTCCTCCACTGGTGGCCTAAGTGCCAGCAGCTCCCTGCAACACACACAAAGCATTGCACATAATGCATCCATTAGGAAGCTGCATCCTTCTAAAAAGGACCTCCATTGTTTGTCTGCACCCTGGGCTGGAAGATGCTGTTATGTCTGAGCAAGATGCAGAGAGAGGGAAACAAAAAGAGAGCGAATGGCATTGGTTCATGCAGGGGTGCAACATCTCCAATCCCTTATTAGGGGTTTCACCGCCGAGGGACAAGCCTCCCCAGTACCACCGGGCAATGATCTGCTTCACAGCTCCTCCTTAAGTCCTTTTCCAGAGAGTTCCCCAGAGGATCACCTAGCCCATATTAGTCATAGAATGCTGAAAATGATTCTCAGGCAGTGGAATCTGAGGAGAGAACACTAATGAATGAATGTATGTTTGACGCAAGCACGAGGCTCTGATCAGATGAGAGGAGTTGCTCAGTCTGCACGTCCGCCGGCATGCAGCCCATGCATTAGCATTCAGGAGTCCACCTACCCAGTGGCCACACTGTAGATAGCATAGGTAGCTGTGAAGGACTGAGAGAACACCTGAAAGAGGTAGAGCATATCATGCGGACGTAGGTCGGTTGGCACATGCTCATTAAGAAAAAAGAAAAATACGCACTGCTGGCCGATATCGAGGCACTCTAAAGCGGCAATGACAGTGAACTTGATTAAAAGACTTGATTTAAATTCATTAAGCAACCCTTATTTCATCATGAGGGAAATCAGGTCTGAATAAAAGAACATTGAATCACAGAACAACTCTGAGGTACGTATAACTGAGGAAATAAAGAGGTGAAAAAAGAAAAGCTCTTCGTTCACATTGCAGCTAACAACCTTCACAGTGAGATTTATGGTGGCTGGCCAATGTGTCACAAACACCAGCAGCTCCTAGAATAATTGAATTAACATGCTGAAGAAGACTAATAACCAACATCAATGATGCATTTGTGTGTGGGTGGGGTGGGGGGGGTGCATGTGTGTGTGTGTTGACTGCCATTGATCACAGGATCACCTGATGAATTCAAGGTGATGCATTGATTCTTACCTTTTTTTTTTTTCACTCAAGAGGCTGAAAGGAGACAAATTGCCATTTGAAAAGTTCCTGGAAACAAGTCCCTATAGAAATTAAATGTCACATCTTCTACAAAGCAGACTTTAAGAAGGGATATTGGATTTGTCCCTTTGTTGTACAGCTCGGCAGGTGAGGCGTGCCACAGGGTTAAGGCTGCAAGGGTAAAGGTAGGTCAATTCTGAAGCTCGTAAAAGGAAAATAATTGAGCTGACACGTACAACTTTGAGCATGAGATGGTGCAGACGAAACACACTGACGCAGACTAGACAATACACACAAACAGTTATGTGTACATCATCCTGCATTTATCATATTTTAATATTAGAATATATTTATTTAACTTGTGGTTATGTACATCAACACGCAACTGTTCCTGCTTCTGGAGCACATACTCAGGGGTCTGGTTGTTCTGCCAGCACAAGAACAATTTTTCTTTGCTTCTAAAACAAAGACAAACTCTTTGCCCAAGTAAGTATAAAGAATTCCACAAAAACAACAGCAAATGATTTGGGAATGAATAATAGATGAAAGCAAGTGCAAGAGGTGCAACGGCTCTCTTGAAATTGCTGCTTGTTTTTAATTATTAGGACTTATCCTGCAACCCTGTGAAGATAAACGCTTAAGAGAAATGGATGAAAGGATAGTAGTACTTAGGAATGGATTAACAAACTGAAAACTAGGGCTGAATGATTAATCTTTTTTTTAATCTGGGGGGAAAAAAACAGTCATGTGATATCTTAATAATTTTAATCCTGATCACAATTTTGGCAGGCATGATTAAATTGACTTAATCATCGACATTACTGAAATTTTGAATGTGGGATCTGCTGCAGATATAATCCTGCACTTTCTCAACCAGTAGTCAGCCAATCACAAGAGAGACAAAGCATGCTGAAGGCTTCATTAGCTGCTTTAAAAAAAAAAGCCACCGCAGCCTGCAGCAGAGCCTAAAGTCATTTAGTGGATTGATGCGAGCGAGTCATGTCAGATTTTATGATGGCAACAGTCTGGCGCTGGTGCAGATCTCTTTCTATTTCCAATTCTTTGACAGACTACAGCCTGCAATCGACTTGAAACCCATCCAGGGTGTATCGCACTTCCCATCCAAAGTCATCTAGGCCAAAGCTCCAGTTCACATGACCTTAATGAGAACAAGTGCGGAAAAGGGTGGATAATGAATTCTTTCCAGGTAAAAGGCAATTCAATTCCAAATAAATCATCCTAGAATAAATTGAGAAAGCGAGAGGGCCACTTTATAGTCTTATGATAAAAAGCTTGGCTGTGGCTGTTCTGTTCATTTTTATATGCTTAAAAAATCCACACTCGCCACGCTCTGCATTTTATTATTGACCAGTTGCTGTTCAATGTCCTGTTAAATCAGTCCAGTGGTCCGAGACTACTTCATGATGATTGTCAAGTGAAGTGCAGCCTGGTCCCTGAGCTCACTCACACCAAGGCTGAGTGACTGCGAGGGAGTAAACACTCAACGGTTCAGTTGAACTAGATTGAAAAGATAAAAAAAAAAAAAAAAACAGGAGGGGGGTTGCTGGTTCAGCATGTACCGCACCCCAAGACCTGATGAGTGATACGTATTGTCGAGCTGGAAGTGATTAGCGGATGGACGTTACTGTAATGAACAGTCGATATACTAAGATATTTTAGCCATTACTCATCATCAACCCTAAACCTCCCATATCGGCATCTGGGAATCGATTCTTCCCCAAAGATCTTTGTGTTCACCTGCGTGTATCCGTCCCAGAACTCCAACCTCCCGCTCTTTTCTATTTGATTTCATCTCGTTTTTGAATTCTCTTTCCTTCCTCCAATCTCTTTTGAGTGAGAGGGTAATATATTTTCCCAAATAACCCATCCTTGACTTGTTACCAAAATCTATTTATTGCTACCCAGTAGGCATCCCTGACAGTCTAATAGAAAAGCAACTTCCCGCAGAGTTTCTTCAATTGTTTCTCTCTACGACAGTTCAACTCAGTAAGAACCTCTGCCAACCCCAAATAATAATCTCTCTGATGGATTTTAACTGGCCGGTATATCTAGTCACAAAATCTCATTTCCTCCAAGCCAATCGCCACCACTCGACCTCCCCTATTCCCCCACCGCTACTTCCTGTCTTGACTTGCTCACGGCGGGGCTGCTGCAAACTGCACCAGTCAGCATAAATTGCTCCGAGATAGACAGAAAAAAAAAAGTGAGTGAGGGAGACGAATCAGGAATCAGGGGAGGGGGTTCTTTTTCGTAAAAAGACAGAGGGTGGCCTTGCGCTGTAACTCATGAATGCATAATTCAAAGTGGCAGGTCAGCCCCCACCCCGTCCATCTTTTGATGTCTTACAGTGTAACCGCATACAAATTAGTGTGGCGTGAGTCAAATGATATCAAAAGAGGTCTCCATCAGTATCCATTTCTTTGAGCATTTATCTTCTTTAGGATCTCAGGTAAGATGGATTTGAGTGAGAGATGGGGTACATTGACTGGACTGGTCGCTCAATCGTATGGCAACTCTGAAAATGAGACTGACATAAATCCTTTACAGCGACCTACTTGCGAAAAGAGAAGCCCTTCGTGTCTTGAGTTATTTCAAAACTGACAGTGAAGTCCACGCAAATACAAATACAGCAACGGTTTTCAAAATACAAGAATCTATTTTCTGTCCATTAGTATCCCAAAAATAAAGAACAAAGACAAAAGATCAATACAAGTACTACTAATTTCTGAAATAAGTTCTGTTTCGTCAGTTTTTCCAGTATAAATGGCTATTGATACAAATACAGTATGTGGCGCACCGTATATCGCACAAATATATCAATATATATCATAAAAACATGATATATCACACAGTAATAGGAGGGGGTCAAGTTCAGAGCCTTGTGGAATGCCTTAGTTGACTTTAGCCAGGGTGGATTTAGAGCATTTGATGTTGTCAAATCGTAATCTATTGTCAAAATCTGAGCAGAACCAAATATATGTACTGGGAGATGGAGAAAGTCAAACAGAACCTTGATCCTTTCCTGATCCTGCAGTGATGAGGTTGTTTCATTTAAAGTCAAATTGAAAGGGTTGGGAAGGCAAGGAATCTGGTCTTTGTGAGGGTTTGTGAATTAGACCAGGCTTTCTGAAAATCGGAACTCCAAAAACAAAACCTCACCTGCTAGTCTGAACGGTTGCTTGTGTGTTTTCTTTGGCAAAAGTGAAATAGGTTCAAAACCTTGGATCTAGGAGGCAGATCTATGAACCACTTTCACACCATGCTGCCAATTGTGGACTTTCAATTGTCTGAATAATTAATTTGCAAAGGGCACACAGTGCTCATTACTTTAACAAAGAGAATATGATAGAGTAGCTCTTCCACAGATAGATAGTGCCACTTGTGACTTGACTTTAAAAAAAATGCGCAAGGAACTTGGTGCGGCTTTCATTCAATCCAAACTTGTTTTCATTTGCTTGTAAATTGCAACTCATCCATCTCTTAATGAGTGTGTCAGGTGGGTCAGAGAGATGCTTAAGTAACGATCTGTGCTGCTGTGTGACGGACCCCCTGATGTTCATTTGCAAACACCTAGCTGTGCAATTCATGGCAGCTTTTTATTTGGACCTTCCCACTGAAACAGCTGCCCAGTTTCATTGCCTTCATCTCCTTTATGTTCCCTTCTGCCTCCCCCAACGGTTTTCTCCAAAGAAATCCTTTCATCCTTCCTCGCCAGCCTGCTATGTGTCGGCTTAAATATTCAGCTCCCTGAGCTTTCTTTCTCCCAGTCATCTGGTGTCGTTTTTATCGAGCCAACGAGCGCTACAGTATGGCTGAGTCAGGACGGGGCACTTTCTTTGTGTTCACACCACCTCTATTGCAAGGGTAGGGAATCTATTTGATGCGGCTCACCATGCTCGTCTTTAAGAAAAAAATGAACAAGTGTTATGGAGCATCGGAATAATCGACCTAAAATGCTCATTTAACATACAGTACATAAACATTTGTTTGATCGGTGCAGGCAGGACCGCGGGTGCAGAGTAGCTCTGATGGGAATAAGGTTCCCCACCTCATTTTAAATACATACCAGACAGATGGGCAATGCTAATTTGCAAAAAAAAAAATCTTCTTCACAGTGTGCACAGCAGAATTATGCTAACTCTACTAAAACAACAAAGTTTTGTAAACAAGACAAACTTTGAAAGACAACTCACCGGCTTAATGTTGTAAGCCAGGAGCACAAAGCTCCTGTCTGCAGAAACCTGGAATTTTGTTGTGGTCAGATCCTGAAAAACACACACAGATATAAAAAAAAAATGATCAGAGCACAAATAATTGATGAAGTAATTAGGATTTTATCTTTGCTGTGAGTGATTTGCTCTCGTTTCTAGTATTGCACTTGACCGTTGGAGCTCCCCACGGCTGAGTCGTGGGACCATTTGTCTTCCTTTATTCAATCAAAAATATGTTTTTATTTAGTAAACAAATTCAAGTCTTTATTTCTATGCTTTCCCAGAGCTACAGATGTTAGCCTCAAACTTTGACATGACTTTTAGAGTATTTGCTGCTGTGCTATGTCAAAGTCCACCAGTAGCTTTGTTGTTTTAATAACAATTTTCACAGCAGTCATTTTGAAACAAGAAAATGGCAAATAGTAAGACACAAACAGGTGAGGTTGTTGCGTAGCTATAGCCTACATAGTAAGTCTTTTTTTTTTTTAGAGTTCACACTGTTCTGGTTAGCTATATGTATACATACATTGTCATTAAAGCCTTGCAAAAACATCACGGCTAATGGTGGCCCTTGTGCTCAGTACTTTTGTATTCATTTATTTGGGGGGACCCAATTACACTTCTTGGTGCACACCATCTCCCAACACACTTCATCTTGAGCCTGACAGCGACATCCTGCTGTGACCCACATATTGTTAGAATGCTCATGTCGCACGCAGGGGGTCTTAGGAGCGATGAGGCCCTTGCTGGGAAGAAAACAATTCTCTTTGAAATAACATGCCGAGTAGAAAAAGGAGCGATATTCTGTCACGCTGCCAAACTATATTATGCTCTGACTACAGGGGTGTACATCAGTGATTACACTTATGCAGCGTTAGCGATAATCAAATTACTGGCTTTGTCTGAACTGTCGGAACTTTGAAGAAATGGTGTTGTTGACCAAAAACGTTGTGATGAGTCAACAGAGGTCCCTCCCGTTTGCCGTCATATGGCAAGTTTGGCAAAAACAGATCGTTTTTGTGTCATTAGTCATTGAACTAAAGTGTGAACGTTCAATGCGGAGACAAGCCAAATCACAGTTTACGATCAGCCATTTTGCTTGTGTGTGATGGATCAATCATAATTATTCCTAAACAGACTGAAAATTTCGACCAAGAAACTGATTTCCTTTGCATTTACAGCAGGATGGTCGGCCAAGAGACGAACAGCAGCGTTAAAGAAGCTCCTCCTTCAGATCTGCTTCTGTTTGAGCCTCGAAGTGAGTTTACATCCTTATACCTAGTCTGCCTTCATCTGCTCATCAAGAAAGAAAAAAAAGTTGTTATCTTCATTTATGCAGCACTCACCAGTGAAGTATTGTCCAGCAGGATGGTCGTCAGGTTGTTGTTGAGGTTGAAAGACAAGACGTGCCCTTCTCTGGTGCGCAGAACCACTTCGTTATCTGCCAGCAGTAAAAGTGGTATATTATGGAAAATTGACTTTTTGATTGCTCGTGAGTTGTATACAAGCAGTTTGGTCTTTGAGGTGCTTGCAGAAACTGTGAAATTTAAAGGAGACGTCAAGTCAAAACGTTTCTTTACAATAGGTTCTATGCAGCCAAACATGTCTAAACAAAGCTTTCTGATGAATATTATTGGTGGAACATGAATAAAGCAGCAAGTTCCCTCTATTTTTTTATTCATCTCAGGGGGAGGCCATTTTGTCACTCGCTGTTGACTGAATATGACATCACAGTTGCTCAGGGCTTAGGTGATGTCCAATCACAGTTCTAATAAAACAGTTTGAATAAAGTGTGCTCTAACTCTGATTGATGAGGTATTTCCGCAAAAGGGTATTTCGGGTGACAGGGTGCTTGAGAGAGGTGGACTTGGGTGTAGTTCAGTAGAGCGGAGACAAATATTTCTCATCTTCATTGTTCTCCCTTAAATTCTGGTTTGAACAGAACTGCTTGATGCAATATAAAGTATGATCCTTACCCGTTAACCAGGCCACGCAGGGGTCGTGAACTTTGAACTCTTCACTTTCCAAGTCCTCCATAGTGAAAAGTGAGCGGCGTAACAAGTGTGATTCATCTGAAGATGAAGCCGGACAAAAGAATCAGTCGGAGTCTTTTGTTTATTTTATAGTTAATGGTTTAACATTTTTTATACTTGAGATAATAAAGGTTGATAGAAAATTTGATAAGTGAGGTGAATCACCAAGACCTTTACTGCGTTTAAGTTATTTGTACACTTGTTTTAAATATCGAGAAAAAAAAACATTTCAAAACTTTAGTGACGTCAGTATTTCTATTTCCATTGTTTCCTTTTCATCTTTCTTACCAGGGGTGAGAAGGACAACAGAGAGAATGACCAACGACATGACAGCCAGAATCACCATCATGGCGATGCCGATGCCCTTCCAGTTCCGCGGTGGCCCGTCTGAAGTCCCCAGCTCCTGTCCCGAATAAAGAATGGGCACATTTGTGTGGCTTTACTTTCACAGTGGAACAAGCGAGCAAGTCTTAACTTTCATATCACCTCCATGTCCATCTAAAAGATGCATTCCCTTGTTATGAGATCAGACTTTCAAATGCTGATGGTTTTTTTTTTTTTGTCTGCGCTATCACTTTCAGTCACTGTGCACTTCATTTAGCTTAACTGACTGAGAGGCAAAGTGGTGCCGCTAAAACAAAATGTGATGCGTGTGGCGTGCTTGGAATTTTGATGAAGCTGGATTTATAATAACACTCTATCCTTGGATATTGCTCGGGAATACCGGCTGATGCCGTTGCAGTTGCTTTGAGAAATGCCAGCACAACAACAACAATAACAAAAAGAAAACATTTTTTAAAAAAGTATGAAAAAGATTACTTGATAGTTAAGTGGAGTTGTGGTGGAACAATTTGTCCACTCCACATACACAGTCCACGGTCAAAGTGTAATAATTCTGATGATGATGTGAAATTGATTGTTGCTTAATTGTATCCGTCTTGACAATGTTCAAGTTAACGTGTCATAAAATTAAAACCAAACACACTTCCCTCCATTTTTTATGACATCTAAAATGATATGTAAATACATATTGCATAAATAAATAGGTGGATCCGATTGTCACCATGACAGATACTGCGTCATCATTAGAGAGATAAGCGTCTTGGAGGTGAAAAAGTGACACCCTGATTTACCATGATCAATTTATCGATTATCAATTAGCCACATACTGTTTATACCTTTCTTTCCCACACACAGCAACATGCCTTAAAAGGAAATAAAGCTCAAATGAGAGCAAATCTCATCCGTACAAGGTTGCAGGCAACGCATTTAAGCTGCTTGCTAGTCGTCATCAGTCACAATTAAACACAATGGTGTGCCGTAGGCAGCCTCGGTTACGTTTTATCACAATGAGTGGCTGACACCTCCGGCTGAAGTTCAATCATCTGGTGGCCGATAAACTCAGCATTCATTACGCCTCGCCCACCTTCACCGTGCGTTGCCAGCAATGTGGGCAGGCCGGAAGCACAGAGGGAAAGAGACTGCGGCCCCTCCTTGCTCAATGGGCTGCCTGCACCAACTCTATTTTTGAATCCCTAATCGAGACCATATGAGCATGAATAGTGCCAACTAATGCGCTTCCACAAATATAACACTTCATTAACGCGCAATTAGATCAAGAAATACATTGTGCAGGAGTCAAATGAGCATCATAATGCTTATTCAGCAAGTTGAATCCATCTGGCAAAAATGCACTTGCTCAAAGGTAAACTTGACTACTGACAATCACGTGCAAAGATTTACATCTTTAGATATGATTGATATGTTATGAATGTGTTTAGCTGAATTTGCAATTGCATTATTATATTAGGCTACACAATATTATCTTCAGTCCTGCCAGTAAAGAGACCACGACTAGAATTTGGGCGAGAGTACCTAGAGAAAACCTACGCAAGCATGATAATGGGGAGAATTCCAAAAACTCAATTCCTACCTCAAATGAATCAACATGAAGGCGGAAGCACGCTCCCACATGCCTTGGGGGATCCCTCCCACCCCCCAAGTCACACATATGTAAAATGAAGGATGTGTCACAGTTAGAACATCCATTGGGGTAGGAATGGCTAAGTCTTTCATCAGGAGAAACTCAAGGATATGGAGGACAAGAAAATGAGTCCCCAGAGTAAAGACAGCTTTCCAGAAATTACATATGTGGGATATCACATACGTGAAATAAATATGTCACGAAAAGTGCTGGCTCAAGCACATACATGACAATTGAGCAAAGGGAGAATCTTAATCAAAATGCTGATGCACAAACCAGTTCTGATGGCAGATAAACACACAGTTGGCATTTATCATTATATTTGTTTGACATCATATAATCCGTTTATTAAACATTTGAGGGTGACTCATTTTTTTGCATAAGCAACAGATTTTTTTGGGACAATTTTTCCTAGGCACGTCCCTTGTTTGCTAGGCAAAATCTGTAAGGAACAATCAGAAGCGTTGGCCAGCTTGTATCACAAGTGGTTCTTTGGGAGTTAAACGATCCACATTGTGATAAAAAAAAAAAAAAAAAAGAAAAATCAGGAGAAATACACCACTAAAGTCATATCAAATTTGGGACCTTGAACCACTATAAAGCAATTCAGTTCAACAAAAATGAAAAGATGAAATGTTCATGTTCTTTGGCATATTCCAAATGAGAGAAGAAGCCTCAGCAAGGGGCTTTAAGAGAAACACACATAGGAAGGAGCAATCTTTTGTTATCCTAATGACCCTAATGACAACAAGGGCTGTAAAATAAAAATAAATATGGATGAATCGCTGACTGATGGTTCTTGCTGGTATCTAACTAGCAGGGCACAATTATTGCTTCCCTCCCAAACCAAAAGGATTAGCTGTGATGTTTCCATGGGAATGGCTAAAGAGAGGAAGCACATGGAGAGTTTGGCAGTACCGACAATCAAGTCAGACACTACGGAAATTACTCCAAAAATCAAATTTCACAATTGTATCACATGCTCTGTGTTAAATGTGAGTGTAGCAGCGCTCTACACAGCGTGATGTGATTTCAAAAGTTCCGTTTACTGACACAATGCCAGCCAAACAATTCCCTCAGGAATTCATCCAACGATTCCAATTGTATAGATCGTACTTCCATTGCCATACACACTTAAGCACTACAAACCAGAGTGGCGATCCAGGCACTGTGAAGATTTCACAAATTAGACTCAGGAGACTTCTTTAACTCCATTTTCTGTGTCTTTGAGCCATCATGATTTTGCCGATAAATCACAAGAAGAGAGGTTAGAGCAGACGGATGAGGGATACTGCTTTTGGATTTGCATATGCACAGAAAAAAAGAGCATTCTCCACGTTATTTAAGAAGCAAGCCTACAAAAGGAATTCCGTGGCAGATACGCAGCCCTCAGTATTTTCCACATGAACCTGACTTTAATGAAGCGCCATAATTGCACACAAGGGGAAAGTGTAGATTAGCATGTAGCCCCACATATGTATCACCTTGTCAATATCTGGCTCAGAGCAGAGGTCGTCGTTCGAGCGGCCTGTAACTTTGTATTGTTTGGAGGAACAACCAAGCCGCTCGCATAATGAGATATGGCAGCGGTGTCGTATCGATTCACATCTCAGCAATTCTTTTATTACTTAGAGAAGAACGTCAGTGCACCATCTTGCCATCGCTTTCAGTCTTGTAACAGCCACTAACTGGGATGATTGTTTTTTTTTTCCAAGGCCCTCGAGCCTTTTTTTTTTTTCCCCATGACAGTGGTATCCGCATATTCTTTTGCTGCACACTTATCAATATTACTGGAGAAAACAGCAAAGAAATATTCAATCAGCAAAGATAGCAGGATTTTCTGACCCCATTTGCAGCAACAGATAAAAGGAAAGCGGCACCAAGTAGAGCACAGATCTATCCCAAGGCCAAGGAATCATAAACATCGCCCCCTGGCACCCTTGATAAAAAGTAAATGCATAGTAATTTCTTGTACTGCAGCAGCAACTGGCTGGAAACTAGTTCAGGTTGGACACCGCCTTCTGTCAAAGTCAGCTCGGAAAGGCTACGTGCACCTGTGACTTGAATGAGCGCTATAGGGGATGAGGGGATGGATGGATGGATGGATGGATGGATGGATGGATGGATGGATGGATGGATGGATGGATGGATGGATGGATGGATGGAAGGATGGATGGATGGATGGATGGATGGATGGATGGATGGATGGATGGATGGATGGATGGATGGATGGATGGATGGATGGATGGATGGATGGACGGACGGACGGACGGATGGACGGATAGACGGACGGACGGATAGACGGACGGATGGATGGACGGCAGGATTCCGACCACTGCAATTTCTGAAACACTTCATCAAAGCCAAAAAGTAAGTAGAGCTGCATTGTGTGTTTTTGGATGTCCACGTTAACGTTGGTTAACAGCGTTCACATCTGATAAGAAGCACATTTTCATCGCAAGGTTTCAAAGCCGTGTATTAGGGGTTCATTCCGACTATGTATCTGCATATTAATTGACAAGAAGAATAGAAGACATGATTACTTTGTTTCAGTGCAGTCACCCGCAGCTCCACTCCTAGTCATCATAATAATATAAAATCATCATTGGCCTAACAGGAAATGAGACGAACAGGTCTGCTCTTTCACACATGCGAGTTTCAACAAGGCATGAAATTGGGTATATAAAGTGTATCCGAATTTTCGATCCATGGAGCATTATTTGACAAATGCATGGGACAGCTGTGTTCCAAAAACATCTAGAAAAGTTTCAAACTGAGCATGTTGCCTTTATAAAGGTAATTATTGAAGTGTCACCTTGTTAGATGAGACGTTTTATAAGCCAGTGATGGCACCCTTTATTGAAGAGCTTTGCCTCATCAATCTTCATATTGACTGCAGCTTTCGTGAGAAATGTTACAACTTTTGCCAGCAATGTGGCATCACTCAGCCTTGTGAGAGACAATAAAGCAGCAGGGATTATTCCTCGGGTGCTGCACTCAAGTTTGCCCGGGATGTCATCACGTCAAAGCCAAAGCACATAAAGTTCTTGTGTGAGTTCACGACAGATCTCTCTGGGCTCTGTGTGGTGTTACATCTCAGTTTCTCCACTGGGAACTCTCTGTGCTGATCTCACCAGAGCAAAGGGGAGAGTCCTCTTGATAATACAGCATGTGCTAATTAGTCCACTTGGCAAGCTTTAGCATTTATACACTTGTACTGCAGAGACACAGAAGCACACGAATGCATTTTCAGGCAGCATTCGAAACTAATGTAAAACTGTTTTATCTGTTTTACATTAAATTGCGGGAAATTTGGAAAAAGTGTTGAATAGAAACCTATTGATTTAGTTAGTTAGTTAGTTAGTTAGTTAGTTAGTTAGTTAGTTAGTTAGTTAGTTAGTTAGTTAGTTAGTTAGTTAGTTAGTTTGTTTGTTTGTTTGTTGCTATTCCAGTTGCTGTTGGAAAAAGAATGAGTAGCAGATGGCATCTGCCGCAACATCCACAGAGAGCCATTTTTGAAATCAGCTATGCATGTAATTACTCTGATCTAAGAGTTTACCACACAATGTAAGTGACCCTTGACACATTGTGCAGTGCGCAGTTAATGAGCCTTCGTTGACGTTATCAATAACAAGAAGGAGAGATCAGCCAGCGTCATTGAGTGGTTTCAGGCAATTGGTTTCGATTTATTCCGATTTATACTTTACTTGCACGAACATATTAAGCCAGGTAACCAATTAAGAGTGTTATGCGTTTTTTTTTTTCTTGCTTTCAATGTTGGTATGGGTTGTTGCTGGGTCATTATTGCCTTGATAACTGTGTAACGTCACAGCGCAGAATGTCATGTTACATGTCATTCCAAAATGTGACATCATTTGAAAAATGAGTACCTCAGTAACTGCAGGTGGATGTGTTGAGAAATAAAATGTGTAACAAAATAAAAATCTAATTCCAGCACCATATTAAAATGTGGTAAACTGCCTTTTTTTTTTTTTACATTAATTTAATTATTTTAAGGGAAAATGTCACTTTACCAGATTTTCATCATATGCAACCAATGTACACAATCAAATCAAAGACTTTTTATGATTTTATAACCAATTTTACAAAGATTTACAAATGTTCAATATGGGTTTGACTTTGTTGACTGTGTTTCAACTAACGCACAAAATTATTTTTTTTACTGATAATTAATGGCATTCTTCACCCTGAGAACAGGTTTAAAAAAACGTTAAACCAACATCCAACTTGAATTGAACATGAATTAGTTATTACACAAGTGGCAATGTTATTAGACTCCAAAATTGTGTTTTTGAAAACTCTATTAGATTTATATGTAATATCAGCTATTCCAAGTGTCATTATTCGTTTTTGTTATATACGTCAATGATTTAATAACTCTTGTTTCAATATATATTGGCTCACTACAAAACAAATGTTGCCCCTACCAATAGTTGAGTAAATAACGATTTTCTGCAACAAAAGAGCTGATACGACAGCAAGCGAAAGAAATTAGTAAATGGGGCACATAGACATCATTCAGGGTACCAATGAGGGGTCTCAAATGCTCCATATTGAATTCTTGCGGCAAGCAAAGCGAAAAGGATGTCATCGATGGAAATAAAGGCGACATATGGACAGCTTCTTCATTGCACGTGTGGAAAATGATCATATTGATAGCAACAAAGTCTGATTCAATGCTCCCCTGTTGTGGTCATTCACGGGGAGATATCAAGCGCACAACCAGGGTGGAGGCACACACGCGTACGCGTGCGCGCGCGCAAAGGCACACACAAATGAAGACACGTACCAGCTCGGTGGTCATGTTTTGTTGAGTTGTGGCGATCATCGTGTTGTCGTAATCCAATAAATCTCTGCAGCCTTAGTGGGTTTTCGTGTGTTCGCGCGTGTAAGCGCGCGCGTTTGCGTGTTCTCAAAAGCCACCGAGCATCTGCACTGTTGTCTCCGCTTCTCGCAAGTTTGTCCTCATCGGGTTGGTGGTGCCACCCCCTCCCCGCTTTTTACACCCCCACCTCTCTCATGCGGGTGACTCTTCATTCATTTCCCACAATCCAGTTAAAGACTATTGATCGGCCCAAAGATTAATCACGGAGGGGGCAGTTGTATTTTGAAACCAGACAGTTGAGTGGCAGTCAGCCAATATGCGGAATATTGATCAAATATTTGCTCAATTCTACGGTAGCATTCCATCCACGCAAGGGGTCCTCGTTTTACGACGCAGTTCCAAAATAAGCAGTAGAAAATGCATGTCACAGAAAATTGGATGAAAAACACAAAACGAAACATACAAGTGGCAATAACTTAACGATCCTTGATGTACCACGTGACAATGTATTGTTTTCTTAAGCTTAAATCACATTCAAGCTACCTACCCTATATCAGAAGTAAAAACACTGAGATAGTAAATATAACACATTTTAAATAAATACATAAAAAAAACATATAAGGCGATAACTTTCTCTGTCTAGGTCAGGGGTGTCAAACTCATTTTTGTCGCGGGCCGCATCGTAGTCATAGTAGAGGGCCGTTATGACCATCAACAATCTGATGAATAAGTAAGTTTGAAACCGGAGACGAGCAAAAACTGTTGTTTTTAAAAGATCAATGGTAGCAAAAAATTGCAAGCAATTTTGGTATTTTTTAAAAGTGAAGATAATTTGTAACTTTTGTATTGACAGATGAAGCACCATTTGTCTTCAGGGGCCACATAAAATGACCATATCTGGCCCCCAGGCCTTGACTTTGACACCTGTGGTCTAGGTCACAGGACGAGATTGTAAATATAACACGTTTTAAATATATTTAAAAAAAACAACAACATATAGGTTGATAACGTTCTCTGCCTAGGTCAAAGGACACTTATGTATTTGATTAGTGGTCCTGTTTTCCCCCATTCGGTAGTATGGCTCTCTAGAAAATGCTTCAAATTTGAAGGTTTTTACCGGAAACGGTTCGGGTTTTTTTTAGACGTGGCGTAACCATCAAGTGGCACAGTGCTCGGTGCTCATTGGCTAGGAGTGAAATTTTAAATTTACACGCGGCTGTTGCAAGAGGAGGCGAGCGGACGGCACGGCAAAGTGGTTGCTGGTCTCTTGGAAACTCGAAGATCGTCGCACCAGTGTGATTACAAACTCGCTGGTGGGTGTTTTTCTTCAGATATTTCTATAATTGCAATAAAAGATCAGCAGGTAATGGGCTTTTTTTGGTTGTTTGTTTTGCGTATGTTTGAGCAGCTGACAATGGTCGGTTGCGAGCGTCCACTGTCTGACTCACGATCGTAACCGTTGCTTACTTTATAGTCTTTGAATTCTTTTTGTCGTCAGTGTGAAAAATAAACGGAAATGTAGACATTCTAAACTATTGGAAAACGTCACCAAAAACGTATTTTCGATGTTTACTTTGAATGCGTAGCAGTAATGTTGTCTCTGCGTTATTTTTCTTTTATATTCCAATCCAAAGCAGTCATGAATCGTGATTTAGCCCCCCCCCCCAAAAAAAAAATACCCCGATTTTCTACCTTACCTCTACCAGCAGACTTTCTCAACGGGACGTTATTTTAAAAAACAGGTTACCAACATGGCGGGCACCATCTCACCAGACGAGTAGCCTGCAGGCCTTCTCTTAAAACAACTCACCAGTGATAGGACATTGTTGTTTCCTAATAATGTTTTCTTTTTTTAGCCAATGCGCTCAATTGTTATCGTCAGATCCAGTGCAAGATGACCACTACTTTAAAAATAGTTTATAATTTATTTTGAAATAATTGTTAATGTTTTATTATGAGAACTTAACATTGTCTAGGTCTTTATTCATTGCATGTTTGTATCAATAAGAGTATTTAGACATTGCTGTTGCTCCCTCTTCAGTTGCAAAAGGTTGGTGACCCTTTCTCCAAGTTAACCACAGCAAACGTGTTTTTTTTTGCAATAGAATAACTGTTCTGTGCTTAAAAATTCACACTAGAAAGAAAATCACTGCTATGTTATATGTAGATTGGATCCTCACGACGTGGTTCCCATGGTTTGATTTTAAACCTTTTTTTCGGTGATGGTGGCAGAATCAGCATTTGCCCTGTATAGTCATGGTATAATGCCCTAAATTTGAATTATTTCATAATCAGTGTCTTTATATTATATTATCTAAGCCTTGATTTATTTATTTTTTTTTTTTTGAATTTTTTTGTGTGAAAAACAATCTCTTCTCATGCTCTTTTCCAGCTTTCCCTCAAAATACCATGGAGAACGCTGTGCTGAGCCTCCAGAGTTTGTATGAGAAAATGCGGTCGCAGGTTGAAGTTCTCTCTGATGGCGTGGAACCCAGTGAGTTGTATTTTTCTTTTGGAGTTTCACAATCTATTGCTCTAGAAATAGAACATGTGACAATATCCAATGCAACAATTAATTTGCTCTGGCGCATCGCACTGGATGTCTGCTGACTCAATGTTTTACAATTGTCGACAATTTTCCATGCAAAAACACAAACAGTGCCAAGTGTTCAGCATAACTCGGATAGAACAAGAATGGGTGAAAGTACAAATGGGGAAGGTTTACTAAGATGCTGAGAACAAACTACTAATTAACAGGCACACACAAAAACAATAAGCAAAGATCTTCTCCATCAAAGAATGTCACAAAGAAAATTGACGCTCGTTGAAATGTATTTGAAAAAAATATTTTATGCATTATATATGCATATATTGTATTTTATTCCCTTCTGTATCAGCTCCCAACATTTTATATTGGTCGCAATGTAATGAAAAGTTTGGAAAAGTTCAAATAAAGGAGAAAATTAATGGCGTTATAAAAGACTGCCGACACACACCCGCTTCTGTGAAGTTCAAAGATGTTTAGAAAAATGACTCGTTTTGCCACCAGGCTTCATTCTCATGGCTCAGAACTTTGAAGACTGCCGCCGCAAGTGGCTGATGGCAGAGGAGAATCTCGAATCCTGCAAGGAGATTCTCACCAAAGCAGAGACTGAAAAATCTTCCTTGGAGGTCAAACTGAAGCATGCCCGCAACCAAGTGGACGTGGAGATTCGTCGCCGGCAGAAGGCCGAGGCTGACTGTGACAAACTGGTGTGTGGACTGTGGAGAATTTGTTTGCGAGCACTGGGAATTAGTCTTAAGAGCGTGGATGAATGGTTTCATTTGACAATCTGTGGTTCTGTCCGTGTTGGGTGCAGGACCGCCAGATCCAGTTGATAAGGGATCTTCTAACAAGCGAGGGCTCTTCGAACAGCATCCAGTTGAGTGCGGAGCAGCGCTCGGCTCTAGCCTTCCTCAACACGCACGGCCAGGGAACGGCCGCTGTCAATACCAGTCGAAGGTGACAATCTTTCCCATCGGTTTGCAGGCGAGAATGTCTCGACGCCTCGGGCATCGTGACACGCTTGGATGTCAGGCTCATTCATACAAGAATGCTTTAAGTGAAGATGGACAGATGCTTTACGATTTAATTTATGAACCCCAGCCTGACTTTACAAAGATTTAGAAAATGAGTCTCGAAATGGTACTTTTCGAAAGACAAACCAACAGCTCGTGTGTTTGTTGTTTTTATTAACATTGGATGGAAATACTAGCAGATTTCATACAATCGCTCGTCTAAGCAGGTAGCCAGTGTTTGTCGCTCTGGCGCATGGAAGGTTAAAAAGAAAAATCTTCCCTCTACATTTATGATGGATTGAGACACAAGAGTGTAAAATAAAGATTATACATTGTAGTAAATAAATAGGTCATCAAATACATGTTTCATAGGTAAAATAATAAATAGTAAACACATAAGAAAACCTATGCTAACCTTCAGTGTTGGTGCCGGAAACTAATTTATGGATTTTGATGCCAGGCAGAATGTTCATAAATAAAACTGCTTTAGTGTCACACAACTAAAAATATGCAGCTTGTGTAACACTACTTTACAAAGTTACATTGCCATCTACTGGCCCAGCATGACTTTTGTTTTGGGCATCTGATCAATAGGTGAAACTTCACCAGCATAAAAAAAAATAAGGATAGTAGGTCATTATACTAATGCATCTTCAAAAATGACACTATATTTTTTTTTTTCAATGTAACTGCTGTCTGTGTTTATGCGGGCATGAATATTTCGCTGTCAAACGATGATGGACATCCTACAGCAGTTGTTTGAAATACTTCTCTATCCATCCAAATGTATTTTTGGAGCATCACTTATGTCCACCAGTTAGGATACTTATTTATAAATAATGTTAAAATATTGCTCATCCTAAATTTCATTTTTTAAATATTTGTTTGTATTCTCTTTGTATAGTCAATGCAATTTTCAAGAACCACTCCACTGGCAAATCAAACGTCTTCCTCACGTTCACCATTGTCGCTGTTTTTGCCTTTTAACCTAAACTTTTATCTTTCTTTTTTTTTTTTTTTTTTTTCCTTTGTCTAGGTTGACCACCATAGATGAATCTGGCTCAATCGTGTCAGATATCAGCTATGATAAAACTGACGACTCTCTTGTAAGCTCCTTTTATCGAATGCCTAAACTCTATCTATCATCACCCATAACAATCAAGTCACATGTAATTGTGCTTGGCCCGTAATAGGACTGGGACACGTCCACTGTGAGGCCAATGCGACTGAGGAAGCGACAAAAAAGGGTATGTCAAGTCCTTCCGTACGGTACCTCTCCTCAAAATGTGCTTACCTCAGGCATTATGTAATCTTCATGTTCATTTTAGCGCTCATCAAGGCATCACGTGGACGGCCCTTCAGGAGTTTCCAAAAGAACTCGATCAACAACTGTCATGCACGAGGGGGTAATTTATTTATATATTTATTTTTATGAAATGGAAGCAACTAATACAACTGTGATATAAGTGCTATTCAGCGAAATGATGCTCATCTCAATGCTTAATGTTGGGCTTTTATGTTGTATGTATCTCTTCTTGTTTGTCTGACAGGCCAACGAGAGCCTGGTAACCACGACCAAAGTGACCGTCCCGGCAGACGGCGGACCCGTTGAGGCAGTTGCCACCATCGAGACCATTCCTTACTGGACTCGTAGCAGGAGAAACACTGGTAAATGTGCGGTTCACTGCGACATTTTGTCTTTCTGTAGCTTTCGGGGTTTTTGAGTTTTTCCTTGCCCTTTTGGGAGCCCAAGATCAGGGGATGCTTTGAGAATAATTGTCAATTGATTGTCTATGTGAAGCCCTTTGAGACTGCTTGTGATTTAGGGCTATACAAATAAACTTGACTTGACTTGACTAGCTTCATAAACGTGACTGTATTCCCTCACCAAATGGCCTCCGCTCAAATGAACACTGAACACGAGCCACTGTTGCCTTATTTGGTTGAGTGTGCTGTTATGGAGACATGGTTGCTCAATCACGTCTGTGTCCGCTTCAGCTCCCATGGAGTGGGACTCGCAGTCCGCCACGTCCGAGGATGTTTTCAAGCAGCCTGTCAACCCGGAAGTGGAGAAAAAAAATGAGCCCGGCACGCCGCAGAAAAGCAAAAGTGTTCGTCAGCATGAGTTTGTCTCCAAAACGGTAAGACTACACGCTTTGGAAGCAATTGTGTTTTTTTAACTAGTATTAGTTTGTGTTTGTGGCAGAAGTCTGTCTTGGACTTAAAAAGAAAAAAAAAAAAAAATCTCATTGGAGTACCGATGGCGTTGATCTGTCGTCGAGCTAGCAATCTCCGTTTCACTCCCGTCATTTGGCTTTCCTAGGTCATCAAGCCAGAGTCTTGCGTGCCTTGCGGGAAGAGGATCAAATTTGGCAAGATCGCCTTGAGGTGCTGCGACTGCCGCGTGGTCGCCCACCCGGAATGTCGGGACCGATGCCCACTGCCGTGCATCCCCAACATCGGAAATACACCTGTAAAATTTGGGGAGGTGAGCCAGAGCAAACCGCACAGGTGTTTAGCTTAGCTTGCCATGCAACATTGGGAAGAAATAGTTTCATGTAACAGACTTAAGATACTTTCATTTTGACATTGCTCCAAAATTGCCATTTGAATCTTCTTGTTTGTTTCCAGGGCGTTCTTGCGGATTACGTCCCAGACGTTTCACCAAAGATCCCCCCTCTCGTGGTCCTCTGCATTGGAGAGATTGAACAACGAGGACTGCATGAGGTACGGGGCATTTTCTCTCCTCATGATCGTATGTATCCAAGCTAAAAACGAAACAATCATAAGGAACCCCTCACCTGTTTTTAGACTGGACTGTACCGGCTGTCCGGTGCTGATCGCACAGTGAAGGATCTGAAAGAGAAGTTTCTTCGCGGCAAAACCGTTCCTGTGCTAAGCAAGGTGGACGACATTCACGCCATCACCGGCCTCCTCAAGGACTTCCTTCGCAACCTCAAGGATCCTCTCCTCACCTTTTACCTGAATCGTCAATTCATGGAAGCCGCCGGTAATATGTAGAGCCAACCCCCTCCACGATTTTATTTTTTTAGAATCCATCTCATCAAAACACAGATCAATATACAATTGTGATTCGACTCATCAGATAAATCGTCCATCTTGAGGATTGTTCAAAATGGACATTTATTTGCAGTTGTCTCCTTCAACTTCAAGTAACAATTGCTTCTCTGGTGTCCATTTGTCTCAGAGGCCTCCGATGATGACAACAGCATTGCCTTGATGTACCAAACCGTCAGTCTTCTGCCACATGCTAACAGAGACACTTTGGCATTCTTGATCCTCCACCTTCAGAGGTTAGCAGCTGCCAGATACACCTTCCTTTTTGTGTTGAAGTCCACATTACCCAGCGTCTGTGAATGCATATTTCAGAGTGGCCGAGAGTTTGGACACCAAGATGACCATCTCTAACTTGGCGCGGGTGTTTGGTCCCACAATCGTGGGTCATGCTGTTCCCAACCCGGACCCCATGACAATCCTACATGATACCAAACGCCAACCAAAGGTTTGTACTTTGCAGGTTTGCATTGTCAGCTCATCACAACTTGGACAAGAGTTTCTTTCGTAAGGAGCATTTTGAGGTCCACTCATAGACCAAACATCTCATAAGATATAAATACATACAAAGGAATTTCCTCTTGCTCGTTGAGTTTTCTTAATCAGCTTGCTGAGAAGTGAGGCCCACAATACTTGGAAGTAGTACTGACTCCTCTCTGCTCAGGTTGTGGAACGTCTGTTGAGCATGCCAGCTAGTTACTGGGCACAGTTTGTAAAGTCTGAAAACGAGCAGCCGCGCTCTGATCACCTGGTCATCCAGAACTCCAACTGCTACACTCCAGATAGAGGTGAGCATTCATCAGTCTGTCCAAAATAGGGTTGGTCCCAGGCCCTACTTTGAACCGTTGCTTCTGTTCCAGTGACCTTGCTCGGCCCCCTGACCACTCCGGAGCAGCAGATGAATAAAACGCCGTCCTCCAGCTCGCTGACGCAGCGCTTCAAGTCCACGCTGACACCCAGGTAAGGCGATTGATTGGATTTCTACTTTCCCAGATTTGTGTGCGCGGGTGGGCCAAAAAGTGTTTCAAAGAAGTTGTGAATTCTTTTTTTTTTTTTTTTTTTTTTTTTTTTTTAATTTTCCCTCCCATTCTGTGTTTCACGGAATTTGCAAGTTGGTAAATGGTTTCCTTTGAACTGACCTCATTGTTGCGATGTTGTGTTTTAAAGATTTGGCAGCAAGAGCAAGTCCGCAGCTGCACTCCCTCAAGGGAGGTTCTTTCAATCGCCACTCCTCAAGTAACCCACATCTTTTTTTTTTTTTTTTTCTGCCCCTGCAACACTTATTGTTTGTGTTTAATGTTCCACGTCTCAAAAAGATGGTTTACCTGTTTTCAAAATCGCCTCTTTTTTTTTCTTCCTCTTCAAAATCAGACTGAACAATGTTTTGTATACCTTTTTGATAGATGTGTGTGTGTGTTTTAAATATGGAAAGGGACCTACAGCAACCTGCCTCATTCTGACCACTTGGACAGTATAGTAACTATGAGAGCTGCATCACACATTCTGTCTTTACAATATTTGGTTTTGATTGACACGGAGTTATTTGTTTGTTTATTTTGGGTATCATACGTAAGTAACAACATACATTCAAAACAGAACATAATCATACTCTTTAGTAATGTGCAAGTGTTCACAGCTGGTTTGCGAAAGTTTCTTTTGTTCCATCGCTTTTCAACTCATGTGTCACTCAGAAGTTGAAGAGTGTGTTTTTTAGGCATTTCATATTCGAAGGTACACCTGCCTGTTTAGGTTAGCTGCCATTGCTTGTTGTACACTTTTAGAGAAATGTGGTGTTTTGTGTAACGTTTTGCTTAAATAGTTAAAATATACTTTTTTGAAAAATGTGTGTTTCTCCTTTTTTTATATTTAACACTTGCATTATGTGTTTGATATATATATTACAGATATACAATTGTGCTCAAAATAATACCAGTCCAACATGACTAACCAGATCAGTTGATGTTAGAAATAATAATTTGAGTATTATAGCTGTAGCAGAGTTATAGAAGATAATCGAAAATAAGACGATCTGTTGGGATCCAATTGCAGTTTGTCAGAATTGAATTGAAGCCACGGTACAAGACTGTCTTGAATTGGTTTTGTTACTGTGGTGCCAGGCTTATTTATTGCATGTTTATATTTATTGCAATTTGAGTCATCTGAATAAAAAACTGTTTTTGATGTTACCTAAATTCTCAGCAAGAACTTAACAGAATCAGTCTTTTTGTAAACTATTCTAAAAAAAATATATAAATAAGAGTAACACTCTTTTTGTTTTGACCTGTGCCCTTCCGCATACACTACAGATTTTCAAAAGCTTGATCAACCAATTAATTGTCAAATAATGGCACAATTCCTGTTACAAAATGTCAAACATTTTTCCAGAAAGGATATATTTTATTAAATTGATTGTATATTCTCCTACATGGAAATATCAAAACTTTGGCCATGGCCACAGCAGAGGAGTGTTCTTGAGGTAGTTCTGGAAGTTTGGGTCCGACCCCCACTTCTTTAAGGCCTGCTTTTCCAGTATGGGAATGCCACTGACATGGCGCAGCAGGAACCAAACAAAAAGAGGGGACGCTACGCTCAGGTACTGATACCCTTGCATCACCGATGAAGCTGAGAGCCATAGACCTGACCACTGAAGTATCTCTCCAAAATAATTGGGGTGTCTGCTGTAAGCCCACAGCCCACTCTGGATGAACTTCCCCTGAGGGCAGAAAACACTACTTGTTAATGAACGCAGACTTGGATGTGTGTAATTAACAGGTTTACTGACCACGTTATCCGGGTCGCCTTTGAAAATCCATTTCTGCCGGTCGGCGATGGTCTCTGTGGCAAAGCCAATGCCCCACAGGGTCCAGCCGGCGTAGTCTCTCATTCCCAAAGGAGTGTTGCGCTTTTCACTGTTGAGCATGAGGGTGGGCAGGAGAGTCATAAATACCCACACAGCTGGAAAAAAAAAAGAGAAGGTTTATTTTTTTTTTTTTTTTAAACAGTGTCCTTACAGTAATGGGCTGTCTGAGGAGGGTGTGGAAAAGAGCAGCCGGGAAAAAAAAAACAATCAGCAACGTACGCAAGTGCACAGCAGTGTAAATTTGGCTGAACTTTTTTTTTTTTTTGGGGAAGTGGTGAAACGGATGTTGTAGCATCAGTGGGTGAAGCCACTAGTCAAAGTTAAATGAATTTCCTTTTTAAAATGTTCGTCCATTTTAAATTGTTAAGTTTTGTGTGTGTGTGTGTGTGTGTGTGTGTGTGTGTGTGTGTGTGTGTGTGTGTGTGTGTGTGTGCTTATTGTGTTATATGTAGTGTTTAAAGACTTTGGCCATTGTTTTAATTAATTTTGACCAATTTCGAGTGCTTATGTTTGAACTTTTGATGACCTCTGTGGCGATGTTGCCCTGAACTCCAGTTCCGGGTGTTATAGAGGAATGTTTCCTGTTTGAGCACCCTTTATAACCATGCAGCAATTCCTGTGCACAGAAATTCCCTCCAACCCATTATAGATCAGTATATATGTATATAATTTGAGGCCATATTTGTATAAAAAAACGTTTTAAAGGAGACCACCCAAGCGGCATTAAATACCTTGAATAGTCCAGTAAACAAAGAAAGTCCCTGGACTGTCTCGGACATTGTTAAACCTTCGATCCTGGCCGTCCTTCAAGATCCGCATGAAGAGGAATGTACCCAGCCTGCGGGAAAAGTGTTGTTAACCACCAGTCGCATTAACCCAGATATTATTCATTAACCCGACTTTAGGGTTTCTCAGTTGACCTCAGCGGCCAAGCTGGAACTTCATCCTCCTTGCGTTGAGAGTAAGAGTGAGGTGTCTGAGATCAAAACCAAACTGCCGAGGAATAAAATGGATGACTGTTGCATCCTCACATTGTCTTGATTTGATTATGGCCCCCAGGTGAAAACTGGCTCATGCCAAGGGAACGTACCTGAGCCCCCACGCCGTCACCAGCCCAGTCTGAACATCCTGCCGAAGATGGGCGGCCCCTCCCCACAGACGGCTTAGGTGGGCGAGCAGTATAAATGTACCAGAGCCTGAAAAAAATCCGAGCAAAGAATCACACATTGGCTGGCTCGCTGCCGAGTAAGGCGTGTTTCCATCAATCTTTTACGCAGGAAACGTCTGGTAATTGGTTCCAAGGTTCAAGGGTGACGCCGCCTAGAAGCACAGTGGCGAGGCCACAAGTGACAGGAACGGGTGACACTCAAGTGTCAAGGTGAAATCCGACGGCCGCATTGAAAGGTAAGACGAGAGATTAACTCGTAACGATGGACTTAAGCAGTGCTTCTCAACTGTCAACTCATTTTGAGGATGTTCATATCTGAATTGCACATAGCCACAACATTTCACTGATCTCTTCTTTTTGGGAAACTGCCTTTACCCATTATGTTCATTGGAAGAACTCTGTCGACGAACATTTCGGACACATTCTCAAATGTTATTTTCCAATTGAAAGTCAACCTGGGAAGCAATTTACCGCGGCGACGTATCTATCTCAAAGTTTGAACATGTCATCGGTCTCTCCGATCCACACTACTACTAAAGTACGCAGTAGTCATGTCAGAATCGCAGTACGGGAATCTTTTTGATTTTTATTATTATTTTTTCAATCCAGTGAAAAGAGTAAATTCGGTGCCGCGTGATGACAGTCATACTCGTGGATTACGCGTCGTTTGTAACTTTGAAAAGTCGCAAAACGAGGGCACCCTGTCATTTTTTTTTTACGCTGCCTGTTTCCAGCAAGCAGGACGGATAGACAGGTTAAAACATTTTTTTTTTTTAAATTTCGGCTCTCATTTTCCGTCTTTCATTCCTGCCTTTAAATCCTAATGAAATGATGTGAATGGGGAAAAAGGAATCGGAAATATTTGATATAATTTACCCACTCATTATATTACATATTATCTTACCATTAATAATTATTCATCAATTCATCAATAATTGTGATTGAACTTACAAAATGTTGCTAATGCTTCTTCCATCCATGTTTTCTATCCCATCATCAATGCAATCCATTGAGAAGGCTGTTTCACAACAGCATTTCTAATACGATTAACACGCCGACTCCATTAACATAGTTACGGAATCCAAAAACAAATTAAGCAACACATTAAAATGCCCGTTTAAATAACGAACACGGCCTCAGTTGATATTTCACGTTTGCGCAGGTATGAACAAGTTTTGGTTTCGTTTGTACCTGCCAAGTCGTAGAACTTTTCGGTTTTAAACGCCGCCGCCAGCGCCCAACCAGCCCACTGGATGCCCAAGTCGGTGACAGCACATTTGGCCACCGTGCTCCCCATGATAAAGTCACTCAAGTCGACCAGCAACTGTGGAGCTGGAGACTTTGTCATGGGGCCACTCCTCTTTCGTGGTTACCGAGGGAGGAATATTTTTTTTTTACTGGTCATAGTCCAGAGCAGCCATGTTTGTTGTTGATATTTTTTCGCAAGGGGTTGTGGGTAACGTAGTCAACAGGTAACCATATATTTTTTTTAGAATTGAAATATACTGGGTCGAGTCAAGCAAAGTTTCTTTTTCCCCCAATATGATTTGAGGTATAAAGTTGTATTTTTTCTGGTCACACACCTGAGGCCTGTTTGGCCTCCAAATTATAGTTTGTGTTTCATTTCATAATAGTAATTAAAATATTAATATGATTGTAACTAGTTTAAAATGAATTATTTTGCTATTGTTTTGAAAAAATATGTTGAATTTTGCTACTCCAGTAATGGGCAACTTGAATGATGGACGGGGCCGCAATTTTGTATAATGCATGCAATTGACACCCATTGAAATATATGGGGGGGGGGGGGGGGTACTTGAAATAGCCTACAAAAAACGCTGATAAATTTCCAATACTGTATACATTTTCAAAAAGAAAAATAGGGGATTTCTGTCCAGGCATGAACCATATAAAAATAAAATAAAATCTTCTTATATCATACTCAGACAAGTCAAGCAATGGCGGATCGCACAAGTCCTAAAGGCAGCACTGGGGACTTTACCAAAAAAGTCCAAAGACAGCTGAGCAGAAGCAAAGAAAAGGTACACATTTCAAAAGGCAACATTTAAAAATGACAATTATTGCCAGTTGTTTATAATGATTTGTTTTTCTTGCAGGTGCTGCAGAAGCTTGGGAAGTCCGAAGTGACCAGAGATGATCAATTTGAACACTATGTGCAACTTTTCTATGACCAACAGGTAAATATATAGTATGGAGAAAAAATAATTCAGTGACCTAACGAATTTGTTTTGGATGTCAAACAAATGAGGGATGACACAGTACTTGATTTATGTGTTTACTTATCTGCTGGCAGACTGATGGCAACAGAATACACAAAGACTTGAGGAATTACATTGAAGCAGTCAGAGGTGCGTCCCTTTTTGTGTCTAACTGATGCACTATGACAGATTGTCTTTTTTTTTTTAATCTCACATTACCACTTCTGCTCCCTCCAGACATGCGAGAAGCCTCAAGACGTCTTTCGCAGTCTTTGTTCGATGTTTACGAAAGCGACTGGGTGGGACAAGAAGATATTGGAGCTGTGGTGGAGGTCATGACTGACACTAGCCTAATTGTTCATATAAGAACTGTTGCGTTAACATGCATTAAGTTTTATTTTTTTAATAAATCATCTTTAATATGTAAATGACTGATTCTCTACGGAGTTGAGCTGAGTCAGAAGAAATAGAGCTAATGTTTTTCTCCTCTCCAAATTGTAATTTTTTGTATCAGATGTTACATATTGTTTTTTTTCTTTTAAGGGGGAGAACCTCCTCTGGAATGACCACGAGGTGAAGCTGTTGGACCAAGCCGTCCGGACCATGGAGTCTTATGTGGGTCAGTTCCCAGATGTCAAGGTAGGTTAACACAGACACACGACACTCCATATCAACAACACGAATCTAAGGAGCACCCATATAAGAGCTGTATAATCTGATAATCACGTTCGATTATCATGATCATATTTGTATTTGTGATCCATTTTTTATTACATAATGTTAAATTAATATATTTTTTATGGCGTCAATCAAGATTCAATGATATTATGTTGGTAAAGGCAAACATTTCGATGCATGTTAGATTGTGGGAATGTACCTAATAAAGTGGCTAGTACATGGATATTCGCATGTTACTATTTAGGAGAAAATATCCAAGAGGGGGAGGAAACTGGTGGACTACGACTCAGCCCGTCACCACCTGGAGGCCCTGAAGATGGCCAAAAAGCGAGATGACATCAAGATCAGCAAGGTTCTCTTCAATATTAAACACTTAATGTAAATTGACCTAATTTTTCAGAAAAAAAATCAAATAAACGTTTGACCCTTTTTTTGCAGGCAGAAGAAGTGATGAATGGTGCTAAATTTGTCTATGAAGGAATCAATAATGAGCTGAAATCGGAGCTACCTGTGCTGCACGAAAGGTGCTTTTAAAATTTCTACTCATAGTCATCTTCCTATACCATCATACTCATTACTTTTTGCATCTTAGCCGGATCGGATGCTACGTGGCCGTCTTCTCTGCAATATCAAGTTTACGAGACATCTTCTACAAGGAAATGAGAACGGTGTGTTGTATTAGCATCAACAAATGACAACAAAACAAGAAAATATTTATTTTAAAACCAAACATCCTCTCTCCTAGCTCAACATGGATCTGCACCATGTGGTGAAGGAACTGCAGGCCCAACATCCAGACAAAGTGTTTGCCATCCAGGGAATGCAAAAGTTAGTTGATTTGACTTTTTTGGTAGCATATACAATTGCACGTCAAATAACTATCGAGGCAGAGAACCATTCATACTCATATTCACACTGTCACAGACTAGCAACTGTTTGCACATTGTTTGCATAGAAGTCAGATGTGCTAACCACAAAATGGTCAAATTAAGTCACTGCTGTGTGAGATTTCAAATGGGCTGGCCCCAAAATCAGTTAGCATTTTCCATGGCTGCATTTTGACTGATTATTTTTTTCATTGTTGAAGGTATGGTTCCTTGAGGAGGCGAACCCTGATGTCCCCTAGAGCTTGGAAGTCCAGTTTCTCTGAGTTCCACAGGAGCTACAGTCCAAAAGGTGGCCAGAGATTTAGTTTCAGGTCCCCAGAAAAACCTCGCCATAGTAGTCTGTCCAGAGAGAACAGCGCTGTCGCAGCCTCATCGCTGTCGCCTCCACTGAAGACCACCACTGACTCAAGGGGGTCAAGCCACATTGAAATCCATGATCTTTGCATCCAAGAGGATCTTGTGGTTGCTGCGGACAAGCCCGAGTCAGAAAAAGAAAACACCGATGGGGAAGAGGAGGAAGAAGAGAAGGAGAAGAGTTTGCAGGTAGAAGAATCTGAAACAAAGAGTCCCGCACAAACGGAAGAGAAGCAAGAAGATGCTCCACCTAGCGAGAGCAGCAGTGAGCTGAATAACTCGTGCGACTCGGAGAGTTTGGAGCTCCAGTTGACCGCAGGAGACTGCGATTCACTGCATGTCAACAACTCGGGCGACGGCCACAATACTCCCAAGTCCAACGGACTGGAGAACGGAGAAGTTCCAGGATTGAACACTGAGGAACTGGACAAGGTTTAACGTTTGCTTTACACACCTCACAGTCCATACAAAACATGTCCAAAATTAGAAGCTGTTCCCTTGGACAGCAAGTTCACATACAGTCTTCTTCTTTAAGTTGTTTGGAAAAAATATAAAGTCCCTGTAGAAGGGGCCACTCAAAATCGGCAACTGGTCCACCAGTTGCCAATTCTTGCCATATCATATCATGCCCCCCCCAACACACACACACACACACACACACACACACACACACACACACACACACACACACACACACACACACACACACACTCCCTGATAATTCCTTGTTAGTATTTTATTTCTTCTAAACAATACCACGGTTGTGCTTTTAGGTTCCTCCTGCAGGCTCCAAGAATACAGATGTCTAACAAGTCCATGCCTCAAGGTTTGTGCTTGTCACAGTAAACAAGCTGGGTTTTACCCATTTTGTCTGCTTGACTTTCATGTTAAATGTGGTTATGAACAGCTGATGGTGATAAGATGGAAGCCAACAGCTGCAGAGGAAGGAGCAACAAGACTACATCTGTTGTCAAACACCCTCCCGCATTCTCAGCATCTTTTTATAGTTTTGTCTGTTTTTTTTTTTTTTTTAGACACATGGCACGGACACAATCGTAAGAATGTAATATTTTAGTGCTTGTTTTTCTCCGTTTTTAAGGTCGATGTTGATTCACAATTCCAAGGAAGTACTAAACTAAGGCTAGAAGTAGTTTGCTAATTTATTAATTATTGTGAAATGCACATCTGCCAATCTTCGTATATGGATGGACATAATAATCATTGGTGTAAAATTAAAAAGAAGCAAGAACTGAGTTGAAATGGAATGTGCTAGGGCAACATGGTATCGGTGAGGGCTTAGTATATCTGCCTCACAGTTGAGAGGTCATGAGTTCAAATTTCTTCACCGCCCATCCTGTGTGAGTTTGCAAATTCTCATTGTGCTTGTGTGGACTTTATCCAGTTACTCCAGCTTCCTCCCATATCCCCAAAACATGCATTGGAGACTCAAAATCGTGAATAGTTGTTTTTCTGCGGGCCTGCGTTGAGCTGGCGGCCAGACAAGGTCGTACCCCTCTCCTTGCCCAGTCATCTCCAGGTCACCCCTGGTCTTCATGACAAGTACTATATATCCCGCTATTTTTTTCATTTTTTTTAATGGATTGTGTGCAATCGTGCACTACTTGGTTAGATTCAAAGAAGTTTTTGTGGCTAGAAATCAACCCACTTGTCAAAGTTTATTAGCAGCGTTAGCCACGTGCTTCCGTTTGATGATTCTTTCTGCCGCAAGTAAAATATTAAAAATTATCCTCTTGTAATTTGGTGTCTTCATTGTATTTTTTCTCTCATTTCTAATTTGCAACTATGCCTCGGATGAAGTTCAGTAAAAATTAGGCGGAAAATTGTACTTCCTCATCCTATTAACTTCTAAAAGAGTTGATTTGAAAGTCCAGAGTGACTTTTTAAATGTGTATGTTGTTATAGTGGCTTATTTGCAGTAATTCTAGTGACGATATTCCTTCTGTTATCAACACAGCCGACAAAAAAATGGATTCTGACGTTTTTAATTTGTTGTATACTATTTTATTTCCTAAAAGTTATAGTCTAGTAATATAATTATAGTAATTACGACTTTAGTGCTGCGCTGCAAACAAGAAAATGTAGATGATGACTCAAAATAGTCTACTCCCCATCGAAGCTTAGGAGCGGTGATCTTTGTGACACGCGATCTTTGGACGTCAACGATGGGTGGGGCTTGTAGGCGCTCATACGGATAGTTGTGGGCCCCACGTTTTGACTTGATAGCAGTGCAACTTCTCTATGAACGATCTTTGCACATTGAAAAGGGAGGGGCTGAAAACGCTCGTACACGGTGCGCTCATTGTGGAAGTCACGAGAGCTTTGAAATCGAGCGGACAACGCCAAAATAATAGCAAAACGTCTCTTTCAGTCGGCTCAACTGTTCTCGACGCTAGACGAGACTTTATACCTTTTGCCAGGAGTGAGTCACATTTTTCTCCACTCTCTAAGTGTGCAAACTCCGGCAAACGGACGACTACTTGCTTGCTTGTTGGTGGCACGCGCCCAGGTAAGATCGGAGACGTGCAGCCGTGCTAAATATTGGGCTGATCGGACGTTTGGTCCTGAATTGTGTTCCTTTATTTATTTTAAAGTATCATTTGTGTTTTTTTCAACTAACTGCTAAATGAATTTGAAGGTAATTGAAATATCTTTGACTTAACATGAAACGAATAAAAACGAAAGTCAGCCTAATTTGGGGAATGGCTTTAACAAACGGAAACGGCGATGTTGACAAACGTGTATTTATTTTGGCTACCAACGTCGGTTCTTTCTGAACACAAAAAGTGACTTAAGCTAGAACGTTAGACTCGGGTCAACAATTCCCAAATAGCGTACATTGTTTTCACCATAAGAATTAACATGACGACATAAAAATGAACAATCATAATTTGTCCCATTACTTGTGAAAACCTGATGTGCACGAGAAAAACAAGGGCAGATTAGTCCACACAAAAAGTAACCAAGGAGATTTAATTCTCATCTCCGATTTAAAAAAAACAACTACAAGTTGACCAGTGTGTTACCTTTTTGTGGAATTTAAAACCTATTTGGAAAAACTGTTGCTTTGTTAAGCAGTGATCGACATTTTTGCTCATTTGCTCACATGAACCCAAAGATTAATTGAATCATTTGTTTGTGCGTTTTCTTTTCTGTCAATTTGAAATTGTATATCCTGTTTTTGAATAAATTGTGTAAATTAAAATGTTTGTTTTGTCCAGTCCATTGGTTAAATGGCAAAATGAACAGATAGTTTTGGGGGAAAAAAAAAGTTTGAAGCAGTGAGCACAACATTTTAGCATAAACTAAAATGAAGTTTGTTTCTATCTTTAGTAGATGGCTACCAAGAAAGATAACCTGTCAGGGTTCTGCACTGTAGAAAATGGACGTTTGGGTGAATTTCTGTAAAATGCAGATGAAATGTGCATTGTTGGAACCCTCATTGTTATTTAAGAAACGAGCTACTTTCAATTTTGTCTTTCAGCTTTCAACATGGCGACGCTACCCCCTTTCACCAACACAACACAAAACAGTAAGAGTCCTTTACATATGCTGCCTCTTTGTTTTTGGGTCACCTCATTGCTATCGTCAAGCCACATGATTGAAGCTCCTCAAATGTGAAATGCATGTTTTGAATCATCACATATAATAGTCTCAATCAAAATATAGCTGGCGACTGATCCGATTGGTGATCCAGCAACAAAACAATATTTTGCTTATTTCCGGAAGGTGAATCTACTTGAAACTAGTAAATGTGCATTGAGTAAAACATCAATTAAAAAAAAAAAAAAAAAAAAAAAAAACTGACCACAATGACTAGCAAATCCTTTTCAACCAACTCACCCCTCTGAAGGTATTGAAACGGTGAGGTCACTTCCTTATACTTCAGAATCCCAGCTTTTATTTCATGGTATTTATTGATATCACAGCTATTGCACAAACATTGGCCATAGCCAATACATCCATTTGGAATGTCGTGGAAAAAGAAAAATCAAACAGGTTGAGGGTGTCAATAGTAGTTAATCAAATATTGTGAGAACTATGACAAGAGTCAGTGACGTCACTGCCAGCCTCCACTGAGCTCATGCTTTTGTTTCATCGTAGTTACTGCAGTGACATCTACAGCCCACTTAAAACCAGACACCACAGTCATTGCAGGTAAATATCTTCTCATCATTGTGATCACTTGAGTGGCAGCCCTGTGTGTGTGAATCCCTCTTGTGCTCCCCAGTGGTATCGACATTAATCGTGCTGACGCTGGTCTTGCTGGCCGTCCTGGTGTATCACTACATGTGTCACAACAAGGGGGACTACAGGACGACAGGAGAGCAGGCCCCCGGCGAGGACCCCGACGAGGATCCTGCTAACCAGGCTGCCAGCGAAAAGAAGGAATATTTTATTTGAGAGACTGAACTTCACTGAGGAGCGGGAGGATAGGAGGCTCAGGAAAAAAAAACGCCCCAGGAGTAAACCTATCTGAAGAAAATTTTGTGTGTGAAACCAAAGAAAATTATTTTGAGTGGTTTTATACTTTGGGAATTGTAATGGGTAGAAGGATGTTAAAGTGTGATTTTTATTATGTAAGTGTGCTGCAATATTTATCATACGTGCCTCTCGGGGTAGAGGGAGACTGTCCTGTTTTAGATGTTACAATTTAAAAAAAAAAAAAAAAAAAAAGTTTTGTATGGTTACTGACTCGCTTCAATTTGACCTCCATGTTTGACATAAATATGGAAGGCAATAAAAAAAGATGTTTTGGAAAAATGTTTTCATTTTTTTGGTGGAATTGGAAAACCTTTCCGGTATTATTTTATGGGGGGGTGTCAGGAAAACCCTCAGTGTTATTTTTAAGGTTTGAAAACTAACCATTTTCTCTTTTGAAATAATAAGCAAACCAAAAGCTCCACGCAATCGTTCAGGCTGAACAGATCTACATTCTTTTACAGGATCCCCCCCTATGTGATCACACTGAACGAGCCTACAAACATGTACAGTGTTTTGTGTTTGAGCTGATCTTATTGGAACCAGAGCAACTAAATGAAAACATGACATTTACTTAGAGTATCAAACACAATTACATAGTGGTTGCCAACACAGTGGCTGCACAGATAGGTTTATTAAAAAAAAAAAAAAAAACCACTTCCTGTGACTATTCATTTTCACAAAATGGAACTCAAATGAAAAAATGACATGATTTCTTTCATCACGTTACAAAAAAACAAATGTCCTTTATTTAGCAGTGTGCCCCATTGTGAATACATTACATATGCGAATAAATTTAAACAACTTCTCAAATGTCCAAAATAACCTTTATTCTAAACTTACACTTAAATTTTAAGTTTAGTATAAAAAAGTTAAGTGCACCTAAGTCATTGACGCTCATCTCCTTTAGCCATCTCAAGACAGAAAATGTGCATAATAAGTCCGTCATCGCTTTAGCGCGGCGTCTTTTTTCTTTTTATTTCTTTTTTACAAAACATCGGAAAGAGAATCCCTGAACCAGGAATGTCCTTGATCCTTTAACAGAGAAGAAGTCTGTCGGGCTGCGGTTGGCATTACAGCTGCTCTCGTACAGGAAGTACTTCATATTGGTGGCACCACCGTTACAAAAAGAAGAAAAAAAAAAAAAACACACAAAACTAAAGTGGACAGTTCAAGTTTTGGAAGCTGTGGGCCCTCTTGAGTATGAGAACTTTAGTTCGAATGACCCCTTTCCAAGGCAACCGCATGTTTGATAAAGGTAGCGGAAGAGCTCCCCCCCCCATAGCAGCCAAAACCTGAACACGGTTAGTCGGACACCCAGTGGACAACATCTACAAAGAGCAACTTCCTGTTCAGATAGTGTCGTAAAAATGCAAAACTCAGCATACAGACTAAAACAAAAGAGTCTCATGAGTGCATTTTGCTTCAAACCTTGTGAGAAACGAGTGCTGGAAACTGTTTATTACTCCCGAATGTCAGGGAAATTGGTGGCCTTTTTTTAAATGTATCTTTTTTTCTAAATAGACTCATCTGACCTTCTAGGATCTTGATTAGTGGGTGGAAATGTGATCAAATTTCCAACGTCCTTCTGACGGGTTTCATCATCTAATAATCTAAAACATCCTTTGACACAAACACGGATACAGCGTGGTGATTGTTTAATCCCAGTTTGTGAAAGATCCCCAATATTTTTCCCCTTAATTTCACCTCGTATTTCTAAGGATACATATTTACCTGGCCTATAGGCTCATTTTAAATGAAACATTTACCCATTAATTAAGTAAAACATCAACTAGTCAGCAAACAAACACCGCTAGTTTTCTGATTGGTTGTTATTAAAAAAAGCGCATCATTATCACAGACAGCAGTAAAGCCTCTGAGCACAATAGTTCACAGTTTTCTAAATATAGACACACACACACACCTATGACTAAAAAATAACCAACCACCCGTTGTCTGGAATTTGTCATATTAGTTTAGCAGTGCATCCTCTTTTTCTTTTTTAAATTAGGAATAATGTGCAAATTAAAAATGATGAAATGCACAACTTTGAACAATTATGAAAAATCCCACATGAACTGATTAGTTGATATCATAAATCATTTTCTTTGGTACAACTGACTCAGTGTTGTTCTTTTTAAACAAGTGAATATGGTTCACTAACAGAAACCTTTTCAAATGTGCCAAATTGAAAACCAGAAGAAAAAGTAAACGAGTACTAAATGAATGAGCTTGCACAAATAAGCACATTTCAGACATTTTGTATAAACTCTGGGTATCCGACATCAAAACAGAAAGAAAAGAAACAAACTACAAAAGTTACACCAACCAGCCTGTCGCAGTCAACTCACTTGAATCTCTTTCCATTTTCCTTTGAACGTTTTGTTTCTTGAAATGGGGCTCGATCCCCAGTGCTCTTTGGCACTTGACTATGTTAAATCTACACGTCGCCCAACAAGGTACAGTAAACCACTTTTCGGCAAGTGCATTTTGCGCATTTCTTTATTTTGAAGCTCTTTAAATGCAACTTGCTTTTTTCTTTTTTATATCACATTGCGTAAAAGACAAGTTTGATCTACTTCAATGCATTTTTTTTTTTTCCTCGAGAATTTTTTGTGATAGTCATACTGGTATTTATAGGAACATTAGTTTACTACACTAAAAAAATGAGAGAAAAAAAGACAAGTGGGGATTTTTTTTTTTTGCATTCAACTTTGTAATTGCATTTCACTTTCACCATAAAGCAGCTCAACTATTAAACACTACACGAATGTGACATTGCCTACTGTCTTTTCTGTAGAAGCTGCTTCAAGTATGATATTTTAGTCTCTAGAGCAGTGAGTTTCAACTGGTTGATCAAAAATCATTGAAAAGATGATTTAACCTGCACTCGATTTTAATAAACAAGCAGCAGTTTAGCATCTTTACAGCAGAGTTGTGCTGCTGTCGAGGCAGAAATGTGTCTGAAATGCTGTTGATCTCTAATTTGACTTTACCCTTCAGTTTCTTGTGATACTGATGTTTCCCAAAAAGAATTTGGTCTGATATCTGTTTAAATGGCCTTTGAGGGGGGGGAAAAAGAAGAAGAAGTGGAAGACCAGTTGAACACCTCTTAGTGAATTTATCAGAGACACACGGCTTTAAAATGTTATTTTTTCAAACCAAGCTGGAGTTGTCTTGATTGGTTGGTATTTGATGTTGTTGCCACATTTTGATCTCTTAAAGGTGTAGTCAAGTCAAATATTTTCATCACAATATATGGTCTATGCCCCTTCATATGGTATTTTGATTAATGCGTTTGTAGAGTATGAATTAAGCAGAAAAATCCACCTGTTTTTATCAATTTCTGGGGGGGCGGCCATTTTGTCTTGTACTTCTACTTGATGCGACTGAAAATTATATTCGTGCCTTATGGCTCACAGATTAAAAACCATCACATCTTACCTGTGTTCAAACTGGTTGGAGATAGAAGATAATATTGTAAAGAAAATGTGTGACTTGACTTTGGCTTGAAGTTGATCTTATGGCGTAAGCCTTGCGAAATCTATCAAGTTTAGCTACCTACTTAACCACAAGTGTCATAGCACAGGCCACCATTCTTGTGAACCTGGAATGACCTAAACTAAAACTGAAGCTAGACGCAGTGGAAAATGATGGGATGGATTCTACAACATTAAATACTTGTTGGTCACTTAATGGCTAAGTTATAAGTGGAGTACTGTACCTTTCACAAGGGCTCAAAAACATTACATTCCATTAGGTGATATCAGTATTGTGGCTAAGCAGCCTAAGGAGGATAGGGGGGAGGGGGGGTACGTGATGTTGGGGAAGGGGGGAGGCGCTGCATTGGATTTAGGCGTGAGGGAGCATCTGCTGTTACCAGATGGTGTAACCTCCGCTGGAGCCGCCCAAGAAGAAGTTGTTCTTGCGCTGCGTCATGACCACGTTGGCGCCCTGCATGGCCGCCAGTTGAGCTGCATTTGGGGCGTGCCCAGGGGGTGGGGGCTGAGGCACAGTAAATTAGACCATCAGTCACTCCCGTGAGTCCCCAAAAGAACATTCTTTACTGTATTTCTTTAAATCAGAAAGACAACACATCAAGTAGATGAGGACAAACACTCACCGGGATGGAAACGCTGCTTCCAGCTGTGAAGCGGGCGCCAGCGTCGAAGCCACCATCAACCATCACCGTGGAACCAGGCGGGTACATGGCCCCCATCGGATAATAAGCCAGGGGGACGTTCTGGGCCATGGCTCCGACGGGCATCTGAGGCTGCATGGGCATGTAGACCTGAGTGCCCACATAGGGGGAGGACATCTGAGGCATCTGGCCGGTCACCTGGTGGGGAAGCACATACCTAGGCTGGTAGATCTGTGGAGAGATACAAGAAGTGGTTAACAAGTTCACAATCGGGATCATCTCGGCCATCGCTATGGTTACCTCAGAGTATGCGGGAGGCGTGTCCGTATAAGGAGGCGCCTGAGGAGATATTTGCATAGCAGGGGGGTAAACGGGGGCGGTGCTCTGCTGAGGGTACACACTCTGCTGTGGATATGACCCTGGAACACAACACCAAACTTGAACATACGCATGCTGGGCAAATCAAACGTGAGAATGTTGGAAAGGTGATGGAGTTTGCTTTCGTCATTGTCCATGGCCTTTGAAAAGGCCCCGCTGAGAAAAGTTCTAATTTTATTACCAAAAAAAGTCTTAACTTTATCTATCAGACAGAACAATTACATGCTTTTCCACTTAATGCCAGAGAAATACAATTACGGTAACCTTTGTATTTACATCATCATTTAAATGTATGTTGGGGCCTTTTTTTTTTTTGCATGTGCGTTTTTAAATCGTTTGTAAATGTATATTTATTGTACCATGAGAATAATCAGGCATCCGCCAAACATTTATATTACAAAAACTCACACTGATGATAACTCCCTTGCTATTCTGGGGAAATGAAACCAAAATCAACTCGTCCAAACCCGACTCCGATATCACAATTTCGCCTGATACTAAGCAATACGGCATGATATGATCACGCATTCGTTCGTTTGAACTAAACCGTGTTTTAATCTTTAATCTGACATTGTAAGGCACTGACATTCAACGAGTTCCACAAAAATTCCGACGGCCATGTATTGTCATGTAACCACCCCCGGTTGTCCAAAACAACTAGCATTGCTACCTTTAGCCTTGGCGACGCATAGCAAGCCGCTGACAGGGAGAAAAAACTAAGAAATATGAGCGGGTAAAATACCTTTGTTGTTCATTGTCACAGTCCGGTTCGAAATGTAGAGGATGTCAGACAATCACAGGGGACTCTGCTTATCTCGTCACAGAGTCGTTCAAACGAAGAGCGGTGAATAGCAATAATCCACTTCCTTGTTTTTCTGCTTCTTGTTGTTGTAGATATCGGTGACGTCAACTGATCTCGTTCGGCGGTGGAGCGCGGCTGCTTAGTTTTCAGTTGGAGCGTCCCCTATTGGTTGATGGTGGAGGTGACGAGTGAATGCGAGATCAGATTGATTGATTGGTTGATAATTTATTCAAATATGTTTTGTTTATATGTGTTATTAATTTACTGTTTTCACTGTTTTTGTTCTTGCATAACTGATTTTTACTCAATTTACAGCACTTTGTATGTAGCAGTGGTTGTTTTAACGATACAAAGGTGAGGTGAGTTGAGACCTCTCGGTATGAATAAATTACAAATGTAAAGAGGGCAGAAGTCCAAGAATGGCCCAACCTCCTGGTGAATATATAATCCCATGCCACTTGAGAATTCAACTCACAAGGATGTGTCGACACTACCTTTAATAATAAATCCCAGAGAAGCATGATACACAGTCAGACTTTCTCAGACATTGATCTGCAGCACTCATATCTGAAAGGTCTCCATAATTTAAAATGGGGTTTGAACAAAAATGCAGTGAGAAGGTGCTTTTTAACTTCAAAAGAAAACCAAAACTTTGGAAGAAAAAATAAATCCCGTTTTAATTGAGTTTAATTTGATACATTTGTTTCATTTCATTTCCCTGAAGGTTATCGCAATGTTCAATAAATGGTGAGCGTTTTACCTCTGACCTTCCTACTGTGATGCAGACACGAAATAGTTTTTTCATTTTTGCACATCTAATAAGATAAATACTGAAAAACTAAAATAGCCACAACCCCATGTGAATCTAACTGATTGCATGCATTTTATTGCATCGCATCTGCTGTTATAACAATTAAATCATTTATTTATTTTAAAGTATTCCTACGTTCTCGGAAATAAAATTAAACAATAATAGACCCGGTGGAGATGAGTTTGAGATCAAGTTACGCAATCACTGTAAGAGCCGTTGTCTGGACCTTATTTGGTGCACTGGCCCTTTAAGAGCGCCACGGCGCCTCTCAACTCACGGCAGACATTTTCAATGCAATATTTTTTTTCTTGCATAAATTATGTTCATGACGTAGTGGCAAAAAGAGCACATTTCTGTCGATTCCCACCGAGTTTGTACCTCACATGGGATCTTGTGAGGCGCCTGGAGGTTTTTTTGGAGGGTTGGGGGGGATGAGCCGAAGTGTTGGCATCGCGGCGAGGCGAGACGAGAGGCCAGATCCCCCCAAACATTGCAGCCCTCCTTCTTATCAATGCAAATGGCTTTTGTGTGTGCAGCCACTGCGCCTGTCTGGGAGCTGAGATGCATTTTTAATTAGCTGCGACTGAACCAAACTGTGACAAGGACCTTTTTAAACCGGTAAGTTGACCGTTGAAAAATAACTAAACAAACAAACAAAAATAATACCATTTAAAAGCACGATTCTTGTCGCCTGGTTTGCGCGAAGCTGTCAAACTGCGACAGGAAATGACTTTGGGTTAATATGCAATGCTCTGCATTAGCATAATTTATATATTTATGATAAAGAGAGACCGATTCATGACGGCGAATATGGCAGTCTAGTAATGATGTCCTAAAGTGACCGACGAGACTTTTATTGGTTCGAATGGTGGATGGGGAGGGAAGGGGTGGCATAGCGACGAGACCATTTACACCCGATAAACTTTTGCCACACATGCATGTCTTAACTGCACCCCGGTGGCGGGAAAAGTAGCACCACAATTTCCTTTTTGGGCTTTGATTTTTTTTTTCATTCGCTTCATGCCCGCCATCAGTGGAAGTCCTCCAGCCCCCCCATCTCCTCTGCAGCCAAGTGCAACACAGTGGGACCTGTTTATAGGTCCCACTCAATAGTCTTGCCCCATAAATAGCCAAGAATACTAAACGTTCCATGCAATTCTATTAAAATGCATATATTCAAATCGACCGATTTGACTCATTTGCAGCGGCAGGAGGATAGAGGTGGTGCAGCCAAGCCATGAAGTCTCAGGACCTTCCTGTCAGAGATGCCCCGCTTGCTGTCAACGAGCAGGTAACTCAATTTGCAAAGAATATCTTCCATTTCGGCAGACAGTTGAGATTTACATGCAGAGCACATGCAGAACTCAGAACAAGTTCATTAAAATTCCATAAGGGTCATTTTTTAGATGTGCACTTTTCAGTGGACACATACGGAACACTACTTATAATGAGACCACACACACCAAACTGTGACTCTCCTCCATTAAACCAGATGTCTGTAGTATCAAATTGACTTCTGAGAGGCATCAGAGTGCAACAGGCATCCATATATGTCCCAAAAATACATTAATAGTAGTGGTAGTAATAGAACACAAAGAGGAAGCCAGATGTATAGTAAGCGTATTTGGTAACTACATTGCGAATTTAGCTCTTTGACATTTTTATTATGGTGAATGACTTGTGAGACGTATTATGCAAACACTCAACACAACCAGTTGCGCCTCTATTTGTGTCCAGCAACAGCACAAGCTTCAGATCGCTTCATTTCATGTCCCTTTCACATCACAGAGTTAGTGATCTTTTTTGATTGTTGACCTTTAAGGTCATTTTCGCTCAGCAAGGACATCGAGCTGACAGTCATCTGTATAGCAGTGAAAGGAAATGCCCTGTTTACGTCGGATGGAACCTAGGGGCACTGGGGTGGCAAATACAATGAAAACAGCAAAGGACCCAAAATAGATTCCTTGTGGAACTCCATATGACAGAACACCAAAACGTCCTGCCAGACAAATAGGATCTTAACCACTCTAGACTACTACCAGTAACGCAAACCTGGTGCTGTAAATGAACTAGTAGAATACTGTGGCCACTGTATCAAACTCATAACAGGTCTGTCTGTGATACATATCTACTGTATATATGCATGTATATCATATACAATTATACAATATACAATTGTTTAATATGTGTTTTCTGTATCTATGCAGATCAGTTGGTTTTACCCAAGTTGAATAAATTAACTAAGTGGTCTGTATACTTGTTAATTATTCTTAAAGAAAGATTTTGGACAGCCCTGCTTTAAAGCTTACATAGATGGCTCTATAGCCAAAATGTGAAAATAACAGCATAGTCGTTGACTCGTCCTACTTTATATGCTTTATGTATGATAAATTCCACCCTGCAGCCCTTTGCTTTTTTTCATGGGCTAAAAATGGCTGTTGTGTGTGTGTGTGGATGGGAAGCATTTCTCTCTCTTTACTGGTGTGCCAAGGGATGTTTGAAAGAAAACACTGCTTGAGCTGATCGTTGGCTGATGCTTTCCATTGTTTGTGTTTGTTTATGTTGCTGTACTCATGCTCTCCTCATTTGTATTTTAACATGCTTGGCTTCTTTGTCCTCCTTTAGCTGTTCACTGTCTGAGCGCAGAAGTCTTTTTTCAGCCATTTAAACCCTGCCATTTGAAATTCCCTGCCAGAGGCAACCAGGTATGCATCCTCTTTTCTCTGTCCGTCTGTCTGTCCGTCTGTCGCTCTCTCTCTCTCTCCCTCTCTGTGCGGACCTTGTTCTCCAATCACCTCGCTTCTCATTCTCAACCTTTCATATTTGCATTTCCTTAGAATCAAATTCATCTAAGTGGAACCTAGCAGAAAATACTGTCCAAATTAAGTATCTCAAAGTCAGACTGAATGCTCTTGAGTTAGTGGCAACATGTAAAACACAAGGAAATCAGACAAATGCGCCACAGTTGCTCCCCTTGACTTCAAATTTGCGTAGACCAGCGATGAACATAATAATTAATCTTTTTAATTGTTAATAATTCTAATATTTGAATGAAATTACTCCGTGAAGTAGGTGTTTCAGCTTCTCTTGAAGGCAACATAAAGACCTCTCTTAGGTACTAACTGTGATTGAGTTTTCTATATTCCAAATCATAAATAGAACAGAATAAACTATGAGCCTGCCTTCTGTTTCGTATTTGACCTTCCCTTTGTCTTCAGGTCATCGTGATGTCTGGCCATGAGACAATTCGTGTGTTAGAAGTCGGGGTTGATGCGTCTCTGTCTTCATCGGTACCTGAAGGGAAGACAAGTGAGGGCAAAACAGAGGGGGGAGGGGCTCAACCTGATGGTTCCCGCCCACGCAATGACAACGCTGGATCCCAGAACACTGAGGAAGTCGGTAAGCTGAAGCCAGCCACACTTTGGATTTTCAATTTGCACACGAAAGAAATGCGCCAAACTCACCACCTCACCCGATGTGCTCCGACAGTAGCTGGCAAACAGCAAGCGGCATCAGGTGAAGCGCCAGCTCACGCTGTCCATACCCTCAGTCCAACTGTGCCCATCAGTATATCCTTGCCGCAGCCTCCCGTGGCCACTCTGCCCGTCACTGTGCAAGGTTGTCCGCAGGTAATCATTATTAAAGGAATCAAAAGGGATATTAGCCATGCATCCATTTTGCGCAATGTAAACAAAAGTTGGGTGACCTCAAAATTTCAAGGCAACAAACTAAATAAAATAAAAACAAAATAAATACATTTTAAATACAATTTCAACTGTTTTTAGTTTTGCTGGTGTAAAAATTGCCTTTCCTGCATTTTTAACAAACAAATAAGAGGCCATAGAACTAATTTTCCCTTGTATTGTCCCTCACTTAAAAATATAAGTAAAAACTCTTAAAACTTTTGTGGAGCAAAAAAGCTTGCTTGCTTTGCTGTGCTAACTAACATTGTTGCCATAATAAAATTGTTTCAACCTAAATGACTCTTTTAGCCCCCCAAATATATACACTGTGTTTTTCTGCTGTGTACTGACATCATCTGAGTTTGTGTGCTATTATATCACACAGGTTCTATCACAAGAAAATCTTGCCACTCTTATGACTGGCATGTTGGCCCAGACAAGCTCGCTGGGCCAGCCACTGCTCATCCCCATCAGCATGGCAGGCTCCATCGGCGGCCAGGGCGGTCTGGCTGTTTTCACCCTGCCCACTACCAATGTGGCCACACTGTCTGGACTCGCCGCTGCTGCCGCCACGCAGCCCGCTAACTTCCTTAAGATGCCCTTTGCTGGCCTTCAAGGTAATGGTCGTGATGACGGTCAACGATGATAATATTGTTGATTTTTTTTTCAGTTTAGACTCGTTTGTTGGAAAATAGTCGTCGATGTTTTCAACTGTGATCACCTGTAATATTGATCATGTTTGGTCATTCTAAATTCAGTTCAGGCTCCTCTACAAACCAGCACGCAGGCAGTGTTCCAGGCTCCGGCAGGTTCCATCCAGCAAACTTGCGGCTTGGCGTCTCAGTCCACACCAGCTACGATCATCTCTGCCGCCCAAGAGGCAGCTGCTCAAGCCACATCGGCCGCAACCGTTGCTGCCCAGTCCAACATATCGGTGGCTGCACTGCAGACGGCTGGACTCTCCATCAATCCCGCACTGGTGAGGAAGACGAAACTGAGATTCACCACAACTATTGCGAATTTTTTGAATGTTCAGTTTTTTTGTTCCAACGTGTGTTTTTGTCCTCAGATCAATGCTGCATCTTTGGGAGCACAGACCCAGTTTCTCAGTTCCCTCACCTCCAGTCCCATCATCACCAACGCTATGTCCAACATGGCGGGCATCACAAGCCAGATCCTGACAACCACACAGGGCCAGGTTGGTCTGAACCTAAGGCTGAAGGGAATAGATAAAAGAGGCAAGCGTTCGTAGGAAGTACATTCCCAATTACGTACTTCTAAGACAGGACTCGCCGTGTTCACTGCACTCTGTTCTTGACATTGAAAAACGGCTCGAGTGCTTCCTTAAAGTCTGTCGCTGGACTCCAGCCATCTCTCGACAAAGGCAAACCTGAAAGCCAAACTTTTTCATCATGAGCTTGAAAACTTACATAATGTAAACCACAATTGCAGAATGGCTCTCCGACAGAGACATTTTCAGGAATTGACAGGAAAGAAAATATTTATTTAATGTCATACTTGATACATACAGTCACTCCAAATATCCTACTATCTGAATAGAAACAATTGAAAAGTCAATGTCATGTCCCCTTTAAATGAAACATTACTTGCAATGTCTGGTTCCCAAATAACACGAGATCACGATACGATGTTGCTGTTATTGCTACTACAAAAGAAAGTTTAGTGTTAACGGATCGTTTCTAATCCCTGCTAATCGGAAGTTGTTTTGCTTATGCTCTTCCTATTCGACATCTATTCTCAGGTTATAGGAACTCTCCCTTTTTTGGTGAACCCGGCCTCCCTGGCCGGGGGGGCTACCACTCCGACCCTCCCCTTCCAGGGTCTGCAGGTCCAGACGGTCACCCCGCAGTTGCTCCTGAACACTCAGGGCCAGATTTTCGCTGCCGTCGGGAACGGAGCTGCCGCGGTCGCGGCTTCTGCAGCTGTTCTGCCCAAAGCTGCCGTGTCAGCCGCACCTTCCAAACCAACCTCACAGGTATGCATGATCTTGCCTAATTTGAATCTTTGGGTTGCAAAATGTGACTGATTTGTCCTGTTTGTACATGATCCCTCGCAGGCGCCGGCAACAGCTGCCACGCAGTTGCCGGTTGTCATCGCCCCGCAGCCGTCGGTACTCAAAAGCTCCACCTCGCCATCCTCATCGCTCCCCATCACCTGTGGCGAGATGGCAAAAGTGGGCCAGCTTGTCAGCAGTACGTACATCTGCCCTCTTGTGCAAACATGACTCACAATCAGTTTTATGTACCATGTGTATTCCGCCACGGTCCGGCAGAGCCCCATCAGGCTGCCAGCAATGAGGAAGGCATCAATCTGGAAGAAATACGTGAGTTTGCTAAGAATTTCAAAATCCGGCGGCTATCCTTGGGTTTGACGCAGACTCAAGTGGGACAGGCACTGACTGCTACAGAGGGCCCGGCCTACAGCCAATCCGCCATTTGCAGGTGAATTACACTTATTTTGTCATCTTTATTAAAACAGGGATATTTATTATTAAAACTGAAGATTTGCAATGAAATTCTCCCAGTGTTTAAAAGTTTCGGGTTAAGTTTCACAACAGTCTGATGTGATTTTACATGTAATTGTAACAGCAAGCTTTGTTTTGTCATGTTGAGCTAGTTAATCACTTGTTAACTAGAAAATTAAAACAATAAAGGTCTCAGTGTCATTAACCATTCGTTCATCAACATCAATGCATTAGAAAAAAAAAAACTTAAATGAAAAGTCTTTTCGCGACAGGTTTGAAAAGCTGGACATCACCCCGAAGAGTGCCCAGAAGTTGAAGCCAGTGTTGGAGAAGTGGCTTGCCGAGGCCGAGCACTGGAACCAAAAGGGTCAGCAGAACCTGATGGAGTTTGTCGGCGGCGAACCGTCGAAGAAACGCAAGCGGCGCACCAGTTTCACGCCTCAAGCCATCGAAGTCCTCAACTCCTACTTTGAGAAGAACTCGCTGCCCACAGGGCAAGAGATCACGGAAATCGCAAAGGAGCTGAACTACGACCGAGAGGTGGTGCGGGTTTGGTTCTGCAACCGACGACAGACGCTGAAAAACACCAGCAAGATTAACATTTTCCAGGTCCAGTAGAAAATGGAATTTGCAAATTTTGTTGTAAATACCCCAACATGAAGTTACACATTATTTAAGACTCAGCGCTACAATACTAAAGTGAGTTCCTGGGTTCTAAGGCTGAGTGTACGAGTGTGTACGGTTCTCCTATTAATGGCAACATACACGCAGGTAAGTCAGCTCAGTTTGTTAAGTGGCATTGTTGTTCATTATTGAGTTCAGTGGAACCTCTAAAGTGGAACACTTTGAAGTTCTTTTCCGGAAAAATGACTCCCAAAGTCACACAAAATATCAAAGTTTGAATGCGACATCATGATGACATCGCAGGGATTTCTATTCAGTGTGCATCAAACGATTGACCATGGGGCATGACATCATTTGGTGTCAAAAGTCAAACTGTTGTTCTCCAGTGATTAACCTCTTTTTACACGTGTGACAGTCAACAATGACTAACCGGTCTTTTTAAAAATGCCAATAAAAGTAATATTGATATTTTCAAGGGGACAGTTTGACCCAAAATTGCTTCAATCGGAGTGACTTCAGAGGTTCCACTGGATCAAGTTTATTGCCATGATGGACGATTTCATCTGCTGCTTGTCTATGCAGCCGCAACGCAATCCTGCAACAAGTCAGGGACAATCATCAATTTGGTATTTCTTGATAATCATAAAAGCTCAAGTCAACTGTGTTGATTTTTATATACTTTATACTAGTTGTTGATGTTTGAAGTTGGTACAAGTCCTAAGTTAATTTCAGGACGAATGCAAACTTTTGATACAGTTTGTCATTAACCAGTATGATTTGGTCACAACGTATTGCTGTTTTTGTGCCTTCTCTGTCGTCTTTCGGTGATAACAAACTGCTCCTCATCTCAAGTTAGATGAAATTTTCATTTTATGAAGTTATTAACAATGTAACTTTCAAAAGCGCCCTACAACAGTAACATATTTTCGATAAATGTAGTGGCTCTAGTATAAATCAAACTGATGGAATTACATGAGAGTTATGTGTAATGACTTGAAGATGTTGCATGTTCTGTATGTCTTTTTTTCTACTAACTGCTTATTATGTGTGAACCTATATGTTAATTATCAAGGATTCTTTGCACTTTATTGATGCCTGAGGAGGTAAAAAAATGTTACTAATTCTTTTCTACTGCAAACGATATAGCCATGTTGGTGGGCCTCATGATTTTTTTTTTTTAATTTTTATCAATATCGCAATGTAGCAACATTTTTAACGCAGATCAGCTACTGTTATACAGAATAAATATGAATCACGGTGAATTAGAAGATCAAAACAAGATGCCATACAATAAGTGAATATGTTTGGTTTGCTTGCTATGTGCTTTATGGAAAAAAATGCAATATTGTTAAATAACCTTAAATTAACAAAAATATATTAAACAAATAAAATGATAGAAATATTCTATCTATAACTATCTTGTTTGACTGAAACGTCTGCCTTTGCAAGAAGTGAGAGGAATTTTTTTTTAAAAATGTAAATAAACTGTCTTTACTAATTAAAAAGTGTTTATTTGTGATGATACATTTTCAGTTCATACCAGTTGATCTACTCAGCGGTGAAAATATGCTTTTTTTGGGATTGATTTACCCAACAAAAAAATAATAATGTAGTACCAGGGTAAATTCGCTGATTAAAACTATATGTAGGCATAAAATCATTCATACTTGTTAATCCGTATGAAAAATGTCGAGTGTTCAGTTCATGTGGAAAGCAGTCATGAGCATACGAGCGCACCGAGAGAACATGCAAACGCCACACAGCAGCTTTTCTGTACTGTAGAACTGTTAATAAAAAGAATTCCCAGGCGCGAGGGGGCAGCATTGTGCGTAATAAAACAAAACGAAGGAGAGCCACGCACGGAAATTACAGTAACTCCGTTCGTTGGCTAGATAAATAAACAAAAAGAACATATCGTTTGATCTTTATTTTACGGCATTTTTAGGCTCACACACGGTTCTAGAAATGTGGGTTGTGGATTGTATGATGTTGTCGTGACACCTCATGTTGGGAGGACGCGCTAATTTTTGGGATCGCTGTTGCTAGCTGCTTAGCGTGACTAGCCCGACATGTTTATTTTAGTACTAGAGCGACGGCGCACGACGTGATGGCATGAAAATCTCGCACCATTAGAAAGCAGCTGCGCTCCGCTTCGCCGTAAGGTAAAATATGCAGACCGCTAATTGATCAAATGAAAATAATTTGTTAAGTCCATCACTTTACAGATGCGTGCAAGTTCAATGCACCGCTTTCACGGTTGGAAGTCAAACTTCGTTTTCTTCACCAAAGGTTAAAACGTGATTGAGGGTGCTATCAGAACCAAAACCCATTGAGATCCGCACAAAGTCATCATGGCCTGGGCTCTGAAATTGCCTCTCTCCGACGAAGTGATCGAGTCCGGACTGGTCCAGGACTTCGATGCCAGCCTCTCTGGCATCGGTCAGGAGCTCGGTGCAGGGGCATACAGCATGAGGTACTGAAGCAGTTTTAACTCAGCAGGACTCTGATACTTAACCTGTTATTATGCAGTCACAATATTGCTGGTGACTCTGTCTGTGAAACTTTCACATTTGCGAATATAAGTCTGTGTGCGTGATTCTGCTTTTCATCAGTTGCCCACCATATGCAAGCAGCTTGGCTGGAATTCTGACTGTCGCAAGTGAAGTGACAGTGTCTTTGCCTTGCTTTTAAGTGCCTGCCACTCTTTGTTTGTAAATGCTCTTTAATGAAGCACATTGAGTTTGAAATGTGCTACATAAATAAAGCTGCCTTGGCTTTGTTTATACGCTGAAATATTCTCCCCTCTCTTTCATTGTCAAGCTGTCTGCATCACGAGCAACACTTTGCATTGTAAATTGTCGAGATACTCAGATATTTGCTAGCATTGCCTTGATTATGAATATTGAACTGCTTCAGTAAGGGAATACACATGCTCGTTTGTTGCACTTTGCACTGTACATGTACTAACAGTTGTTCTGTTTTTGTCTCACCTTCAGCGACGTACTTGCCCTGCCCATCTTCAAACAAGAGGAGTCCAACTTGCCTCCGGACAGCGACAACAAGATCCTTCCCTTCCAGTATGTTCTGTGTGCTGCTACCTCGCCAGCCGTTAAACTGCATGATGAAACACTCACCTACCTCAATCAAGGTCAGCACGTGGATACCAGACATTGGAGTTAAAACGTTACATAATGGCCACTCTCATTTGTTAGCTGATAAATCACTTAGTCTGACTGAGTTTGTGTGAAATGGCCAAAGTTGCCCAGGTAGTGGAATTTGGAATTAATCTTAAATTTAATGACAAAAAGGTTTCAAGGTCAAGCAAACGTTATGTATCACAATACTATAATAATATGTATCAGAATTCATGAAGTGATATATTATTCCACGTGGAACAATTTGGTTTGGTCTGATTCCGAAGGTTTACGGAGAAAATCAATTTACAATGTGCATTAACAAGTGACGCTATTGTCAGGTTTATTGAGATACAACAACATGTAAAATCTTTCCAGATCTAAGTATTCAATTGAATAAATTGAAAAACAAATAATCAGCAACATCAAACCGATTCCTACCCATTGATGACTTTTCGATGGAACCATTGTCCACTTCAGACTAATTCATTAGTTTGTACTGATGCTCGCGCGTTTTCTAAATCATTCGTTACACCGCTACTAATGACAAGCAGTTTGTCGGGTCATCCAAAAGTTTGTAGTTTAACTTGATTTCTGTTTTACCATAGAATAAATTTATTTCCTTTGCATAATCTTTGAGAATGTTAGCGCAATTTGGAAGTCACCAAATGTTACGGAATAGATTGTTTCCCATGTTGGAAGTTCCACATTTTTTACTTTAAATCCAAAAGTGCAATGATTTTCTATGTTAACCATGTGTTATCCCCTGTACACTTGTCATTGCAGGGCAGTCCTACGAAATTATAATGCTTGATAATCGAAAAATTGATGAACTTCCGGAAATCTCTGGTAAAATGGTTAAGGTGCGTTACTCAGGTGCCTGTGTGTGTTACTTTTGCTATGGGTGGCCATTGGACTGCTTTCAATATATTCTTTAATACTTAATTGCCAAGAATGTTTATGATCAATTGATGACTCTGATGAATGTGTCATTCATATTGCTAAGATTATATTGCATGTCAATGTGCAACAATTAGGGCATAAATACTCATCTGCTAATTCCTTTTTTCAGGGTTGTACTCAAGTGCCACACAAATGTCTGTAATATGCAAATATGCTGTATCTAACACGCAGAGCATCATTCGCGTGGTGTTTCACGACCGCCGACTTCAGTACACAGAGCACCAGCAGCTGGAGGGCTGGCGCTGGAACAGGCCTGGGGATCGCATTCTGGACCTGGGTGGGTGCCTTAGAATCTTGTTTTGCACACTTCTGTTGGAACAGATTAATTTCCTTGAGACAAAATCTGTTAGCAGAAGCTAAGCTAAGTTCTTTTCAGACTAGCATCCAATATTTGCAACAGCAGTGGAATACAGTGTTGTCAAATTTGCCTCGCCTTATGTTCAAAGACTGTTGCACATTGTGTCTGTTGCAGATGTGCCCATGTCAGTCGGCATTATCGATCCACGGGCTAACCCTACTCAGCTTAACACTGTGGAGTTCCTTTGGGAACCGTCAAAAAGAACCTCCGTTTTTATCCAGGTAGCACGATCCTCCTGATTGACTTCCTCTTCTTGATATCGTTGCGCAGCTTTTCCCAAGATTATTCAGGTCCATTCGGTAAATTAGAATTGTTTAGCGTGCAATTTTTTTTTCAATGTTTTTTCTGACTTTCATATACAGGGTGACCCAAAAAGATGCGTACCCATGAAAATTTCAATTGTGACTTTGATTAAAAAGCTATTTATTTCAAATTACAACCACACATTATTCAGTTTATGGAAGTTTCAGTTTGGAGTTTCAGCTATTTCTGTCAATTTTTAGTCAATTTATGGCTTTCCCAAGATGTGTTCCAAATGTCCACCATTCCGTTGCAAGCAAACCTGTACTCGTCTGACAAAGTTGTCAATCACTTTTACACACTCCTCTTTCGGGATGGCTCTTATTTTTGCTGTGATGGCAGTTTTCTGTTCCTCAATTGTTTGTGGATTTCCCTGGTATACATTGTCTTTGAGGAAGAGGAAGTCAATTGACTAAAAATTGACAGAAATAGCTGAAACTCTGGTAAATGGTCTTCCATAAAGTGAATAATGTGTGGTTGTAATTTGAAATAAATAGCTTTTTAATCAAAGTCACAATTGAAATTTTCATGGGTACGCATCTTTTTGGGTCACCCGTTATATGCAAGAACCTTGTTGATTCTTCACCAATGCTAGGTTCACTGCATCAGCACAGAATTTACCATGCGCAAGCACGGCGGGGAAAAAGGGGTTCCCTTCCGCATCCAGATTGACACGTTCAAAGAGAACGAGAGCAGCGAGTACACCGAGCACCTCCACTCCGCCTCCTGTCAGGTCAAAGTTTTCAAGGTGATGAGTGGAAAACCCCTGACGTGTTTGCTGGGGTGCGAGTCGGTGTCATCGGGTCAGTGACTTCATGTCACCTCTTTCAGCCCAAAGGTGCGGACAGAAAGCAGAAGACGGACAGGGAGAAGATGGAGAAGAGGGCCCCGCAAGAGAAGGAGAAATATCAGCCCTCGTATGAAACGACAATCCTCACAGAGGTTAGTGTGTGTATTAATAACCTTGAGGTAATGTTCATGAAAATAAATCAAAGCTTTATTTAGAGCGGTCCACAAATGTGTCCTTATCAAATGTAATTGGAGAATTGTTCTTGCCAAGATGATTCAAATGATCATTCTGTACTCACCAAGTGGGCTATTTACAACATGTGACTAATAGACCTTGAGAATAATTATGATTCACATTTATGAACTTTAAATGTAAGTGAGCAACTCCTAAATGCCTCCTTAACCTTCCTTGTTTGGTCGGAGCCGCAGTCTTGGCACCACGATGCACAGCGAGCCCACTTGATGCATTAACAGAACCTTTGGACTCTTGACAGTGTTCCCCCTGGCCCGAAGTCACCTACGTCAACAACTCGCCATCACCGGCCTTCAACAGTACACAGAACAGCTTTCCTGTTCTAGAAGGGTGAAAGATGTTCTCGATGCCATCTTTTTGTTTGCGGTGAATCTTTGCTTGCTAACGCACTCTTTCCATTTGATCCTTTTTAGAAACGGATCACCAAACCACCAGCCTGAGCCTGTTGTTCAAGTCGCGGACGTAAGTACAGGTGACATTTGACTAGCATCGCCAATTTAAGATCTTATTCTTCCATTTCTAAAATAAGCACAGTTATACTTCTTCTTTTAAAGGTTAATAAGTGTAATATTGGGAAACATGAAAACAGTCTACTGTCATGAAAATACAAAGCTATTTACAAAGCTGTTTATTGCTGTTTACTTGTTGAGGCCGCTAGTGACTTTATTTCCCTCTTAAGAATTTGTTACCCGCGGCGACGCCACAAGATGCTCAACAATGGCTTCTCCGGAACCGCTTCTCGCCCTTCTCACGGCTCTTCACCAATTTCTCAGGTACAAACTTGTTCCTCGCTCTACATTGCAGCAAGTATTGTGTATATGTCAACATAGTCAAGTACTTTTTTTTTTGTGTGTCTGCTGAGCCGCTTTTAAAAGTCCTGAGTAGACATGATTGGTTTTCCGATCAGTGTTAATTTATTTTTTTGTGATTACCAGGAGCAGACTTGTTGAAGCTCACCAGGGACGATGTCATTCAGATCTGTGGCCCGCCAGACGGCATACGATTATTCAATGCGCTAAAAGGACGGTGAGTACATGGAGACGGCATGCAGTTTGTTGATTGGTCGATGCAGAACGGGAATAACTGCAAACACGCCTTCATATGTGTCGCCGACAGGGTGGTCCGCCCGAGGTTAACCATCTACGTGTGCCAGGAGTCGCAGCAGGCACGCGAGCAGCAGACCAAACATGAGAACGGAGATGCTGCGAACAACACGTTCTTTAGTCAGTGCACATGGAAAAAAGAAAAGAAAGATGTTTAGATGGAAAATTAATATTTTTCATAAATTGAAAATGAAAGACGATTTTTGTTCATTGACTACAATCAGTGTCTTCTTGACTTTTAGGGTATATTTTGCTATAGCATACAGTTTTTGTATTCCTACATGGAGTGATAGTCCAACAATTCTCCAAATGGTCAGTTTGAGATTGGGGAATACCTTGTTTTGTTAATATCGACAAAGCACAGAGCACGACAGTACAGTCCAGATACAATGATAGTACCAAGATATATATATATATTTTTTTAAACATTTGCAATTATTGACAGACGTACTTTGTATTTCTTGCTTGCAGTATATCATGCAATCTACCTGGAGGAGTTGACTGCTACCGAGCTGACAGAGAAGATCGCTCAGCTCTTCAACATCTCACCTCGACAGATCAACCAGATCTTTAAACAGGGTCCCACTGGCATCCACGTGCTAGTCAGTGATGAGGTGAGCTTCTGACATTCTAAATGATTTCTTCATCTTCAGTCGACAGCAAGTGGCAAAATGGTCCCCTAAAATCAATTTAAAAAAGGTGGATTTTGCTGCTTCTTAATTCATGTTCCATATATGCAATTTTAATCTCAATAGTGTTTTGAGTGGAAGTCCCACGTAAAATATATTGTAATTTTTTATTTTTATTTGACTCCCGCTTTAAACAGGCGAGCAGGATAGTGATTTAAACTGAGTAGTCCAGGGGCCCTCGCTTGGCTCTGGATCTTTGCCCAGCCTAGCTGTCAAGTCATGGGTGGAGACATGCTGTGTTGCGTTGCTTTTCTGTTACTAACCTATGGGCAGAAGCGCAGAATGGCTCACTCTCAGACCCATTTTCAGAACTAGGCAGATGAAACATTTTATCTTTGACCTTGGATACTTTAGCCACCCCATCTATAGGCCGACCATACAATCAAAAGCAGGACTGTAGATTTGAAGGTTGAGTACAAGCCAGTAGACGTGTACTGATTTGCTCTCAGTGTGCACTCATCGAAAATCCTGAATGATGGTTGATGAAGGCGGCGCTGTATGCATTTGAAAGAATTTGCATTCATTATTTTCCTTTGTCATCTGCCTGTGGTGCATTGGGGCACTTGCTTTATGTGAGTCATTGGCCTTTCCTTCTGAATTTTGAACATTTTCTACTCTTCTTTTTTGACCTCCTAGATGATTCAAAACTTCCAGGATGAAGTTTGTTTTGTTCTGGACACCATGAAAGGTATTGATCTTTCACCGTTTTCCTGATTTCGTGTCTGTTTGTTTTTCTTTGACTGTGGCAGTCATGGCTGTTGTTGTTGCAGATGACACGAATGACGGCTACCACATCATCCTGAAGTGAACTAGATCCAGACGGTCCTTTCAACTATCCAGCTTCACCCTCCTCGCTCTTCCCGGATCACTAGGAAACGCCGCAGGAAGCCTCTTGAAGCTGTTCGGCGGGAACACGAAGCACCTGGCCTTTTCATGTCTTTCTTGGGAGGGAGTGACTCCGTTACCACGGTGACACAAAGCGCATCTCCCCTTGTCACCCTGCTGTCCTCTCGCCAACATGGCCGCATTTTCTCACCTCCTTTGCTCATGTTTGGCCGGTGTGACCGCTGCGTCTGGTGTGCCAAAGGTTAGCACTCTGTAATCAAGGTTTGCTTTTCTAAAAACTCTTGAATACAACTCAAATCAGTGCTAAGAGAATACATTGCGCTGGGCGGGAATGGAGCTAAAAGACCAGCTAACAGCCAGTTACATCTTTAAGGGGAAGTGAAATACAGCTATTAACACATTTAGCATCTACTAGCTGGTAGTTGCACTAATTCTGATACTTTGAATAGCGACTAAAAACTTGGTGGGTGCAAATGATGGAGTTATTTAGCACAAAAACATTTTAATTAGGCTTTCTTGGACAACATTACATTTAAATAGATTTTAAGTATTTTCCGCACATTACTTTTAGAATTTTGAAGTCTTTATTTGTATCCATTCAAATGCTAGCAATACTGGTAACATGGGGCACACCAGAGTTGCATGTGAGAGTTCATTTTCTGTCTCTGCTTTTATGATCAATTAGACATTTTTTTATACTTGTGTCATTTGTCAGCCTTGGTACGAATCTGATTCACCGCGTTGTCTCATAAATACCAGAAAAAATAAACACCTTTTCATAAGAAAAAAGGGAAATGTCAGTTATTGTAGTATGTTTATCTATTTATCTTTGCGGTTAAGAAAATGCCCATGGACACCATTTTGGGGATTTTGCTGGTTGTTGCTAAGATTTGAAATTTACTTGCATAGTCGACAGAATTATTCCAAAAAGACCGTCATAAAATAAAAATGTGTACATAAAGTCTTCCTTCAAAGAAAACATCAAGTATTCTTCAGTTGAAGAAATAACCCTTTACACTGTTTGAGAAAATACACTATGTTGTATGTATCTGTAGGTATAGTTGCTTCATTGCTAGTAAGTTCAAAGTTAAAGTTGGGCTGGCCTTATTAGATCCATAAGGAAATTGTCAGTGACATGTTTTTTTCAATGTTATATTTTTGAGCCAAAAACGTATTTTATTAATTTCCTATTGCTAACTTAAAGTAGCGAAAAACGAATAATGCAATAACTGAGGATAGGCTTTTTCTGAAAATGGATGGATAGTAATTATAACGGTTTGAAAGCATGCCGGACAAAGGCAAACTCAAACACTCCATTTCCCAGCATTCCTTGGCGCAGAAGCTAAGCGTGACGTCACTGGGAGTATGTATATATATATGTCCGCCGGGAGGAATTTTTGGGCTGCCATTGTTACAATCTAGCGACCGGGGCCGGCCGGGGCGAAACCGGTTCAAAGACCGTCTTCTCGCCCCAAAGACGGCCGCGACAATTGACACCGGAAACGTGTAGTGAGCGAGGAGACGAAGATCGACCCTGCTGACCGTTCCCCGGCCCATTGAGTGAGGTGGAGGAGGACAGCGAGGAGGTGGCGAAAAAGGACCACGACTAAAGATGTCAGTGGGCTTCTCCATTTAAAAGCCCCTGTCAAGAGCAGGCAAAAACTTAACGATCAAAAAAATATATATATACAATACAGCGCGGAAATAGATCCCACCTCCCTCCTGGTAACGTGACGACCCCTTTGATATCCGTTGAACTACATCCTAAAGAGGGCTGCGGTTCGTTTTTTTTTTTTTTCCCCCCAGCTCTACAGAACAATGAGCCCAAGTAGCCTCCTCCAAGCACATCGAAGAAGTAGTACGCGTAGACAATCACTTTAAAATCTATTGCTGCTGGTTCCGGCATCAGAAAGGCGTTTGACAGGGTGTTCAACATAACTCATGAACACAAAGGAAGAGAAAAGAGCAACGAGCTGGTTGCAGTCAAGTTCCCCTTCGTGACCCAGGTAAGAAAAGCTTCTTTGTCATTGTGAGCGTTCTTAACCCCCCAAACCGTGTGCACGTGAAAACAGTTTTTTTGCATATACTGTAGATGTAAATACTAAGTGCTCTCATTCATATATATATATATTGACTGTTCTTGCCACAGTTGGACAATACTGCTCCTGCTTTCTGTAAACTGCACCGTCATCAGCAGCTTCTATCTATCTATACATCCTTTAGTAATAAGTAGGTTATTCATCTTTATTCTACAGTCAGGTATTTTGTTAAACTGTCATACAAAGCTAAATCACCAAAAATAAGCAAGTCATATTACCAAATGGTAAAGATATATACTTTGAGCTTTTCAAAAGGGTGAAGGAAAACATTCCACTTGGAAATCCAATGAATGATTACTGCACACATCCTGACGGCTTCTCCGGGGGGTTTAAATGCGGTAAAAATGCTGCAATACAAGGTCGCTTTACAGCACTGTACTTGCTTCTCCTCAAAAAAATGACAGCATCATTTAGGAGAGGAGGCACTAGCCGAATTGATGGCCCAGCATCCAAAATGTGGATTGGGTTAGAGGGAAAAAAGCTGTGCGATAGGCGTACAGTGTGTTGGTAAAAGGTATTTGTGATTCCTGTTGATTGTCATGTATATTGATGTAATTGCAATACAGTACTTGATTCCCTGGAAGCTCTACAGTGGGACACGGTCCTTTCTAGAATGATCATTGACGTATGATTTGTTCCCATAGGAGATAATGCAAACAGAAATAATCCACTCCAAGGTCAACTATCACCATCATAAAACTGTTACTACTGTATGTGCCAGACAAATTTCAGGGCGGGTATCACCAAAGATATCCTATCCAAACTGCTACAAACTTCCCCCTTCAAAGTAATCCCCCTGGGCTCAAACGGACTTTCCCAGTGTAGGAAATGGCCAAATATATGCAATATAAAAATTCAGGCAACAATTGTCTGCATTGCCTGACTATTTTTGTTTTCCAAATTCCACTGTATCATTTCTGAATGATGAAGTCAATATTAGAGAAAATCGTTTTTGTTTTTTTCTTCGTGGGCTGAAGCGGATTCTTTGGCGTCCTCACGTCCTGATTTAGTCACCATGGTAACCGTTGTGTTGGCTCTCACCATCTCAAGGCTTGTTGTGTGAACAAATGGCCACATGACATGCTAAACCAGTCAATCATCAATTCCACTGACAGTTAATGGAAAAGCTTAGTCATAGTACAAGGACGAGATCATTTTTGTATTATATAACATTATAACGCTCCGATATTACCTTGCTGGTTTGAGGATGGATTTTACACCAATGGTGTGCTGGTCATGTCTCCATTCCAACACTGAAGTGTGGATGCTGTAACTTGAATTTGAAATGTAATTCCATTTTAGCTAGTTGCCATGGTGATGACTTCAGTCCAAATTAGTTTGTGAAAAATGGGGGGGAGGTTGTTGCAAACAATGTTACAAAGCTAAGATGAACCCTTTTTTTTTTTTCTCTGTCTTGCCGTCTACCGTGATGTAATTGTTGTGTATTCGGTTCAGATAATTCATATAAAATCATATCTTTGCTAAATTAAAAGCCTCATTTGGGGAATTTTGTTTCGAAAATGCAGGATATACTTTTCTTGTTGCTAGTTGCAAGCCAAAACCTCATAAGTAAATGTAATATATTTTCAAAAATATAGACTATAGGTTAAGCTACTTGTGTGGGTGTCATTTATTCAGTTTTCCGTCCCTTCTTTTTTTACCTTAAATCTTGGGGAGGGAAATGAAAAAAAGAATGAATAAATACCTGGGATTGAAAATGGCAAATTTCCCCCATGGCAAATTAGGGAAATTCAGCTAAACCGCCCATCCCTTTTTTAAAAACCCAACTGCAGTTTTTGCATGCAACAGTTTATCACCCTCGATCTTTTTTTGTTTGCTTTGATGATCGATCACTGGCGCTTACTTGTACCCTCAGACACAGTTTCCATGGAGGCAGGTTCTTCCCTCAGCCTCAAACGACGATATGAAGAGGTGGACAACGGCTCTCCCTTTTCTACACCCAAAGACTCTGACGATGATATCTCCAGCAGTGACAGCGCTGACAGCTGCGACAGCCTCAACCCATCCTCCAGGACAGAATTCACTCGTAAGCAGGGAAAAAATAAATATTGGTGCAAATGTAGCAAATAAGCATTCATTTCCATCCTAAATGTTTCTTCCCCCGCAGCCACCTCAATCCTCAGACAGCACAAGCTGTCGCCGGGAGGCAAGAAAGTGCGTTTCGATGCTGTTACAGTGTATTATTTCCCCCGGAGGCAGGGATTCACGAGCGTGCCCAGCCAGGGGGGCAGCTCGTTGGGCATGGCCCACAACCACTCGTCCATCCGACGTTACACGCTGGGCGAGTTTGCTCGGGAGCAGGAAACCAGCCACCGACACACTTTACGCCAACACCTACGCCAGGAGAAGCTCAACGCCCGCAAGCTGAAGGTACAGAAAGCTGTGGGTGCTAGTCTCTAAATGGGCACTTAATTGGGTACGCTAGAGACCAGTCCACCAAGCGTTTGGACAAGTTACACTGCAAGAGTCCGATTAAAACGTACCGGCATATTTGATCTTGCTTATTTAAGCATCCGGGATGCAGCACACTTTTACACCATGGCCCATCATGGTTTCGTTGACTAAGCATGAGAAGTCTTAGGAATACTTCATTTTCGGGAAAAAATTCCAAATCTTACAGTACACTACATTTCGGGCAAAAGGGGCTGCAGCATAGCAAAAAGAATTCAAAATGGGCTCAGCAGTGGATTGATTCTCTGGGGAAAGAAAAGAGAGAGCACTGCTTTCCCAACCTTTATCAAGCCAAGGCACATATTTCACATCAGTGTCTGTATTTGTTTTTACTCCACACTTTATTTACTTTAGCTGGGTTGACTGTCGTACACAGCTGACCAGGAACGGCACGGTGGAGTGTGCCCAAGCCGAACTGCTTACTCTGGACGACGTTTCGGATGAGGACCTCGACGTGGACGCCGTGGAGGTGGACGACTGCTTCTTCCTTCAGCCGCTGCCCACCAAGCGGCGCAGAGCCCTTCTGCGAGCCTCTGGAATCGCACGCATCGACGCTCGGGAGAAAACGGAGCTCCGAGCCATCCGCCTGTCCCGGGAGGAATGTGGCTGCGACTGCCGTCTGTACTGCGACCCTCGACGCTGCGGCTGCAGCCAGGCCGGCATCAAATGCCAGGTAGGGTGCTCACCTTTAGATCCTGGTTAACCTTGTTTGATTTGACTGTCTTGGCCACAGACGGACAGACACAGGTCTCTATTTTCCTCAACGATGTAAATAAATTAAAATGCATTTTTTTACCATGGACAGCAAAGGGTGAAGACTTGTGCTCTGTTGGAGTTTGGTAAATCATTAAGTGTTTCTAGAACTAAGATGACTTCATGAAATTGCACCCTTGCGCAAAAAATAGGTGATTGATGTAACCTGGTAGAAAAACATAACAAAAATTAAAGTTGAAGTGTTTATTCTCGACCAAAATCCGTTTTCCAACAGTTGCATGATTCAGTCAAGTAAGTAACAAGGAAATAAAGAATGTTGCTCCACAGAGCCAAAAGTTATCACTCTCTGCAAGCAGTATATTTTTGATATAGTTAAAGTGCTGAAGTTGGAAATAACACCATTTTAAAACAAAATCTGCGCCCTTGTTTCATAAATACAGCTTAAAATGTTTTTTGACGTGTACTTGTCTTTGCCGTTTGTGAAGTTACTCATGTGGATGTTGGGCATCTGCATGGTTGTCGCTTCACGTGTTCCTACAGTGTAAACCTAAACCGTCAAGTGTGTAAGTCCATTTTTAGGGTTGAACAATCGAGACAATAGCGAAGCCTGTTTTCTCCTTCAGGTGGACAGAATGTCCTTCCCATGCGGTTGCTCCAGAGATGGTTGCGGAAATTTAGCGGGCCGAGTCGAGTTCAACCCTCTTCGTGTCCGAACGCACTACCTGCACACCATCATGAAGTTGGACCTGGAGAAGAGGAGGGTGCTGCTACAAGTGCCCGGAGAGACGTACGCCGAGTCGGACCGGGTGTCTTTCCCGTTCTCCGCTTGCTCCGCATCCCCGGGCTCGGAAGAGAGCGGGGTGCGTGCGTGTGTCTCGGAGGCGGAGGAGGACATTCTTGAGCGGGAGAATGAGACCGCCGTGTTGCACCTGCAAAGCGCCGAGGAACAGGAGAGACGGGAAAGGGAGGTGCGGGTAGAGGAGCCGCAAGTGGAGGAGGTACTCCTGCAGGGGCCTTTCCCGACTGGGACCGCCGTGCTCTGTATCAACCAAGAGGAGGAGAGTCCCGCAGACCTTCTCAAAGACTCCGCCCCTCTCAACTACTATCAACTCAGCTCCATAGAGCCAGCCACTCTGGAGCCCACAGAGGAGGAGGTTCAAGAGTCCCCAGGGGACGAGCCTTTCCAAAGCGACCAATCGAAGCTCGGCCATCGTGAAGGGTGTCTCGAAGAAAGTGTGCAAGTAGCAGCGGTGACGGACCCGCTTCCTCCTGACGTTTAGTCCGCGCTTCTCCGCAGATGTTTTGCACAAATATAAACAACACTTTGCATTGAACTCAGTCATGGATGGTGGAACGCATGGAAGATCAGGAGTCATATGCTGCCGTATATGCAGTTACATGACTTTCATTGTGAATTGTGTTGGGGGTGGTGAACACAGCCTTATGCAAAAAAAAAAAAAAAATGCAGGAGGAAGTCCTGCTTGCTAACTTTAGAGACATCCAAGAGAAAATGTGAGTGACATAGCTAACACTTTGTAACGCAGCAGACCTGCCCGTGCTGCAGTCAAGCCAAATGACGGCGTAAACTGACCTAATAATCCTGGAAATACTTGTTTTCTCGTGTACTGTACAGCGTTTGTGTGATTGCGAGGCCGAGATCATCTGCGTCAGCCTTTGCTCGTCTTTCACAAACGCCATCTTTGTGTCGTAGTTTCAATGCCTGTGATATTATCGAGTCTTTGTCTGATGGATCTCTTGTGGCTGAGGCGCCGCTGGAAAAGATCGACTTTCATCCACTTGGAGTTGTGCTAGAACCCCGCCTGAGCGGATTTCTACATTATTTTCACCGCACTGCTGGAACTCCACGTGGTCTTTGAATGTTTACATTCGGATCACGAACTGATTGCCACTCTGGACCTCTTCTAGGCAGAGAGGCGGGCAGACAGACAGTTGTACTTTGTATTCTGCAAAGATTGGTCTAGACTACAAGCTATGGCCTGCTGTAGAGAGCAATGCCAGGCCTTTTCTGGACCTGGTCCAATATGTCCTCAAACAACCCCCGTTGTGTATGTGGGCCCGCTCTAAATTCTAATGTCTCACTCTTCTCGAGTGTAACCTTGGATAATTCTAAGAATCTCAGTTCTAGAGTCAAAGCGCTGTTCTATGGTGTAACCTTAGATCTGCCCTTGAACTGTGCCATGTCAGTCTACAATCTTTAAGTTGTCACCTAACCCTGTTCTAGAGTGTGGGGCTGACTTGTTTTGAAGTGTTACCTCTGACCTTTTACTAGACTGAGACAAACAAGAGACAATCAACAAGGTGTGCAGAAGCTGGAGAACGATCCAGATCATTTTAATCAGGTGTGATTGGGAAACGTCTAAAACATCCAGAAAAGGGGTCCTCTAGGACCAGGATTGAACAATCCTCTTCTAGAATGTAACCGCCAATATGTTCTTGAGCATTAAAGGGAGTCTCCCAAAGCCCCCAACGTCAGGCCAGATGTAGTTAATGCCAGACCTGTTGTGAGTTGCCGCTAAGGTTGCTCTCTAGACTCTGGTCATCTGTCGAGTCTGACAATGGTTTTGCTCTAGAAAAGGAGTGTCAAACTCTGGCCCACGGGCCAAATTTGGCCCCTAGTGTAATTATATTTGGCCCACGAAGACAAATTGTGCATCAACTTTGTGTCAAAACTAAAATTGCAAATTGTCTTCTAGAAATTTTGCTAGCGATTTTTATTACCATTCATAGTTTTAAAAATTGTAACAGTTTTTACTAGTTGGCTCTGATTTCAAAACTAGTCATCGTTTTGTTGTGTAGCCTATACTGTATACATTTATTTGGGTTGGCAGTCACAATGGCCTTCTGAAGGAAAATGAGTTTGAGACCCCTGCTCTAGAATGTAACCTAGATGGGTTCCAGAGGCTTGACTCCAAACCAGCTCTTGAGTGTGCACTAGCACCTGTACTACAGCTTGACAACACGCCTCAAGGCCTGCTCTGAACTGGAATGCTTCTCCTTTTCTGGAATGTCACCCCTGGCCTGTTCCACAACAGTGTAGTCTTTCATCTTTTCTTTTCGATCAATCGCGTTCACTGCTATAGCCTTGGCTCAGTTTTAGAGGGTCTGGAGGGGATCCTAAATTTGTAGTCTAATCCTAGGCCAGATCTAGGATCCAATGCAGTCTGTGTGAGAGTATCACGAGTGTGACGCTGCTATTCTAAGGTCAAACCGCAACTGGCTCTTGAGTGATATTTCTAGCCTGTCCTAGAATATAGCTTTGGGACCTTTCAAGACTATTTTACAAGCTCTTGATTCTAACCCCGCATATATTAGAATCCAACACTATATTAGGTCTTGAGTGTAGCTCCCGGGCTGCTCCAGAGTGCAACGTCCAATTATTTCTGAAACAACTACCTTGACCTGTTCTTCAGTCTAGCCTGGGAGTAGCCTGTTACTGTTAATATGTCCCCGTCTGTTAACGCAAACCCGTTCTAGGGTGCCAGGCCAGGTTTGATCCAGAGTGCAACAGCTACAGAGTGAAAAATGAAGTATATCTATCGATACTTGTCTCGTGTAACGACGACAATTTATGCATCGTCGCCTCTGAACAAGAGATGTGTCATATGAAGAAAAGAGCATTTTGAGAAAAATGTGACATTGTGTGTATGTGTGTGTGTGTGTGTGTGTGTGTGTCCATAGGTGTACTGTATTTAGAGAACTTGGGCAGCATAATAATGAGAAAATTCTGTGTTTTGGAAAGGTGCTCATGTTACAGACTTGACTGCCCTTTCCCTCCACATTCTGTAACTCTTCATAAAGGAGGTCAAGAAAGGTGACTTGCTGCTTTACCGCGACACATTCTTGTGCTGATGATGAAATCTTGTTGTGACCTTTTAACTTTTATGCTATTTAAATGTCTTTAAAAAAACACACACTAAACCATCTTTTATTTGGAATGTGCTGACATGTATGAGAATTTGATGTAATTTTTTTTTGCCTTTTATTTTTATTTTGTCTTAATCCAAGTGTGCTTCACCAAAGCAGTGGTCTTCAGAGGATTACCGTCTTCATCACGCTCGGCTGTTTTCGATCACTTTTAGCCTGGGACCACTGCACAAGTATGTGTGTGTGTATGAGCAAAAGATAATAAGTGTGATTGCTGGAATGCTGGAAAGACTCAAATGAGCTGTGGAGAGCCTCTCTCGTGAAACTGTTCCCTTAAAGTGGACAAAAGAAGGTCTTTTTCTATATCAAAATAAAGTGCACATTTAAGAAATGTTTACTGTAATGTCTGCTGTCAGTTTTAATTTTCCTCACACACACTGTGATTCCTTAAGTTTGCTATTACTTGTCAGGGCAGTAACTCAGTTATTGCTATTCACAGATTTCCTCAGAAAGTGTTAATTATAAAGACAAAAAAAAACACTAAAATATATCTTGATATTAATAAACATCCAGTCTTTTTTTTTTTGCTGTAACTTATTCCACCGAGGATCTATTTATAAAAATATAGGACTGAAATGTTTTGCATACAGTGCACATGAAAAAATTTAGGTTAAATACCTATTTATTATTTTGTTACATATACGTTTGTATTACAAAAAAAAAGTTTTTTGTGTTTTATAGCTCCAATAGTGCTTCTCCATTGTGCTTCATTGGGTGCAATACGTTTTATGACCAGGCAAGGGCAGCACCGACTTACTTCATGGCTGTACTCGTCAACGCCAAGCCATGTCACAACTTTGGGCCGAAGAGCGCTTGCTTGGCAGGAAACTCTACTAGCCGGAGGTCAAGTGGCCCCGTCACGATTATATCTATACATTTTTTACTATCATCAGTCTCCATTTATCGATTCCAAAAAGTGAAATAACTGAAAGAACAGCTTCCAGCTTTGTAATTAAATCCATCCCATTAGCTCAGTGTTTGGCCCTGTGCCCGGCTTTGTTCATGGTGAAAATTTCATAGAATGCGAATGTGCTCACAGCCGGGCCGGGCCCTCTGTGCATTAACAGCAGTGGGCAAAATAATGTGAACGTGCTTGATTGTAGAGAAAAGAAAGAAAGAGAGAGATGACTTCACCCCTCAGTATCCGAACAGTACATTCCTCTTCATGAACCTCTCAGGACGCTCTAAGATGAAAAACTTTGATTTGAATTTTTTTTTTAGGCATTATACCCCCTCTGACTTTTTGAGTTTGTTTCCCAGATGGCTTTCAACATGGCTCTAAGGGTCAATGGTTGAATTGAGATACCTATCAAATTCCTCATGGAGTGTCTATACTCGTACCATGTTTTTGGAAGCTGGAGCACGAGGAGAAAGCCCGGTGCAGAATGCTTGTTTGTCCTCATGAGAACAATTGAAACTAGTTTTGATGCCCTACTGATCCCAAGAGTACAAAACACAATTTGTGAATCTGGGAAAGGAAGTGTAATGACTTCCTGTCCATGTGTCTTATTCCCTGAAAGCAGACTTTGACTGAATCACGTAAAAGTCCCTAACCAGCATTTTGTCACTCTTCACAAATACCATAACCCTGACATCCATGTTGTTTATCACTCCTTGGTATAACTGGACCATGTTTCCGGCATGCTGTGCAAACAAAAATTTTTTCCCATCTAAGTGACCTCATTTCCTGTTACACACATGGATCCACTGGTGTACCTGTATAAACAGTGTTGGGTGTGGAGCGAGTGTTTCTCATGTTGTCGTGGAAACATTATTACAGAGCTTTGATGCCTGAAACAAATAGAGTCCATTTTTTTGGGGTGAGTTTAGGACTTTTTTTTTTTCAGAATTTACAGTTCCCACGTGTCATAGTATGTCTGTGGCAGGTCTTCGTCAAGAAAGAGCATCACAATGTCAGGCTCGGGATGCGTTTTGGACAATAGGCGCAGCGTGCAACTGACAGGTGACAGCCTGCTCAAAACACTGCCATCGTAGGAAAAGCGCTTCTGGAAATTAATTATACATCCCAGATGACTCCAGAGGGTTATTTATGGTCCATCTCTGGGGATTCTTTCTGAAAGAGGATCCCCTCGCGCTCCTCATACAAACATCAATGTAGAACGCTTCGCACTTGCTGGCCTCGTTGGGCCTTTTGGCTCCTTGCGGCTCTGCATCTGTGAGCAGATGTCAAAGTATTTGGAAACATTAATAGATAACAGATCACTTCAAGAAAGAGCCTCTTTAAGGCACTGGAATGTTAAACTGGTTTCTGTTTACACTTTTCCCACCATCCAGCTGTATCATCATTCAACTTTTACTTCCAGGACAGAAAACGGTGACTGGAAAACATAGTTACATATTTTTTCTTCATACAATGTGTTTAGCTTAAACAAATGGATGGATGTCCTCGAGAAGACCGACACACATTAGACACATATTTTTACGGTCTATCCCGAGTTGCTTGTTTGAGATTCTGATCAGTTCTCCCCAAAACCAGATGTGTAGGCTGTTAGCATATCTGGTAACTATATTTTTGCGGCAATCCCCTCATCATTTTTATTGTGGAAAATGACGATTGAAATGTCATACGATCACGCAACACAACCACTTGGTTCCTAATGAGCTATTTCCCATCACAATGACGCTGTTAAAATTGGATACAAATTCATCGTTTGTCGTACCCCAGAAAGCAAACTGGCCAATAACAGTGTAGCACAGAACAAGGGCCTAACACTTTTCTTGAATGTGCTTCGTTGAACTTAATGACTTATTGGAGTTTTTGTTGTGTGTAGTTTTTGATGTGTTTTACTCTTTTAATTATGGTTAAACAATGTGCTTGGGGTACCACACATTATCCAGAGAGGTTGAAGGGGTTTTCTCATGTATTTGTGAGGTTTCCAAAACCCAAACTGAAACCAGATAAATGCTGACTCGAAACAAAACTGTATTCGATTGTCTGCACAAGATATTAAAATCAATTAAATAAATTAATTAAATGGAAAAAAATCAACAAATTACCATAATTTCTGGACTCTAAGACGCACCTGATTATAAACCGCACCAGCTAAAATTAGGGGGAAATCGTTCATATAATAATAACAATAATAAAATAATAATAATTATTATTATACAATTATATTTATAATAATAACAATAATTTATAATTGTTTTGTTCATATATAACCCTCACCAGACTATAAAGTAAGCAACATATATTTGTATTGTTTATTGTGAAACAATAGTATACTGTTTTGTGCTTGTTAACCACAATGTGACCATTCGTGAGGCGGGTTCCTATCTGTTGTGCCAGCCAAGTTAACGACGCTAGCTAGCTCCTGGTTGCATGTTCGTAGAATTTGTAGAGGTCAGCCAAATATGTTACTTGGTACTTCAGGATAGTATGGCAAAGATAAAATCTCTCTCAAGTAAGAACAAATAAGTATTCAATGGAAAAATCTACTTAAACCGTATAACTAGCGAGGAAATGATGATGTATTATTAATTTCATTCATCAGATTATACAGTCCAAATGTGTTCAAACATCTGATTCTTGCTCGTGTCTGAAAAATGATTGGATGAATGAAGAGCCACGAGATGTTGCTGCCCATGTTTATTAAGATATGTGAGAGACTTTTTTTTTTTTTTACCTGAGCAGTACAAAGTGGTAGATTACACATTAGGAGCCAGGAGGTCAACACTGGATCCATCCCACGCTCCAGCTGCTCCCAGGGAAAACATTATGGTTGAGCACTTCCATGACATATGCTACTTTTCCCACTACACGTCCCCTGGGATTACACAGAAGTGGGATTTGCTTTTGGCTTGAATGATGCCAGTCTGCATCCCGCTGGCAGATTAGATATTAGCTGACAATAATGACCGCGATGCTGTGTTGAATAAATTGCTTGAACAGTACTTTGGCTCTCCTTTGGACAAATGTCGAACTGAACGTTGCATGTTTAGGGAGGGCAGAATAGAAAAAAAACAAAAAAAAGTTTTATGGGCGGACTTAACATAAGCGATTACCCGGGACCCGACATTTTCAGGGACCCCCAAACACGACACGCTGCAGTCAAGCTACTCTTAAAAGTTGAGCTGACATTCTTCAAGTAATTGGCTACTGGTACCCCCCAAATCCACCCGCTCTCCGGCCCGTGTTTGGTCACAGTAGATTAGAGAGCGCTGTAGTGTGTCAGCATGTGAGTCTGTTCTCGGGGCCCTTCATCAAGCCCCTGCAGAGTGTGACCATTCACCCAAGGAGGAGAGGTCACAACTCTGCCCTCTAAACACCACTAATCACAGACAAAACTTTCGTGCTCCGCCTCCTGGTCGGCGGCCGGCAGGTGGATCAACGCGCTCTTTGTGGAATCACCTGAGGGTCTCCTTTCTAGTTTGTTTGCCAATGAAGGCTTTAAAAGCCTCACACGAAACTTTTATGATGAGTTTGGGACCGCAGCTGTTGTGTTTGCTACGCAAATACTGAAAGACGAACATGTATACATGAAATAATATGTTGGTTTCTATCTGTCTGTTGGTCCGTCTGCCATCTGTCTGTCTATCTCTGTCTATCTTTCTGTCTCCTACAGCAGTAAAATAAGACAAAACATATAAAAGCATTCTTCAGATACTTTGTTTTAAATCAGATCTTATTCAGCCTTTGGTTGAGTACAGTAAACTCTTTTATGGTTCCAAGTGGAAAATCAAACGATAAAATAGACTAACAGTTAGAATACCTGGAATGACAAAAGGAAGGAAAAAGCGAAGGAACAAAGGAAAGCCTCAGGCTCATAGCACTTCATCCTTATGTCATCAGTATCTGCGCCTCCTTCGACAGACTCCGCCGAGTCAGTCCAGCACTCCACCCAGCTGAGCCTGGCTTGTCCTCCACCTGTGGCTAACATCAGCAGTATGGCCCGCACCACAACTAAGAGTCATGGAAGCAATTACAGACATGACAACATGGTGGAGCAGCAGGGAAAGTAACTTTATGACACATTTGGCTCTGTATCTCAATAAAAGGATGTTGCTTGGCTCGTCACGTGGATTATTCTCATCGCTGGGAGGACTGTAATGACTCCAAAGTGATAACATCCAGAGCTTCTCTGGAACTTTTCAAGAGTTTGGCATGAAATATTCCTGATTGACTTATCTCAACTTGGCCTTTGGGATCGTATGGTTTTCTGTGGAATGTTGAGAGTGGAGCAAAAGGCAGGAGGAAAAAAAAAGACAAGTTACAACAAAGAAGATACCAAATTGGTCTGAGCAATTACACCGATGTGGATTCACATGGGATGGACAGTGAGATGGCAACTTAAGTAAAACTATTTAGAGCACAACACAAGCCCAAGCTTACGCTAACAGAAAGCAGACGTGGTTGAGAGGCAAGGCTGAAATTGACACGCCGATGAGTGAGCGTTAACTCCCTTTTGGCAATCGGAGCCTTGCGTGCTCATGTACCAAGAGGTGCACGAGTGATAAGAGAGGTGGCAGAATAGAAGAAGCATCACACTCAGATGTGATCATTCCCGAAAGCTGTCTGTGTGCCCTTTTCAAGCTATCAGTTAGCCTCGGTTCTGTCGGTACTACGACTTCTATTCCAGCTGTTATAACAAAGTTTACAAAAAAATCTGCCTTTTAAGTGACGTCTAGGGTACAAGCGCTGAATCATTTGGACTTTACGGCACAACATTTTTGCTTTATATGTGTTATTTTTCCCTCCGGCTCGCTCATTCAGGAAGTGTGAGCATTAGCTTGTAATGTGATTCATCTCTGCCACCTGGAGACAAAATGTCTCACTTGCGAGAGGCGCTGACCATTCATGGTAATACCTGTCGAGCATGGACAGCAACACTCGATGTTTGCTTTCTCATGCTGATTCATTTCCTCTAATGAACGGCCCCCCCGTGCCTTATGAGTCAAAGCTGTTTCCTGACGTTCTTCTAAATAAGCTACTTCTTTTCGCTCGCATAGTCTCCAATGTACAGTGCTTGTCTTTATTATTTGTCATGTGAGTTTGCCAAACATGTTACGACATAAAATGCGTGCGTGTTATATATTTGGCCGGATTACAGTCGCCACCATACTATGCAAGGAAGTGCAAAGTAACTGCAGTTTCTTCTTTTTTCCAGTCGGTCAGGCGGGGTCACATTTGGGGTCAGATGACATTTGGCTTATTGTAGCACCTCCGCTTCTCCTTCCAACAGGACAATGTGACACTGTTCTGTTGTCGTCTTATACAAAGCTAGGCAACCACTGATGAGCTCATTTCTTACTGCTGGGTGTTCCACTTGTGAAAATGTTAAAGAAAGGTTTGTTGTTGAATGGATAATGTATCGCTCTCCAAACCCCAAAAGAGACCAACCGTGGCTGCTGAGTGAAGGAGATCCCTCGCTAAGCTGTTAATAATCAGATTTATATGTCACAACGGGTTTGCATAAAGCAATTCATACCATGATCGTAATTAGGCGTGACTGTCACATTTCAACACTTTGAACAACATGAGTCCATTGTGAAGTTGTGCAAACCGGACTTGTTTTGTCTCCTGATGTTGGGGATTTTCATCAACAGCACACAAAACAACATTCCTAAACACAAACACAGGAACTCTGAGATTGTTGGATCCTCGGATGAAGAACGTGTCTGCTGAATACAAACCTGCTCAGCCCACCTTACAAGCCAGCCAGCACAAACTGTATCATTCCGAAGCTATTTATAGTTTACAACTGGCTGTTGGAAGAAAGGATTCCTTGCGGCCTGGAGAGGAGTCGTATAAACTGCAGAAGATTGACTATTAAGGACAGTCCTGAAAGCAAAGATTTTCCAAGTCCATCCCTGAGCTCCATTCGGCTGCAATAAAAATTCCTCCCTGGATCTGTCATGCCTGGATCAATATTTATCATAATTCCGTGTTTAGTCAAGTCGGGGTGTTTAGAGAAAGAACATTTTTGACTTGATTTAATGATATTTGTGAGTAATTATTGTCGGTCCTTTCTATTGCTTGCCAATTTAGCATTCACTAAATTGTCATCGATATTTAAAGATCCAATTCTAACAAACTTGTTTTTATACATTAACCTATGTGTATATACTGTTAATACTTTCATGTCAGGTTTTGAAGTTAGCTTCAACTTCTTGTCTCGTGGTCACTGTTTGACTTTTGCGAAATGTACTATAATCTCATTAAAGTAATCTAGTGCTGTGTTCATAAATTCTCATCCAGTGTAGATATTTTAATCAACCTTTTGACCCACAAAAAAGTAATTCTATGAAGCCATTCAAATTTTGACAAGGATCTGAATGAACGAATGATCATTTTTCAACATTTTAGTCGTTGAAACATTTTCTATGGCTATCTTCCCCTACCAGCCAAGCTAATAATGGAACAGACCACCCCACTGCTGATGCGACGAGAGAATAACCAGTCATAATAAGCATACACAACCGCCGCGCCTCAAAAACATACACTTGGGTTGGCTATAAAAGGGGCCGAGGGGGCTCTTATATTAACCAGACTGTTGAACAAATAACTGCACGGTTCAGAGAGGTAAACGGAACCAGAGAACAGGTGTAGATGCTACGTAAGGATGTGTCACCTTTCAGAAGAAGCTGCGTTCGAACGATAATAACACAGTTGACCTCGAAACCTTTCATTAGAAGACACCTCACTTCCCGTCTGCTTCTACTTGCTAGTTCTCATGCTTCACTCTGTTTGGCTAGAAATCCAATCCCCGACCGAGGACATGATATTCGCCGAGGCTCCTTAATGAATTTGCTGACATTGCACTGTCAATCAACTCGGGCGCTCTGATGTTCTTACTCCGGCGGTGTCGTGAGACCTCCCACTCGCACTGGATTCAACCTCTCGTACATGAGTCAATATGAGGCCGATTGCACGCCCGCCGATGGCGTCTATATAAGGCGAACTTGCACGTGAAGATAAACAAGTGGCATAAAAGGAGGCCTGGAGGTGTCACTCTGTGAAGGTCGATTTACTCACAACTTTTATTTGAATGCGACGCTGCTTGGCAACGTGCGGCATTCTTGGGAGACTTTGAATTGGACTTGCTTCTGGCCCTCGTCCTGAAGTCTCGTCCACATCGAAGGCAAAAGTGCAGTGGGCGAGGGGTGGGCCCTCTGTCGTGGTACGCTATCTAACATCCCAGGCAAGGGTGGCATTTCCCTCCCGACATTGTTCATTTTTGTGTAAACAAGCAGTGCGCCCGAGGAGCTTCCAGAGGTAGAAGCAAAACATGCCACCATGCGGCCGATTAATTGCGGTGGAGTCATGACACTAGCGGCGCTGTTTTCATTGGCGCTCCCAAATGGTCACCATGACACAAGCTTAAAGGCCCTCTATCGGCTGAGGAACCATATTTGGTAACCTGGGAGAGAGAGTTCAAATTGGTAACCACATGACTCAGTACGAACCAATAGAACCATGCGAGCTGGTATTATAAAAGGGCCAAAATCAGGACAACATGAAGAAAATAGTGATCATCATAATTAAAAAATAATTAAATTGTCGTGTACGTCACAAGAGCTCAGTTCAGCAAGTTTTGGGCTTTTTGCTCCACTTAATCAAAAAGTATCCCCAACAAGGAGTGCTAAGAAAATTGCAAAAAGATAAGTATGCTCACATTCGAACGAGTGAAGAATCCTATCCTGCTTTTAAGAGTGGTTACCGACTTGCGACAGTGAAAAATGTTAAAACGTCACAAGCGTTCCCTTCATCAAGACTTCCTGACAGCATCATTTTGTCATTGCAAATTTCTGATTTATTCCTTTCCTGTGGGCATATGAGAGTAATGTGAACATCAGATGTGACAAAAAAACAACAATGACAACTATGCTACCCAAGGCATGTTTGTGTTTGTGTCTGAACACTTCAGAGGTTTAACCTTAAGGGAAAGTGGACCGGCTATTTCCATGTGCACCGTGTCAAACGCATTTGGCTAGTGAGTTTGAGTTTGTGTGGGAACAAATTGGAGGGAATGTGTGATCGCTTATACGTGTGTGTGTGTGTGTGTGTGTGTGTGTGTGTGTGTGTGTGTGTGTGTGTGTGTGTGTGTGTGTGTGTGTGTGTTTGAAACAACACCCCCAGGCTGTACCCATACTAACAAGCATTTTATAGACACATTCCATAAACCGGCCGCTCGTGTACAAAAACACAAGAAGAGGAAAAAGGGGTACATCATTACACGAAGAGACAAATGGCCCATCCAAATAAAACATGAGGCAGCCTGCATGCTAAATTGGGTGCATGCTTGTGTGTTCATGTCCAAGGGTCATGAGAGGGTCTTGGCCCCCTTTTTAGACTTGTCCTCATGTTTATTAGTTGGTGCATTGTCAGATAAGCTTGCTGGCATTTCCTTGTTGTTGTTGTTTTTTTCTTCTTCTTAGTTTCTTTGGGTTTAGCTGTACCTCTTGTATACATTAGCAAATATTAATATACAAAATCTAGCAACGTTTACAAATAATGAATTTATTTGGTTTGAGAAGGGGAGGATTGGATGGAGAACTCACCTTGCTTCCTTTTGGTGATCTTGATTAAACAAATGCATCTTTTTTCAATGAATGTAATCTCTTTCCCTTATAGTTGAAACGATGACCATAATGATAATCCCAGACTACCATAAAATTCATAGTTTTACACTGTCAGGCTTCTGGGAAAAAAATCACATATACAGTAATCAATTTTGGAAATAGTGGTTTGTGTTACATAGCATGGTGACGTCATCTCCAGCTGGGTTACTGACCAAGCGTCTTTTTTTCCAAGGCCACTTTGGTCTGAACTTTTTCCCAAGGTCAGCTGGAATAAACTCCATTTCACCTGTGATATGAATGAAGACAAGCACCATTAAAAATGGAAAGATAAAATAATGAGGCACTTGGCTGCCACCAGACGTACCCAAAGCCACACAATGAAGGAAACAGTGCCGAGTCAGCTAGGTGATTTGAGCAAAAATTAACCATGCTGGTTGTTCTTTGTTAGGCTACTCAGTATAATAGGGCTACTACTAATGTGTCGAAACACATTAGACAGATTAGAATAATTTCACCAAAACAATTCTGTTATTATTGTAGTTGATACAATTTGCAGTATGCTGTGTTGAACTAATACGTGTGCGTTGTACTATGTGAGTTGTCATCTGGCGTGATGACACGCACGCAAGTTTTGATGTGGCAGAGGAGAGTCACAAACAAATAAATGTTGTTGCATGCACACAGTGTGACTTGGAGGACTCAACAAAGACATTCCGCTGACTAAGTTTGACACCCTGTTCATTTCAAATGACAGTGCAGAGAAATAGAGATATACTGACAAAGAAATTGCTATGACAACCATACAAATGGATTTGATGTGGTGCAGTGGAGTTATAAAATAATACACTTCTCTGTCCTGGTTGCTAAATGACTAAAGTGACAAAAGGTCAACATCAATAATAAGAGAAGCTCAGAATCTACCTTTTAATGCTGAGTGCGCACACAAACACAAACACACACACACACACGTAGCGCTTGTACATAAAGGGTTCGATTTAAAGAGACGACTGCAAACACTCCAACGAAGAAACCTTTAGCCCCTAAAAAGCCCCTGGGAGGATTTCTTCATCTCTAACAATCACATTGCATCGCGTTGCTAAGCGCATGTGTTGAAAACAAAGGGCGGGTCGCTCTGCAACCGGGGCCAGCTCATGACTTCCGCCGCTTCATGACTCATCTGTCATCCAAAGTGCCATATCGCCCAGCCTGGAACAATCTGCATCACTCGGGGGAGGTGGGAGACCATAGGAATCGAGCGATTGTGTGGACCAAAGTGACCAAGAACCTAATGAAACAGGAAGCCAGAGCGGGCTTTTACACCCAAGGAATTTCCTGTCCGTTCCATGTGCCGCTTCAGCTGAGGAGAGACATGAGGAAACAGGAGGAGGAAGGATAATGAATATGTGTTTTGAAGGAAAACGAGCTTAGGTTTTGGATCACGAGCATGTTCCTGAGCCGTAGAGACCATTTCAACCAGAAGCTCGCTTTCTCTCAACGGTGTAGGTGCCCCCACCCCCCTCCACTAACGCTACCACCAAAGAACCACATTTTCCATTATTAAAACAAATGGCCTCACTCGACAGCATCAGATTCAAAAGACGAAGGGAAATGGCCCCAAGGAACAAACAGACATTAAATCTTTTGATTGTTCCGACTTGCGTACAAACCGCTAAAATTCCTCTTGTGGCTTTTATTTGCTGTCTGTACCCGAGTGGTAAAATGGTGTTTATTCTGTGACTTAACAGTTGCCTAATGGTCGGCCTCAGGGTTTCTCCAGACCCCCGTCCCACCGGTGTCGGCCCACCAAAGATGGTGGAATGAGTGTAGGCGTAGGCTGCTGCCTTTGCGTGTCAAAAAGTGTGACGTTTAGTGCATTTTGGCGGAAAGCCACCATGTCCCAACAAGGCTGTAAGATCAGCAAGTAGATGGCAGAGTGAATCCCTTTTCACTCTGGACATGTTTAAGTCATAAAAACTACAGCGTACCGGTTGCTCATATTTGGATGTGCTGACAGCTAACAGGAACTACGCAGAGAGAAGTTTTGTTGTATCTTATAGTCAGGCACAGTTAGAAAGGTTGTGGGACTGAACACGGCCAACTTGATTCCCGGCAGATCATAACGGCTCCCCTCATTCCCTTTAAATTCAGCGGAACTCGGTGGGATCTTGCCAGACTCGCCGGAGTCCGAGCACGAAATCGGCGTGTGCAAATTAAATTCATAAGTATCTGCAAAAAAAAATTCCACTTGCGGATGATGTCATGTTGGCCACTGCAGAGCAGTCAGTTGGAGATACTTCCAATGGAACGTTCATACGTGACAAGTCCTTTTTGCCGTACTGTGCTGTCCAGCATTGCTCTGATCCATGAAGCCCACCAATCACCATGCTAAGTGCAGTGTGAAAACGGCTTAAGGCGTTTAACTGGAATAATAGAGAATGACATGGTAAGCCTCTTTACGGTCATTTTTGATTATAAACCAGTTTGAAAAAGATCGCTTGTAACCACGTTGAACGTTTAGTTTGGACATGTTCAATGTTATCGTCAAGTCACACTTTTAAATCGCACTTGTGGAGATACGACCTACTTGTGGAACTATGAATATGTTGCCCTATCTCTCTCCATCGCTGATATTCTATCACTCTTCATAAGTTGGTCAATACGTGCCTGACTTTATATACATATAAGCGCCAGGTCTATTTTTAAAGCATTGTGTCAGCTGTGTCAGATGGTGTGAATTGCTCTGCAAGCGTGTGTGTGTGTTTCAGCTGTGTCGCCATGGTGGCCCAATGATGATGTCAAAGCTGAGGCGCTGGAATGAAAGCACGCCCCGTTTTTTTTAAATCACATTTGGAGAGAGATGGAAAATAGCGTTCGCTTAGTCAAGGCCAACTGATGACGGACAAGTGGTTGGCATGTCGGCTTCACCGTTTTGAGGTACAGATTTGTGAACTTTGACTCCAATTTTCCTGTGTTCAAAATGAATTTTTAAATTGCTTTTATACAAATTTGGAGGTCTCTGTAATGCCTGCCCAGCTATCATGTGTGAAATGAAACAAGCAAATCAATCTTGTGCCTGGTTTTGAAAATGTGTCGTTTTGCACGTTTCTTTATCAAATATTAGGCAACTCGGTTGAACAGATTCTAGTCGACCACTGTGTTTGTCTTTATTCTTGAAAAGGTCAAAAAGGTAAAATGTGTGAAGATAAGAGGTGTAAAGTAGCAGGCAGCTACTTAGAAAGACAATTAGGGAACACAAACAAAATAATCTGTTTGTTTAGACTGAGCTCACAGTGGAGAGGAGATGATGTGATACAAGAAGAAAATTTGTTAAAACATCAACACGTGGAAGAGTATTTTTCTAAAACATTTCCCACCTTCGAGCAGCCAGCTCTAACTCGTACCTCCTGGTTAGAATTCCTACCTGTGTGGATTTTTGTCATCTCTGGTTTTGTTCAGGTACATCCTCCTGCGTTGAAGACTCTAAAGACAGCTAAAGCGCTGACAAGCCCAGGTCAGCAAATTGGTTAATCCCAAAAATCCATTTATTCGTCCAAGCATTTTGTTTTTCTAATTAGGGTTGAGGTTTTTGCTGGAAACTGTTCCATCTGACTTTCAAGCGGACCTCAGACAGAATTCGAACCCAGTACCTCTTGGCTGTGTCGCAGATGTGCTAACCACTAAAGTAATATACTGTACGTGTTTAAAAAAAAAACGTTCACATACATACATACCGTATTGGCCCGAATATAAAACGACCCAGATTATAAAACGACCCCCCCCCCCTCTATTTCAAGACTCAAGTTTGTAAAAAAACCTTTGTCTAGACCCCGAATGTAAGACAACCCCCCCCCCCCCTTTTCAGTTTTATTTCAATGAAAACCTCGTCTTATATTCGGGCCAATACGGTATTTAGAGTGTTGTGGTTCTGAAATGCTGTTGTCATATAATCGAATGCTCTAAATGATAGCAGCTGCTCGTCTTGATCGGTCAGTTTGTATTTTTCATTGAGAAAAGCATTTGACGTGCAGGATTAGCGAGGTAACTTTCAGGGGCTCCCTCAACAGCTGCAAATAGGCCCTCCAGACTTGGCGGATTACCGAGTCGGGGTGTTCCGGAGCGGCTATTAATACGAGAACGGACGGAAGAGTCTGTGTTGCTGCTACCAGAGGTCCAAATTTGGGCCCTGTGTTCTATCCCTGAGGGCTTCCAGTGAATCAGCTGAAGTCACTCATTCCAGGCGCCGTGTTCAGGGTCTCTCTTTAGTGAGTCCTTTCTACCAACGTCATGAAAGTGCTCCCCCAGTCCAGCGTGTGAGTCAGTCACAGAAGTACAACGCCCCCGCTCGCTCCTCCACAAATCCCCATTAGACCACATCAGACATAATTCTGCTCAATGAGGTCATCATACAAACATGGAATGACTTCAAATCTTCCACACAGATGAACTCGTCACCAGCCAATCGCAGGGCACATATACCCTTCACACCTATGGACAATTTGGAAAGAAACTAGAGTACCCGGAGGAACCCCCACGCAGGCACGGGGAGAACATGCAAACTCAACACAGAAAGGCTGAAGCCGGAATCGAACCCTGCGCCTCTAAACTGTGAGGAGGACGTTCTAACCAGTACAGAAATGTATTTATTAATATTTTCGAATTAAGGGTTAACTTCAACAACATGTTCTCAAATGTCATTGTTATAAATTACGATCCACGTATTGCACAATATTTTCTAAAGAATTGCTGCCCCCAAATTGATTTAGGGTCACGTAAAGATACCTCTGATCAAAATGATCAGTTGTTAGACTTGTGTCGGGTTATATTTACTCTTGTGTCTCAAAGTGTGATCAAAAGGAGTATTGTGAAACTAGTTAATCATCGTCCGATCTCTGATAGGTATACCGCAAAAGTGCGAATGGGAGCACAGAGGTAAACAATGATTAGTGGATGGACTGTGAAAAGTAAGTTTTCTTCTCGCAGGGAATCACAGGCTCCTCCTCTCGCTCATCCAAACTTTTGCTTCCCGGCTGTGGGAACTCCCTGCTGTAAGTTTGATTAGAGAAAGACAAGGAGGCGTGGGTCTTGGAGCGCAGTCGTGAAGAGGCGTGGGTCTGGATTGCGCACAAGAGCTGACGGTGCGTTCATGAGCGCACTCACCCTGTGGTTTGCTTGGATCCAAGTCAAGGGGATGCAATTGTAACTTCGCTTTTGTTTTTAGTTGACTCGAAAAGACATTTTCGAGAAGAGTGCAAGACGTGCACCAATTTTGCAAATCCCCCCCCTCCCACTTTCCGTCAAAATGTTCCCGGGGCGAGTACGCTCAAAGACGCCGGGGACGAGTGCTCTAGTGGCCCGCTCGCTGCCATGCCTCGCCGGGCTTCTGTTCGCTTTTCTTCTTGGATGTGGAGCCTTCAACCTGGACGTGGAAAATCCGTCTGTTTACAGTGGGGACAATGGAAGCTACTTTGGATACGCGGTCGACTTTTATTTGCCTGACTCCGCCAGGTGAGTTTAGAAAAGACCACCACACATCTATCAATGTATGATTATTATGACCCTAATTTGTATGCCCACCCCCCTTGAAAATCTCAAATAACTCAACAAAATGTAATCCACTTAGAAATCCTATTGTTCCCTCATACTGCCACTCATCCCCTTTTTAAGTGTGCATAGCGCTCCTGGATGTGATGTTCTCCAGCTCAGCTGATCCCTCTATTGGAATTCTTCCAGCTTGTGTACTGTAGTGGCGAGTAGACTTTACGCAGATTTGATCAGTTGGATCGAATCGGCATTTTTATGCATAATTGGTGATCAGTTTTAATCTTGACATGACTTTTCTTTTTAATAATTCCCCCAAATTATGGGTTTAATTGTTATTTTTCCCCATTGCATTTCAATGGGCCTTAATTATACATACAATTATATGTTTTGATTATATATACTATATGATATACCGACAGAGATTCTATGGTCTATTTTTTTTAGTAGGTGTTGGAAATGTTAAGTAGGAAGGAATGGCTCAGATATGCTGACTGGTGCTTTTTGTTGGGTGTGCTTCTCTGCTAGTAAAGTTAAATGAGCCTTGGATGAAAACTCCTGCAATTGTAATCATCATTAGCCACCAAAATGTTACACTCAGGATTCAAGAATAATCTGACTTCCTGCGTGAAAGTGTCTAACAGCTCATTTTCTCCTTCCTCAACCTCCCCATTCTACCCAGACATGAGTTCGACCCCCCCCCAGTCTTCCACCATCATCCCACCGCTCATCTCCTAGTCCTTACCGGCTCTTTACGGGAAGATTTGATGATTTAGGACGAAAAACTTGCCTCACTGCAGCGTTTCCCCTCTCCCTCCACCTTCGTACGACCTCATAAACTGATGTCATCCGGCAGGGCTTTTTAATTCACCCACCCCTCAGACCTCCCCCCCTTCCCCACACACTCTGTCTGGCCTCCCCATCATCTCTCTTCACCTCATTAAGGATGAGGAGACGTCATCTTATTGATGATTGAACTTTTAATGCGGCGCGACGCTGCGCCTGAGGGGAAAGATGAAACAAAGAGCCTTAGTAGAGAGCTTACTCCAAAGTGAGTGAGCAGATTAGGGTATGTTTGTATGACAAGAAACTAGTACAAAATTGTAGGTTTTTACTGTGGGTTGCTTCATTTTTGGATGACCATTGTCTCATACTGTCTGAATAGAGGATACAAAAAAAAACCCTAATATGCATGCTAGGCTAATAGTTGGCACGCTCATTCCAGATGTGGACAATAACTGCGTAGGTAAAACCAGCTTTGCAATACACCTTGTTGATATTCTGTACATATCGCTAGTGACCCTCTTAAGTCGACTCTGTCAATGTAAAATGAAAAAAAAAAAAATCACAGCTGAACTTTGTAAAGATAAAATTTGTATTTAAATGTGATTATGCTTATGAGTTTTCTCTGCAAAGTTGTGTTCTTTACAAGCACATTCTTCGTGAAAATATCAGTTTGGTTGGGCAATTGCAGAGGACTGACTGACTGGCTCGCTCACTCCCTCACTCGCTCACTCCCTCACTCGCTCACTCCCTCACTCGCTCACTCCCTCACTCGCTCACTCCCTCACTCGCTCACTCACTATGTTGTCAATATAATTTGTAATGTATTTAGAAAAAGCATATTCTTTATCTGTAGATATGGTATCTATTGACAGAAATTAGGCAAATTTATAAGATTGTGGACCCCCGGACCTTACTTTGTATACGTCTAATCTCTATAATATGATGGTTGCAAGAGCTGCAAAGAAAAGCTACACTTTGATGGCAGGAAGTAATAAGTATGTTGAGCAGCACAAACACCCTAAATGCATGCTCCACCAATGTGGTTGTGGTTGTGATGTATCCTTCCACACTGAACACCTGTTAGGTTGTTTTTAAAGACAACCGTCTTCATGATAACATTTCATGAACTTTATCGTTGACACCTGATTTCAAATGTTTGCGTTCTCAGGCTTCCAAATATTCTCACCGATGGTGCATTTGCTTGACATGACTGTCGGTAGCATGTATTGAGCTCAAGTGACAGGCTCAATGTGATCGGTCATCTCTCTTTCTACGTTCCCTGAGGTTGACCGGCGACCAAAATTCACACTTAAAAATCGGTATGTGTAGAACCTCGTGTGAAAGAAAAGAATTTTGCAACAATCAAGAAAAGCGCAGTTGCCTAACTTGCCGAATTGCGAAATCTTACCAGTGCAGTGGAGACAGCAAGTGGGGGAGTCGCAGGAATCCCTAGCCGGGGGTCATGCGAAGGTTACGTGCGGAGGAGTCGCTCCCTGTCGGGATGAGTTGAACGACTCTGGCTCCAACCTTGGCAATAAAAATATGTCTGTGTTTGACAAATTGCCAGATGTGTGTGTCCAAATGTGTGTGTTGTGGTTGGAGTCTCCGCCACATCCATAAATGGGACGCCAGGCTTGCAAACACAAAGGCGTACTTTCTCCCACTTTGAGCCTGACAAAAGGTTTATGTATGTAGTGCTTGTCATGCCCTCTGGCTTTACGTAATAAAATTAAACTGGGAGGCTGGCAGGCGGCCCACCAAAGAAGAAGGCCTCGGTATTAAGTCTGGAGGATGGGAAGCCGGAGTTGGCAAACGAGTCACCGACAAAAGTATTGGGACGCATTTCATCCTTATATGGTCCCCCGGCCTCACATCTTGTTTACTCGTCAATCCTTTGGAAGACTTCTTGCAAGATGTATAAGTGTATTGTTCAGAGTCTTGCTCTGTTTGTGAGGTCAAAAGCCACTGATGATGGAAAGTAAAGTGAGAAGCAAAAGTTTATAAACAAAGGACTATAGTGTAACCCAAACTACGTAGCAGTATGTAGTAGAACTACATTTGTGACTGACTCGGATTGTGACTGACATGGATTCGGGAGTGCATCTTACTGAGATGTTAGTCGCCGGGGTGCGGAGGTCAAGGGCTGTTATAATAAGAAATAACAGACTTGGCTGGGAGTGTATGAAAACTGATCCTGCGTTTACACAAGACTAGGGTTGTGCACAAATCTGTAGTGATTCAAATTGGGATTCGAGTGGGTGATCGGTGAATCTGAATTTCAGGACTTGAGTCAGAATGAATCTAAGCTAATGAGCATTAAATTAAGCAGTTAAGCACTACTGTCAATCAAGCCCATGTCAGCAGTGATTCAATACCTCTCATTACTTTGCTGCCGGCCTCTCACCAATGGAGGGAGTTTGCCAATTTGACCTGGAGAGACGGCTCCCCAGCTAGCAAGCTGAGCGATCACATGGTTACAACAAACAGTTTCTGAACAAGTTTTATTTATCAGGTGAATTAACCAAAAACCTGCCCGGCAAGCACATTACATGTTTATAGTCTTGTTTTGAGTGCTCTTTTAGATGTTTTAACAACCTTTTTAATGGTATTGGGTCATGTAAATAGTCTCACTTCCACGTCACCAATGTCTGACCAAAACATATCGAGGTCATCGCTTTCACCCGGTCCCCCTTTGCCAAATTTGACCTTTGCAGACAGATCTCGCTAAGCTAATATTGACGGAAGACCAAGGTCCATTTAGTTCACTAAAATGGCAATGTTGTCCTTTTCTACAAGGGTGAGCTTCCTCGCAAACCTGATTGCTATCATTGCCGTATTTTGTACGAGTGTGTTTCCAAACTATACCTGCTTACGCTTAATACGCACACACACACGTGTGCACACACACAATGGGTGCTTTGTCTTTACTGCCTTCAGTTGGAGGCAAATTTTCAGCGTGACTTTTTCTTCCTTAAGTCAATGCTGGAACTGTGCTTAAAATGTCAAGCTTTGCCACAACGCTGTTCGATACCGCCAAAGATGTGACTGCTGGCACACTGCAGAGTTTGTTCCAAACACAAAGCGCCTGTGTCATTTCGCATGGTATGAACTAGGGGAAAAGAAGTCTTGTCGATAGAGTGAGCCTGTGTTTGAGTACGGTGACGCTGTGCGATTACAAAAAAAAAAAACACCCAAAAAAATGTTTTAAAGGTCTGCCATCACATTTGAGTTTGGAAATGCCCCTGGGACGTCATGTCTGGGAGTTGCCTGCTCGTCAGGAGGGCCGACTCGACTCATACGGCACATTGCCAGCACCAAGAGCCTGACCCCCAGACACCCCCCCCCCCAATGAGTCACTCATCAGTGATGGTAATCTGATATGGGCTGTCCTATATTTAGCATTCAAATGGCACGGTCATAGTTTGGCCATATTTGACATGGAGATGAGCCACTGTGGCCATTACTGTGAATGTTTGTGTGTACTGGAGGGTGTTTCAACAGCTGCTTTCCCCCGCCCCCACCTTATTTAATACAACAGCCTCTCTATGCTTAGGTGAGACGACTCGGACCCCCTGACGTGGTCATTGTAGTGAGGTGTGAACTACCAGCACTGCAGGAGGACTTTAGGGGCCTGTGAAAGAATTGGTGCTAGGGGGGTATCTTATAGGGGTGGGGGCAGGCACTTTGCTGTACATTCACTGGCAACCTCACAAATCATTGCAATGTTTTTCCTCTCATTGCTTATTAACACAGTCGCCGGTTTTCCAAAAGCAGCTGCCAGGTTTAATGCACAACTACGGCAAGGTCACAGTTTTGTGTGTGTGTGTAATGGCTACAAAACGTCCGCGCAACTAATGGTACTAGCAACTTTGTCATATAAAACAAATAGCCCAAATGACATATTAGATGCTCTAGACCTGTAACGAAATATATAAGCAACGCTGGCGGATGACCTGCTCGCAGTCTTGCAGCCACATTTGGTATGACATGTATGGTATTTGTTTTGCTAAGTGGTGAGAGGTGAGAACAGATGTTCTACCAGCTTCTACTTTCCAGTCTAAACCTATTGTGAGAAAATTTGGCATGTGTTATTGGTACTGGTTCCATTAGCTGCAATGAATAGTTTGTTAACCACTGTGGTGTGTGTTAGCTCAACTATTAAGTATTTTATTTGGTATGATTTGCAGACGCACTGTTTATGTGTCCCAAAAGTGTAGTAAGGTGGAACCTTGCTATTCACGAGACATTGGGGGCCGAGCTCAAGAACAAATGTTCCCCTTAAGTAGATCACGTGACGTGGGTCAAATGAAAGAAATTGGGAGATATAAAAATACTTTAACAATTGTTTCCTATGGCGTGTATATTATGTAAATGCAATCAAAAATCGAATAAAGTAGTAAACTGTGCTACTTACAATGTGTAGCATTTAGCAGAAATAAATCAAATTCAAACCACTCTTTTCCTGAAACATGATCCCATCATTCCAAATGTTCATATGTAGTAATAGTACGTTGCTCAAAAATTACGGTTATGTTGCAATTCCTATGTTAGCCAATGATCAGATGACTGCAAACGGAGGAAGATAAGTTACAGACATTAATTTTGCTGACGCTGCTGTTCTGGTGGGAAACTCCGCTGATTCGTAGGCTGCTGGGGTGACATTACAGTTATTGCTAAAATAATTATCTAACACAGCCATTTTTAGATTTATATCATGCCCAGTGTAGCGTAGACAGTACCTTCCCATGAAAATAAAAATAATTCAGACTATTCTTTGCCGTGGATCCGCAAATGGGCACATTTATGGACGTCTAACAGGGAATATGTGGGTTCCACTGCAATGTTATGATGCTTTGACTCTTTCCAAACCACAGAATAGAGAGGAAATGATTTTGTGTGGATAGTAAGATCAGCTCTATCCGTGACGCACTGGGCTGTTTATCTAATCAAGATGTCAGGCGTGTGCCTCAGATCTGTCGTGATGTCCAAAATTGTAAAAGAAGATTTCCAACTTGTCGTTTATCGGCAATTCGCAAGTCAATCTGACAGAAGCGAAACGTGGTTTGTGCGAAGCACAGTGGACTCTCTGTAGTCTGTACACGCCATCCCGCCAGACACTGCTACTCTCATCAGCTGCAATGTGTGTGTGTGTGTGTGGGTGTGTGTGTCCGTGCGAGCCCATGTGTCTCCATATGGAAGCGTGAGGACTTGAGCAGCTTCCGTCTGGCCTCTACTCTGAGAGGACTCGAGACATTCGTCTGACTGCACAGGCTGAAGCTCGCGTATCTGCCACTTGGCTACAAAAAGAAAACGTGCATGTAGCGTACAAAGTTGAATCAATCCCATTTTGTTTTCAACTGCTTAGAAGTTACTTGCATGAAGTATGCTCATACTGTAATAGACTAAAATGCTCTCCGTTGGGTTGCATTGATGGCTCACTGAGAGCATTCTTAAGTCTACTTAACAAGTTTTGACTCCAAATGGCACAAATGTGTTTTCTTCTCTTACAGTGATGGTTAAGGCTGATGTCAGCATCCTAGCTGGGTGGGAGACAATTATATTTTTTGAGGGGAGTGAGGCAATGCTATGGACCACTTCAGTTCACCACAGTTTTTGCAAGGGCAACTGCTTGTGTGTGTGTGTCTGTGTGTGTGTGTGTGTTTGTGTGTGTGTTAAAGACAGTGTAAGTTACTAATTAATTTAAGAGAAGCTACGCAGTCAACAATGGAGGACATCTTTCTGTTTGACGTGTCTAAAACAAGAGGAACATTTCTTTTTCCAGGCTTTTAAAATATTTCTTACTCTTCCTTGATAGCAATGCTTTACTGTCCCAAAATTGTGACCCATCTATAACACTAACTACTGTCCTTGCACGCACACACCTTCGTCTGAATTTTTTTTTCTTCTCTCTAGCTAATGGCTGTCATAAAAACACACAGCCATAAAACAACGCTAAGATACTGAGACAAAAGCGCAATCCCGTCCGTCTCTCTCGGTCTAGACCTGCCACCTCCATCTATCCGTGGGTCAGGTCACTGGCCCCCAGCGGGTGCCGCATATTTGCATAGCTCGAGAACTGTGGCGACGCCCCTCACTTGCACCAAAGGAATTTGTCATGCAGACAGAGCTATATTAAATGCTAATCATACCAAAGCTCTACTTGTTGACAACAATAGATAATTGAAGGAATAGGAAAGGGGTGGGAACACCCTGTGAGCTCTACTGATCCCCCCAGAAGATATCAGGTCATTAAATGTTAAATCCGCATTCACTGTAAAGTACTTTTTGATGACTATCATGATGTACTAAATGGTTGCTTGTGTTAAATTCCTACTTAGTGTTGATTAAAGCTGCTTGCTTTTTCTTTTGGATGACTATCATGTTGTGCTAAATGAATGCTTGCGTCAAATTCCTTCTTAGTGCTGATTAAAGCTGCTCGCTTTTTCTGATATTCTTATTTCGAAAAGCTGCTCAGTCACGTTTTTTAGACGATAGATGATATCAATAAAAGTGGTTTAATTGAACTTACAGTATGCTGCCTTTTTACTCAAAACAGATGAGGACAAGGGGTTATGTGTGTGTTCGTTTTAGTTTACAATTTTGTTAGGTAGCTGGATTAGCAGGAAACCTACTTTACAGATTTCCATAAAACTTTTTATTGAGGAAAAAGTACTGCATACATTTTGAGTGCTCATATGAATCCAAGATTTTTTTTCATTTGTTCTCAAGGTGCTTAGGGAGGACCTCAGAGAAAATAAATCCATTTACTACTCCCTTTAGTTTTTGTTTTCACCACTTATATTGTGTCTCTAACATTTTGGATTTTATGGACCACCACAGTCTGGACTGGTAGAAGTCAGACACAGGGCACCTATAGAGAAGAAACACCATTGACACTCACATATATGTTGTTGCTTTAGATTGCGTTAAATGACGAGCTAAGGAACACAACATTTATTGTTTCTTTTCATGCATGCATTTTTAAGAAATATTAATTCTACAAGAATAAGGGAGGTGGGTATCTCTGAAGCCTTGGAGGTGAGCCTCTTCTGCAAAGTAGTCTCCAGCAAACCTTGAACAGATGTGTGTGATTTGAATTTATACCCCATATTGGTGTGTGAGTTCGGATGACAACAAAGTCGCTCTCCAGGAAGTGCCTGTGAAGTAGATTATTTCACAGGTGCTGAGGTCATCATAAATAATACAATTTTGACTGATGGGTTTCCTTGTATCCTTTTTTTTTTTGTCAAGTGTGACTTTAAACTCCATGATATGAGACACACAGAGGTTCCCCATTGGGACTGATCTGTCAAGATTACGAGGTCACTCTTGCATGAGGAGGAAGCCTCCAGGGCGGCCAGAATGCCACGATTGGTCAAAAAAACGTAAATGCTGCTGGTGCACATGTGGAAGATCGGAGGCAGGAAAGGGTGCACTTTTTTTTTTCTCCTGAAATTGTTTGCCCTCAGCATTCCCATGCCTGCCACTTCAATGTTGGTGATGCTTGTCAGGTCAAGTGATCCACATTGAGCTAATGGCTGTGGCAAGTGGACATTATCATATGTTAACGTGCTAATTCTAAAACAAAAGACTTTCTTCTTGTGACCTGTTGACATTTATTGCATAAAGTGTGAGCGATATTGTTTTTGTTCTTTCTTTGTTGATGCAAAAACGACTCAACCGATTTTTCAGAAAACTGATCTCTATCAATATTTTCTTCCTAATTGATCAAATGCCTATCCGAAATGTTGCGGTTCAATCGTCCCATGCGTAGCATACTAATAATTAGATTGCAGAAGACCCAGAAAAGTATTTGCTGGTCTTTTAGCCCTTCATTCATGTCAGTATGTTACAGCTGGGGAAACAAGAGCATGACTCCACTTAGCCTGTCTGTCCTTTTTTTTTTTTTTCTGTCCACAATTCCCCACTGGGCGCAATGTTTTCTCCTTGTGAGTCTGATTTCACACCAACCAGTATGAGTCAGGGAGAGTCGCATTTGAGAGCCACAGGGAGTGATGAAATAAGTCTGCTTAGTTTACAAAATAGTAAACTCCGGTTTTTATACTCCATCGGTTGTCGAAAATGGATTTTGAAAACCACAGCAACCATATTGTCCTTAAACTCAACCACATCCTCCCTTGTGGTCTCCCAAGCCATGACCGCTAACATTCTACAACTTGCTGTGTATACAGTAAGTTTTGTTGTTTCACTGCGATAAAATGACATAGCAGTTAAACTGCACGCTGCAACTCTTTGACAACAATGACAAAGTTCATTTTCATTCTCGTAGCTGAGGAAACACGTTTGGTAAGTAACTGTATGACGTCCATTTCTGATTACTACTAATTACCTAAGAAAAGCAGTGATTAAGGGTTCTAAAAATCTACGAAGCATAGGACTTCGAAGTCAAGATTATAAAGATGCTGTGCAGTCTTGACAAACATTTTGATGAATGTCCTTCCACTGTGTGCCGTATAGTGCCAGCGTGGTGGTGGGCGCTCCCAAAGCTCACACCGAGCAAATCGACATTGTTGAGGGAGGCTCCGTCTCCTACTGTCCCTGGAGCCTTGGCCAAACCAATTGCCACACTATCGAGTTTGACACAGAAGGTAAGTGTCGTGACTGACGTGCAATTGAGATTAGATCGAGTAGAATAAAACGAAATAGTTCGAATTTGCATTTTATTTTGTACCACGCTCAAAGGGAATAAACACTCATTATGCTTACATGACAAATCAGATTATTGGGTTAGTCTAACCAAAAGTGGAATTGTGAACCATCTAATTACTGTAGTTAAAGTTAAATCCAGACACATTGTATTACTCATACTCTGCTAAGTGGATAGTATGGTAGTGATTTGCACATCTGCTTCATAGTCAAATGTTCTGGGTTCAAATCTTTTTTTTTCCTATGTGGAGTTTGTTTGAGCTGACAGCACTGAGCACCAACATCTTGACCTGCCTTTGTGTAGACTTGAGCTTTGTTGAAGGGAAAGACTCCTCCTTCAGCACCAGGTTGTGGTCGGCCTCATTTTTTTCCGCGCCGCTCGATTCTTATCGGTTATGTCAGTTCCTGACAAGTAATTTTTATCCTGTTTATGTCTGGGAAAAGCTAATTGGCTGTAGAGGAACAGCTTTTGAAGGATGCTCTTTGCTTCCTTCCCCCAAGTCATGTTTAGGAAGGTTTAGAGAGATAAGAAACGAATCAACAAATAAGACAAAACCGTGTTTGCGGGGCCTGTGAACATGATACGGGGAATCTTGACAAAAGGCCTGCAGGTGAGCTGAAGGGATGACATAAGGTGATCGAATGAATGGACTTCTCCTTTGGGCAGCTGATAGAAGACCCGGAAGGCTTTTTTTGCTCAAAGACAACACAGTAGACTGACGACAGGAAGAATCAGAAGAAACACAAACTCCTTAGCAGTTATTTTCCAAGTCTGAGACCGCCGTTCAAATAGACTTTATAGTCTGTCGTGAACAATCGGCGTAATATTCCAGTAAGTGTTTCACAAGATCATTTGACGACACTTGGCTCTTGAGACTTTTTGCACTATTTTTTTCCTCCTGTGTTAAATGTTGGACAGCCATGGTGTTATATGGCCGCAGGCCATCCTGAGCGATGTCATCGCAAGGTCTAATGGCGAATGCGAGTCGACCCTCTCGTCAGGGGTAATCTGGGGGCGAACGCGCTCGTTACCGTGACCTGAGCCCGTTCCGACATGCAGAGCTGCGCTCCAGTGGCGGAATTCTGAAAACATCTGCACGCAACTCTGCGCCAAGCAGCTGTTGCATGGATGACATTTAGTGTTGCAATTCTTTTACTGTCGCTGTGACCGAGCATTGTATGCCAGCTTCAACAATCCAAGAGGTGATCCACAAGTCTGACAGCGGGTGCTCCTAGTCATTATTTGCATGAGTTTTTTGAAAGGATGGTTAAATATGATGTGGTTTTGGCAGGTGCACAACTTGTAGTCTTAGTTTAAGGGTCACTGATTTCACTGGTCAATTAATTTCTATTATTTATTTTTTTTCAATCAGAGATACAGGTAGACTTTTCTGGATTTTTTTTGTTTGCACTGATTCCAAATTTGCCCTAGTTATTTTTTCTCTAACACATCAGGTTTTCATGAAAATGATAACATAACACCGTATATGTTATATATTAATATTTAGTAAGAGTAGCTTCAGCAACTGGTGGAATTTTTTTCGGGAAATGTTGAAGCTATAAATTTCAATGCTTGGTAAAATCCATATTGCGTGAGCTTTCATAGGTCAAAGTTAAAACACGAAATGAAAATATCCACAAAACGTGTCACATAAAGCAAACTAGTTAAAAGGAACTCAACAGCATCCCCGCTGGTCACAGCAGAGTACTGCATGCCGTTTTACCTCAAACGCTTTGATACAATCAGGTATCAGTTGAACAGAACTAGTCTATTAATTGAGTCTTATGTCCAATGTAAAAAAAAACCAAAAAGTGCTCTGACATTTTTGTGTGTCAGTGATGGTATCTAAACGCTTGGTGAGTTTGAGCTCTAACCCACAGGCCATCGACCGACTTAATTAGCCCAACTAATTGGGTCAAAGTGTCCCCCTCCCATCCACTTCCTCTCCCTTTGAGATAAGAGCCTGACTATGGTTGGGAGAGGAGGTGTGGAGGGCCAGGGCACCAAGGAGCCTGCGAGAGGATCCCATTCAGGATGGGAGGGAAGGAAGAGGACTAGGGGGAGCAGCCCCGCCAAACACAGGGCATGTGATGAGTGAATTTGACCATTAGTCTTCTAACCCACTCACACACACAAACACACTCACACAGTCAAAGGCAGCACATCCGTCTAATGGTGTGTGCATTTACTGGCGCACCCCCACACAGCAGGTCCTGTCCCGGGAGAAGCCCGGTCGGGCACAAAGCAGCCCCCCAGAAGTCACATGTCATGTTTTGAATGGCCTGTTTCCACGCTATCGCCCTTTGGAATGTCTATTCCACGTGACTCCATTTTACCGCCCGCCTCAAGACAAACATAACCTTTCATTGCTGGTTACAGTGACACTAGTTCCTGCTCAAATTAGCCTGATGAAATGGAAGGCTTCTATAAAAGTCATTTAGCCCCACAATTCAAAACACGCATCTCTCACCTCCCCCTTCCTTCATGTTCGGTAATGGTGATGTATTAATGTGTCCCCTCTGTGAGTAATGACAGTAATGAGCTCAAATCCATTAGGCAAGCCCGAGCATTTACATCTTTGGCTATTAGGTCCATTCTAAGTAGAAAATCAATCATGTGTTGTTCTCATCTCAATGATGATTTATCACAAGTTATGAATTATCAGAAGTATCTCAATATCTTTATTTTCCCATGGATGCAATCTCATGGATTACATCGACATTAGATAATGCACATTTTCCTCACAATTATTATCATTGGCAAACAAACAAACATTGAATGGATTGTCATCGGAGAAAACAAAATTATGCTGATGCTTCTTTCTTTGTGTCAACAAATAATTATGGTACGCAATACTGTCCCCAAGTGGACTGGAGGTACAACAGCATGTGCTAGATGTTGCCTAGCGTACATTTTAGGGATGGGTGGCCAAACTGGACTTGGAAATCTCTTTGTGTTCATGTCAGGAAAAAAAAGGAGAACTAATATGCAACACTTTGTTGTGTTGGTTGTCTTGGTAACAGGAACTAAAGATACACAGCCTCTTACGCTCCATGTTTTCTTTGAGTTATCCATGCTGATACCTGTGAGTTATGAAAATACGGTGGTGTGTTCTTAATGACTCCAACAAATAGATATTACCTGAAGTAACATACTTGCAAAGAGCCCTTTGAAGACTTGCTCTTGTTCCTCAATTGCTTACTTCAAACTGATTCACCTCGGGAAACCTAAACAGTCATGAGAAAAAGCTGCAGAGGGTGTATTAAATGAATATTGGATTAAATGAATATTGTTTTGCTCAAGATTATGATGGGGATCCTCTAGGGAAAGTCAGTGTAGGAAACGGAATTGTGCATTTATTTGGAACGGACATGGAACTGAAGTGGACGTGGAAACGGAGAGCTTGAGGCAAAAGTGTGTTGAAACAAAGAATGATGACCACGTTGCTATGAGGGCTTTGGTCCAAAGAGTGATTATTTTGCTTGGACCAAAATCTTTGTGCTGTTCCACATGGAGGATGGAACAGAACTCCACTTTTGGATTGCTAAGTGGGCTGACAACATGCTTTGCTCACATCCGTTCACGTCATGACCATCATCTTCCTTCTCAGAACTGGCAACACCCTTGTGAGAGTCGGTTCTTCCCTCTGTAATCGATTTTGTTTGCATTGCTTTGTTGCTTCGGCACAGATGAAGCATCTGTCTGCCAATGAATTTGCAAAGTTTAAACCTGACCCCAGCGGCCATCTGTCATCTCTCGCTTGCTTGCTGGTAGAGTGTCGAAGTGGCGGATCAGCGGCCAGGTGGTCAAACGTGGCCAAGGGTCAATGAGGTTAAGCTCAGACAGACCGGTTTGAATTTGGTCAGACACTCTGGATGCCGCACATTAGCCTTAAGGAATTTGTCACCCTCGTCATAATTGTTTATTTTCGCCCAAAGGCTGTTTGAAAATATTTATTTATTTTATATTATTGTCATCTGTGTCACTTTGTGTGAAGACCAAATTTTTTGAAGCAAGGTCAGCTTTTAGGTATGTGCTAATTGGGCTAACTAACAGAGTCTCTGAGAAAACAAAAATCTTAGGAGTGTTGGATTATTATTTTTTTCTTTTTCATATTTTACATTTACAACTTGTGGTCTTGGTGTCAATAAAATCTCGTGTGTCTGTCACAGGTGCTCGTGTCGTCCTTATCAACAACACGGAACATCAGATCGAGTTCAAGTCGCACCAATGGTTCGGCGCCACGGTGCGTTCCCACGGTGACACGATTCTGGTAAGTCGATCCTGGCAAAATATTGCTGCATAAATGAGCCCACCATAAAGCTAGAGCACATGCAGTGAAGTTCCCCTAACTGCATTCCCAAACTTGCTTCCCAATCAAACATGAGTGGAACATTCAATGAACCCAACCCCCCAACGCCCAACCAATGATGTCAGAGTATGGCCGCCAGTCATCTGGTCCAGCAAGGGTCATGACCTGGGTTGGCTTTTGTGGTTACCCTGCTCCAGATGCACTGACATCCTCAACAGGCGTCCCCCTCTTAGATCACTGTTGTAGCAACTGGAAAAACATTACCCACCTAAAAAATCTTCTCCAGTCCACCACCCCATCTCTTCCATACTGACCCCATTTTTTCTTTCTTACAGGCCTGCGCACCTCTCTACTCGTGGCGGACAGAAAAGGACATACCTCGCTCAGACGCCACTGGGACCTGCTACCTCTCCGTTCAGAATTTTACCAAATTTGTGGAGTATGCACCTTGTCGAACAGGTGACTGTCACCATTGTCTTAGCTTGACAAAAGTTTTAGCAAACACAAGTGTTTGCAAAGTGTGTAGCAAACAGAGTGACCCAAACCCAATATCATTTTATTATTGATGCATCATCTCGATTCCTCATATTGTGATGGATCTGTCATGTCTGTAGAAATCAGCGATGAGGGAGGACAAGGCTACTGCCAAGGAGGATTCAGTGCTGACTTCACCACGGTAACCACCTCGTTTAGGACCAAGATTTTTCCATTTCATTTGTCAGTGGAGTAACGCCTAATGTATTTTTTTTATCTTTCAGGACGGTCGAGTGGTGTTGGGTGGGCCAGGCAGCTACTTCTGGCAAGGTAGGCTTTGAATGCAATTCTGCTTTTTTTGTTTAAAAATAAATAAATAGAAAAAAGATATACCGTATTTCCCGGACTATAAGGCGCACCTTCAATGAATGGCCCATTTTAAAACTTTGTCCTTATATAAGGTGCACCGGACTATAAGGCGCACCATAAATGCATCATGTCAGATTTTTAATCCAAATCAAATCATTCTCCATTTTATCTTTTTTTATTTCAACTTCAGACGCAACAAATTACTTTATAATCACAAAATAATGATCCATGATTCATAGTCTTCAGCGGGCCACTTATGATTGATTTCATGACACAATGCTTCGGGCCAGTTTAGATTTAGGAATTTGGTCCATATATAAGGCGCACCGGACTATAAGGCGCACTGTCGGCTTTTGAGAAAATTTTAGGTTTTTAGGTGCACCTTATAGTCTGGAAAATACGGTATATGTTCATAGCCAACTGGTTTTCACGTTTTGTCATACCTCAGGTCAGGTGATCTCGGCAGATAAAGAGGACATTATCAAGGCCTACTACCCGGGCTACTTTATGCAATCTGTGGGCAGTCAAATCCAGACAAAACAGGTCCAGGCTAAACATGATGACAGCTACCAAGGTAACACCATTTTTCTTCCTCCTCACCCTTGTTTATTAATACTCCAAGAAATTTCACTTTCATTTTTATGCCCTATAAGGTTATTCGGTGGCTGTGGGGGAGTTCAGTGGAGATCAAGTTGAAGGTAAAGTCAATTAAATGTTTACAACCAGGCCAGTAGTTGCGACGAATACAATTGCAGTAGACGAGAGAGAACATGAAACTAAGCCACCCCGAATATGTTTTTGGCCCGAGTTGCGTTCTGCTAGATTTCTTCCTTCTGTAAATCTCGGCTTTATTTCCCTCAGATTTTGTGGCTGGCGTTCCAAAAGGAGTCATGCTTTATGGTTTGGTAAGAACGTGCTCTATTTTGACTCTCTTTTTTGGTGCTCGGAGCCTGTGTGGATTTTAAGACTAATGGTGTAAAATATAAAGGGGGGTGGGGGGAGAAAATGCTTTTGTAAAAGTCAATTTAAAAGGGGCATGTTTGACTGCTGTGTTGCAGGTCTCCATTCTCAATGGAACAGACTTGAAGATGATGATTAACTACACAGGCGAGCAGGTGAATCCAAATTTTCAGTGAAGCTCATTTGTTGATTGAAGTGGCAAATCGGAAAAATAAATAAACTAATAGCAAAATCTTCTTAATGTTCAGTCTGAATTTTATGACATTGAGACAAACCAATTGCTGTCTGTGTTCCCAGATGGGATCGTATTTTGGCTATGCAGTGGCCACCACTGACATCAACAGTGATGGGTGAGTTTTCTCTCACCCAAAAATAACCATCGGCACCTAATTGGAGGCCAACACCTCTGACGTCAAAGTGTCTCAACCTGAGTGAGTCCCTTTTTTTGTCTGCAGGATGGTCGACCTGCTGGTGGGCGCCCCCATGTTCATGACGCGAGGCTCTGACAGCCGTCTGGAAGAAATGGGCCGAGTCTACGTATACCTGCAGCGGGCTCCCTTGAACCTGGAACTCGGGCCGCTTCATCTGACAGGCACTCAGGTGTTTGGCAGATTCGGCAGCACCATTGCAGCCTTGGGTGATTTGAACCAGGATGGATTCAATGGTGGGAGCAGGCAACCAATCGTGTTGCGGAACGGTACGATCTGCTACCATTCAAAACACAAATGGCATCCTTGGCAGATGTGGCTGTGAGCAGTCCATTTGGTGGAGAGGAGCAGCAGGGCTTGGTCTACATCTTCAACGGCTTCCCCCAAGGTCTCAGAGAGAAGCCATCCCAGGTGATTGCGGGCCAGTGGGCAGCAGGTTCCATTCCCGCCAGTTTTGGCTTCGCTCTCAGAGGAGCCAAGGATCTGGATAGGAATGGTTACCCAGGTCAGTGATGTTAAAAAAAAAACTGTGTGCATATCATGCCTTTACATGCTTTCTCATCATTTTCTCCTCATCTTCTCAGATCTTATTGTTGGTGCCTTTGGAGTTGATAAGGCCGTTCTCTACAGGTTTGTTCTTTAAAATGATTGAAATGATTCATAATGATTGAGTTTTCCTGTTGTCAAATTCAAGCAGAAAAGTCTATGCATTTTTTTATGCTGTAATGTTTTTTAACATATGCGTGGTGGTCTCTCACAGATCCCGGCCCATCGTCAACACCAGCGCTTCGCTGACGGTGTACCCAACCATGATCAACCCTGAAGAGAAGAACTGCGTGATCACGAACGGGAACACAAGTATTTCCGTTTCTTGGTTAGTAACCAGAACTCGACTTCTGTAAACACTTGTTTCCTGCCTGATAAGGCATATGCACGCCGTCAGTGTTGCCCGAGCGCTGCTCTCATGTGACGCGTGTTTTTTTGTGTTGTGCATTTTTAAGCGACGTGATCAATAGCAGCATTGTTGGCCATTGTGGCTTCCTATAAATGTGCGCACTATTCCCTCTCCAGAAGAGAGGAAGCAGACGGCGGTGGCTGGATTTTTAACGCGCTTAAGACTCTGCTCATGTGTGTGCACCCCCTCGACCCCCACTTTATGAAGGAAACGTTTGTATACTCGTGTGTCTTGATTACACCGCCGCGTTGCTGTGGTGATGAAGAGTTTGCAGAGGGGATAATGGCAAGGAGAGTGAAAGAGGGGAGGGGCCTTTTCCTTGCAGTTGCTTTGAATGCGATATTGTTGGGTAGTGGAACACAGCTGGGAAACATCAGGACACGTAGACTCACAGTTGGGCTGGAGCATTCACACACAGGAGCTTGGATAAAGATATTAGTGCTCCTCAATAGAGGTCCTTGTACTTTGTCTCTTTCTGTTAGTTTTGGATAGGGCAAAGAAATAAAGGGGAGATTTAGAAGCAAGTCATTCATATATTAGATTTGAATACTTTGCAAATGGTGCAGATGATTGCGTGATAATATCAGGAATGAAGGATGCCATGATGTTTATCTAACTGAACAAAAAAAAAAACACAGAAAGGTTCTTAATGAAAAAAAATCAATTGATTCAATAGAGTCAGCAACACTATGATGGTTTTCTGCACTTTAAATGACTAAATTCGAGAAGACATGGCTCTTTAAGGACACTTGTTAAAAAATATGATTACTAGAAATACAAGACTGGGAAAATGACTCCAATTACACCACTTTGTCGATTTTATTGAATGAGACTTCTTTGCTATGAATTTAATCTTGTGGTTCTTTTGTCTCAAATGTAATTGACCAAACACTGCAATACAAGTTAAGAATATGAGCATCGGTTTGCTTATCAAATCATATTACGTACCTGGAAATGTCATTTACTCTAAGTAAACAGCAGGGGTTGCAAAACAGAGCCAGTTATCGCATACATCACCGTATCCTGTCCTGGTTTTTGCGGGTTTTAAAATGATTTGGTGGGGGTGGGCTGTCAAGACATCGGCAGCGTGTTTTGCGGTTGATGTCATGGGAGACGACTTCCATGGGTAACCTTTGGCCAGTCACTGCTGAAACTCGAGCGCTTGCCCAATTTCACCCTTCTTAATTTTGCTACTCGTTTTTACATGCATCAATTTATCAGCCCGGCCTGGTGAAAGCTGGCTTCCCAACATTCCCAGTCATCTTAGTCATTGCATTTGTTACATTACACTGAAATGGGAAACATGTAAGGAATGGACTGTGTGCTTTTTATTTACAATCAAACTTCTGTCCAACACAGCGTCAACTTGAGTTTCTGCATATCGGCTGATGGCAAGCACCTACCCGACGTTCTCGGTGAGACAACATTCCACATCTACTTTGTCGAAAAGTTGTTGTGATTTTTCACATCTGACAGTGAAAGTTTTGGCACATGATTTCTGGATTTCATTCCGTCAACTATTGTGATTTATACTGTAGGGCTTGAAGCCTGGGTCCAGATGTAGTGTTTTTTTTCTACAGAAATGGAGATCACCATTTATAAATAGATCAAATCATTTGAAATTTAAAATCATTATTTTCATGCATGGCAGATTTCGAAGTGGAGTTGCAGCTTGACAGTCAGAAGTTGAAGCAGAAAGGAGCGGTGAGACGAGCTCTTTTCCTGGATTCCCAGCAGCCTTTGCTGCAGAGGAACATACGTGTGCGCCACGGCGAGCGTGTGTGCAACAACACCAAGATCTACCTTAGGGTAGGTCCTCTTCCATAGCTATGTACTGTATAATAGTACCATTCCTTGCTCTATCCAGTCTGTTTTATTCAACCGCATATTCTTAAAAAATATTTGTGACTGCAGGATGAGAAGGAATTCAGGGATAAACTCTCCTCAATCTTGGTGGCGTTGAACTTCAGCCTGGATTCCAAAGCTGCTGCGGATCAGCACGGCCTGCGACCCATTCTCAACTATCAATCCCCCAACATGATTGTGCAAAAGGTACTTCAGACTACATAAAGTCTCATCTAACCACAAGTTCATGAATGAAATGAAGTAGCATATATGTACTGTACAGCATGCTGACATTTGAAGGCGCACTGGATTATAAGGCGCAGTCTCAATGAACCGCTCTCTTTTAACTAAGTCAAACTTTATTGTACAGCAATACAAAAAGACCACCTGATTATAAATCTCACAAAATTAAAGGGTTTTAATTGTGCCTCCAAATTCCAGCGCAAGGCATGTGATAACATGGGAACTACAGCCTCAACAATTATTTAATGACTATCATGAGGGAACGCCACTGCCAGAAAAAGATTCAAGTGATTTAAAAAGGGGATTTTAGTATGAAAATATGAAGAGATTACAACTTTCCGGTCTCGGGCTGTTAGATGCAAGATTTCCATCTACAGGAATGGATGAAACATGGATGAAATGTTTGACCTCTGGGAAGATTTTCTATGAGATGTGTGGAATGTGTCTGTGGGTATTGTTTTCCATTGGTGAGTTGCCTGATGTTGGACCCAAGAGACGGCCTGCTGGCCATTCGAGTTCTTCCTTAAGGTGTTTGATGGGCTGGTCCCACACCAAACTCATTGACGCATGCCTAGATGGACCCTGCTTTGTAGCTTTTGAGCACAATATTCCAGTTTGATTCACGTGTCTCTCGCTGTCATGTAGCTTCTCCTTGGCTGCTGCCTTCAACATATCAAAGCTTGTGGGCCTCTCACAGATGTGGGACGCTGCCAAGAGCCAAGACCTTGAGCTAAAGTATCAAACTTAAATCTGGCAGAGCTCCCTTTTAGGATAATCCTGAAATTCAACATACTCGTGTGTCAATTGGGGAGTAATGTTGAGGATATTTAATTTCATCCGCTGAATTGCAGCTTATTGTGATAACGCAGCTCTGACCTTCATTAAACTGTGAGACTGTGTGGCAGCAACTTTTCATCAAGTCTGGATGTGTCTCAAAACGTACTCACGCTCTCATCCTTAACCTATTCCGTATGTTACTAGCGGGATTTATCGTCTCATGCTGCATCAATCCATGGGCGTCATTCTGGCATCATTTACATGAATCTCAGCTGTTGTTCTTCTTGGGAGTTTGAAAGTATGCAACAAGGCCCTCATTGTCCTTTGTTACTTTCTTTGTTACTTTGATGAATGAAGTACTCTCGCTTGATTGCACCATGCAGAGGACACTCGTTTTTAAAAACGATTTTACACAATCGGTTGAGCCACGCTGGACGACTTCATTCGCTCAGATTAAGACACGAGTTAGTAACATATCATGATTGAAATATGGATCATCTGTGACAGAAGACAATTTGGTCAAATTTGATTTGTAAATCACACATGGATCCGCTCAAGTTTGACTTTTAACATGCCTACGCCAGATGAATACAACAATCCCAGGTTCTAAATTTCAATTGGCTTTCAAAACATATTTTCTTAAAATTTCCCACTGTATTTTTTTCTAATGGGGCTGGGAGAAGTCATGTGGTTTGATAGCCTTAAAAAAGACTTGTATTACTGTCATCATTATACTGCAAATGTTTGTCAGAGTTGTTGTGAAGCTCCTAGCATCACATGTGTTATCCACACAGGTCCAAAGAACCATGTGCGTAGTTAACATGGCGGCTTCCCTCGGTGTCCATAATTAGAGCCTGGTGTTGGTGTAATAACAGATGGGGTGGAGGCAGGCACATTGCTCTCTCTAATCTCTTCCTTCTATTTATTATCCTCGTCATCACCGACATCGTGACACTGACAGTCGCAGCCTGATGCAATTTAGCTTGCCGCAGGTACAATGTTAATTTACCAACAGTGCTTTTAGTTCCTTTCTTGCCTTGGAAGTGCCATTCTTTTCAGTTTTGGGGGTTTCGATGTCTGTATGTTTTATTCCAGAAAATTATGAAAGGGGAAATTTCTCACCTATAGCATTGGGAAATTGCATTGGAATGTTGAAGTTGATGTTGAAGTTGCAGAAGACTGGTATTGGTTGGTATTAGAACATTTCAAACTGTTTAGAAAAGATAGGACAGTTTTGGGGTCTCTATCTTCTGGGCTTAGTCACGTGATATTCTGCATATTATAGCAGATTCCAACTGGTTGTGTTACCAACTCATCCTAGTCATTTATTTTAGGACACATTCTAACTCGAGTCAGGTGAAGCTTGTTTGGCTGTTATCTGTGTTGACAACATTTTGACTTAACATATCTGATCTGATATTCAGGCAACAGTTTGAAACATTTATTACCACCACCCACAGACCTCCAGTGGAATCGTACCATTTACAACACAAGCGATTTACACGCCTAGTGGGAGTCAGCATTTTAAAGACAGTGCTAGAATAATGAGGCGTATGCATGGCTTAAGTTTTTCTACAGCCTAACGACGTTGCCTCTCTGGTTTCACTGGGGTGGCGTAGCGTGTGTGGAAAGTGTGGGCCGCCACAGAGCGCTGTGATGTGGGACGGTGGCGAGATCGGTGAACTTGGAGCCGCAAGAGTGTATGCTTCCCTACGGTCAGACTCATCATTTCCTCGTGTGACGTCGCAAACACAAAACATGTGCGTGCCGGCACAGCTGGCCGAGGAGAGTGTGTGTGAGCGTCTGCTCCTATCATTAGCTCACCGGGTCGTCCCATTGAGCCGCTACAGTGTTTGTAATCCTATAAATAAGAAGGGGGGGGCTGTGATCCAGGTGTGTGTCGGGATGTCATCAGTCATTGTACATGTTGCATCATGCTACACTCATCCTCATGTCTCCCTTCAACACATGTGATTTATTATCTGAATTCAAAAGAAGAAGTGTGGCTTCTTTATGTCACATTTTTTTGTGTTTAAATAAATGTGTGTTCAGGCTCAGATTCTGCTGGATTGCGGAGAAGACAACATCTGCGTCCCTGATTTGAAGCTGGCAGTCCACGGGTGAGTCTTTCATTTCCTCTCACATTTCTTGGAATCCATTTATGATTGATGGGGAAATACAGTAGATTCCGCAAATATACAAAGTTAGAGTGAATGCTGTTTGAAATCTCAATTAAGGACCAATTGGAATTGATATCAGTCAAGCCCCTGCACTCAAACCTGACTGCTCCTGTTTTTGTTGCACGGCTGCTGGCATAAACACACCAAAGGAAGGTCAAGCAACCACCGACCTTTCAAAACAGGAAAGTGTGCTCGACAGGTGCTACGACAAGCAGGAGACAGGCAAATTGTCAGGAAACGCGAGCGCCGCGTGCCAAAAGTCCAAAGGTCCCGCCTGATGCAGAGGTTGCCACACGCTGTGTCAAGAAATCTGTTAGCATTTTCCTCCTCCCTGATACTCCCTTCTCCTCTCTGTCATTTCGATTTCACATTCCTATATTTATCTGCCATCTGCATGTATGGGCGACCCCTTGCATATGGAACAACCTGCTGTGGGTGCATTGAAAGTACAACTCCAGAAAAGTGCGATTAGCGCAATCAGAACCATGTCCGAATTTTTGGGCCTGCTGTGTTGGGGCCAAGGGCTAATGTGATGGCCATGAGTTTTGTGGAATTTCATCCAAATACAAAAAAAAAAAAAAAAAAGAGGCCATCATTCCTGCAGTGTTGTTTCTTGCACTGGGCTGCCAAAGCACACAACCTGTTGGAGGGAGGAGTCCCTCAGGGAGGCTTCACGGTGTTGTGGCCTTTCACTAATTTGGATCTGTTGTTTGGTTTTGAAAAAAAAAAGCAGCCAGTTCGAAGACGACTACAGCTGACTTACAGGAGAACTGCTCGCCAGCTTTCCCTTTATGAGAGCAGACGCTAATTAGAAGCATATGCGTGACCCTCGCTATGGAATTCTTCATTGTTCCAGGGAATGGGAGGAAGCAGAATGGGAGCGCCGTTGTTCTATGCTTCCAGTGTTGTGTAGGCTTATACAACCGGGATTTTTGAGCCCAGCACCGACCGTCAAGTCAAATAAAAAAGCTATCGCCAATCCGATCAGAATATGGACCTATCCATCCAATCTATTTAAACAACGACGGCAGCTCAGAATGTCTCTGGAGTACATGAGATTTTGTTTGCTGAAATGTCTTCCTTGGCGGATCCGAGCAATGGCGTCAATGATCGATTGGCAAATGATGACATTATAACCGATGAGAAGTTTTGCATGAATGCTGATCAGATTGGTGTAAATTTTGGAGCAAGGTATTTAGTACACAGCCTTGTGGTACTCCACTTTTTTTTTTTATTTATCTGCTTTACTTTTCATGTTTTTACTCTCTTGGTCTCACCAAAAACAGACCTTTGTGTTTATGACAACCTGACAGCTGTTCCACACACATATTGGCTTGATGTCTTGCCATTTGACCCCAATTAGTAATCATTTCTTCCTTCTTCTGGCTCCTCAGGGACAGAAAGGAAGTGTACCTGGGCGATGACAACGCCCTGACCTTGACTTTCAACGCCAGGAATGAGGGCGAGGGCGGCGCCTACGAGGCAGAGCTCTACGTGGTGCTCCCACCCGAGGCCGACTACAGCGGCATCGCTCGTAGTAACGAGGTGAGCACAGCTGCGTCCCCCACTAAAAATAAAAAGCACATTCTTTGGACATGCTCACACTTTTTCCTCCACGTTTGTCCCGCAGAGCTTGACCCAGCTGACCTGCAGCTACGACACCGAGAACCAGACCCGATACCTCAGTTGTGATCTGGGGAACCCCATGAAGTCTGGCACCAATGTAAGGGCGCCGTCGTTAGGCACTCCTCGAACAATCATGTTTTATGGCGATCAAAAAAATTGCGTGACGTCGTGGATTTTCGCTCTGCTGTGGAAAGAGTCAAAATGTCAAGCTGCACAGAGTCAGCAGGATTTAGGAAATGTTTTGCCAGAAATCCTTTTTTCATTTTAACAGTTATAGTGGAACTTTTGTTTGGCTTCAAATTTATGTTCCATTTTAGTTTTGGGAAGCAATAATATATTACATTTAGTTACAAAGTAACATAAGTTACATTTTTTGTAATGGTCTTAGTTACTGAGTCTCATAATGCGTTAGCAGGAATGCAGTCCGATCCGTTTAATAAGGTAATTAATTAAATTGTCATGGTTAATAGTTATTTCCTTATTTCTAAAAAAAACAAAGGCAGTGAATGGATTGTGATGAATGAAATGGTTAGTAAAAATTAACATTAGCTAACACACTTTTACGCATTTACACAAACGCCCTGAAAAACATGTCAGAATAAACTTTCTTCTACTCTTCGACTACTTTTTTTTCTTTAAAGTGTGTTTGTAAGGCGCTTATGATGAATGTTCTCTTCAGCTTTGGGCAGGTCTTCGTTTCACGGTGCCTCGACTTAAAGACACGCACAAGACGGTCCAGTTTGATCTGCAGATTCGCAGGTACTTTGCCAACAGTTTAAAAAGTCCCAAATCTCTTCTTCTGGTTTTGAGGTCACCTTACCACACTCTTTTTCTTGGCATCTACAGTAAGAATGAGAACAACTCTCACAGCGAGGTGGCGCCTTACAAGTTGGAGGTAGTCGTCCAAGCTGAGGTCATCCTGCAAGGGTGAGGACTCCCAGGGCGTCAAGCAAGTTTTTGGTGCCTCACCAAACATGTTCTCACTCCCACCTTCTCTCTCTCCATTTTTTTAAGTGTGTCTCGCCCAGATAAGGTCTTCTTCCCACCGGCCAACTGGAAGGTGACCAAGAACTACGAAGTGGAGGAGGAAGTGGGGCCAGCAGTGGAACACATCTATGAGGTAAGCACTTCTCTCCCCTTTCCACCTACTACTGTACTGCAGTATCAGCCTGTTGATCTTGTTGACGCTGCATCGGGCGTTGTTTTGCAGTTGGTGAACAATGGGCCCAGTCGGATTAGCCACACGCATCTAGAGCTACGCTGCCCCCTGGCCGCCCAGGGTCACAATCTCCTTTACCCCCTTGAGTTCTCCACCGAGGGCCCCATCAACTGCACCTCCGACAGCAACGTAAACCGCCTCCAACTCAGAGTGAGCGCAAGCTGCACTGATACACATCTGCTCCGATTTTGACCTCTCGGAGACTCGCATAACTTTTTAAGACCTACCGATGATTGGTGGCGCGATGTATGATTAAGTGTCTACCAGCCTGCCAGCCTTACCCGTGCCAACGCTTTGATCAACCACCTCAGTGGCAGTAAATTCGCTCATCGCTGACAGTCGGCGGTGTGCCCCCCTCCCTCCAAATATAAGGGAGTTGTTTGTATTTACAGATGTTGGGCAGAGCTCATCTGTGTCTTCTTTTAGGGATGGCCACGCTTTGGTGCGTCTGATTAATAGCGTGCTGACATTGGGGCCTCAGAACGGGAGGTCACCGTGGCAAATGTTTAATGCTCGTCTCTCCTTTACAGCTTCAACACACGGCGACAGAACCACCTCATCTGGCTCTGAGGGCCCAGGAGCATCGCGTGGAAAAGCGGGAGGCGCATAAGAACGCGCTCGCACACTTGACAAACCTGGTAAGAAGGCCCTATTGACTTTTTGGATGGTGGCTCCACAATAGAACAGGCATCAATTTAAGTTAATAAAAATGAATGCTAATTCAAGTTTCACATCTATGTCTGATTTAAGGATATAATTGAAAAGTGTTGCTCGTTTTTTTTTTGTTTTTTTTAACTATGCTTTCATCACACTCCATCCAAGTTTGTGACTGCATACCGCAGGGCCAATGAAGTTGAAAAGGAATTATTGTCAGGGTTGTCCCGTTGTCGTAACTAATAACTGTGTTGAGATGGGGCCCCCTTTACATATAGTGCTGGGTCCATACAGGCACCATTGACAGTCCCAGCTGCAGGTCTCCTTGTATGGATACCTGCCTTAAGTAAAGACTTGGTTGTGCTGGCGTCCCAAACAGTGCCTGCCCTGTCTACCATGTACGCACGTGATATTCAATGCATCTTTGTCTCACTAAAGAAGCATGTTACTATGTAAGGGTTTAGAAAAGGGTGTGGCCTCTTTGAATAGTTTGCACTTGAATTCTAGAATTGCTCACACAATTGAAGGCGTTTTTCTTTTATGATACAAAATGTGTTGGCAGTCATAATGGGAAATGAGGCAACGTTATTTAATTCAGTTAGGGAGAGACCAATGCAGGAACCACATTCAATCACCAACAACCGCGTCAGTCTGCTGCTGTTTCTTTTAATGATGTGTCGGGAACAACCTTAACTTTACCGATCTTCACATCCCGACCACAGAAGCCTACAAACGAGGATGTGTAGGACTTGGCGCTGCAAAACTTCTTTTTTTTTTTTTTTATGTGTGTCTGTGTGTGTGTGGGGGGCTCTTGCCATGGGCACTGAGGAGGTTTGAGTTGGAGGAAATGGTTTGATAGCCCACCTGTCTATTTGATTTTAATAAGTCTGTCTCACTTCGGGGTTCCTCTTGCGTTTGTCAGCCTCTTAAGTGAAGCAAAGAACTCCCGCTGGAAACCTCTGCGTCTCAGGGTGGTCTGCCTTCGTTGCATGGGGCCCACGTGTTGGGCACTGAGATGATTTGTGGGAGCCTCATTAGACAATTTTGAGGAGAAATAGACTGCTTTCAGCTGTTGGACAGTAATATGAAAAGGTTTCTGTTTTTTTACAGTCAGATGACATTCCTTCCAATTTAATTTGAAGCAGGCACGGGTAAGACTTCTTAACATTGGACTCCCTTGTATTTATTTGACCGACAGCAATGTGGCTCCCACTTGTTTTACTTGAATGTTTTTTTTTTTAAATACTTCACCCTTTTTGAGTCCTTCACTTGTCAGCAGCTAATTTTCTAGGTGGCCTTGAATTTACAGTGAATTTTACAGTCTTTGGCCGAACCAAATGAATTCCAGAATGCTAGTTGAGAGCTGATTGGTTGTGATGAGTTTTGCATAGGAACGGATGGCTATAGAAAAATCTTTTCCAGGCTCAAACCATTGCTATGCTTTTTTTTTTTTTTTTTTATTACTAACTGTACATGCAATGTTTATGTTTCTAACGAACATTTCTAGAAATGCAAACATGTAAAAACAAGTTATGCACGGTTAAACTGTGAAAGAAGTGAACATACAAACAAGCTTTAATGGCAAAGGTGGTGATTAGAATCAGAGGATATAGTAAAAAGTATAAAAGTATATAAAAAAAATTGGCCAAATTAATAAAACAGTCACTCATGTCATGTTTTTTCTCTCTCCTCGTTTTCTTTTAATACCCCTTGTCAAAGCTGCTTTTGGAGTTTCTCAAGAACTTGACTTGATTTTAGGGGCACATTTTTCTAGATGTCAAATTATACAAACTCAAAATTACTCAAACTCGAGTTTCCATAATAAATCACCACCAACGACTGACCTGGTGTGCTTATTAGCGGTTGCAGGTCTGTACAGTATGTAAAAATGCAAATTGTGGTGAGCACGTCTGCCACACAGCTCAAAATAGAATATTTTTTTGCCTTACTTATATAACTTCCTCCCACATTCCAAAACCATGCATGTTAGGCTCATTGATGAAATCATCAACTGGTGTGTATGAGAATGCTTGTTTGTTTATTCGTGCTTTGAGATTGGTCTTGGCCTCTTTCCTAGTCAGGTCAGATGGGCTCCAGCTTCAGCTGTGACCTGCTGTTGAAAATTTGCGGTGGTGTGAAGTCAAATGAAAAGCATCTAATCGGTATGTGTTGCCTGTTGTGTTTTGTGTAGTCTTGCTCCAATGTGAACTGCTGGGCCCTGCAGTGCCAAGTGGGTCTCCTGGAGAAGGGGACCACGGCCATCCTCAAAGTGCGCTCCCGCGTCTGGGCGGAGACATTCATGGAGGTTAGTGGAGCTTTTTTTATTTTTATTATATGACAGATGAGGTCTGTTTTTTTTTTTTTTGTTGCTTCTTTTGAAATGATCTATTATTTCCCTTTGGAGACCTCAATACATGTCTGACCGACTACAGTATGTTTAATTGCACGCTCAAACCTGGGCGTTTCTTTGTCTCTGTCGCCATCTAGCGTTTAATAGTAACACTGCATGCATGTCATGTTTCCCCTGCAGAGAGCATACAAGCAGTATGTGCTGGAGTGCCTGGCCAGATACAGTGTGAAGAACATGCCCTATGCCATCCTACCCAAACATGTTCCCAGTGGATACAAAAAGGTATTTAGGATGTTTGTTTACCTATTTACATGGGTGCTGATGAGGATATTAGTACAAATATGTTACAATACAAATGATTCAACTTGACCTCTTATTTACGAAAGTAATAATTATTCAACATGTAAATATTTATTATCACACTAAGTGGTACCTTTGTAAGCGTAAAAATTAATGTTAACATTTTCAAATAATGGATTCATGCATTTATTTTATTTGTTTCACTTTTAGCGATGTAGGGGAATTTGATTCTAAGTGTGCTCTTGTGGTCCTCAGGTGGTGACCCCAGTGGTGTGGAACAAACCTGACATTGACAACTCGGTCCCACTATGGATCATCATCTTGGCCATTCTGGCTGGTTTGCTGCTTCTGGCCTTGCTCATCTTTGTCCTATACAAGGTCAGTGACAATGTGAGGATGAAAAAGTTTTATTCAAGGGCTACCATCACTGAACTGTTGCTCCGTGTCATTCGACAGTTCGGCTTCTTCAAGAGATCCCTCCCGTACGGCACCGCCATGGAGAAAGCCCAACTCAAACCGCAGGCTGCCTCGGAGGCCTGAGCGGCCCACGCGAGCCAGGCTCCCTCTAGCAGGGCCGCAGAACCACAGAACCAGGCCACATGATTGCAAGGGAGACACACGACGGAAAATTGCTAAGCAGCAGCAAAAAAAAAAAAAAAAAAAAAACTAGACCACTGGAACTACTAGACTGGTCAGAAGACAATTCCAGACGTACTCCAAACCAAATGAATGTTTGTTTTGTTTTGTATTTATGTTTGTCGGCAGGTCGCTTGGCAAAGTAGATCATTAGGAACATTTTTTTATGTAGTATATGAATGGAGCTGACCTGTCCAGGATGCTCACAGGATTGTCTCCAGCATCCAGGACAGATACGCAGGTATAGACAACCGCCAGGTCAGACGCTTTGTGTCCAACCGCCAGGTCAGACGCTTTGTGTCCGTCCATGGTGGCAATCTCTCTGCCTCAGGTCGGAGGATGATGCTGCGTTGAGTTGTTTTTGCACTCAAAGAAAATCTACTGATTCACTTCCAAAGATGCCAAAGACTGACTCGCACTCCTCACGGGTTTTCAAGTTGCCTGCTACTGATCGCTTTGCTCGTTCGCCGGAACCTCTAAATAACTCGAGACGGGACTGGAACTGGACAAAGCCTTGCTTTAAAAGTTCCGCCAGAGAACGATTTCTGGACTCTGAAAAGTCACGATCCCTCGAACCAAAGCCCCGAAAGTGACAATCAGCAGAGTTGTAGCCAACACAGAGGGTTCATGTCGGGAGCAGTTTCTGCGAGTGTGAAGGAGCCCATTTTCAGCTTGGTGTTACTGTGACATACTATTTATGACCCGTTTGACTAAGAGAGGGAAAAACAAAATCAGCCCACTACCAAAAAGACTGCAGGACTGTACTTGATCAAGACAAGTGTTGAGATTTCTTTTAAATTTGATTTTAGTCTTGTTCTTGGAAATATGGAAATACTTTCTGACTTTTGAGTGTGATAGCAGACATGCATTTGTGTGAATGGCATATTTATGAATGTTAGTTTTATTGTATGAATTCCTCCAGCGTTCCCACTGGTAGGTCCTGGTTAGCCCCTCTGAGTGTTGACGACGGCTTTCCACCATGACATGTTGCCGCCATCCAAATTTTACTATCAAAGCCTTGATAGTAGAAAAAAAAATCAATTGTCAAAATATTGCTTCATATTTCAATAATCGAGTAATCATGTGATTTCAGGCTCTCAAAAGGAATTCCGATTTTTCTGGCCGTCATGAGCGGAGACTCGTTTCTTTTTTCTGTGTTTCAAATTTGCAATCACCGCTTTTACTTTGGAGAACAATGTCATCAATCCTACTTGTGTGATATTGCTTAACTGTTGTTTAGTTTTTCTTGAATTACTAAATACTACCGAATAAATAAAATAATTGGTTAATAAAACTGTTAAAAGGAAAAACACGTTTTTCAATACACTAACAGCAATAAAGTTGTATGTGATTAGTTTATTAATCGATAGAATCATCAATTCTTAAAATATTCAATAGTGACAGCTTGCCCTTCCCATTGTCACTGATGAAATATCGCAATACTGTTGTCATTATTTGTGTCACCGGGTGGTATTTCGATTGTATTACGATACTATCGTATTGTAATACTGCCGCCCCAAGTATCATATTGGCATCAGAAAAGGGCCAACCAGGGACTGGGAGCTTGTTTAGATGTGCAATATTTATAGTCACCCCCTCCAAGTCATTGTTTTGTATGCGTTCTAATTTTAGTTTTGTTACGCAATCTAAAATGTTGTTTGCGATAAGCACATATTTCATTGTTCAGGTTCGTCTTTGCTGATATTACACTTTGAATGAATTTGTCACCACTTTGTTACACGGATAAAGATCACCAACCTCGGAGAGCTGACATGATGAATAATGATGATGCGCTGTATGGTTGCCTCTATCCCGACATGACTGTTTTACTAAACACGATTCACATTTGTTTGCCTCACTAACCACCCCCCTCACGTATAATATACAGATTTAATGTTTTTCAAATTGTCCACAAGATTCTTCCTAATTTATAAGAACGGGGCGTCACCTCCATTGTCCCTTGTGGTTACATCATGTGAAGGCACTGCACCTCTTGCCACCTTTATTTTGTTTTGAATTTTGGCATGTCCTAGCCTTCTTCCTTTCTCTTCCAAGAAGTCGTTGTACATATTTATGACTAGGAGAGTATTTCTAAATGGTAACTTGTGAATTTTCTCACCCCATATTGGGGATTCATTTTATTTTTGCTGGAGGGGGAGGGCGCATCTTATAGGTTAATTGTTCCTGTTAGAAATTTCTACTTTGTATGATTTGTATTTTAAATAAACTGTTTCCCTTTTTAACAAATCCCCTGGGGTTTAACTGAATGCACATAATTGGGAAAATAATTTATTAAGAAAAACAAATGTATGAAATATGCATATACAGAGAATCTACTGATTTATAAACATTTGTGCATAAATGACTGAACGAATAGTGAAAGGCTGATTGTGTTCCTCTGGCGTTTTGTGAAATGGTGTGTGACTGCAGTCTATAAAGTTGATGAATGACACAAAAACAGTGTGTTGGAAGGCCGTCAGTTTGATTGCGGTTCAGCATAAGTTCTTCTCATCCTTGAGTCCGTCTCCATGACAACCAGCCAAGAAGCACCTCCAGAGCTCGAGTATTTGTTCGCAGAGTTTCTGTGCGCTAGCATTCTAGTGTCCTCGATAGCTGTGTTAGTTTGCGCTGGTTGTCGATCACATTCAGGTTCTGGATGTAGTGTTGGATGTTGCTGGGACTCCGCAAAGGGAGTGTGTGGTCCGAATCTGTAAAGATGCAGAACAACGCAAGACACTATGTATGGTTTTGTTCTTCTTTAAAAAATGAAACCTGTGAGTTGCAATGAACAAAAACAAATTTTCATGGCTTTTTCTTTGAATGGTTACGATTTAGCCTGTGGCCAGGGTAGCGATTCACAAAATGGCTTATCTTAGCCGCTCCTCAGAACAGGGCCTGTGATGCTATAAAGACGGGGACAACTGAACAAATAAAATGTAAAAAGGAAGGATTAATGAGCATATTTCTACTTCAAGTATCTATAGTCCATTCTCCCCGTGGGAACTGGACAGAACCCCATGTGAGCACGGGGAAAATATACAAAACCCACAGAGGAGTCTGAGATTTGAACCAGACACCTGTCAACTGTGAGGCAAACGTGCTAACAATTAGGCAACCATACTGCCTAACATCAAGAAAAGACCCCGCCGTTCCAAATCAACGGGCTTTCCATCTCTACACAAATGTAATCCAACTTACATGTAGATAAGCGTGCAGCAGGGCTTTCCAGAAACATTCGGTCAGCAAGGCCTCTTTGTGGCGACGAAGGCACTGCAGAGGGATCGGAAATGTCGGTTGATGTCATTTAGCATAGGATTATGGACGTGTCCCAGTACTTTTGTTCAAAATATAACCTCATGGCACTCACCGTGAGGTTGGCTTCGGCAAAGCCGCACCATTTTCACAGTCTTGGCAATCATGCGCTTGTAGTTGAAGGACATTTAGGTCACAGTGTTGATTATTTGTTCCAAAAATACAAGTCAGCAAGCACAAGTCTGTCTTACCATCTTTTCAAAATTGACCAGCCGGTCTACCAGGTTGGAATTTCCCTCGTGGATGAATGTCATGTCTGAAAAAAAAGAGGCAACATCTGGTCATTTTGGTCACTCATGTCACTGCTGTGTTCTGTTATTGTATGATGATGATAAATGGTGGTGACCTTTGGTTACCTTTGAGTATGAGAGGCATGAAGGGGATGTAAGGGGGGTTGAGTTTGGCCACAGCCAGCCTGTAAGCTCGGTGGTTACGTGAAGGATCCTGGCACAAGACAGTACAATTTGCATTAACGGCCACCAGATGATACTGTTTTTGTTTCCAATATGTGCTTTCACATATTTGTTATTTAGACAACTATGAACCATTCCAACCACTGCACAGGCACATTATATTTTAAGTCCGACTCACCATAAGCCTCTCGTAGGCGCAGTAGATTCTTTTTGTCTTACCGGGTATTCTCTACAAAAAAGACGGTCTAATTGTGAAAAATAATGATGACATTATTCAAGTGTCACACGTGAAGTGAAGCATCACCTCCCAGGTCTTGTAAAGCCTATGCACGGCGCTGTTGCTCAAACCAAACATCACCGCAAAGAAGGAGTTGAGATTCCTCTGATCCTTTAATCTGAAAGGACACAAAGTCAGTCAACTTGAGGTCATTTTATTAATCCGGTTTTGACCCTGTGACGTCTGATTTCGTTTGACAAGTTTCTGTTGTGAATTTCCATCTTGAAGAAACAGTGGCAGAATGGATTTCCCTACGTAGCAGCAACTGACAGAGGGAGCAATTATTTCAGATCAAACTGGCATTGCTGCCTAAATAAACAATAGAAACGGAATGTTCAAAGAAAGAAAATTAATGCAATAGAAATGGGGTAATTAAGCTTCAATTTTGCTTCATGAACCAGTTGTACTTTTCCAATCCTTCAGATGGCACTGTTGGTTAAGAAGGGCTTCCTGCCCTGTGTTGAACAAAGGGTGCCATCTAGAGGGCTCAAAAAACACAACACTTGGTTCATGAATCACCTTGAAGCCTCTTCCCCATCACTAGATGCAGACTCTTACACTGCAGCGATCTTGATGAACTTCTTCAGCACGATGGCTCGTTTGACCAGGTCTTCACAAAGGCACAGCTCGCTCACCACCCAGTACTGAACCTCGTTGAAGCGACGGACAAAGCGCTCTAGGTTGGCCGTTATGGCGCCTGGGAACTTTTGACGTCCAAATACGTAATGGATGAGCTCAGACTGGAGGAAGAGGCGGAGAGTTATCATCCTCAGTGTGGTGATGAAGATAACAAAAGCAACCAAGTGACGACAAGTCTGAGTTGAGATTCCCGCAAAAGGATCGACGACTGACCTCGTGCATGGCGGTGAACAGTTCCCAGTCGTAGTTGGTGAGTTCATTGGCGATGTCCTTGGAGCACATTTGCTCGAGTGTGTTGGCACTTCCTCGCTCGGGACCCTGCTGCTCTTTCAGGGGCGTCTTGAGTCAAGGGCAAGAGTAAGAGAGAAGATATAGAATCATTAGGTATGTCAGAAAAGGGAGGATCTCAAAGGAATCTTTTCTTGAGTGCACAAAAGATACCCTTAGGAAAACCCGCACAAGCACGAGAAAAACATGCTACACAGGAAGTCCAAAGGCAAGATTCAAACATAGAGCCTCAGAACTGTGTAGATCCCCTGGTCAGTCCGTTACTCCATTTGTGTGCGGTCACATGATGTTTACCAGCAGTTTGTTCAATTAACCACATTGAAAATATCCATACCAGTTTCTCGACTTGGCCACTGGTGCAGATGAAGAGTCTCTCGTTAAGTCCCAACGCGGTGAACACGGCTGTGGCATCCAATTTCAACTGGGCTCTTTCTGTCAGGATTGCAAATGTTAGTTATTAAAGGTTTTGACGAGCATAAAATATGTCACAATGATGATTTGGCACCTCCAGTTGAATTCATCTTGACCAGCACGTGATCTCCCCCAGCTTTGACTAGTGACAGCATTACTTCTTGGACGGATATGTTGACCGGCAGTATCAGCGTGAGAGCTTGGTGGTCCGGCGTGTAAATCTCGTATAACACTGCACGGCAGAGCAGAACGGTACCACATCACTACGCTGCAAACGGCCGAGGCAACTTTTTTCAAGTTGTCGGCCAGAACAAGCACAGTTTAGCAGTTTCCATATCAGAATGTTTTGAAAGCTCACCTTTATCCTGCGCTTTGATTGGTTGTATCCGTCCAACAGGCTCCTCGCTGTGAGCAAACCAGTCAAATGAGTTCTGTTGAGGACATCAGAACAACAACAGGGAAGCAAGACTTTTGTATAACTGTTTGACATCTTTGTTTAACCATTTCTATAGAAATATTCCTCAATTAATTCTAGATAAATGTGCCGTTACAGCGGATAACATTTTCTTCAGGGTGCTGTCCAACTTCTGATTTGCAATTTTAATGGTGGTATCAGGTCAAACCATTGCGTCATAGAAATTTTATCAACTGTACTGGCAATAATTAAGTCATATTGTAAGTTATGAAACAGTATGAACATATCACATCAAGAATTATTGTGATCAAAACGAACATATCACTACCCGCATGTCTGGCTTTGACGTCATAGGCGTTTGTCATAAAGTAATGCGAATGGACAGATCAAACCGAGGGAGGTTAGGATAGGGAGGCAAGATGGGGTAAGAAAAATTCTATATTTTAGTGAAGTTATTTAATACATCTTTTGAGCGGAGAATGAATCACAGTCCAAATACCTTTACCCTTTGCAACATGGCATGGCTAAACTGCATGTAGCAAGGCCAATGCTTTATTATAATTTCCCTGCCTCCTTTTTTAGCAGCATTAAAAGAGAGGTGGACTGATTTAAAACGCTTTTTAGAAAAGGCAAAGAAGCACATCCAAAATGGGATCTAAACGGGAAATACACTGCGACTCACCATGCCTGGAAAAATAAACATTTAAAGTCTGCTTGTTGAAAGCTACAGGATATGGAGCTGAAAGCACAATGAGGAGGGCAGCAAAAACACGCAGATACTATCTAAACAAAATACACTTTGTCAGGTTCTGCAATGCATTTGAACTTGCTTGGCATGACTGAAAAACCTGAGTTGCTGGATTTTGAACCAATGAGAAATTAGTTACAAAGCTACAAACAAAATTAGTAAAACATTACGTAACATTGTAATGTTGCTTTTGTAATTTTCAATGATTGCTTTTGGTACACAGCACATTTATTTTGACAGACAGGCAGACAGGCAGGCAGGCAGGCAGGCAGGCAGGCAGGCAGGCAGGCAGGCAGGCAGGCAGGCAGACAGACAGACAGACAGACAGACAGACAGACAGACAGACAGGCAGACAGACAGACAGGCAGACAGGCAGACGAATTATGGTCCTTACCCTGCCCAATGAGTGGTAGCCATTCTCTAACCTGGTGAAGATGACAATAGACATTAGCTGCATTTTGAGTCTTGAGAAGTTTTGGAGGATATTTTAAGTTTACACTAATGGCATTACACTTTTGTTCTTCTTCTATCCCGGAATTGATCTTTCAGCACACCAGCCAAACGAAAATCCGCTGCAATGTCCTTCTTTAGCTTCTGTTTGAGAGCACACGAGAAATAAATAGTACACACAAAGTCAAAATGTACTTTCACTTTATATAACTCTCAACCTGATTTCTAACCTCACCTCCAGAAACGTTACGGCAATGGGGTCTTCTCTTAGCAGAAGACCATAGAGCGCTACCCATTGGCCAACCAGCTTCACCACCTTCTGCTTTGTGTTGAGAACGTAGGCGGCCTTCTCCTGCTCGGATCCCTCCGAAAGCTCTGCCTGGTAGGTGCATTGCCCGTTAAGAAACATTCACTTGAAGATGGTTGACAACACCATGACTCAAAAATGAAATTCAATCTATTAAGAGTACATGAAATCTAAAAGTACCCCTCCCCTCCCAACATGTCAAGTGCATTGGTTTATAAGCTGCCTTTTCATTTCTTAGCCTAATAGTGTCAGTAGTGTGACAAAAGTACAGTTGACTGATGGAGTCAAAAAGAATTGGATTACATTAATCCCCTTTCAGTTCTAGCCCACCCACAATTTATGTGAAAAATTGAATAGCGTTTACAGCAAATGTTTTTAAGGTCTTTAAACACACGTTTTAATCTTTACAAACATATTTCTGCACATATTGGATCGGGAAAATCCACAAATAAGACTCGTAGCTGTTTAAAGTGCTGGGACAAAAATAGTGAGGAAGAAATTGTGGCTTATAGTGGGAAAGATTTAAATAGATGTGGTTTGAAAACCAATGACCTAAGGATATTGATGCTGCAGTGCAGGACACAGTTGACTGGAGGGCATGAAGACTCTGTGGGTGAGCAAAAAATCGCTCACACACGAATCTATCAGGCAGAAAAAAAAAACATAAGACCGCTAAGGTCATGAAGAATTTGTCCAACAAACAAGAAAAGACGAGAAAACCTCTCACCGATGGCATCAGTCCCGTTGGAGTCCAGCTTTACTGTTTCCAGGAAGTGTTCCAAGATCTTCTCTGGCGTTCCTGACATCACAGTGTACCTGCACACAAAAAAAAAGAAAAAAAGAAATGATGTTGACATTTGTATGCAGATTTAGCGATTAGGAAAGCAACCAAGTGAGGAGATGTCAGACCTCAATATAGTTTTAAAAAGAAATTATTCTTTTGATGACATTGTATTATTGTATTTTCCTCATTAGTATAATTTTTTTTATCTTAATTTGACCAGTAAAAATTATAGTAGACGAAATTTGACCATAAAGCTGTAGATTCTTTGCTTTTTTTTTATTTTTACATATATTAACATTTTTTATCAGTAATTTGCAGAATGGGGCACATTTACAAAGCTATCAGGAGTCCAGGTTCCTCACTTGTTTCCAGCTCCCCCCTGCTCATCTGGGTCAGCACATTTCTCCAGCACCAGCACTGTTTTCCCGTGCTCCTCCAATCGCACCGTGTTAGCCTCTACGTCCTGAAATCGGAACAAATACAATCAGAAAACAGCAAAACAAGATTGCAATGGAGCAAACGGTCAGCTGACCTTGAGAATCCGTATGAAGTCGTGTTTGTCCACACGCAAGAAGTGACAGTTATCCTCCCTCAGGATGATGGTGGCGGCACGCGGGGCATCATTCAGCAAGGCCAACTGCCCAAAATCTTTGCCCTCGTGCAGTGTGGTCACCAGACCCTGAACGCACATACCTCCCGTTGTCAATGTTTTTATACAGATAGAAATAGTGCTGCACTTCAAACCTTAGTGAACTGGTAAATTGGGATTACAAGGCCAGTTGAACTAACTAACATCTGCAGGCAAATGTTATTTGCAGATTCTACAGATTTGAATTTTGGCTCTAGCCTTCCTGTGTCAAGTAGGAAAGAAATCCTTTTTGTTTGGTTTTATCACTGACCTACCTTCCCGTGTGTGATGACATTGACGGAGCCTTTCCAGATGATGTACCAGGAAGTGCCTTTGTCCCCCTGACTGAACACTTCAAAAACAACACAAACCTTTGAGCCAACGTTTCAAGTGTGCATTATGATCAAAACGCTTCAGCATTGATGTCGGCACATTTTGACAACCATGGTGCTTCAAGGGCTGCTCGCGTGCTTGATTGAAACGTGGTATTGTGCCAAATAGCTGGTCTTCACAATGAGACATGTGTACATGTAGAAAAGTGGGCCAACTTACGGACGGTACCGGCCTTAGCATGTGATTCAAACATCAGCACAGCTGCCAGCTCTTTCCGAACCTACAGGCACAGCGGGGACAAAGGTTGGCTTCAAGAAATAAACTGTGAAATGTTGGCTTGATGCCATCTGAAAGTGTTGTTGAGTTAGGAATGCCAGGGCTGCTTACAAAAAGAGAAATTATCGAACACTTGATATAGCAAAAATTGTCAGGAATAAATTAGTAATATAATTGACTTTGGATTTTAGTCATGCGTCAAGAGCAGTGACTGACCGAGGCGGAAAGATGAGCAGCGGCTTTGACATGGAGAAGCTCCTCATAAATGACCTCCAGGTCCTCAGCACTTCTCTGGGCTGGACTAAACACAAAAGGCATGTTAAGACATACACAGGAAAGCATACATTAGGTCGCATTTGGAATTGTCCAGATATGGGGTCATATGCTTTGACTTGGGAGCAATAATTTGAGATAAGAGCCCAACACAGTGGTCGTGAACATCAAGCAGTAGTTTGGCAGAGTGAATGCTTCTTCGGAAACGATGGCTTCGAGATGTTTATCACCTCTCCCAGCATGTGCCGGCTACTGGCACCAGTGATTTATGATGTGGAATGTTGTGACAGATTATCCAAGATTCCACGGCACTCACCATTTGCGTAGAATCATCGTGAGTAAGGCGTCAGGACCCAGTTGAGACAGCAGCGAAAGGCTTTCCTGCAGCTCATCCTCCGAGTCCTTTGTTAGGTGGTTTGGTCCAAACTGGGAATCCAGGAAGCGGTAGAACTGTGTGTCCTTGTCGTGGAAGTTCACCTCATGTTTTACTTGGCATGGAAAAGACAAAGACAATGCAAGTAAACAAATAAGTGTGGCTAATTTGGTTGTAAGCCACAGGCATGCACGTATTGTCCATCTGGGACTCGATCAGCCTGTGATTTGTGGTTGTCATGGCAGCAAACACGGTTCCATTCTCCTTATCTAAAAAAAAAAAATAACCCTGCAACTTTGTTTTATTGTTAGCATATGCACTAATTGTTACAAATTGAGCCCAATGCTCGTACAGTACACTATTGATAGTTTTCTAAGACTAATTACAATTCTTGCTTGTGCTTTAAATGAACTTTTTGGGGGGAATATGAGCACTGGAAACAAAGTGCCTTCAAAACATTGTAGAATGAATGAAAATTTATTCCAAGTGAGCCACTTGAATGAATGATGGAGTGTTTCTCGCTTGATTGGACTTTTGTTTTGCTGGCAGACAATGCGCCTTCTCCTGTAGTTAGTGCATACTTGACTGGGTTAATTTTGTGCCTGCACACTTAAGTCACATTTTAAGCTCCTCAAACATGTCTGAGTACTGCCTGAGATATCATTTGCTGAATATATTACATTAAGAAATGCCTGTAAATAATATCATTGTTGAGATTGGACAGCACATTTTTGCTTTGTTGAATTTTTTTGGTCTAGTAATTTCATGACATGTTTAGTTCTCCAAGCAACAGCGCTACATTCACTAGATTTGGGTAGTTGATCTGAAGTTCATTCTTTCTCATGGCTCTCTTCGTTTTCAGCATCAATATTCCTAATGTCTCTTTGAAATGTCTCAATGTCCTACCATGAACCAGGATTCCTTCGTCCACCAGGACCTGCCACATTCCGACCGCCTGGCTTCTTGACTGCAGGCCTTCATTTTGGCCCATCAGCCAATCGACAAGTTCCTTACCAGAGCAGCATTGTCTATGAATGAAGGTGAATCACAAAGGATGTCAACTGGTATAGGCACAATTTTGTAAATACATTTATTGGTTTGTAATTTAAAATTGTAATTTAAAATGCTATGTAATTTTTGTAATATAAAATTGAGTTGGAAATAAAAGACATAACTGAGCTTGTTGGATGGCAGCAGAAATAAGAGGGCAAAGTTAATTATTTCAATACATCAATATTCATCATTAACAATCCCGACAAGGAAAGCGCAAATGTCCATCGTAGTAGGCATTTTACCTGTAAGTTTTGAGGTGATGTTTCCGATCTCGGATCAAGACAGAGTTCCTCACGACAATGGCTCTGTACACGGACCTTGCGGCCTTCGCCACGCGATCTGAGGGGAACTTAAGCACACAGAGGTGAGCAGTGAGTCATTAAACACACAACTATATTTATATCAGGGGCATAAATATGACATTGGGTTATGTTTTATGATGTGGAGAGATTGGCTGAGAACAATTTGGGACATGCAATGGTTTTGTATACACAAGTGAGAGAGTGATCTGGCATAATTAAGAGCACGTGAGAAGATCTTTGTAATGGGTGTTGGAATTGGCCCTGTAACTCTGTGACGCGTAGAGGCTCCCCGTCCACCCTTGGTCAGTTTCTATTCAACTTGCCATTTAATTCCTGCTCACTTCCCCTCAAAAGCACGCAAGGCGAGCAGGTCCGAGACCTGAAAAGGGTGGCTGAAGCCTCGTTAGCCACCGTTGCAGAAACAAGTCTTATGTAACAAGAATGGGCGTCAATGTGGCTGTCCGGGTTTTTCATCCTTTGCGCTTGATGACACCAACAAAATGAAATTGTAGTTTTGTTTCAACCTCTTTGCCTCTGAATCAAAAAGGAAAATACATCATTCCTCTGCGTGCGAGAACTCCGTCAGCCTCTGAAGCAAGCCGGTGCCAAGGCTCGGTAGCGGGGTGAGTGCAGAGGGAAGCCCAACTGAGGCTCTCATTTAAGTAAATATGAAAAAAATAGATTTTTTATTAAAAATAAATGGTTGGACATTAGTGTATTTAATGCAGTTTTCAATATTGGCCTAAATATTGACCTATTTCACAGTATTGGGCAGAAAGGAAATTGTCATTTTCCCCAATATGGCTCGATGCATTACCGGTGTGAGGATTACCTTGGAAAAGCAACTTTGAAAATGTAACCTTAGTTTAAAACCATAATGCTACCCTTGAAACCCTACTTCAAAACCCTAATTTGAAATCCTATTTCATAACCCAATCCACAGCTTTGAACACTACGCCAAAACCCCGACACTGGTTCCAAACCCTATTTCAAAATCATAACCCGAGTGAAACCCCAGGGTTATGTTTTTAAATTAGGATTTTAAATTATGGTTATGGATGCAAAATCGGGGTTCTCGCTAGCATTAGGGTTTCAAATTAGGGTTTTAAACTAAGGTTAGCGTTGCAAGGTTGCATTGCAAATAGAGCGTTTCTATTTAGGTTTTCAAACTAGGGTCAAGATTTTGAATTAGAATATTAAAAAAAAGGGGTTGGGTTTCAATATAGTGTTTTAAACCGTATCCCAATTGTGCTTCTTGGAAGCAAAGTGTCTGAACCATATCTTTGTGAATCATCGATGACTCGATGAACAAAGTGTTTTTGTTTAGTTTTCTATAAACATGACACACATTTTATTCAGGACTGAAGCTAATCTTTATTGAAATTATTGTACTGTACTATGTGCTTGTGTCAACAGACCAAAGTCTTCAATGAACCTCATGTACAAGGTTTTAACACCAACAACTCTATTGAGTCTTTTGTCATCTTAATGTTTTCAAAACACCAAAGGCAATTGTCTTCAATGAACCTGATGTACAGGTTTTTGTGAACACAAGCAAATCTTTGCCCTACATCTACAGATTTCTATTCATAACACTGAAGACAATTTAAAGTCATTGACAAACCATGATATTTTTAGGGTGGGAGTAGCGAAAGAATTACAATTTTAGATGCAACGTGCTAATTCCAAACAAGAAAGCCAATTATACAACTAAAACAGAAATAGACTTTGCTTTGTGATTGGACCAGGAATTGCGACGCAAATCTGTTCCGTGCACTTCGACTAGCTTGTTCCCAGACCAGCCGGCGTCTAAATAAATCCAGCGTGGGTCCTGCACGATTGCGATGATGAAGTCATGAGCACAAGGTACGCTCGTCTTTCCCAGGGGCCCGTTTCACCTTTTGATCCCCACTGTGACATTCTCAGGCACTAACTTGTATTTACTTTTTTTCCAAGAGGCAAACTTTCCATTACTCAAGCAAAAACACTATTAAAAGTCGTATTTTATTTTGAAAGCTGGGTTGGCTCACACTAACTGTCAAACTGAATTATGAGCGGAGGTACAAAGTCATTCTGTATGAATTCTGAGAAGACTCGAGATTCATACTGTATCAGACAAAAGTGATTTGATCATTGATAAGGAGTCTTTATTAATCATCCAGTCATCCATTTTTTGTACTGCTAATCATTTTTAGGGTTAGAGGAAACAGGAGATGATCCCACCCGAGCTCACTTTGGTGCAGAGAAATAAACAGACAATTCACAGTGCCACTGAGTGGGATCAGAGTCCACGCTCCCGGCTCTGAAGTCAGGTGAGTGACACACGACACCATTTATTAATCAATTCATTAATTGCCATTGACAGCTATAGATGTGACGATTGTCACTGTGAATCTGGAATCAACCATTACATGCAACATGTACCACATGGCTAAAGCTACATTCCCATGCATCTTATAGAAGTCCTAAATTACATGAACAATTCAGATTTGCCACTCCAACATTAACTGGTTTGTCTTGTCAACGTGGAGCGAGATTCATTATCGCATATGCTCGAAAGCATTTCACAGCTGGATTGCAATTGTCAACACTTCTGCACCAGCATATTGCATTTGTGCATTCCTTGAGTCATTAGTATTGTAAGGTGGAATGACCCCCCCCCCTCCCCCCATGTCAACACTGTGTGATTTGACCGGGAGATTGGAAGGCACTGTGACCTTTGTAACAGGAATGGCACACTATTGCAAGTCGTGAGGAAATGATGCTTGTTGCAACTACAGGACAGTGTGTGATCCCACCATATGGTCTTCTCTTGTGTCATAAGTCTTTTTTTTTAGACTCGTATAATCATGAAATACATTAAGAGGAGCTATGAAACTTAGTTCTGTTTTTTTTTTTTTTTTTTTTGTACCATTGTACCTGAACCACCCTGAACCAGTATGGTGGCCACCCTACGTGGTTTTATTTTCCATTATTTTTTCGAGGCCAAGGAGGGCCTTGACATCACTGTCAATGGATTAACTGATCGATGTTGGTGTTTCTTTAAGGCATGAGGCAAGTCAACTTCACAGAACACGCCCATCTCCTGGTTTTAGGCCAGCGAAACACAGCTGCTCGGCGCTCGCCCCATACACTGTTTAACAGCAATACTTAAGATTTCATATGCATCAGCGTGTAGGTGAATTTTGGAGTGACTAACGGAGCATAAATTCCACCAGGGTGAATTCACAAGTAGCGTATATGCTTGGGAACACTGCGTATGTGTATATAAAAATGTTATTTTGGTATCATGAGTAGAACAAACAAAATTATGATTTAAATTCTGCTGTTATTCAGATTCAGTGTCTCGTCTTAACTAAATAATATGCTCCCACAGTGCCTAACCCCGTTTATCGGTGTGCTTGCTGCTTCTTCTCTCCTTACCACTTAGTTAAGGCAAGCTTGAGATAAAGAGTGATGTGAGGGTCCCATCTTGGGGTGGGGGGGGTCGATTAGCAGTGAGCACTCAAGTGCCCTTTCGACTCCTTCTGACCACCAGTCTCGTCAGGAATGTGCTTTTCGAGACTCGCATGGTCAGTTTCACGAGATATTAAACACAACGAAAGAATAAGTTCAGCACACCGAGAGGATGCAGGCGTTGCAAAACTCGACCAGGAGAACAATAAGGTCTCTCTTTGCACCATTCTTGGAGTGTTGCTTCGCTTCACATACACACCTGCTTCATTGTGTCCTTTGAGTCCAGCACCTGTGGTAGTAGTGGAGTCTATGAGGAGAGAAAGAAGGATGGTGTCATGAGCTAATTTTGCACAACAACGTTTAACCTAAGACCACGCAATCCAAATTCAGGAAGCAACAAGTTTGATTTTCTATTGAATCATTTTGCATTAGGTTCCAGATAATTTATACATGATTAGTAAATGAGTTGAATGATGAATAGAGTTCAGTGAAGGGCAGAATGAATCACGCTAGAGAATGTCAACAATTTATATTTTGCAAAAGCAATTATGGACGTGAAAAAAATATTAATCAGAGTTACTGTTGTTTGCAAAAGAAAATCATTCAAATGTGAAATCTGTCCCGTACTGACTACGTTTCACGTCACGTCCACATCGGCACCAGACTGATGAGGCACTTTTCATGTCATATCTCATACGCATCTGTTAAATGTTGCTTCTCCTGCACACACACTCGTATTTCCTCATATGTCGGTCACACGGCGGTATGGATGGCCGACTAATGGTCCTCATTGTTTGCGCTTGGAAAACAACCTTGTTAGCTTCTCGTCTGACGAGGTGGCCAAAAAAAAAAAAATACACACGTATGATTTAATGGCGTTGTAAAACCACATATAGGACATTGTCTTCTATATTATGACCTTGATCAAATGATGCATTAGGCATATGCAGGAAATGTAGAAGAACCAGTTTGAACCTAAGGACGCAGTCACGATCAGATGACTGGGGAATGTTACATATTTTGTCCACATACTGTATATAGGTGAACAAACCTAGCTGGTAACAATAATGATGTCTTACAAGAAAACACATCACTTGGGTAACATTTGTACAAACTAACTTGTACCAGCCTAGCAAGTGGTAACGAAGCCTGTCTTCCTCATTAAAACTACTGCTAAATGAGCATCAGCGCTTTGTAAGGCCGACATACAGTACATGGACCAAATATTGAAGTTCTTCTTCCAAACATTGGGCGGCCTTTCGACGAGAGAAACACGCCGACAGATAGGATGAGAGTCTTAAACAAGGTTTTGAATGGAGCCATTGCCTGCCTGTTGGTTGTTTGTATTAATGATGTCAACATGAAACATTCACAGGAGACCATTGCATGCATGGTCTGGTTTTAGCTCGCTCATTCTCCACCCGACTTGTTCACTCTGACTTTTATGACCGGTTTTATGTCTTTTTCACAGCTTTTTTTTATTTCTTTCACATCTCATGACGCTTTCTCTGGCTGGACTTTTGCCCTCTTCCTAACAGTGGGCGACTTGAGAGGACATCCTCTGCAGTGTCTGAAGTTTTCTTGTGTAATTTATTATGTAAGATAGACGCAATAGCCATCTCTATTCAGATCAGTGCTGCTGGTAACAAGTTTTGTTACTTAAAAGGCGTCGCTGATGGGGGGGGGGAAAGATTGCTGGACATAAACACCATGATGATATTTGTAATTAGTCTGAAAGTATAACGATTTGGGCATCTATCTGAATGTTGTGTTTTCATGTGACCAGGAAATGACAACTTTCCTTCTGTACACTCTTCAACAGGCTCTTCCAAGAAAGGGAGTGTGAAGGTGAACAATAAACAATACACTATTTTTAATACTTTGCTTTGATTGCCTTCCTGTATCCACCCAAAGGGCTGCACAAATGTGCTTCCACAAGTGACTGGGAATAGTTTCAGACTTGAGCCATCACATGTAGTGTTTGCTTTTTTGTCATTCTAATCCAATAAAAATGTTATCAAGTGAAACGTAATCATTTGAAATAGTGCAGTCATCAAATAAAAATTAGAATTTAAACCCGACTAAGAGCATATTCACATTTTTGGGTGTGTTTACATGGGCTTTAAAAAGCGAAATACTGCCAAGATTCGGGGTTTAAAAGGGTTATTGACTGCATGTAAACATAGTCGCTGACCTTTTAATTTTTGGGGGATAAAACAATGGATAAAATGCATTTTGATGTCATAGGACCCTTTAAACAATTGTTAAACATTTAAACATTTGTTGCACCTCTACATACACGTTACACTTAAGTGCATAAAACACACATGGTTATTAAAAGTTGCAAAAGTTCAATTTGGATGCAATTAACATTGTAATAATACTCTTTGAAGGTTATACATTGTTATTCTAAAAACAAATGAATGTATTGTAGTCTAAATTCTAAATGGACATTCGGGTTGAGAAGACTTGGTTAAAAAAAATAAAGATAAAAGAGACGCGTGTCATTACGCTGTAGTGTGTAATTTGCGTGCAGTATAGAATAATGCGCTCATTCAAGAGCGCATGCTCTGAGATGTAAATATACATACCCATCTGATGCCGCGTATGGTCGGCGTGTCCACTAAGTCTCGGTCCGGGAACACTTGATAATTGTAACTCCTGAACAGATGCATCTTATTTCACATCTCAACAATCGACCAGAAGAAAATCGGGAAAGTAGTACCCGTCACGCGATTTGCGCACGCAGCGCATACACGCTAATCAGAGCCTCATTCGGACATAGCTGAATCATGGTACCGATCCCGGATCTCATCTGATCCAACATCCCCAAGTCGGATTCGACTCCGCTTGGCCATGTCGTCGTGCTGCGTCACTTTTGAGACAATCGTGGAGGAGTGGCATGCGCGCAGGAACGCACGCTCGGGAAGTGCGCGCTTTGCGCACTACAGTGAGCGCTTTACACACACGTGACCTCCCCCCCTTTAATCCTTTAGCTCACTACTTACGTCTTCACGATTCAAGCAGCATGACGACTGACGTTATTTTGTAATATTTATTTTAAATCATCAGTTTTGAGCGCTTCAAAAATGTCACGAGATACAGATCACAGTTACCGGGCGGTCCTTTATCACTGCAATAGTGAAACAGTGGCACGCTTTAAGAAGCTGTGGGAACAGTACTGTCTGATACGCATTTTGTATTATATATTTTCTTTCCCATTAAAAACATGACAATCATGGGAAAAAGGTTATACGAATAAAGTTGAAATGCCATGAGAATTTTGTTTTTGTTTTTGTTTAAAAAAAAAAAAGCAATTTATTGCAAGGAAAATACGATGTGCATCCAGATAATATATGATAAATTATAAAAATATTTAAAACATTAAATTGAATGTTTTAAATACAAATAAGGTTGTTTTTTTGGGAGGCAACTGCTTTACACACCCCCTCACAGGTCAAGAGGTCAGGGGTTTGTATCCAGACTCCAGCTTTCCTGTTTTTCTGAGTTTGCATGCTTGTGTGGATTTCTACAGGTTCTCCGGTTTTCTCCCACGTTCTGAAATCATGAATAGTAGCTTAACTGAAGACTTTTAATTGTCCTCATGAGTGATCTGGCAACAAGTCCAGTACAAGTGCAATGAAATGGATGGAAAGTCAGGACAATACATAATGCTTACACGTGGTTGAAGAGTGGAAAAATCGTTGTCGCTCTTCAACATTTGTGCTTGACTATGTCTGATTCCCATTACACAATTAACCTCACCGTGTTTGTAGCAGCCTTACCACAAGCTAAACACTTGTCTGCCCAGCTGAAGGGAAGGCGTCCTCCTGAAAATACTGTTCACTGTTGATTCTTGAAGCTGTCTGAGGTAACCGTTGTCAGATGATGACCAGCCTCACTCTGTATGCTTATCAAGTTGTCCCAGCTTTGGGTCAGATAAACATTGTATTGCTTTTGCGCTGGTGGCAAAGTTATGGATAAACAAAAGCGCCTGAACGTTTTTACTCAAGCACAGGAGTTTTTGTTTCACCTTTTCTCACGTTTGCCCGCACTTTGCTCTGCCGTTAAACTGACACACGTAGCTTTATGGATCCATAAAGCTGTCTTTTGTGTCACCACAAGTATTCCGTGAAAGCTCAAATGTATTTTCAGCATGGAAACAAGTGACAAAACAAAAGTGTTGCTAACCTTGTGAGGTGCTGCATTGATCATAAATAGAACACAGCACTGGTCAAAAGCAAACTTTAATCATTCAGAAATTGACAGATAATACAGCTGTGTTTTTCACAATTGATGAGTTTGGCAGGCACAACTAAATGCATATCAATAATATGTCCATTCACCAATTTTCTCTCGCAGAACTGGCTTACCTGAGAATAGATGCACTGCAGTCATGCATTGAGTTTGATGTCCAAAATGTGTACTTTCGAAGGATTATTTTTTACAATCTTACCACCCTGAGTCAAAGAATTTTAGTTCCTGTTTTCATATTCACATTTTACCACACAAGTTGCAGTTTACTGCGCATGTACAGCCAGTTTTGTATTTCACGTGGTAAATGCTGCTCTCTACTGTGAAGTTTCAGCTTTGCAACCTCCATTGAACTTTTGTATCCCAAGTACAATTCAGTGTAACAAAGCAAAACCATACTCTAACATAATCAATGGCAGGAAGTAAAAAAATAGCAATACTTCAAACTGATTTTTATGTCTTACAAGCAGAAAAAATAGAAAAAACAGCTCTAACATGGCAGAACGTGAACCAGGCTGCATTAACAATGACGGTGATTGGGCAAATTTAGAGAACCAAGATATTCCTTATCCATCTTCACTCAAGACAATTGTCACTAACAAAATTGTCAACATTGACAATAGAAGATATAAAAAAATATTACGTGTTGCCTCGTGCCAGCCTAAAAACAGGCAGCCTTGGGTGTTAAAAAAATGACACTGAAAATATTTTGATTGGAAAACTTGAACCCATGCCAGTTAGCTCTAGGTTAAACGACAAAAATGCACCATCTGATAAGCAACATAATTTTACCTCCAAGTAAAATAACTGTAGTCAATAAGAGTAGGTGTTAGTATTTTGTATGTTGATATTGTTCTTCCTTTTGGACCAACTTACCAAACAAACCTTTTTTACTTTCACATTTGTTCTGCAAGTACATTTAGAATTTATACTTTCAATTACGAGTATTAAATCAGTCCCTTAACTTATACTGGCCTTTTTTTTGCACAAATATCTAGTAGTTTGTTCCTTAGGCCAAAACTCTAGACATAACAAATGCTCATTTTGGAATAGATTATAGTTGCATAAAAAAAGGTAGTTGCGTCATTATGAAAATTGTGTTTGTGTCTTTGTGTGTGTTTATTTACATCCACGTCTGTTTCTATTTAGATCATTTGAGGAAGGGAGTGGGGCTTCCTGCGGCTGATCTACTACGCCCATGGAATGTGTACTTGGCCAACAGTCTGGTATGTCTGTCTTGTGGTACACAAACACACCGACACGCATTTATCTAATGGAGATAATTCGTTAAAGCCATCAAAATGACCTCTTACTAACCGTCGACTAAACTAAATGTGAACCTAAACCAGTCTTTGTCAAACGGTAATGACCACACATCAATGCAGTTTTTAAAAAAATCCAACACTAACAAAAGTCACTTTACCTGATACTAATGAATCAAACTAAGTCAATTCTATTTCTTGCAAAAACTTTTTTTTTTTTAATTGCAAGACATGATTTAAAGTTACAGAAGAATTTGTTGCCAAAGTCACTTATACTAGGCTGCTCGATTATGGGTAAAAATCATAATCACGAGTGTTCTGCTCAATATTCCCCCAATCATTGAATAGAGCGTCTGTCATCATGCCATGCGACTGTTGATGACAGAGGTTGCCAAATCCTTTTCCCCTGCCAATTTAAGGCTTGTTTACTTTGTGTTTAGCTGGGCTTTATTTTGAAATCTAAGAAGAGAAAACCTGGCATCTTTGAACAAAAGTGCCGTTCAAAACCATTCAATGGCCCCAAAATAAGCGTGTTCACAAAAACGTCCCAACGAGTAAAAAAATGCACTACATTCACTTCACGTTCCTCCAAAATACGAGCACGTTCATGAGATTTCATTCATTGAATGCGTTGAGGTACAACACTGCCTGTTAAATATGGCTGGGATCTCCACGTCTCAGAACGGAACCACCAAGTAATCATTTGTCCTGGATTATATGAATTTTGAGATTGTCTGGAGTCAAAATCGTGATTATGATTAAGATTCACTTAATTGAGCAGCCCTAATGCAAACCTTTTATTAAAGTAGAAGAGAATCATTGACTCACCGTGGGTGACCTCCTGACATTCTTCTGCGTGTCCATAGGTTTCAAAATTTTTAACAGTGCTTCCTCCATTTGTCCCCTTCCATCCTATATGACAGAAAGATAATTCTCCAGACAAACAAGGCTGTGTGATCTGTGAGCAGAGTTACTGCAGATGGCCTCCCCCTGATTGGCTGTGAAGAGTTAGCCTCCAGGGCATAAGGCATTCACATGGCAGGCCTCGGTTATGCAACTTGATTTAAAGCTAAGAAAAACATAGATCCATGATACAGAGCGGGACAAAATTTATTCTATCTTTGCATTTTAGGGAAACAGTTCGGAGCTGCCTAAAAATGGGAATCGTGTCAGCTGGTTAATAGTGGGCGTCCCACCACTTATAAAATTAAGATGAATAAAAAATAAATGAACACATTTGAAAAAAATGAAATACAGTAAATGAAATTGAAAACATGTACTGTGTGGAAACATATTAAATATAAATTATTTCTTAATGATGATTACTTATTTCTACAAACCTCTCAAAACATTCTCTCAAATGATCACAACATTCCAAGAAAAGCACGTTCCATTTCTATTAACCACTAGAAATTACTCAGAGGTATCGCTTTAATACCAGGCCCAGTCATGTGATCTCCTGGTACGACCTGGTGCCCAAAGGCACAATGTTGGTGACCCCTGACTTACATATTAAAAAAAGACAAGTCATGTTGTTTATCTCAATCCAAGACCAAAAAACAATATGCTCCATTATTTTGTCCAACGCTTGACAGGGACAGTGTAGCATGTGGCTCCCGTCGTCATCTGAAATGAATATGCCACTGTAAACTGATTCAAACACAGTTATTGTGAATGAAACAACACCATGCAAGACAAAACACAGTTATTGGTTTGAGTGGAACAACACCATGCAACACAAGCTGCATTTTTCCTGTTCTGCAGGGAGTGTTTCTCTTGCTGTGAGTGTGTCATCTTTGTGGCGGCAACCGGAAATACTCTCGGATCTCCATCTTGCTGCAGTGTTGTTTCTATCTCCTTTGCTCACATTGGATGTTATTACGCAAAATTCCAAGACGCGTTTTGGTATTTAACTCGATCGTTACCTCACGTAACAAACATTTTGTTCGCTTCTGTGGTTGTTCCGTGTTATTGTTGATAACCGATCCCCGTCGTTAGCATTGGGACTATTGACTTACATAATGTTGTGATAAGCTGGCGATGAGGCTAGCTTACTTAGCAGTAAAGTGTTTTTAGACATAAACACCGCATTATCTCTTAACAAGCGCGTCCAAGGCGGTCCTTCGACTGACATGGTCTTCAGAAGAATACACATCAGCATAGGCTATGCTAGTTTCGGTGCCTTGGTTGGATTATCGGCTTTTTTGGTGTGGAATATCGTCTATCATCAGCCATGGACGGCGGCTATGGGAGGCCTCTCAGGTACGTCAACGTGTCAGCATGTTTTCTTGAATTATATTGAATATATCAAGACCTGTTGTGACAAAACTATAACGCAACGTTCTCAAATGTGTCTTCACGAAAGTACTGTACCTGCGTGGTATTGAAAACAGCAAAGACAGTAGGATGTCTTGGAGAATCTTTTTTTTTTTTTTTTTTAAATAGCTAAAGGTTTGTAGTATGTTATGTGTATAGTTTGCTCATAATCATGTTTTTCTCCCGCTTGTCTCATTTCACACAGCGTGACCAAATCGTATGCAAGACCAAATAGTAATGCTTCCCTCACTCAATTTAAAACATTTTTTAGGGTCGCTTGTTTACTAAAGAAAAAAAAACAACAACATTAACGTGTTTGTGTTGTTTATGTCCAATTTGCTGTGGCACAGTTACAAGATGATTCATTAAATGTGTGGGAAAATTCCATAAAGGTTTGTGAAATTTATTCAACGTTTGAAAAGAATTTTCTCCATTGATCATGTGGTAGCATCTATATATAGTTTTCTCAGATAGAGGACTCTTTGACCTCTTATCCTACTGTCTTTGCAAAAAAGGCCTAGTCGGGAAACTTCTATTCTATGGCATCTGCAAAGCTCAAAATGAACACATCTTTAAATAGCATGTTGTTTTCCAATGTTTCCATTGAATGTGTTTTGATTTGTGCCTGACAGGAGTGTTGGCTGTCTGGGTTTTGGTCACACACATCATGTACCTCCAAGACTACTGGCGCACATGGCTCAAAGGACTTAAGCTCTTCATCTGCGTCGGTTTGCTCTTCAGTGTCCTGGCCGTGACCGCTTTCATCACCTTCTTGACGCTGGCTATCACGCAGAAGCAATGTAAGAACCTTCCACCACATGGCTTATATTAAGGGCAACAAGCCGAGCAAAAATGTTTTTGTGTGTTGCAGCTGTGACTGACCCAAGGAGTCTGTACCTGTCGTGCGTGTGGAGCTTCATTACCCTCAAATGGGCCTCCCTCCTTGTCATGTACTCGTTTCGATATCGGCAGGAGTTTGCAGACATCAGCATCCTCAGCGATTTTTAGTTGGATGCGACAGACTTTGAGGGTTCTCTGGATTGGGCCTTGAAGACTTTTTCGGAACGTAAGGATTTTAGGTGATAGTCGCCTTGGCTTTGACCACCAAGAGTTGCGCTCGTGTCATTGTATTAACATATGTTGAAACTAACACACTTCTTGTTCTCAAGTGCATGTCTGAACCTCAAGGCTACTTTCTGTTACATTAAAAAAAAAAAAAAAACATCACCATCCTGGCTGGTTTCAGAACATGCTGCCACAAGGAAATTTGCAGCGTTGTTCTCAGAAAAGCATTAATGGCTGTTTTTTTCCTTGTATTTTTCCAGAAACAGCATTTGAAAACCGATTGTCAGTATATCAGCCAAAAAAAAACCCAAAGGGCACAGTAAGCAATGTTTTTTTGAAAGCTACTTGATGTACTTCAACTGCTAATTTGTGAAATAGAGTCATGACTCTGTATTTACATTGTATGGGGTCAAGTGATGCCATTCTGATCTTGATATTTTTTTGGAGGGGGGGGGACTCGGCTGCCACAATTATATTATGATGCGTGTCACGGCAGTGCAAATTAAAATTATGGAATAAAAATACAGAACGGGTCGGCGAATAGTGAAGGTCCATCTGTAACGGACACCCATTGTAATACATTTGCGGATTTATTTTTTAAAACCTCCAAATTCTTCAAAAACAGAAGCAAATATCATTAAAAATATGCTAATTGGATGTGTATTGATCATCAAACAAGGATACCATTGCCAAAAGCCTAAACTATGTCATGTTTTATCTTTGTATTATTTATGTATTATTCTTCTGTGTTCACATTTTAAACCACCCTGCGTATTGATGAAAGTCATGCTAGCTGGTATTTTTGGACAAGACAAGTAAGCAAGCATAAATTATTGGTGTGCTTGTGTGTAGTGTTGCTTTACACGATGACCTTGTCAACTTCTTGTTCTGGCATGCACACGTACAGTTTGTTGGTCTGTGTGAACAAATTCTTGGGACTCTGCTCATAGGCGAGCAATTTTCTTTGCAGTGATTCTGTGCTTTACTTTTACAGTCTGTCAAAGCAAAGGCCAGGCACATATTGAGTAGTGTCGCACATAAAGGCCAAGTCTTTGCAAGAACCCATCTGTTTTAAGCTTAAAATCAAAATCTTGATGAATTATATATATTAAAAAAAAAAACATGCATTTTAATCTTGTTAATATTCTATGTATAATTTTGCACCCTCATTGTGTTGCGTGACCATATAGTAGCGCCGTGCAAGTAACTTTTAAGCTCCCGCAGATGGAGAGCCACCCTCACATTTGTCCTGTATAGACTTGGATGAATGCCGAATGCACTTTAATATCGACGCTATTGTTTGCAGACATAACTTCCAAAACTTTACATTCGTCGTTTTGCCTGCTATCCATGTGTGTCACTATGCTGAAGGTGAAAACTGGAAGATATATCATTTTAAACTTTTGTGATTGAGAACATGCAAAGGTACATTACTTAATTCCATGTATGTTGTCTCTGACTAATAATAAAACAATTCAGCTCCTAAACAAGGTTGGACAGTTTATTATTTTTTTCCTCAGACCACAAGGTTTACTGCCTTTCTAGTTTAGTCATGTGGGAGGCGCTCTAGCCGCTTGTAACTTAGCAGGCTTAAAGGTTCTCACCGGAGCGCTGCCGGTGAATTTATGAGGCTATTAACAAATCATTTTAAAGTATTCTGGCAACACCTACTGCTGTGCATCGCTTCCTCTCAGCGGGAAATTGGCTTCACAAACGATTACAGGGCTTCTGTGACCATCAGCTTGAATTTGTGCCTCCACAAGTCGCTTATCACTTAACTAAACGTGCATGTTCAATTTAATCATTTGCAAATCATTCTCTGAGCGCACATTTTTGAAAACGACTTGCTTTATATGTAAGAAGAATCAGGGAAGTTACTATTACAAAATCATCAAAAGCCTGATATCTACAATGTTAAGGTTTTCAATATTTAAGATTGCAAATCTCTCATCGCTGTATGTGGCCGAGGGATGGAGTTTAGGATTGTGAAACAGGAAGATAGCAAAGATAGCACCCAAAGTGTCTTAAAGCAAAGAGCTGAAGAAATTGAATCCAGATCTAAATTCCATAGAACCAATAACAAAAACAAACAAACAAACAAATAATAACAATAAATAAATATCCCCATCCACACAGAATAGCAAAATAATGCCCATTTGATCATGTCAGGGCTGTCGCTAGCGATGTCAATTGTTCATGTTTATACACTCCCCATCCTTCCAAACATTTATTTGAATAGTTGCTGCTTTGTCACATTTGATGACATCACCGATGTCATTGCACAAATAATTCAACATTTGCGGTTGCCTAGCGCATATATTTTTCTTCTCCTGCGAACATACACAATGGCGCAAATGACTCTGCTTTATATTTTCCACCCCTTGCACATTCATTGATGCAATGGTTTAATTAACACGGTCGCCTTCAGTAATTTGAGCCTCGAGATTTATGTGTTGAATTCACTGACACGCCTGGTGGGTCGCTACTATTAGTGAGACTAATGGTGTGGTGTCAGAGAGTTGAGTCATGGGGGATTGTTTGAGTGCAGCTTGCATGATGACGGGCCCACGAAATATCTCAAACCATTTTGTTGTTCATATTCAAATGCAGAGTGCCTTCAAGAAGCTAAATGAATGACTGTTTTCTCATCATGACAGCATGAGAACATCCCAGAATGACTGATAAAACAGCAGCATTCAGATTAGGCAGTGTCAGCATATGGTTTGTTTGAGAGCCAATATGACGCCCGCATGTATTAATTTATGTTCTCTCATTCCATTATGCATAAATACATCAACAAAAGTATTTTTTTAGATTATGAGTCACGTTCATATAAAATACAACTGCTTTATATTTGACTTTTACAAAAACATATTAGCTTCATTTGATACTAATTGATCTGGGATGTTTTAAAAAACATGTTCATTGGGAAATAGTTTTTTTGATGTTTTGACATAAATCTTTAAGTTTTGCTAAAGTTACAGCAATTGTCTGATGTTTACAAAATCATGCTTGGTTCAAACAGGTGATGGGAAAATGAGGCTTCGACGTGATTCATGAACCAGTTATGTTTATTTATATAGTCCTCTAGATGGAAGTCTCTGTTCAACATGGGGTGGAAAGCAAACCGACTTGTCATTTCTTAAACATCTTTCTTTAACCAATAGTAGCACTCTTGAGGACTCCAAAAATACAACTACTGGTTTATGAAGCAAAGTTGAAGCTTCATTTTCCCATCACGTTAGTAACCAGTCAATAAATTTGTTTCCAATTGTTACAAAAACTTGTTAGATTTGTGAAATTTCATTGAGATTAAAAATAAAAATGATTTGTACACTTCTTTAATTAATTAATGGCTGTATGTCAGTCTTGTGATTGACAAGTGACCAGTCATATCATCCTCATAGCCGATGAGCTATGCTTTCTTTTGCAGTGAACCCGCACAGAATAGCTGTGTAAAAAAAATAGATGCACAAGAGTAATGACATAATTCAAATGTTATTTCCAAAGACGGACAAAGATGATGCATAAAAATAAATGATGTGCTGTCTGTTTGAGGTATGAGTGTGGGCTTTCATCCCATCAACTCATTTAACAAAACATCACAGGCTCTTTATTGGATTTTAAGAAGCTGGAAGTCCAGCTATAAGGAGCTCACATGCTTTCAAGCAATGCGTGGATGGATTTGGAGTCACATTTGTTTCCTCTGAGGATTGGACTCTGCCAAGGCTTTAATTTGTCTCAGATTACGTAAATAACTGGCCTGGTTTAATGGCCTCAGTATGGCGTGTCTGCGTTTGCAGAGATGTGCTTCTGTTGGATCACCAAGCGATGATGATGAGTGCCAAATTTAGACCATCACAAAGGCCCTTAAATCTATTAATTGGATGACACTATCAGGGCGGCTCGTGGCGCACTGGGTAGCACGTCCGCCTCACAGTAGGGGGTACAAGTTCGATTCCTCCTCCGGCTCTCCCTGTGTGGAGTTTGCATGTTCTCCCCGTGTCCGCGTGGGTTTTCTCCGGGCACTCCAGTTTCCTCCCACCTCCCAAAAACATGCTTGGTAGGCCGATTGAGCACTTCAAATTGTCCCTAAGTGTAAGTGCGGATGGTTGATAGTCTCTGTGTGCCCTGCGATTGGCTGGCAACCAGTTCAGGGTGTCCCCCGCCTACTGCCCGATGACGGCTGTGATAGGCTCCAGCACGCCCGCGACCCCCGTGGGGACTAAGCGGTTCGGAAAATGGATGGATGGATGGATGGATGGATGGATGGATGGATGGATGGATGGATGGATGACACTATCAATGGCAGTCCCTTTTTTGCTGTAGTGACCAAACATACCCACAGGGTGTCACTGTGGTGTAATCGTAAAATCGTTCTCGCCTCTCTCGTCCGAGTTTAACCCTGAAGGAAATCGTGAAAGACAAAAGTTTAATACCACAGCTGGAGCTATTTGAAAGCAAAAGGGCTTCTAAAAGTTTTGTGATGCATTTTCTTGTGATCCATATATATTGAGCAAAGGAAGAGTGATTGCTTAGCGGGGAATGCCGCACCTCAGTTGCCCTGCAAATGAAGATGCAAACGGAAGGGGAGTGTGAAATTAAAACCTTCGCTTCCACTAAACACCCCCTTGAGGCCTCTGCTCATCCAGAACTTGCATACTTTATTTTTTTTTTCAAGATACATAACTCCTTGAGTGACAAGAGATGGATGCCATCTATGCAGAATCCACTTGGATAACTTGCAGCTGCTGCACCGATTGCAAAATAACCAAAGCAAATAACCACACAAATCTAAGAAACGCTTTACATAGAAATAGACAAAGGGGCTGAGCCGTGCGTGCCGTCTGCCAGTGTAAATGTCAATTCAGTGTCAGCTTCTTTCTCTGATCACGCGTGATATCAGCAACTGCTTCATCTTTGCATGACAATCGTTCTGCCTCTCATGGCGTTCGGCCTCTTTAATGATGCATCTGAAAAGACAGCGTGGCAGCCACCCGTGTGTGAAAGTGCCCACTGTTCTGTCTTTCCAAAGTCAAATATTGTCATTTTCATCCAACAGGAGTGTCCTGCTGGGACCTCGGTCAGACTCAAGAAGAAAGGCATCATCCGGGCCTAGAGTGGCACCTGCAAGTCCTCGGAGCGTGGAGTTCATTATTCCCCGTCGCTGCGCTCACAGCAGGTAAAGATGTCATGGGATTAGGAAAATTACAACTCATCATCACACTGAATGGCGCTGTTGTAGTTAGTGGGAACCTTGTACTGGTGCCATCATTTTTTTCATTTGCAAGCTTGTCACAGAGCGGGCTTGCTCCTTGAGGAATCATCTGAAGTGATATCGCCACATTTCAAAGAGCAATGCGGCTATTGTCTTCAAAATACAACTTGGATTGATGTATAAGGTAAACCCCGGAAACGTCTGTCAGTCTGAGCATCAATAAAAAAAATAATGTTTCTTCGGTTTTTGCTAGGCACCAAATGGCCCATGAGAGACAAAACACATCAGTCATCAATCATAGCAGACGCATGACAAACGTTCGTACGTCGTTCTTGGTTGACATTTTGTCCACTGTGGAACACATGGCGAACAATTGATGTGACTTTCTAAATAGCTCCCGTATAAGTCATCCATAGACGTGTTAGACATCCTTGTGATGGGCAGCAGTTCCCATCGATCATACTCATGAAGTTGTGATTGGTAGCGTTGAAAGTCGTGCCGTACTTCAAGATGTCGTCCACAGTACACGTGAAATGCGATAGGGCTCACTTGGATGATGTACAGGTTGGGACACGTGTACTATAGTCACCATGACGGATGTTGTCAGTGGTCCGTCGGCTGGTATAACATGCATATAAAAAGTCTACACACCCTTTTTGAAACGCCAGGTATTTGCGTATATAATAGCAGGTATTTGCGTAACTAATGTCACATCTCAAAACGTGTTCTACTATTAATGTGGCCTATAACCTGTTCAACGTTTAAACACTGAACCCAAAACATAGTTGGGGTGTCACGTAGGCTTTTCCAGACCTTTTTTCGTTTCCTACTAAGTCTGAAGGTTATTCTGATTGTTTGCAAACAATGACTACTATTCAGCTGTTATTTGACTGCCATTTGGAAAAGTACAAAAATTGACATTAAATGAGAGATAACATTTCAGGATTCAACCATTCTTTAGGTTAACTGCATTATGAACAAACTGTGAAAGGTCATATCAAGTTATGTAGTGTGAACATACAGTATTAGTATTGTGTATCCAGATGTAAACAAGCATTGGATTACCTGAGCCTTGTGCTAGGTCCATAAAATCCAATATGAAATTCACAATCTAGTTTCTAGGTCTAGTGCATCAAGTTCTTCACTACAATTCCAAAAAATCATGTGGTTATCGACAGGCTTGGTGGAAAGCATGCGCCATGGCTGCATAATTAGCGCTCTTCCATGCCAGACGGGCACAAAGCCGCTGTCACCATCACAGTAACACCGGAACAACCTTTGGCGCCAGGGCCTGGTTCCAGTGCATCTGTCAGCCCCGAGTCACCAAGCCACGAGTGAGCCAAAACACTCAATCTGCAGCCTTGCTACACAATGTACACAAAAACACTGCTTTGCTAACGACGTCATTCATGTGGAAGCTGCTTTATTTGCTCCGGAGAGTATTTGAGTGCATATCGCCTACATGTCCAGTCACAGTAATAGCCTTGACTATTTCTCAATCATTATCTCGTAACTGGGGAGGCAGCTAACGCGGGGTCGACGTCTCTTCTGGCTCTGACGTGAAATACACAAGACAAGGTAGAGTGCGGAGACGGCGGCCAGGAAGGTTCCCATGAAGCCCAACAGGATCCCATAGAGAAGAGGAAGTGCCGCATGTAAAGGGCCCTTGGAGTACTCAGGCTTTAGAGGTCGCTCCACAATAAGGTCAAGGTCACGCCAAGTCAAATCGGACGCTAGCACATATCGAAAAACATCGACATATGAACGGTTATTTATTGGTGTGTAAAGTTTGTGATGTGTTCCCGATTTACCACGGTGTGCTTGTTTTTAATTGGATAACATAGCTTTTTACGATTTGGGCAAAATCACCTAGATTATTTATTTCTATTATTCCCTATGGTTAAACTAGCTGAATTTGAGTGAATCAGAGGTCAACCAGAATCCCAAAATGAATCGTATTCAACCTCAGCCTGTGCTCCGATTCCCCTTATCGCACAATCATTCAACCTCAGCCTGTGCTCCGATTCCCCTTAAGGAACAATCACTCACCTCTTTTCAGTCTTTTGGGTTGACCTGTTTCCGGTTCTGCTTCTTGGAATTGTACAGACTTGACAGCGTCAGGATAGCCATCAACATACCGTTTCAGGTTTAAAATTTTATCCTGGTTGAGGTTCTTGCTCAGCTCTGTGGGGAAAAAAAATTAAATATGATGACTGAAATGCCATAAGTGCACCCTTAAAGGTAATTTATGTAAATTTAAGGGTTGTATTTTCATGATCTGTGTAAATCCTGCATGGTGAGTGGTCTAACTCTGTAACTCATTTAGAACCAGTGTGGGTAATTTCTCTCATGTCAACTGTTATTAATGATGTTTCATAATTGGTATGTTGTGCATCCACACTGGGTTTTTCATAAAAGACACCACCATCTCCCTCGTGCCTCGCCTTGTCACCGCCTTCCTTTTTCCTGATGAAAGGAGCAGATGCTTTCTTGTGTGGCTCGCGTCAATTCCACAGAGTCCTCCGTTAGATCATTTACACCTTCGTCTCGGCCACGCCGGACGACAACACATGCCAGAAACTGGCAGTGTGCAAAAAATATGCCATTCTTGACGCGCCAATTAAAACCAATCACAGCGTAATGGAGCACTTATATGCCGCTGTTTAAAGTCTTCAAGGAGGCATTCTTGACCGGATGAAACAAGCGCTTGTAAAAGCAGTCGGATGAGGCTGTGTTCCAATTTGCGTTTGTCGAGGGACATGCTGTGATTTCCCCTCGTGAGGTTAGTTATCAACGGTACATTGTACAAACAAAGTCAGAGCTTTTTATTTGAAGATTATTACATCAGTAGGCCCGCATGAAAGGAATCCAAAACGACATTATGAAATGTAACAGAGCAAAAGAACAAGCCCTGAAGGCAACCATTTTACGACTCTGATTCTATCCCTGAATAGCTAATTGTCTACTTAACTGTGAACTTTTATATTATTCTACCATCAACCATCTTGCGGAAGAGCATTTACAATTGCTCTGTCTGTCACTATACATTGCTGGCATAGATTTCCCTCGGGCTTTGCAAACTCTTACCAAGTGCGATGTCAACTCTATTGATGTGGCGCAAGGCCCAAGTGAGTCGGTCGAAGTAGGCCTCCATCTTGTTTTTGTGAAGTGTGTCTTTCAGCTTCTTCCGACATTCAGCCTCACTTTCTGGTAGAACAATATAATATATGAGGCTTATTGACTAAGTCTGAAGTCAAATGCCCTTGAGGTTGTACAATGCAAAATTTGACCAAACATGAGGTCAAACCACTGACATGTAAGATGTCAGTAAATCTCACTGTTTATTGCTTTTACGTCCTTAAAAACTTAAAAAAAAACATAGCGGCATAAAGTGTTCTGTACATAATGTAAAATCAGATGTCTAAAAACAAAGACAGTTTCCTCCTGTGGGAAACATTGTAACCATGTACGAATAGATTAAACATCTATCCTGGATGTGTCTTAAAACTTTGGTCAAATCCTGTACTCCACAATGTCAATGGTCAAATCAGTTGAGTGCTGACCTTTGGATGAAGAGATGTCTCTCTTGACAATATTGCTACGTGCACTGATTTTTTCCTTTGATTCATCCAGTGCTTCCAGAAGTTCCTCGCACTCATAGGGCATCAGCAGCTCCGCCAGACGTGCCAATTGATGGTCACCGATTTCTTCAGCCACTGGACAGCCACATTGTGCACTTGTTAGACAATCATTGTTCAGTGCCTTGTCAAAGGTGTGCTTGATGGCACGCTCAGTTAGTAACACTTCTCAACACAGCAATAGGCAACTTAGCATGCAGGACATTTTGCCAAGCTTAATTAATTAACATGTGAGTAACTCATGTTCTCTCGCATAGACTCACCCGTGACGTCATCATCATCCTGCGTAAGTACCAGATTTTGGGGAAAAACGACCAAGAAACAAAATTTCCAGATTTGCATGGCAGCTGAAATGACAGACAATTATGTAAAAAATGGTCAGTGATTCACACATTTTAACTCAATTTTATAGAACACTTTAGAAAAATAATCACAGCTGCATGCAGTGTTGTACACACACATACACGCTCAAAACGCATGCGCATATATTTTGCAAATATTAAAATAAATTCCGATCTGTGATATATTTTTTCACATTGATTTAACATCTGTTGTATTAAATATCTCATAATGATTATACACAAATCGTTGTTAGTCCTTGCTTTTATTTTTCTATTATTTTCTATTATTTTATTCGTAGCATTTTCCCCATAAATACATCCAGTAAATTTTCACTTTTATTCACTTGTGTTTCAATCTATTGGATTTATTGTAAATACTATATTGTAAATATAAAAAAAATGTACTGTCTTCAATTACATTTTTTGTCTAATTGATGAACTCCAATAAGATATTAAGCAATAAAGTAATGGCCTTGATTTATATAGATTTTTTTGGATTAAAATAAACGATTTCTCGCATTTGACCTTTATCACTTTTATTCTCAATCGAAACATTGCTGGTTTGATTGGGAACTATTGGTTTTCCAATGATACAAGCAAAACTTTGCGCTTTCACCTGTTGCGCAATCACCGTTCATCCATGAGACCTGGATTCGACTTTCGATTATCTTACCGGGTACTTTCTCTGTCTTCCTGTGCATTTAACCACCCATTCTGGCAACATCTGGTTCACCGAACTCTCAGGCTATGCTTTGCACGTCTGTCACTTTCCGATTGCAGAGTCTTGCCAATGAAGCTTCTTTATGGCGATAACTCGACGTGATTGTGTCGTTGGACGTCCCCCTAACATCTTTCCAAAGTTAATTCTGGTAAGTGTTGCCTTGAAGTTGCATCACCACCCTGTCGTCATCAGTTTGGTGTTATTAAAGAGTTTGAAGTTTTTGTTGAGTGCGAGTGATTGCAAGGGTGGTTTCATGAAATGACCGTAAATGACAATCCACAATAAAGACATTGTTGAACACAATGCATACAATTCATTATTTGGAGAATCGAAGAAGATATTTATTTAATCCTCTCCAGTGAGCATATATTGGCTGTCAGAAGAATTCAATGCTCTCTCCCATAAAATGACAGGCCCATTAAAGGTTGAGAAACAACGCATTACTCTAATGTAGACTTTCCCAGTTGTCTACAGCAGTAGTTCTAATTTTTACATCAAAACAAAATAAAACGAAAAATATGTGACACGTACCATACTGCCAACATGACAATGCATGCTTGTAATCATAAAAGGGAACAACTTCCTCATAGTTAGTCAAGAACATTTAGTTTATGCCCACTCAAATCTATGCACTTAATTATTCAAATAAATGACGCAGGAATAAAGAAAAATAAACATTTTAAATGCATTGTAGTAAGTCATTTTTTTTTTTAATTCAACAGTGCTTGCTTGAAGATGCAACCATCATTAGGCTGATAGGATTTACATTATGTTCGTGCGCTTTCTTATGTTTTTGTCTGCTTGTAGCAGAGTGTTATATATTCAATTTTTGGGTGAGCCTGTGTGATAAATACCATTTGTTATGAGCCTCTTCCATGAGAGGAGGTTAAGTCTGCACTGTAGCAGAATTCATTTAATCAATTACCCCCTGCTTTTTTCAGACAGAGCATATTGCTTTATGTAAAGCCATATTTATGCAGTTTTATTGCACACTGAGCTGACAGCAAAGCAGATTGTGGCAGCAGCACGGCAGGGTTGTGGAGGACCACAATAGGCACGCGCGCATGATAAGTCGCTCAACTTAAGAGGTGCATAACTAAATGACATCACTGTGTAGGGCTGAAGCCATATTTTATTTACATTGTTAATAAAATGAATTTGCCTAAATTGTACAAGGTTGGTTCTGCAAGCAAAGGCTTAAATTTGAAGTTTAGATGGCTGATTACCATGAAAATGACTGTGGGTGGCGTAGCTGACATTTATAAGACAATTTTTGGTAAACATGAATGGAAATCATCAGGAAGTACAATTTAGATTTTTCAGGTCTCCAAGTGTATTAGGAGTAATTAGAAAAAAAAAGTTTCAGTTAAGAAATTATGAATACTGTATTGCCACTATCTATTTGCCTTAAATTTAATAACTGCGTGAGTTTTGTTTGTTTTGAAAATGTGAAATTGTGATTCGTTAACAGCTAACTTGTAATGTTTTATTCATAAAAAAAAGTAAGGCAACATTTCTTGGTTATCTACAGAAAAAACAAAATTTGAAAATAGATTATATGATAAGGATGATTGTACAATTCAAGTTATGATACATACAAACACAACACAAACTTTGTTTAATCTAAAATATGCAAAGCTAAGATGTAGGGAGTTTTTTATTTTTGCAACATAATACCACAATTCAGTTTCACTTTGTTTAGTATGCAGATAGAAAAAGAGACACTGAAAGAAAGGTGAGAAATTTCAAGTAATACCAATGCTCAAACACCTCATGGCCTGCAAAAATATAGTGCGCCAACGACTTGAGAAGTGTTTGGAACTAAACTGAGAAGAGCGCCTTCTTTAGCTGGTGGTCTGGTGTGCAGCCTCCATGTCTCGTACTCTTCACGCCACTGAAATCTGGTTGTGTACAGATACAGACTCCGGTGGAATGAAGGATAGAACACATGGAATGTTCCTGTTGAAAGGCGTGCTAAAATCAAATAGTAGTCATTCACCAACGATGGGGGAGGCGTCATTGGCGAGTGGAGCAAAACATTTTTGCCTCATCTTCTCCAGTTTCAAAAGTGAGACCCAGCAAGACCAAGCCTACGTTTTGTTGTGGTTCTGTGGTCTCTGGCTCCTGATCAAACCCCCAGTGACGCTTTGCAACGGGACACCAATCACAACCCCTCACATGAAGCCTTCCTGTGCATCCAAATTTGACTTTAAAGCAAATATGTGCAGGACTTTCCAGGTCAACTTAGATAATGTCCTAAAGAAATCAAAAAGTAACAAATCAAAGGCAAATTTACGATAAAAGTATGTTTTTTTTTGTTGCTCGTTCCTTGTTGTAAAAGCAATACTCACCTTTTCTGCTTCTCTTACAAACGTGTCAAAGTTTTTCTTGGTGACTGCACATGCAAGCGACAACAAAGTACTGTCAGTCTTTTCTCAACCTGACTCAGGTAGACGGTGCTTTAGACTTCCCAGTCAACCAATGGGATGCAAGCACCCGCAAGGGCCACCCACACTTTTCCTAAACCATAAAAACGAACCACACCCAGCCATGCTTCTGTGACTTTAGTGACAAGAACTAAACAATCAAAGATAAGCCTTAATATTAAACGTGTCCCATTTTAGAGCGCTCATTGGCTCACTAACTGAAATCTGGTTTCCACGTCAGAAATTTTGGTATTTTATGAAATATTATTAACTCGGTGATGGTGCTAATGGGCCAATACATTGACAATTTCTATTTTATTTTTACGTGAATTATTATAAAGTATAATAATCTCCTTTATTCCATTGCTTTAAAACAATGAGGATGTTTTTATCATTGCAACTTTATTTTGTAAAATGATGACTTTGTGCTCTCATAATGTTGTTCTTAAAACATCTGTCCAACACACCATCCATACAGTTAGTTGAATAGCAATACCTCAAAACACAAGTTGAAGTAAAAGGGCATCATTTCTCAGAAAAGAAAATGCTCTCCCCGAGCTGCAGGTACACCCCCCACTTTAAGCCTAATGTGAAAAAGGGGCGACACCCGCCATCCCTCACTGTGAAAGGAACAACTTTTTGAAAAGCATTCTTTCTCCTCACAATAGCTGGATTTGAGGGGGGGGTCCTGTTGAGATGGGGGGGATGGGAGAAGAGTAAGGGCACATTCCTGAACTGAGTCTCACCTGATGGAACGTTTCTTAAGAGGGTCCTTCCGTTCCAGCTCAGACGTCCTCCTTTGCAGTTTTATTGACAATCAAATGTAATAACTGTTCGGTTTTCTTGATCAATAACAGTCGACTCTTTATGAGGGTACACGATCCATCCGCAAATGCTGGCCGTGCTTCAAGGTATATTTTCCCAGAAGAAATTGAAATAGCAAAATAACCCAACTGGCAAACTCTGGTTGAGGTAAAACACATTGACAGTAAAACATAAGCAGGCAGATAATTCAATTTCCAATGGCAACCCTGAACACAAAATTTAAATAAAGCATCATTCAAGCTTATTGGACACAAATGCGAACAAAGGTAAACAACTTATGAACCATTTTCAAAATATACAACGTATTAAATATTACTAGGTTTTGTACTGGGTGGATTGGTTAGTGCAGGTCACGGGTTCAACTCCGGGCTGTGGCCTTCCTGTGTGAAGTCTGCATGTTCTCCAAGTACCTGCACGGATTTTCTTCAGGTACTCCAGTTTCCGCCCACAATCCAAAAACATGCATGGTCGGTTTACTGAAGTTGCAGTTGGCTGGGAACCAGTTCAGGGTGTGCCCGTTCTCTTGCCCTAAGTCAGCTGAAATAGGTGCCAAGCACACCTAGGACCTTCGTGAGGTCCTTTGAAGACATGTCTTCAAATCTTACCCATGCAGTCTTTCCCAGACCTAAATTTTAAATCTGAAAGTCCTCTGTTTATTTTATATTTTTGTGTGTAACTCCCTTAAAATACACTTGTGCCTACCAATGGGTATTAGAATCATTCCATTGAAGAAAAATATGGACACATTAAAAGCCGATGCTTAGTGCTGAACCGTATTTCAATGTTATTACGTATTTGCCAACCACTGCCGGTGTTTTATTTTCTTTCACTAGCCTTATAAACCAGCAACAACAAAAACAAAACAACTGCAGAATTCAAATTGAGACTTTTTTCTACTTCCTGGCTTCAAATGACATTGCATGCCGAACCTTCCTTTAAATAACACGGAACTGATGCTTTTCACTTGAAATTTGACCATTTGCTTCAGACGCTCATGACAGTTACAGCGATTTGCATGTATTTGTGTGAGCCTTGTCTTAAGCCTCTACAGCCCCAGGCCACCCTGAGGTGTTTCTCTGTACCTTGATACCTCTCACCAATTCAGCGGCGGCTGGTGTTCCGACTTGCTCGGGCAGGAATGCACCCCTTTCATGGCCAAGCATATTTGACAATAAGCAGCGGCGTCATTTTCACACATCAATATTTCAGTCTTCATTTGGATGCAGATTTGTGCCGGCGCACCCAAAATACAAATGTGCTGAGCCTCATTCGGAAAATACCCGCGGCGTTGGACCCTTCAAAAGAGATGATCGAGCGTGATTCGCTCTTTGCAAAAATTACTGTTTTTATATGTGCGAAGCTTTTGTTAAAAACAACAAGAGATGATATGTGACCGTAGCTCATATAAAAACTCTGTCAAATGGAAATTGCATCCGCTGGCGGGGGAGTTTTTAGATGCACAAATGATAAAGGTTCTCTTTTACACAATCAGGTTTGTGATGACGTTTGAAGCGAACAAGCCCAGAAATTTTGATTTCCTACAGCTTCATACAAACTCTGAAAACATGCACTTAGACTTCTCGCTTTCTTTTTAAGCACTCAAGGATCTGTTCACATTTTGACAATAGGCCAAAATAATATGCATAGATTTAGACATCTTAACCAATTTGTAAATTTGTATTTCTCTAAACTAAGATGGTGTTACGTGTTGCTATGTTGTTGCTGTTTCCAATGCAGATGAATGATTGTGTGGGTTGGATTTCTCCAGCAACACTTCTACATTTTATGCTCAACTCCAATTAATTGTCACGTGAGCGTTAAAAGCAACTTATAACAATTGATGAACTGAGAACAAGTCATCGAGTTATATTCAACCAACAGAATAACAACAATCCAATTTTATTTGTGATGCTCAAATCTATCCTGATCAGCTTTCAACAGGCTGCAAACATCATTTGATTCATTCAGCCAATACCCTTGGTGAGCTCACTTTAAATGGTTTCATCAGTTGAATTTATTTTTGCTTTAATTCGCTCTCCGAACAGCCATTTTGAAAGAACCTGTACCAACTTAAACTTCCAAAACTTCCTCCTCCTTGCAAAGGTGCACTGTAACTTCACTGAACCAGCCTGGACTTGTCTGCTTCTCAAAAGCTGCTTCCTTCTCTAAAGCTTCTTCCTCTATAAAAACCTGCCACATTCCAGCTTGCTGGAGGTGCTGATTAGTGTCGGATTCTTTGGAATAGCGGTGTACGGGAATTGCTGACTGTAGAGGGAGAGGCTGAGTTAAGAGGTGGCTCAATTATTGATAAGGGCAAGGCAAACGTAGCTAACCTAGCACCTTCTGATTAACGAGCACATTAGTTAACCAGCTCAGATGAAAGAAGTGACTCAAAGAAATGGGGTCAGTTGCAGAGGTGGGACCTTCCGAAAGGCCCGACAGCAATTACGATGAACATTCGGTGTGTGCGTGCGGGCACATGTTCGTGTCCGTGCTGTGTTTCTGTCAAAATTACGTCTTGCACAAAACTAACAATTGAGCAATCTTGCTCTTTAATGACCTTTTTTTCCGATATCCGGTAAGTGTAATCGAAATGTGAGCCCTGAATTGTTGGAGTCAACTTACACAGATAAGCTCACATACCAGCAATCTAGTAAAATACTTGACTTCTTTCTTGGATTTTTCTGTGTTAATGATCACCAGTCACATCAGTCACAGCAACCTGCAAATGCAAACAAAACACTTAAGTCTATTTACCAAGCTAGTTGGAAATGTCACTTGGAAATGAAATACTACTTTTATGCTGACCTGCTATTTGTCCTCTTCCATCCTGTGAATATTTTCCTGATCCACTACATAGTAAAAAAAAAAAAAAAAAGCAGGGTATTACGGAAACCTGTACTTCCAGTGTATGTTTGTCAGCTTGTGGTTTAAAATGTTATCATGTGATTCTGATAGACACATTACTAGTGTTCTAGTAAATGTATGTCATATAAGCTCACTTGCTATAACAACCCCCATGGCCTCTCCCATTATTGTCATTTAAGAAAACGTAACAATTTTTTTTTCTGGTTCAAGCGTAGGCCTTTCCCTACTATTCAAATTCCTGTGCAAACAAGTTGGGAAGTTGTTGAAAATAATTTGTTAATAATAAAATTACAATTGGGAGGAAGCTCCTGTGGTACAATAATCCTGAACAGTGTATTGTATGAATTGAAAAAACAAGGAGACTAGAAACGCTAAGGCGTCATATTGAAAAACAGATACAAAGATTGATGAAAAATAAATGAAGAGTATTAGCAATGTGCTAATAGCAATACGATATGGGCATGAAAATAAATGATTTTAACTTGAATTCTGGCAGGACTATTAGCTGCTGAACACTACAGTGATTTCACACAATATCTCTGTGCTCTACTGAGCATAGTTAGATTCTCTAATCAAAGCTGTTCAAACATTTAATTACAGAAGAAAAAAGAGAAATATGTGCTTTGCACACCTCGCATTGTGTAATTTCCATAATATCTCAATATAAAACTTTATTTAAAAAAAATCATAGTGCCATTTTCTTTCCCACGACCAATTTATATTAACATTGATTGAATGTCATTAATCCCACGATTCCTTTTTTTCCCCTCAGTCATGAGCCCGGAATCTAGACTTGGTAATTTGGTGTTGGTAATTGCACATCTTCTCCTTGTTTGAATAGTACATGAAGAGCAAAATGAATTCCTGACTTTGGCAAATCAGAGCTGCCACTGCTGACTTTGTTTTGTTTTTTTCTGAGGTGGGGAGGTCACTAAGGTTGAATGGCACGACTGGGAAAGAATTATGAAGCAATTTTGTATTGACACCCAAGCTTCATTACTCAACATGTGCTGCACCAGTTACTGTCGAAGCAAGGCAATGAGGATATTAAGACTGCCAATGAGTATTGATCCTGTTGGTGCAAGAGTATACCTTCTGCTTTAAATGTGAACAAGAAGAGACAACTTGGTAAGGGATCTGAATAAATCATCTCCGATGGGATGTCACATTTGTTGGAACGAGCAACATGTTCAAGCTAGTCCCGTATTCACCATTTTAGCCTGCAGTGAAGAACTTATTTTGGAGCATTTGGTTAATTAACTCCCCCACCCCAATACCTTGCTTCTGTGATTGCCAAGGAATTTTCCAGGAGTGTTTCTCTGGGCTTGCGGAATGCCGACAAGATGGAGCATGTCTCGGGTTGTCTCACAACGTCTCTGCAAAATGCCCTAAAGACAATGTAGGAGTGGTTATTGGAGATGATGAAAGCCATCAAACAATACAAATGTGTTTTATCTAAACACGCAAACTTTGGTTATGTGACTAAGAAAAGAAATATAGAGAAAGAACGTAGCATCACTAAGGAAGCCAAGATAAACAAAAAACTCACTCGCCACAATGTGACACTTGAACAAGCTAATACGATCCAGGGTGAGCTGTGTTAGAAATGCAGCTTTTAAAATACAAATGATCTATTTTGTAAACATGTCAACACCTTAAATCGTTGGTTCGTTTTGACTGACACTGCAAGATGTTTTTTTAATTCCAGTTCTCAACAACTCTTTGAATGTAAGCCACAGTTCTAACTCCATTGTTAGAGTTGCTTTTAAGTCGCAACTGATTTGAGGTCTCAATTTTTGACTGAAATCGAAAATGAAATGGCAAAAGTATTTATTATAGTTTTAAAGTTTGCTTTAAATGTGAAGAAGAAGAGACAACTGTGTTAGGGATGTGAATAAATCAGCTATCTTAAATGGGATGTCACGCGCAGAGTTTTAAAGAAAAAAAAAGTCAACCAAGTCTGTGAAAGACAAAGTATGCATATAGAAATATGCTATAGACATTGGAATTTGATTTTAAAACTGGCTTTACTCTTCTAAAACTCTATAAAGCGAGGGTTGTAATGAACAAATTCAATAAATGTTGTGTCTTATTCTGTGGGTTCTGGATCTTTATGAATTACACCCTTAAAACCGCTAGACTGTCCTATGAAGTTGAATCAATTTGACCCAACTTAGGGTTGTTTTGCAACCCAAAAAATTTTGTAGCGAAATAAATTGTCGTTTTGGCAAAAAAAACCCCACAAAGTTGGGTAAATTTGAGTCGGTCCAATTTCTAACTCAAATTGAAGTGTTTTTAACTCATTTTCACGGGTGTAAGCCACACAACAAACTGACAAACAACTAGTTTTCAAATCAGACGAGTTAAAACTGGTCAAATATTTAAAAAAGATATATTATTAAAAGTGAAGACAATTTGCAATTCTAGTAATGACAGAATTGATGTCCGATTGTCTTCACGGGCCACATAAAATGATGTGGCGGGCCGTATCTGGCCCCCGGGCCTTGAGTTTGACACCTGTGTTCTAGCTCATGGTTAGTGGTGTATTGTGTCAAAATGAAAAACATTTATTTCTTTAAACAACTGAACCTTGTTTATTTTCCCACAATAGTAATTTAAGAAAAGGTGGTAATTTAGTCAAATGCCCTTGTCTAATTCAGAGAGACAGCCTTTTTTGGGACGCAATCATGTTAGGCTACAATGAGGTTTGTGGCTATTTCAGGCATTTTTCTGAGATCAGGTTTCTGTTTTTCTTTTGCCGACTGCACTTATGATGTCAGCGAATGCATTTAGCGTGCCTTCGTGTTAGAACCATTCAAGGCAACATGAGCTCCCTTTACTTCTCCTCTGTGATCAGCGCTGGTTAAAATCACCAGAACCCAGTGCCTGTGAAATCTGAGTCAGTCACCACGTTGTCTTTTCAAATGGAAACGTAAGACAGCGTTTATGCCTTGAGCCGCGATATCGGTACTTTAATCTTTATTACGTGGCGTAACGTCTCTATGTATCATCCCCGGTGGTGGCGATAGGACTGGAATCCCCCCTTGTTAAAGTACACACTGCATTAAAGTATATGGATTTGTTAAGCTAACATCAATTGGAGTATTTGCTGTAGTCTTGATAGCAGTATAGAAGAGTCAAGCAGTCTTGGTTGGTTAGATGGATGGATAGATGGATCATGAATATACAGGGCCAGTGCCGGTTCCAGCAGAAGATGACTTGTGACTCACCCAAAAAGGCAAGATGTATGAGGTAGGCCAAGAGGAAGACAGAAAATATACTTTTGCACCATCTGCTGAGGAAGGGAGAGAAGCACATGTATGCAGGAAGAAGTCAAATACAAGGTGGTTTCTTCTCTTGTGTAGTAGCAAACAAAGATAACCAATGAGATTATAATCGCACAAAGATCAGATCCGGACAATATTATGCAATTTTTATACAATTTAAAACAGCTCCCAGGGGTCTTGAAAAAAAAGTCTGTAGCATTTAGACTACAGAAATGATGAAGAACTATTGCACACTTAATGTCCATGCTCTGATTTGTTTTTGGCGTGCTCAAATGTCAAGTAAGGCTTTTGGGTCCATAACAGCCTTTATGTGTATTAAACTTCCATCTCTTGTTGTAAGTCTAAAATTTCAGTAGTATTACATGTTGGAGTGAAAACTCAATAGATTTAAATTCCTTACTGAAAAGGAACTTCATTTAAATGACCCAAGATGGCACAGGTATTAGGTAGGCTTAATATGTATTGTACAACGCATGTTAATTTTTAGCCTTTTGCCGGGCGTAATTGGTCTTTAGAGCTCTTTGAGCTAGGCGTGCATGGTTTTTAAATTCCAGCTCACACTGCACAAGTTTATTACATCTGATGAAAGTCAGCTCTAATAATTGAAATGTTCACAATGTACTAATTTGACCTCAGTGTAGGTTATTCTGTACGTTCGAGCTGGTGCAGTGTCACAACAGTCTTGAGCGAGAGTAGTGTTGATAGATTTGGTAGTAGTACATTTTTTTTCAGCGCTTTGCTCAGAAGTGTTTCCAAACCAGAAATGTAGTTTTGCCTTGGAAGTCAGCCATTGATTTTTCGGAGTAAATAAATTTGTGTGACTCTTTAAAGTTACAGATGACTTGTACGATCTCTCTTCTGACATGGTGAGCAAAGAAGAGCTGCGTCGTGGTATGTTTTCTGGCTATAGGAGACGCATGAAAAAAGAATGCCGGCAATATTATTTCTGAGGTGACGTTATTGCACTTTTATGTGTCTTGGGAAATCATTGTGTCCTGGGTTGCAGCAAATGATTATTGAGAGCTTTATAGGGCGCAATGTTTAATATGAGGTTGAGCACAGACAAAATCACTCATTGCACCTCAGGGAATAAATTAAGGGTGAGTGAAGGTATCGCTGGCATATCTGCAGAAAGACAATCTTTATTACAAGCCGCCTGCCTCCGTGTCGCGTCATTACTGGGACGCGCACTGTGCTGCTGGCGCGAGATTGTCATTCCCAGCTGGAATGAGTGGCGTGCGTGGACTGCAGTATTTACTCAAGCCAATACATCCAGCAAATATTGATCCATGAGATGTGCTTTGGAAGCCACAGGGCCTGAAAACTCCTGAGGCAATCAGCGCCTCCATTTCCCATGCCACGTTTGACCAAGTCCACGGCCGTACGATATGAGTCTCGAGAAATGTGCGATCGAGTAAACATCCTTGATCATCTAATCAACAATGATTTACATATTGCTGAAAATGTCAAAAAAAGGCCAGTTTACCTCAATGAAAATCTCATTCTAAGAAAAACAACTTAAAGGATCATCTTCATGTACGCCGTTAGCACTTCCAGCCCTTGAGATTGGTCAATAATTTGCGAAAGTAACAGACACACGTTGGGATTGTGCAATAGTGTGGATTTGTGAAAAAAAAAAAGAAATATATACATATATATTGACTCAATTCAGACAGGTTTCTGCATGAATGCAACAATATGGTATTTTTGTATTTTGTTTTAAAAGTGTTATCTATATTGATTTAACACAAATACTGTATGCAGTGCTTCATCAAATATACACAGCACAGCGCTTAGTGTGATGTCTATGCCAAACCACTGCTAAACCCGTCATATTTTTAATGCTAACATTTATTATTCGTATCCAATAGTTTTCAAACATGCTCTTTTACATAAAAAAAAACATAGTGATGCGCAGTATATTAAGATTTAAAATGACATTGAATAACTTGTATTCCTCAACGGATACATTTACTATGGTTGTGCTTGATTAAATCCTGACTTCTCAGAAAAGATCAGTGTGCAGACTCAAATTAGAGTATACAAATGTAGCTTCACTTTGAATGACTTCATTGCCATTCCAAATCGCAATGCGTGGAGAGCTTATGGAAACCAAAAGAGTTCACATTAAAGCGCTTCATAGTGCTACTTACAGTAGATGACATCTTTCTAACTACCAGGTAAGAATGGTGAAGTGGTTCTCTTTTACTTTCACGGCCAAGATTAAGACGTACACAAACAAATAAACATTTGTGGTCTGTACATTATGTTTTTTTTTTTAATCAGGCTAAGCGCAATCAGACTAGGGACTATAGAGCAGCTCGTTGTTTGTGTGTTCTGGTCTCAGACGGCTCGTCTGCTTATCAGCCAACAGAAAGGGAGAATTTTCTATATCCTCTAGTGAAGAGCACCTGGAAAGGCTCGGACTCAGGTAGGAGTGAGTGTCAGCGGTAAAATGCATGTTGCTATGGAGAAGAGAAGACTCATTTCCTGCCTAATAACAAACGAGATAAAGAGGCAGCTATCACATTGTTTTCTCCAATTTTCTCCTCCTCATTCTCAAGGGACGCCGATGTCTCGGCGCACCAGTGCAAACAAAGTGTTGCTGTGTGCAAAAACAGCAGCTTATTACCTCAACTGCCACTACTGTGCTGAATGAAGATGCTTTTACCAGAGTAAGCAAACAACCTGGTCAATAGGTCATGTTTAAAAGGCAACATGATTTTAATTTGAAAGGCATCATCACTTTATTTGACTTTGACAAATTGATTTGGCATCATAGCAAATGATTCATGCAGCTCATTTTATTATTTTATAATTCAGGCCCACACAGGTTATGTTCTATCAAATACGAATGTCAAAATTTAAGTGACGACGTTCATATGTGGAATGTTTATTCATTTTCAAAAATATCTAGCACAAGATGGCTGATCGTCGCTACACTAATAGTATTTTTTTTAAAAATAAAAGTTGGGATGTTCGATACCACTTCTTCCAGACTGTTACCATTATGAGTAATCAGGTCTTGAGTAGTCACCGATACCAAGCACCAATACTGCTTTTGATACCTAAAAATTCTCTATAAAACAAAGACAGATACTTTCTGGAACATACTTTGATATCCCAATGTAGACTTTTGCCTTAAAATTTTATAAAACAGCAACAATAGGGCGACTAATACTCCTATTGGCCAACGTCATGAATTCTTGGCACTCACCCATCCCGAATTAAAAGTTGTAGAAATATTTCTCACAAGAAATGATAAAAATAATTAATTCCAAGGTCAAAACAGTCACAACCAAAAAACGCTTAACTGCACAGGCAATGGTAATTAACATTTTCACATAATTAATTGCCATATTAAGCTTCAAAAGATCTTTTTATGTTTGTTGAGTCTTTCTTTTATCGTCCTATAGAAAGTCACCAAACTGAAAACCCAAAAGGAAAAACACAGTGTCTCGAATAATCATTGCTTGCCAATCTGAGCTCTCATGAAATCCTAATGATCAGGACATATGACTTTTCAGGCACCATCATATTTCCAAATTTGAACCGCAAGTCAGTCCAGTACATTTCGACAAAACTTTCTATTACCGGCCCATCTTTTCTTCTTTCTCGTTTTTTTTCCAAGTTCCATTTCAAATATACGACGTAAGTGGCTATCATCATGCATCACGAGGCTTCCAACCACAGGCCTGCCTCATGTCACCATGTCAGCGTGCTGCAGGTCTCAACAGAGTGCCAGGCAAGCAAATGGTGATTAAGTTGGAAGGTCAGGTGGAATTGATTCTTTTCCCCGCGGTACATCCTTGTTGCATTTCGACTCGAAATGAGTGCTTATTTGTTTTCAGGGCACCGCATTATTTCGCATGCCTCACCCGCGAGCGAGGTGGGGGTTCATCTGCGATGCCCCGACACGATGACGTCAACGGAAAGCGGAGGGTGGTCAGGCCGTTGCAACTGCGAGGCTAGTAGCTCTGTAGAGATTGACTTAATGGAGAGCAATTACGTTGATGACTTGCTGTAGTCAGTGATCTTTTATGTTTCATTAGCGCATTACTCAGACATTTAGCTAATGAGAATAGAGAGGCACAAACAAAAGTCATTTGCCCCCGACACGTCGAGCTGTGAGACCGCAGCATTGTCGAATATCTCATATTATACTAGGTATGTCAGAAAAGTCCCAGGACTGACCTCACAAGAAGTATTATTACTGCAAACAAGGATCTGCATTGATCCACAGGTCCAACTTCAGTAATTGAAGTCACGAGTAACCCATCGATATAAGTTTTGACGCGTGATTTCTTTTTTTGCAATCAGGATGTGTGGCTGATGTGTGGAGTGAAAAGCAGGCGTCATGTATGTCATGTCGACAATATAGTGGCAATGTAAGTGCCAATCTGTCAGTTTTAACGCCTCATCAAGCGGTGACGGCCAACCGTAAATGTGGACCGCGCTTTGTGTTTTGATGCGGCTGACATATCTGACAGCGCGCGCGGCTGCCGTCAGTCATGAAGCCGCAGACATTGTTTAACTTTATTGGGCTGAACGCAATCAAAGGCACCTGAAGCGTAGCAAACAAAACCGACACAGAGAAAGATGTCTTTACAATTACTTGAAAAACACAGTGCGGGGGAGCCTCAGCTCACAGAAAACTCAAGTTGCCTCTGAGGCTTGTATTTCATCATTTGTGGTTTGACTTTGCTGACTTTATCATCCATTTCAACTTTAGGGGAATCAATTTCATTGTTGTCCGTGTAGGCTCATACAGACCATAATTTGCACCATCCATAAAGTTCTCGTTTCAGTGTTCACGTCATTTGATCATCGCTGATTTTTCCTCATTTCCAGTCCACGCCGCTCCAATGAGCAGGGGTCAGAGGTCATATCGGTACTGTTTTTACTGCTTGGCAATTTTCAAGCGATTTCCCTCAGCGGCGTCAGCAAAAGTGCCTCTCAGCGCATCCTGAGGGAAAGGCAGATCGCATCCGCTCTCACCTCGCTCGGTTCCGTCCGTCGTATCGAGGACGGTCTTGGGTGGGTGGAGGCTGGGGCCACGCAACTTTCTGACGCAGGTAGCGTCTGCTCAGAATGTTAATGCAATCGCAATGATTTTGATGGAATGTCTTCATAAATGTCTCCTCTCTGGGGAGGAAGAGTGGAGACGCTTTTTCGCCATGAATAAATTCATGTCCACTCTTGTGCGCCGGCACCGCCTCTGTTTGCTCATCTTATATGCGGCCGGTCGAGCGGCTCGTCCCGTGAGACGCAAGTTTGTAAACATGAATAATAATTAGGAGCAGGTTGACAAGCAGGTAATCTGCATGTTGCTTGCAGCAGAGGGCTCGCTGCTTGCTTTGCAAGCCTTCCAGGGGTCCTTCCATGCAATTTGCTAAGTTTACTTTATGAATGTGCACATTCTTCCACTTTTACAAGACATCTAAGGGAACTTAGGCAAGTTTATTTCAATTGCGGCTTTCCTTCACCAAAAATATCTCGGCGCACAGTGGAACCTGGATTTAACGGAGTGGGGGAGGGGTCATCAGTAAGACCCGACTGTCTGTTAAATTGAAGCAAACATTTTCCACCATGCATTTGATCACATTCATGAGATGCGACGTGAGTGCGCTTCTTTTTTTTCCCACCTGTGTGGCGATTCAATGCCATTAAACATACGACATGAATAAGGTTTGCTCCATTAAACAACAGCCGTAAATATGAATAAGTCGATCTAACACTCATTCTCTTGAGCTGTGGCGATGCTAAGATAATGCCCATCACTACTTGAAGATTTAATCTACTTTCTGTCTATTCATTGTTACAAATGGAGACCCGTTAGCTGTCCATATCCAATTAATTCATTTTTTTAATTCTATATCACATTTTATGTATTTGGGCTGAGAAATCAATCTTTTGGACAGCATTTGCCTATGAGATAAGAAACAAGTTAAATGTTGGCCGGCTAAGAATGATTAATTTGTGATGCTTTTTCTCATTTGAATCCATTTTGAAACAATCACCCATAAACTCCAACTGCATCACCGTCATAATTTTGTTTCACATTCAGGATATCTGGTGAAAGTGGGGATGTATACGACACAATTGCCACTTGTGATAAAGTCCACACAAATTGTTTCACATAGCTATGCGGCCCATTGCGGGTGGTGCTTGCGACCCATCATCAGTCAGAAAATATTGTGAGTTTAGCCGAGTAAGAGTTCAGTTCAGTTCAGTACAGTACAGCAAACGATTAAACATATCTTTTAATTGCAATAGATTTAATGAATGATAAGCAAACCTCAGAGCTCTTTCCACACTTTTTTGATTGAAATCCAGGGAGATAAAATTGTACAGAGCTGAAAGACGTGAGGGAGACTTATTAAAACCATCGATCCTTCCTTCAATACTCTTCATCTGCGGTGAGCCCACATTTGAGATGCGGAGCATGTGCTCCGGAGCCTGCCTTTGGTGAAGCGCACACATCTCTGGCGTGAGCTTCTCTTTACCCTATTGACTGGATGAGTCCGTCACGGGATCAGGATTAAAGTCTTAAGACTATCTATAAAAAAAGGGCCGGGCAAGGAAAAGGGACTTGTCAGAGATTTGTTTGCCATCAAGGACTTGTTACTGTCAGGTGAAGCTACAGCTCTGGAATCACAAGTTATTTCAAAGTCACTTGAAGATCAAACCTCGCTTTCATTCAAATCTTTCTAAATCAACATGAAGCCTTTTTATCATATGCCAAAAACGTTTCGGTGTTACAAGGAAATTTCTGTCAACGCTCGTGAGTTCTAACATCGTCGGCCGTGTTACTTAGCATCGGTTGTGAAGGAAACCCAAGGGAATAACATGAAGTATTGTCATTATTGTCGACATGTCTCCGCTATAATGCACCTGCTATGTTCTATCAGAGTTCTGGCAGCAGCGTGTGACATTACTGCAGTACAAACCGTACGATAAATCTCTTGACGCCATCTGTTCTGTGTTTGTTCTTCTGTTTTTATGTTTCATTGCATTTAACACGAGACATCCTGCTATCAGTTCAACAAGAGACGACTCAAGGGGAAAGCTTGGTTTTAAAATACAATAAATTAACACAAAGAGATTCTGCAGAAGCCCTGTGGTTGTGGTTAGAATGTCTGCTTCACATTTTCAAGGTTCAGGGATTAAATCCCTCATTCATTTGCATGTTCTTTCTATGCCTGCTTTTTTTTTTTTTCTCTCCATCAAATTGAAAATTCTTCGTCAAGTATGTTCCCCGTCTGAAATTTCCTTGCGTCAAGAAAGAAAAAACACCACTAAAACTATTGGCGAAATCATTTGCGACCTTGAACGAACCCCGAACGAAATTTTGACGTGAACTATGCATCCTTCGCCAACAGTCGCAATTTTTCCTACATCAGTGAGAGTAAGGGCTTTTTTTGCAAGCTAATGGATGAAAAAAACAACATTGATTTCATGTCATACTTTCCTCCAAAATGTCCTTCAGTAGTACCTCATGTTTGAGGAGCCATTTAGTTGTCATGTTGAAACAATTAAGCCCGGATAAATCATGCGCCAAAGAGCCCTCATTGTTTAAACATCAAGCACCTCCCATTGACTCCTCGTTAACTTTATCAGGATGCCAATAGTCATTATTGCTTGTCTTGTCTTGATTATCTTCTCAGCTGTAAAATCAATCGGACATAATCCATTCCCATTCTGTGGGTCTAAAGTTCACACTGCGATGATTTACTGTACAAGCTTCTTATGTATTCATCTCTTCCATGCATATTTACCTTATTACTCACAGCGGCACGTTTCTAAACCTTTTGCCCGCCTTAATGATTAATTCACTTTTACTGTGGAAAAGGCATCGCTCCATCTCTTCACCCCCACCCGCCAAGGAGGTCATGTAGCACAAATCGCGAGGTTAATAATGTCACGGATACAATGGATACAGTCGGCCCGATCAATACAGATGAGACGGAGGATGGTACTTTGAGCGAAGGTGTACTACAGAAGTGGAGGTGTGTGGATTTCCAAGTCCAAGGACATTCTATTCCAATATTCCACTCACACTCCTGTAAAGTTATTCCACATATGAGCTTTTCATGTCTGATTACACCAACACAAACAAACTCTGCACCAAATTATACCTCACGTATACGGCAATTCAATTTAACGCCATGTCGAGGCAGACAGGTGTTCATCCTTGGAAAATAAAAATATGCATGCATGAGATTGCGGAAATTGTCACGGTTGTTGGGATGATTGTGCGTATGGTCATTTTGTTTCTTTTGTGTGTTTTCCGTGCTGTGGGGTTGCTTTCCCTCTGTCGTCTCTTATGTGCCTTGGAATTTGATGCCATTCTATCATCTCGAAAGACGAAGGTGCGAGCCATTTCTTCATCAGATATGAAGAATGTGATACACATCTGGATTACAACAAAGTATCCCATCGAGACTCAGTAAAAATGAGGCACGTCTCACTGGTATTAACCAGAGTAAAAGATGAAAGACAACTGTAAACTTATGACTGACTTCAATTGACAAATGCAAATCTAAGCATTTGACATTTGACAAATATTTATTTTTAGATTTTTTTAGAATTTACCCACTTGATTTTAAAGAGCTTGCCTCCATTGGTTTCATGGAACTACTAGATATTTTATTGTCTTTTATTGACGAAGAAAGAAAATTGGATAGTTGTTGTCTATGATGGAAATGTGTATTTGGGCTCCAAGGCACTACATTTTTCAATAGCCCCCCCAATTTACAACTTCCCCAAACCATAAAATTGAATAAAACTGGTGCGTGCCTTAAGATAGGAGTTTAATTTGTTCCATGATCTGACCATTTTCGTATTGCAAAATGCTTGTACGTCAAATAATCTTTCTCCATTGTATGAATAAAGATGTATTATTATTATTATTATTATTATATATATATATATTTTTTTTTTATGGCCGAAAAACAAAAACAACATAATCATTTTTTTAAATGTTTTTTTAAAGGTTTTATAGAAGTTGCTCAAGGACTTTGTATACAATTACAAACAAACAAACAAACAAACAAACAAACAAACAAACAAACAAACAAACAAACGCATGCTAGCATAATCCCCTTAAAATGATCTCACAGAGGTGGCAGACGCTTAGTTATGATTGAGGAATTATCTCCTGCCGCTGGGTCTTTAGCCATCCTCGTTTCAGGATAAGAGTGCACTAATTTGATTTCTTGCCATGCGGCCGCTAAGTATTCTTCCTCACACCATCGTATGGCCCTGAGCAGCTAGAGGAGACTTTGCATCATCTACTTTCAGGAGCGAAAAGTCATTTATTAGTCATTTATCGTTTGCCGACCATGTTCATCCACTAAATCGTGACGGCCATTACATGACTTTTTTTTTTCCCCTCCCAATCCTGTTGTTTTAGAATCATGTTACGAAAAGTGTCACCTGTTATTAGTCCCTTGTTTCTCTTGCTCAGACTCCTTCATAATATATTGATCAATATCTTGGTACTTGAAGCGCTAAATATAGTTTTGGTTGTACTTGGTGTAAAAGGTTTGAGAATCACTGCATGATAAAAATGGGTGTTTTTTAAATGATCTTATTCGTGATTGTGAAGTGAGTCTGCACATACTCAAGAGTTGTTTCATATTAGGTTTGTTTATTTACACACATATTGGGCTATTTGTAATTGTTTTTGCCTTCAGCAACCTTAAGGTGGTGCCGGCTTTGAGCATACTGGGTTATTTCAGGTTCAAAATAAATATGCTAATTAGACCACACAAATAAACGTCTTTCCAGTAAGGAGGTTGCCACTTGGCTTCTTGACTCTTGATTTATATTATGTATGCCTCGTACGTGCTAATGACATTAATAATACATAAAGCTCCCATGTTGCATGACCCTGAATGATTGACTGAGAGACAGTGATAACTTCTCCCATATATCAAAGCTTAGGCACAGCTGTGAGGCAACTTCTCATATCTCACGTGGGGTGTGAAAAAAAAAAAATCATATTGCAATCGTGCCCAGTTAATTGTGCTCAACACGAATCAAACCAAAGAAGAATGGAGTTGGGTTGGGTCGGCTTAGATAAAGGCGACGCCGCTGACTGTGTGGCGTGGCTAAGCCCCCACCTGCCTTGTGTCCTGTTGGCCTTCCCAACTGTCACTTCGCTCTAGGCTAAAAGGCCGCACTGCCAAGCTCTGTCTTTCTTGTCTTGTTCCATTGAACTGCTGTAACCGCCGCGGTAAAATCATCAAATACGGCGAGCCACGCAGGAATTGCAAATACCGCCTCTCTTCCTCTGCCTTCCGCTGGTTTTCAAAGGAAATGATAAAGGCGTGGAAATATGAAAATGCTCTTCTTCACAGGGATCTGTGAAGGGGGTAATTTCCATCATGCCCATGTCTGTTTCCTGCGTAGAGGGGAAAAAAATGATATGACGTTCCTGCACATCGAGCAGCAGAAAGAATGAAGAAGGGTTTTAAATGACTTTTTTTTTTTTCTCTCCAAACGCTCTTTATTTAATTTACTCCTAAAGGGTGTGTTGCCATAGTCACAGCCAGTGGAAGAATTGGTGTCTGAACACATTGTGAATTATTTGTTCATTTTAAGCTTTGTGATTCTCCATTGATAATCGCAAGCTTCATCAAAGAAGGGACATATAGAATGTTGGACCCAGTCCATGCAGTTATCATGTCTTTATTACGGCCCCACGAAAAGCAACAATTATATTTCAATAAGATTTGTTTTCCAAAGAATGTAAAAAGTTGTATAACATATACAACACAATCTTTAATGTATTTCTACAACGTAACTGCAACTGTAATACATTGCTGTATGTGGAACATCAATGATAATAAATAAATGAAACATTTATAATTCCATAATCTTATAAATAATTTATGTTCTCATTAAAATATATCAGTGCTCACTTTACATTTACATTTAGAATACTGAATATTGTTTTCAGACCGATACAATACAAGAATTCAATTATTAAGTAGTCACAAATACGATGCTAAATACCGATATCACGATACTAAATACGGATACCTCTCGTACTTTTGACACATAAAATTTCCCCCAAAAGACAATGAGTGATGCTTTTAAACCAAAGCCGATATATCCCAATATAAATATAAATTTTCATTCAAATTGCCTGAAATGTATTTTGTATTTGTCTCATTTCTACTTTCTCTTTCCTGATAGTAAATCAGCCAAAAGAGGGTAATCAATACTATAATTGATAATAATATCGTCTTTAGTCGTGAGTACAGATACCTTGATATAAGACTTGCATCAGCATTGATATTTTCTAATTTATTTCTACCATGTACTGATCCCTGGCAATGGATCTGTTGTTGTAATTTAAAAATTCAGCCAAGGGGTAGATAGAAGCTAAGCACAACTTTTAGGAATTGTCTGAGTAAGTAAGATGTGTGATGTCATATCAATATTATATTCAGAGTTGACATTTTAAACTCAAAAGGAATGCCAAGATGCTTATGCAAGATACGTGATTGGCTGCACTTACTTGGTAAACAAATCCATGAATCCTACATATTGAGATTTATTCAGCCGGTGTCCTTGTCGGAGAGTTGAAGTTAATCGAGATGGTGGTTGTGTGGTGGTCGGCGGTTTCGTCATAACAAGCACACTGACTACAGCGTACACAATGCATTTATCTCATTCCAATGATTCCCCACCGTTTTGATGATAAATCTAATCTGATTAAAATAATTGAATTAATTGAGGCCACGCAGTTTCGCAAGGTCCATTTCTTTCTACCAGTGGACGAGCCTTTTTTTCTAAGATGGCTTTTCATCATAAAACCATTTTTAAGTTTTTGCAAATGTCCCATTCAGTCTTCATCCTCTGACAACTATATTTATCTTTGCTTGCCACCTCTTTGTTTGCTAATGTTTATTCTCAGTCCTGTGTTAATATTGTTCTACTTGATAAGAGGATTTCTACCATCCAAAGCGCTTAACTTTCTCAAATATTGACCAGAGATTATTTTATTTATAATCTAATATTGAACAACCTTAGCAGACATCAGGAACAGATTCTCGCTGATTATCTTATCCTTGTAGTCGTATAGGATCCATATTTTTGTCTGTGTAAACATTGAGCTGGTAGAATAAAGTGCCACAAAGCCTGTTTTGGGACGATGTGTTCTAATTTCATAGCAATGTTTGTAAATGAATAGGTCTCGCTGTACCCCTAAAATCCCGAATGACCTAATTGAATGTTCCTTACTGTCATAGTGGAAGCTAACTATATAATTACTACTCACCCTCAAGGTGACCTCATGGATTATGCTTTTTAACATTCTTAAATATTGTGTCAAATGAAACAATACAAAATTAATGTTTCTTTTGTAGTTTTAAATGAGTAGGGCCTTAAAGACGTGAATGTTTTTTTATATGCTTACGATCCAGCAACATCCATCTGTGCTTGACAAATTTGGCTTTTTAGATCAAGTATATCAATTTCAAATTAATCTGTTACATCACTACTGAGAATTATCAAAATGGATTGTGATTATCGGTTGAAAATGTGTTAACTGGGAAAGTTTAGCACATTGCTGAATGTGCAACCTAATGCGTCCATTAATACATTTTTGTTTCTTTGGAAAGAATGAGAGCAAAGTATGAGCAGGTACTCATAAAAAGCCGCAGCACGTTGGGTTCCAAAGAGCAGGTTTGTTCACTTGTTTAGTGGCTCTCCAGTATGCATTATTAACGCTACTCTTTAAAGATTTTCCATGAGAAACTTCATGCTGCTTTGCTTCTAGCCATTTACTCTTTACAGCAATTCTCAAAGTTGAGACCAGGGAGCTTTTGAAGTGAAGTTTTTTTTTTCCAAGGACCCCCTCATGGTTCTAACCAATTAAAGATTCAATAAACTCTATTTCTAATATTATGATCAGTAGCGAAGTGAATGAGAGGATAGCACGGGTAGGTGTGTAGGTGTTTATTTTTTTTTACCCATATACTGCGGTTTCCTCCCACAATGCAAACACTGACGACTCTAAATTGATCAAAGTTGGGAATATGTAATATATAGTTGTTTGACTGTGTGCCCTGCATGTTGGCTGAGGAGTTCATGGTAGACCCCCGCCTCTCTCTCAAAGTCAGTTGGGATAGACTCCGGTACACTTGGGAGGCTAAGCACAGCAGACAATGGATGGATGGATGGATGGATGGATGGATGGATCAGTCATTATCATGCTCTTCCTCTTTGCCATTATAAGTGTACTCTTGTGTTTTGACTTCAAAAAATTGGTCACTTTATGAGTTCCCTGTGGAAAACTGACTAGACAACAAATAGCAAACCGCCGGCAGGACTGGTAAACCAGTGCGAGAGCATTTGGATGTAGTTAATTACAAATGACTCTTAAGTAACTAAAATCGTCCAACCCTATGAGTTACAGTGTTCCCGCAACTCCTCGTAACAGCTCGACTTTTATTGATACCCCTTGCTTGGGTTTTTAAGCCCCGATATTTTTACATTCTTTCAACGTGTTTAGATCATTTGAATTTTCCCGATGACAAATTTCTATTATGATCCATTGGCTCTGCCCCTCCTCCTTCCCCAGTAGCTGTTTATGTGGCCTAATAGCCAAGCACTGCAGCTATATTTCATGCACGTATATTTCTTTTCTGTGTACTTACAGAGGCACACAGTGATTGAAGTGAGGCCCTTAGCCATGACAGCTCCCGCCTGTGATATTAATGGAAGCCCACGTAATTGCGCACGCCATTAAGAAAGTACAGATGCTATCAGGGAGAGCACACATCATTATTTCTCAGTGTAGCACCTCATTAATATTTGTTGTTCTTTAATTTTATCCCCAACACACACACACACACACACACACGCATACGCGCGCACACATTCCACCTCCCTCCTACTTTGCAAGCAAGAGGGCTGAGCTGAGGATGCCAGAAAGATGAGTCTGCTTCACTTCAGGCAGATGATTTCTTTTCTTCTGCATTCAAAGTAGGAGCGAGCTTCATAGCTCTGTACTCAAAAACAGTTCTGAATGCCATGGAAGTGAGTTGTGGCGCCTGAAGCTTCCCTGATAGTTTCTTTAAAGGTCAGATGGCTTGCAGCAAGGTGTGATCTATTTAATGATGAACTCTAGTAACCCCTTGGTTACATTTTGCTGGTCAGCTTTGTGACAGTTGTCTGTTCTGTGAAACGGTGGAATGAACTGTAATAGTATTGCTGATGTTTGTTTGCCTGTACCTGCAGACAGAACTCGTAGATGTTTTGGCCTAAGGCCAAAGGATTTATTGTTTTTGGATTGAAATCGTGATCTCAGACAATGCAATCTTATGAGTCTGAGCGCTGTGTGTGTGTGTGTGTGTGTGTGTGTGTGTGTGTGTGTGTGTGTGTGTGTGTGTGTGTGTGTATGGGTGTGTATATTCAAGATTCAAGAAGAAGATTCAGGATTCAAGAATTTATTCGCCATGTTTGAGCGTGCCAAACAAGGAATTTGACTTTGTTACATCACAGTCTCTGTTCAACATTTAGGTGACTAACAACACTCAGGACATGTGAAAATGACAAATGACAATATTCTCAGCCCTCCCTCTATATGTATATAGACATATGTGTATATATTGTGCGTATATATTTTTTTACCCACAGCATAACATAATGCCATACTATATATACTGTATGACAGCAAGCAAAAAGTCTACAGTAGGGCAAAATCCATTGCTCCTTGTACAGTGCACGACTAAAAATCCCAACAACCTCCAATGTTAAATCAGCTTTAAAGACCCCTCTTACACAGTCTCAATTTGGGCATCTTCTGAGGGTGTGAACCACTTCGCTTGCATTACCAGAATCTATGGCTTTGTTTACAGTTCGAAGTTTTAGAGCCACTACATTTATTCATCCCAACCCCGTTATCCGTGTTGTTTGCAATGAGATACCAATTCCACGGAAATGGTCCCGGATCTAACTAGACCAAGTGGGAATACGTTTTCCAAGAAGGATATGACTGAGACGCATCACCATCACTCCTCCCAATATTACTGTCATTTTACAGCGTTCCAATATAATTATTGCCTATGAATAATGCCGCACAATATCTCCCTCTCAATGAAGGAGCCTTTAAATTGGCCCCTGAAGGTTGCTCGATTCGGGAAAGTATTTGATAAAACGGGCTACTTTGTAATATGTTTTGCTTGGGAATTTATTTCGTAGAGCTCAACTAAATTCATGGAAGCAATGCAATTTAGTATTTTATTACTTAGGCCAAAGGGATTATGCACTTATAGCTTCTGTTTGTTTCTCAGTCGGAGAGATGAAATGCCCTCTAGGATATTATGTATGCTCTATTTTTTAAAACAGCCTCGGGTCACTGGTGCTTTCTATACTTTTTTTTTCAAAGAAATGGACATTCACCTGGTCCGCATTGTGCAAAAATGATGCATCGGATGAGAGCACCACTTCATTTGCTGCTTGATGCAATTCTAACACTCGCATGCCCACGTTACGGTTGTCGCTTTGGTGGCAGACAGATTTATAGGCGTATGCTAACTGGTCCACTTATGCAGAGATGTGTTTCATCGCTCTTTGACGACAAGCTCGTAAACATACTTTGGGACAATTTTTAATTTTTAAGCGGAATGTGATTGTTTGTGTGGACATTATGTGGCTGAACTTGTTTTCTAACATCATCTTTTGACAGAATGTCTCCACAGTCCTTCAAAACACATACTTATGCTTTTTAACACATTTCCTTTTTACTATTCAAGATAAGCAAAACATCACTGCACAGCTCAGACAAGAAACACAATGTTTGTATTTAAAGTCTTCAACCTTTAATGATCATCTTACAAAACTGAGAGAAACAAACTATTTGTAAAGATCCATAACCATACATTTTCTTCTTCTGTAGTAGTGCCGTTCTTTGTTCACTGAAAGCTCTTTAAGTTTGAGTTACATTGCTGCTTAAATCATTATGATTACTGTGAGCACACAGATCAATACTTCTGGTCCAGTCCTAAATCAGCTTTATAAGTCATTTGTGGTGAGTTTTATGAATTATTTGGTTTAGAACATGAAAAAAAAGTGTGATTTGTTAGCCCACTACATATACTCAGAGCGACCTTTAATCTGAAAAATGCGGTACATATATGGAATATTTATGGAGCATGGCTGAAAAGGTTGGACTCAATAGATCGAATGTCCGAACAAACAAATCCACTCGTGTGAGATTCTGTATTGTTGCAAGTCACCCGTCAGAGTTTCCTTATTTGTGGTTGATCACTTAGGGTGGCATCTCTGGAATTCTACCTATTGTCTTGGAGAGTTTACTTATCCCAAGATAAATGTCTTTCATTTGCAGAGTGAGTACACAGTGCCCACAGGGATTCCAGTCTTGTCCTAATGGTCACTCCGGGATAATTATTGGAATTTCATTCAGTCAAGCTAACCAAATCCAACGTTATTTTAGAATCTCCCCAAAGAGATGAATTACCTGCTGCAGACCGCTTCCATCCCCAAGGGGTTGAGTCCTCTCCAAACACTTCTCGGCCAAACGCAAACACATTAATGAGGGTTTTATCTACTTCCTTTTCCTTTGACTCATCTAGTCCAGTTCAATTTCTGCCCTAGATTAGCATAATTACTCCCCTCCATCCCTTTCTGTGTCCTTGAACGTAGCTCGATGTCTCGGCAAAGACTTAAAAAAACAATAAGAAGCTTCTCGCCACAGCTTGAACCCTTTCGCTGTACTCCAATCAATGGCCCAGAGTCAAGTGGCCTTTTGGGGCTGCTTTTTTTTTTTTTCTCTCTGACCCTCACGTAACCACCCCTTGATATAGTGGCCCCTGCATTTCTACTCTCTGATCACACATTGACCCCCCTCTGGTCCCACTTTGTCAAATATCTTTCGCTCAGGAGGGACCACCAAGTGTAAGCAATGGCCAACAAGCGCATCGGCATAATTGCAAAATAACTGGCTTATTTAAACGGTTAGTTGCCGTCATTGTAGTGTTGACAAAATATGACATATGTGTCAAAAATCTACGTATATTTAGTCAAGTCATCCCACTATATTTGCTCCAGGGCCACATTTACGCCACTTTCCAAATGATGATACAGGTGAAGGTTTTCTCTAATGCTTGTAGTCTAGTATACAAATGGCACTCAGTATTATTTTCTAATCATCAGCAGTTAGAGAATCATTTTAATGTTTTGAAACAAGCTTCCCTATGATATCAGAACTTTACCCCCCAAACATAAGAATGGGTTTTTGTTAAAATGCTTATTCCATAAAAAAAAAAAAACACACAATTTTGAATTTGCAATATTAGGATGTTATATTTGCTAAAATCAAGAGCTATTTTAATCAAAATTACTTCAACAGGTCAAATTACATTTTAACAATGGATCTCTTATTAGATAACCGCATTGCAATTTTTGCACTGGCTACTGTTTTGCATCACTGTTTGTGAATTGAATTTCGCATTTTACGCCACAATAAAACACACCGAAGCACAAATTCGTCAATGGGCGATTTTTTTCACAATCAGAAAATGAACATGTGTAGTGACAACATTATAGAGTTCTGCTAAACATGTGTATTCCAAGTAGCATTGGCTTGGAATAGAATCAATGTTCAAAACATATTATTTACCTATTGGTCCAGTTTTCTTGATTTTGGACAAATGAATAAGATACTTTTTTTTTTTTCTTCCTGAATTTTTGTCCAGTAGTTGTCGTGCATCCCTAATAACGCCAGCAGCATCAGCAATCTGGTAGAAACCACTTTAAGCACTTTTACTTACTTTTGAGTGAATCACCAGTCTCGTGATATCGTGCTTTAAATAAGGAACCATATGATGACAAGATTGTTAATAGTTTACAAGTCAGTAAAAAGACAGACGCACAAATTCAATTGGTGCAAAACAATTGTCAAGGACACGGCTGTTATATTTGTCACAATATTCCTGCTTTAAAAAAATGATACAAAAATTAGATATATATTTTATGGCTAATACTGCATGGCCAATGACTGTGACAGCAACTGTGATGTCAGACTGCTAATTACACTACCGTACATGTGGCAAAGTATTCTTCATGTTTTTTGTTGTCTCCTTAGAATCGTCTTGATTAGCAACTCTGTTATGGTCTTTCAAAAAAATATATCTCTAATGTTGATTGCTAATTGAAAAATTAGAAAGTCAATTAGAAGCCAGAGAGCCAATTAAAGTGGAATTGAAGGAAAAGCTGGCTCCAGACTCAATCAGCCCCTCTAATTGATCATCTCCTTAAGGCGAGAGAATGAGAACCCCCGCTCCCTTTCAGCCCCCCACTGTGCGTCGTTCCAATCTAATTCCAGCGCTGCCATCTGACACGCTGATTTGGATTCAGCCGCAGTCTCTTTCCAGCTTGTGAGAAGATGAAAATAATAATGTTAGGTCACGAGGTGGATGGTGCTCTCAAGGAAAAGTGACGCGGGAACCTCCTCACTGAGACATGCACTCGTTCTTTCAATCGTTTGGACGAGCTTGTGAGCTGGCAATCGGATGTTTTCTAAATAAAGACTACAAGCGTGAAACCTACGATTGATAGAAAGATCTTTCAGCATTATATGTCAGAAACGTTTGTCCTTTCAGGTGCTTCGCGATTTTTGCGTCTGACGCAACCCTTTTTGCCTTTAATCGGCCGACAGTCGACATACGAGGCAAAACTGTTTGATTATTAACGACTTCCTTGGGCATTTTTTGACATTGTCATCCACGCAGCTGTGCCTCCACAATGGGATTTCTTTGCCAAATTGCCTTGCGAAAAAGGAAATTTGTGTTGGCTACCTGTAATTGCTTGTTTTCTTCCGCTTCAGTGTAACATCATTTGCTCTGGGTTTTTTCGGCCTCTGCTGACTTGGGCACATTTCTTATTTTTTCCTGCGCGCAATTTTTCCTGCCTCCTGGCGATGACTGCAGAGATCCGTGAAAATGACTGATTGAACGTCGGTGTCGGAAACCTGAGTAGATGGAGAGCGGGAATTTAATCATACGCCAACGTTGCCATATGTGCACATTACAGAGATTTATTGACATGTTGATGCTTTGAACAATATTTTGAAACCTCCAGAATCAACCACAAACAAAGAAAAAGTTGAACAATTACACTGATGTATTTTAAGCCTATTTTCTCAAGACATTGAAGGCAACGTTCGCTTTTGTGCTCCATCTTCACTTTCTCTTCGGTTGACAGAGAAGCGGAACGAACTGAATTTTCCTGCAAAGGTTTTTTAAATCCGACTTTAAAAGTTCTTATGTGATAAAATAGATGTCTTGAATAAAAAAAAATCACCCAAGGTCACAGCTTTATTTAACTTGTTCTGGGACCTGACAACCCAGACCAACTAAGACATTGCTGGTACAAACAAGGAACCTTCTGATGCCCAACTCAGCAAAGTGCTCCTTTTTAAAATTGTATTCCAAGTTGCATGCGGATTTCTCATGCAAAATGGCAAGTCGTGGACGGCAGCACTTAAACATAAGGCATCATCATAAAGGTTTGACTTCACCCTTGGTTTTATCTTCCTCGGCTATCTCGTGTCATCTTAAATCCTTGCTGGAAGTTACTCACACAATTATGTTTGAAACCCTCTCTTCTTTTGCCCCTGGAGCTCAGTTAAAATTGTACCATGCCTATGGGCATCTGCGAAAAAGGCTTGTCAGTTGATGTAATTTCACTTTGGGATAAACGACGTTGGACTCTTGAGTTGGCGAGTTTGTTAGGATGAGAAGACTAAATTGGCCTCCAGTTCATTCGTTGTGCTCTGGCTCTTATTTTACAACTGGCACTCCATTCTGTTAAACAAATGGGCCGTAAAAAAATTAGTTTCTGTAAAAGTCCTTTAAGAAGCCATTAGAAAATCAACAGTAATAAATTATGAACAGTACTGTAATGAGGTTACCACAGAGGAACCTCATAGACCGAATTAATGTGGACCCGCTTTATAACCTTACGTCTCATTCATTTCTTCATATTTGGTGTACATGAAAAACGACTGGACGGAGGCAAATTGTTAATGGAGCTCGAAGCTAAAATGACCTTTGACCCATTTTCGTCATAAAGGAGCACATTTGTACTTTACAAACTGTCTGATGCTGGTTTTTGAGAAGGTATTCAAATACAAACAAAAGAAGGAGTGACCGATTCTGGCCATACCGAAATGAGAAGTAGCCCCCTGCTTGGTAGAAACCCGGCTTTAAGGGATGACCTTTGAGCAAACCGCGGTGAACTCGAGATGGCAATGCCCCCAGCAACACTAGGTTGTGGCGGTAAAATTTGCATTAGATTCGCTGCATGGGAAAGAAAAAACACATCACAGGTTGGACTCTCCTCTCTGACAGCTCATCTCCTCATATCTGAGTATCTTGTGGGTTGACCGCCCCCCTCCGCTGCAAGGCCCCTGTAGCGGCGGGTGACGGCAGCCGCAGAGGCCAGCGGGCAGAAAAGTCACTCCCATCTGGTACAGTTGGATCAACATGGATCAAATGGGGGGGCCGTGGAGGCTCATGTGTCCTTCTCCATCAGTGACAAAACAGGCTTTTCTCTTAAAGGTCCTTTTCAAAGGTCTGACCACCTTCTTGGCACTTATTTTATTGTTCTGGACTTAAAAATGCTTTTTTTTTTTTACCTCAATATTAACCAGCCTAAAGAAGTAAACTCATTACTGTCGAGCAAATATGTAAACACATTTTGTGTGTGTCAAATGTTGCTGACTCAGCGCGAAATGCAGTTTGGTCACTCTGGAAGGGCGAATGCCGCTCATCTGTGGTCCCTTCTTGAGCTTTCTTCATTTTTCTCCCAGGAGGGTTTTTTGAGTTTTTCCTTGACTGGTTAGGATGTTTAGATCAGAGGCTAATATTTCGTAAGCTCCGTGAGAGTCTAAATCGACTTGGCTTGTCTCTTAAATGCTCCGGAACGTTCAAAATCTTTTAGAGCAAATCCTTGTTTTGTGAAAGAAAGCCCTGCAGCGTTCTAACGTAAGTGTATGCAGATTCATTTCGAGCTCATGCACAGCTTTACTGAGTTATACATAAGTACTATACTCTATTTATGTATTGCATCACTCATGGTTTTGAAAAAGAGTTTGGAAAGATGAAGTAACACAAGCTTTTCAGCAGAAAGTGACGTATTTTAATACTGTATTTTTAATCACTGACAAGTAAAATAAAGTACAAGTTTTTTTTATTATGCCACCATGCATCCATTTCCATGACCCTAAAAAGGACATTGTCGAGAAAGCGGACAGATACCAGCATTGCAAGCTGGTGGAAGTCTTCCACAATTTTATCACTACGAACAACATTTTTTACTAATACGTCGTGACTCAGTTCCTTTTAGGCTCCACCTCCTTACAGTCGACATTCAGCTATTATATGTATCAAAACCACAGGTTTGTGTGTTTGCAGTCACGCATGGTCAGTAAATTCCAATTCAGAATCTTTTGCGTTTTAAATTATGATTTTAATTGTGCCATACTGAATACTTATGACAAAAGTACATTTCACAAAATCATGTAAGTGAAAAAGCCTACTAGAACACCTCAAGTTTGTTTGAGGTTAAGTGGCTCTTTAAATAGTGGCAGCCCTCCTATTTAACATGAATTTAAATTTTGGTTTATTCACACTAATAGTGCAAACAAAGCTTTGGAGTTATTTACCTCAATCTCATTCATTATATCACAATAATCTGGCATTTAAACAGTGGTGAGAAGAGTATTTATAACCTCTTGCAACTTCTTTTGCAAAGGTTAATAGAGTTTCTAGATGTCAAAAGGTCAAACTGCAAAACGAGCTGAATTACCTTGAAGCTCTCCCAACCTTGAGACAGTAAACAGATACTATGTATGTGACACAAACAGCTTTCTTTCTTTCTTTCTTTCTTTCTTTCTTTCTTTCTTTCTTTCTTTCTTTCTTTCTTTCTTTCTTTCTTTCTTTCTTTCTTTCTTTCTTTCTTTCTTTCTTTCTTTCTTTCTTTCTTTCTTTCTTTCTTTCTTTCTTTCAGAATTGTAAACACTGAGAAAAACAGGTGGGATTGACACTGAAGAACTTGACATCATAAATCAACTGTAAAATGAGCCATAAATATAACACAATTAAAAAAATAGCAACCAATGGCCCAGAACACAATGAATGTCAAACATCTCCTCAAAGCAGATGCTGATTTGGTACCAGTCCTCCATATATTTGACTCTTGTCTCTTGTGGCTCATTTCCACTCTTTCCGCGTCTAATCCACATTTCCTTTGGTGATGAGACGCCCACTAATTGCTCCATGTTCTGACTGAGTGTGAAGGTCACTGACAGAACCAATCAGGTGACTTAAATTACTCATTATTGCCGAGTGTTTATTGGCTGGAGGGTCAGCGAAGCGTGCAAGCTCTCTTTACCCTTTACACAAAGCACACGTGCACAAATACACTCGCACACCCTCGATCAGCTTGTAATCACAATGACACACAGACTGATTGCTAGGAGTCGCTTTCCTTCTACATACATTTACACGCTAGTCAATGCTTCAATACTTTCTTACTTATTCATAACAGGAGAAATACAGTCCTTCTGTCTGCTTCTGCGTTTGAGCATATGCACTAAGTGGGCTCTAAGTGACTACCCCAGAACACCTAAATAAGTCCAATTATTAGCACATAAATTCACTCTTAAAATTATATTGCAAAATAGGAGCACATTATATGTTTTAATCAATGCTATATTATATACTGTAATTAGAATGTCACTGCTCTTCAAAGGCCAAACAGTAAGCAAGTTAGTAAATAAATAAATAAATAAATAAATAAATAAATAAATAAATGATTATGAGCTGTGTGTTCATTTAATCAGGACAAAACAAAAAGCTCTTACCCCATCCCTTGCAATTTCCTTATTGAAATGGAATTCATCGCAGATGTGTTTTCGGACCTACACAGTTTTCCTATCCACAGGCAAATCCTTAAATCTTACTGGCAAAGTTTTGTAGTTGGCAGCCCAAACTGCACTTGTGGACAAAAGGCCACAAGTCTTAGCAAATATTTGTTTATTTATTTATCATTTATTTATATGTAACCTTTATATGTGCTGATATGGCCTTGGGTTACTTTCATGTGGAATGGTAAATGCTAAATGGGCTTGCACTTGTATAGAACTAGTTGACATGGACAAAATATCTTGATAGTCCAATTATCAGCAAGAATTCAAACTAAATTGTACTGCAACTGTGCCTCAAGAATATTGGTAACTTGAATGTTCATATGGTGCTATTGATATGCCAACGACGTCGCCCAGTCTCTCTTCATTCATTCTTCAAAGTCTGCCAAGATTCATACTTTTACTTTACTTTAACCCTTTAGGAATGTGTCCACAACTACTCTGATAACGGCATTTTTCTTTGTGCCATTCCAAATAGATGTCAAGCTTGTCTTTGCCGCCATCCCTGTGAATCAAAGGGAAGAACGGTGATGAAAGTGAACAAATGAAATCAAATAAAGCAGGGTCACACATCACTGGAAGGGCAACAAATGGCTTCTGAAGTGGAAGTAATTTTTCCCCTTGTGTCTGGACAAAAATGGTGGAAAAAAAACATCAAGTCTGGTCAGAAAGCAAGTTGTCATTTTGCCTAAAGCACAAGCTAAGCGCATCTACAAAAATGTAGGTCTGAGCGGGAATTTCCATGACAGAGGAGGGCCACTCATTTCTAATGGAAAAGGACAGTTCTTTTATAAAAAAAGCGCTGAATGAGCCAAATCTCGGCCGAGGTAAAGCTTCATAAATCACCTGAATTGTATTCTTTTGAGTTGCTCTCTTTCTATGACAAACTGGTTTACAATTTTGGGTGGTTCTTAAGTCGATGGTCCTCCCTCCTGGTTGAGTAAATGTACAAAAAAAAAATATTGATCCATCAGTTGATGTCTGTAGCTGCAAACATTAGGAATTGCAGCCTCGTTGCTGTGAGTGACTATTTGTGACGGTAAAGAAAGGGGAAGTTTTTAAAACAGGATGACATCACACAAATTGCCTCCGAGTCTAAGATTGACAAAAGTTTGTGGTGCACATTTTGCAGTCTTCTGTAGACACATCTCCACACGTCCACTTTACACTGTGGCATATTTGAATATCTATCATTCTATCATCAGGTGAGGATTGACCTCTTCCCAGATCTATCATATCTGCCATTTGTAACCCAACCAAATATCCTTAAAATATGCCCTATTAGTTAGAAAGAGGCATCAATAGTGTTCTCCAGAAAGTGGTGTTTGCTGACCGTGTGTTTTATGTGTAACTCAGGTAATTCTTTCAACACATCAGATAATTGCTCTCCAATGATTTACTTAGTTCATCAAAACCGAATGCGTTACCTCAGCAACCGCTGCTGTAATGTCCTTTTTGTTTTTATACAACTTCTCCACCTTATCAGTCCACCGCCATCCGATGACTGACTGACATGACGTCTTGATAGGTTGTTTATGAGTCACAGCGGATGCTCGCCAGCGGCTGCAGGCCATCTGACCTCATGGGGGGGGCTTTGCTTATTCCGACTCTGCGGTCCCTCACCCTATATCCCGCTCGCTTCCAATGGTACAGGCCTGTGGGGCTTGGCACACGTGTGACATATAATTGATTAATTAATAATGTGAACAGATGTTTCTGGTCCACTCTGGCAGTGAGCCATATTGCCAGTTTGCTATTTTATTGCCCACGGCCAGACTGGCTGAATCTCATTAAATGTTTACTCACACACGAGACGCGAAGGTGACACATTTTGGGTCTTAAATAAAATAATGGAAGAATTGTGGTAATTAACAAGGATGAAGGATGTGCCTCTTAACAAGGAAAATGGATAGAAAGGTTTACATAATTATGGAGCAGCTATGCGAGGAAAAAAAGCAAGCGGGGTGCACAGAAAATATCATATTTGACAGGCCCATGTAATCTGATTCTTTTTTTTCCTAATATAAGACTGGTATCTTATATAAATATCTTATCAGGCACCCATTAATCGAAGCTTGGTAAAATTACATGATGAACCTACCTAATGGGTTTGTCAAAGCAAAAATGCATGAGGGAATATCATTTTTGGAATAATGAAATTAACGATTAAAAAATATAAAAAATGGGCACCTATGGTCGTGTAGTTTATGCTAAGGCTCGAGTCAATAAATGGATTCCCTTCCTGTGCATGCTTATTGAGACAATCCAAGTGTACGATGATTTATCGTCTTCGTTTTTGCCAGACTGCGACTAAACTATGCATGTAAATGTCCTGACTGATGATCACCTACTGAGAATTGCACATACCCCAATCGCAACCTCTCAGGATTGCCATTAATCACCGTGTGGTGGGGAAAAAAAAGAAAGAAAAAAACAGCACCTTAGTAGCACTCAAATGTTCAGCTAATTGTTCACGCGGAGAATATCAGTGGTTAGTTCTCCAAAGGGATAATAAGTATTGTAGCAGAAATGTGAGATGGAGAGGAAAGGCTTGAAATATAGCGACAAAGGTCTAATTAATGTGTCTCCGTGGCAGCTTCCTAGAGCTATCCATTAGGCTTTCATTCAACAAAGTCGACGGCGCTTCAATCTCACTTTCATTGTTCCAAGTAGAGCTCAGCAATAATAACATGATTGCAGATTGATCAGGGGAAGGTTCAGACGGGAAGTGCATGTGGCGAGGAAAAATAATGGCCCCGCGTATCTGTGCCGAAAGCTCTCCACTAAAGGGATCGCGGACACGCTCACGATTCAGAACATTCAAAATTGCTGCAAATCAATACGCCCCCCCCCTTTGTAGAGTTTGACACAAACCACTGAGGGTTTTTCGCAAGGCGAGAAGTCCTGCCGGGAGCTACTCGGCCTTTAACTTGACATCATGGCTCTCCGTGGCTGAAAAGGCACATTGGGGACCACAGCCGTCTGCTAGAAATTTTAGTGGAGTCATATAAATAGCGCGCTAATACCCACCTCCCTGTGAGGCCGCGTCTTGGTGTCTGTGTACGCCGCATGATGCCAAACATTTTCCCACAACACGATGCTTCATTTATTGTGCAACGAATCTCTTCCATAAGGGTGTTCACTTTGAGAATATTGGAACCCCTTTCTTTTCTTGCCGTTGTTTGTCACATTGAGCTCAAGCGTCCCAATTAAATTGACACGGCTCGGACGTTTAGCATTGTTGCACGATAAACAATCCAGTACGTAGAGTAAATGCTGCTCATTTCTTGAACTTGGGAAGATCGAAATAGCATGTGTGAACCCAAATGATTATCACACTGATTTATTATTATTGATTTATTAATTTTTTTACATCAGCCATCGCGTCTGGCCAGAACGCAAACCGTGAGAGGATTTCTATTGCAGCATGAAATTTGAGTAACTCATGTTGTACATTACATTGTCTTTCAAAATTATGGCCATATTCAACGACTTTTCTGACCCCTCCAGCAACTTACCAACAGTGACTCCTAATCTTAGCATCATTTTTATTTCTTGAAAGGCCCAAACAATTGTAATTGATGCTTCTACTTTTGTTTCACATAATTTTCGATTGAAAACGACCATCATATATCTTGTCGACGCTTATTAAAACAAAACAAATTACTATGCTAAACAGATTCATGGAATGATTATTGAATGCTATTGATGACTGGCAAGAAGCACTCATGGCTCATAAAGTTCATGCTAAAAAACGAAGTTCTGTCCTTGCAAGAGAACACACGTTTTTGCATGTGTTGTGTTTTTAAAAATTGGACAAACAACCTCTTGTCAGGCTTTCACATTGATGCAAAGTGAAGATAAGCATTTTTTTTCTTACAAAGTCAATGCTCAGTAATGAAGGACAAGGTTTTACCTTCAGTCCGTCTACCAAAGGCGCTGTCATTATTGAGTAGTGGACTATGGGGGAAGGAGGGGTTTCTGGACGTACAAACAAATTGCTGCCATCTTCAATACAATAAGCTAAACAGGGTACCGAAGAGAAAAAAATATTGGTCATTCACTTCAGCCCAAGAAAAACTAGGACATTTGTCTTATGGATATTTTTGCTTTGCTTCAAACTACAAGCTAATCGGGACACAGAGCCCAGAATTAATTATACCGAAATCAATTGTAAGTCGCAAGAAGTTTAAAAGCTACTGAATGTATAAACTTGAGTGATAGTACTTTGAATGAGCTTTTCATGCGGCTTATCCTATTAACATGGCTGACTTTATGTCACAGGCTGTTAGCAATGGCATCATGAAGAATGTGCCTTAACGATGCCTTGATGGCATCCTACAAGTGCAGACAATGATTTTGTTCAAAACCATTAAACTTGTTTCATTTAAGTTAATGGGAAACAGTTAAAGCAGCTCAATATATGTTTTTGAACCGGACCTTATACCTTTTAACTGAGGACTTTTGCCCAATACCACCACCAATAAATCCTTTCAAAAAATGTTACTTGTTGTGTTTTCTCATAGTAGTCTTTGTCCCATTTAGTCTTTCGGTAACGTTGCTTAGGAAGGACACCCTCAGCAGAGTGAAGATTTGTTGGCTCCCACCTCTCCTGGGAGGCCCTTTATAACATTTTTTACTAGAGGCTCATTAATGTTTTACCAGAGTAATAAGCCCCGTGCCCCGAGAGCGGGCCGCCGCCGTGATTATGGTGCACATATCCATTAAAACTGATTAGCTCTCATGTGACGATGGGAGCTCTCCACCCACAACAAACACTCCGATTGCTTTTGTTTAAGGTTTGGAGTGTGCAGGCTACAAAAGTGATTGGCACTCCATCCTCCAGGCTTGACAAACAGTTTTAGTTTTTTGACTCCAAATTAATGACTGCACCAGCATGAAATACCACGTTTTAAGTAGTACTACTTACGACAATATATTCAATATATTATTCAATATGCTCCATTGCAACAAAATCCCTGTTCAGGGTGTCCATGTGTGCATAAGGGTGTCCATGTGTGCGCTTGGCACCAGGACAGCCTAGGCCACAGTTTGATGATCGACTTTGTAGTCGTGTCATCGGATTTGCGGCCGCATGTATTGGACACTCGGGTAAAGAGAGGGCCCGAGCTGTCAACTGATGACCACCTGGTGGTGGGTTGACTCTGATGATGGGGGAAGATGCCGGTCCGACCTGGCAGACCCAAACGCTCTGTGAGGGTCTGCTGGGAACGTCTGGCAGAATCCCCTGTCAGGAAGAGCTTCAACTCCCACCTCCGGCAGAGCTTTTCCCACGTCCCGGGGGACATTGAGTCCGAGTGGACCATGTTACGCGCCTCCATTGTTGAGGCAGCCGACCAGAGCTGTGGCCGTAAGGTCGTTGGTGCCTGTCGTGGCGGCAATCCCAAGCAGTCCACTTGTGTTTTGTGGATTAGGAGAAGGCGTTCGACCGTGTCCCTCGGGAGGTTCTGTGGAGGGTGCTTCGGGAGTACGGGGTGCCGAGCCAACTGATAAGGGCGATTCGGTCCCTGTATCACCGATGCCAGAGTTTGGTCCGCATTTCCGGCAGTAAGTCGGATTCGTTCCCAGTGAGATTTGGACTCCGCCAAGGCTGCCCTTTCTCACCGATTCTGTGCATAATTTTTATGGACAGAATTTCTAGGCGCAGCCGAGGCATTGAGGGGGTCCGGTTTGGGGACCTCAGCATCGCGTCTCTGCTTTTTGTAGATGATGTGGTGCTGTTGGCTTCTTCAGGCCATGATCTCCAGCTCTCACTTGAGCGGTTCACAGCCGAGTGTGGAGCGGTAGGGATGAGGGTCAGCACCTCAAAATCCGAGTTCTTGGTCCTCGGTTGGAAAAGGGTGAAATGCCCTCTCCGGATCGGGGATGAGATCCTGCCCCAAATGGAGGAGTGAGGGAGTTTAAGTATCTTGGGGTCTCGTTCATGAGTGAGGGCAGGATGGAGCGCAAAATCGACAGGCGGATCGGTGCAGCGTCGGCCGTACTCCGGACTCTGTACTGGTCCGTCGTGGTGAAGAGAGAGCTGAACCAAAAGGCAAAGCTCTCGATTTACCAGTCGATCTATGCTCCTACCCTCACCTATGGTCACGAGCTATGGGTGTTGACCAAAAGAACGAGATCCAGGATACAAGAGGCCGCAATGAGTTTCCTCCGCAGGGTGTCCGGGCTCTCCCTCAGAGATAAGGTGAGAAGCTCGTTCATCCGGGAGAGACTCGGTGTAGAGCCACTGCTCCTCCACGTTGAGAGGAGCCAGATGAGGTGGCTCAGGCATCTCATCAGGATGCCTCCTGGACGCCTCCTTGGGGAGGTGTTCCGGGCATGTCCCCCCGGTAGGAGACCCCGGGGACGACCCAGGACGCGCTGTAGAGACTATGTGTCTCAGCTGGTCTGGGAAGGCCTTGGGATCCCCCGGGATGAGCTGGATGAAGTGGCTGGGGAGAGGGAAGTCTGGGAGTCCCTCCTAAAGGTGCTGCCCCCTCGACCCGACCCCGGATAAGCGGAAGAAGATGGATGGATGGAATATGCTCCATTTCAACAAAATCCTTGTCAGATTGCTGGATGATCTTACATGACACTCTTTGCTTCAAATTGTTTATTTGTCAACGTGTATATCCTTTCAGAGTGCATTCAACTCAGTATTTCCACCATTGTCATTACCATGACACGTCTTTTTGCTTGGTGCTATCCTCCGCCATAGCTAACAGAAATTCACTCTTGTACTGGTATGTGTTAGCAGTTTTTGTCATACTTATTAGGTACGGGTGTCATTAGTTTGATTATATATCTTTTTACTATTACCCGTATAAACTGGGAAGTGTTCTACTGTAGAGAGTCAGAATAACGTGAAGGCTGGAGCAATTGGCTTGGTGGTACATTCACACTGAGCGTTGCTGTAGTTCGAGAGACCCCCTCCCAATACTACCCCCACCCCAACTATTTTTTTCGGGATTAACAGTAGCATAAAGTCAGTGCTTTGCTGTGCGTGTGGCCTTCGTGCAGCTGCACGCTGGCCGTGTGCCGCTGCAAGCTTTCGTGAGCTGGACACCATGTGGGAGGGAGATGCATCTTGTCCTGCCAGCGAGCCCTCCGGTGCTGGAGAGGCCCGCACCAGTGCGGTGCTGCGGGCCGTCGTTAACATTATTGACAGGTGGTGCATGAAGCCAAATGTCCTTGTGAGGACCCTGAAGGCAACTTTTCAAACTAAAGTTAAAGTCCAGCAGAGTCAATCAAATGTTTTTCCTCCTCCACTGTAATAACCTGCAGAGCTGTGACAGATAAGAGGAAGAGGCATTTTCAAAATTAAAGGGAAAACTCACTTCTCAAACATAACGTCACGTCGCAAGTCGACCAACAAATTCTCTGTGAATTGGTTTCTCTTCAGTATTCTGCCGTTTTGCCTCACAAGTGAATCACCGGCTTACAATAAGGGAACTCATCATCACATTCAGCTAAATGCCAGGGGGGGAAGAAAACTCAGCAGAAATGATAAATCCCCCACAAATGTCACCCATCCGACTGACATTCCATATGTTTGCACTCTGGCGGGACTTCTTGCATCTGTCATCTTGTCCAGGTGAAAGTGTGGACTGGTTTAAAAAAAAGAGCCGTACGTGACACATTTACTTGCTGGCATCTGCTAAAAAAAAAAAAATCAAGATTCTCAAGGTGGCGCTCTTAGATTTACTGAGCAAATATACAACCAGATGTTTATTGGTGATTTTTTTTTTTTTTTTGGCAGGTAACGTCAAACAGATTGTGCCTCCTTAGTGATGACGCATAGCTGCTGACACGGCAACAGACGGCTGGATGCGCAGCCTCCTTCACATGGTCACGTCTGAAGATGGAAGGGCTTCACTTGAAGGTACAATTGGTCTTCCTGTGGGCTTTATAAGACTTCATTTTTGGTTTTGTTTTACAAATAAGGCTTAATGGTGAACACATGCTCCTGGGATGACAGGGACGTATCGTGCCAAGCCGACTGTTATGAACAGTGCCAAAAATGTGTTGCAATCGAACCCGTGTCAGATGACGTCACTTCATAAACCGAAAGTTCAAGGTAAGAGGAAAATTCTGCCTTATTTTGATAACAATTAATCAACACATAAATTTCACCAACTTAAGAATTTTGATTATTACAATGATTTTTAATATAGAAATTATGCATGAAGATACTTTCCAGCAGTTTTTTTTATTAGGGGGGCACTTTTGGTACGGTTTGTTTAACTAGGTTAGAGCATAGTAGTCAAACTTTGTGGCAAACTAAATCACCTGCTACATTTCCAAATGGTCAAATGCAGTTGTGTTGTGGCCAAATGAGTGTGGCATTTGCTGTGTGATGAGTTGGGGAGTCAGTCGGAACGGAAGCAGGTCTGCACATGGAGGCTTTAAAGCAGTATGCCGAGATCAGGGGCCAAGCTGTCTCCTTGGCTGAAAGCTAATGACACCGCTGGGCGAGCTAAGCGGCATTTGGCACCTGAAATGGCACCAGAACTCAACACCTGCCCATGTCGCATTCCAAAATTTGATGGCATTGTGATGAAGCGTACATCCCGCTGATGACACAAAGGTTATGTTCTAGTCCATTGCAAATTTTAATCGGAGATGGGTTTTATGTACTTCAACTTATTTTGGACTCAGATTTTTTGTAGCAAGTCAGTTGTTTGAGAGGTTTTTAGGTTTTACACAAAAGACCTTCAGAAAGAAATCCTGAACTTAATTCATCCATACTTCTAAATATATTACTTTTATATTATATTATTATTTGATCATTACGTCTAAGTCTAAAGGTGTTTGTTTACATCTCTAATAAAAAAAAAAACACTTGACCAGTATTATGTTTATAGTTCTGGTCTTTTTTTTTTCTCCTTAGACTGACATCAAAATACGGTAGCAAGTTAGCAACACATTTGTGCTCCCCAAACCATCAACTTTTTACCTTGTGCTACTTGTCACTCTGTTATGGAGGTTAAAAAAAAACTTCACTTTGTTGTATTTTCATCATCCATGCAGGACGTCTGTCTGAATACACTGTAGAACTGCTAATTTTCTTTTAAACTTTGATCCGAAGTCGATAAATGTCTGGCTCAATACTGCACCCGAGGGACAATAATGTGGAGGAGGAGGATATTATTGTTACGCTGCCGTCCACTTTGGCCCACTCGAGACTCAAACAAGATAATAAATCCTGAATCCGTTCGTGACCAAAAGTGATGTTTTATTTTCCCAAATAGTTGAATTTTTTTTTTAATCAACAGTTTAATCAATCCATCCATCCATCCATCCATCCATCCATCCATCCATCCATCCATCCATCCATCTTCCGCTTATTCGGGGTCGGGTCGCGGGGGCAGCAGCTTTAGGAGGGACTCCCAGACTTTTCTCTCCCCAGCCACTTCATCTAGCTCATCCCGGGGCATCCCAAGGTGTTCCCAGGCCAGCCGAGAGACATTGCCATCGGAGCCAACCCACCACCAGGTGGTGATCAGTTGACAGCTCCCCCCACTCTCTTCACCCGAGTGTCCAAAACATGCGGCCGCAAATCCGATGACATGACTACAAAGTTGATCATCGAACCACGGCCTAGGGTGTCCTGGTGGCAAGTGCACACATGGACACCCTTATACTTGAACATGGTGTTCATTATAGAAAATCCGTGTCGAGCACAGAAGTCCAACAATAGAACACCGCTCGGGTTCAGATCGGGGGGGGCGTTCCTCCAGGTCTCACTGTCATTGCCCACGTGAGCATTGAAATCACCCAGTAGAACGGTGGAGTCCCCAGAAGGAGCGCTCTCCAGCACCTCCTCCAGGGACTCCAAGAAGGGTGGGTACTCTGAGTTGCCATTTGGTGCATAGACACAAACAACAGTCAGGACCCGTCCCCCCCACCCGAAGGCGGAGGGAGGCTACCCTCTTGTTCACCGGGGTGAACCACAATGTACAGGCGCCCAGCCGGGGGGCAATAAGTATGCCTACACCTGCTCGACGCCTCTCACCGTGGGCAAGTCCAGAGTGGAAGAGAGTCCAGACCCTCTCGAGAGGGCTTGTACCAGAGCGCAAACTATGTGTGGAGGTAAGTACGACTATGTCTAGTCGGAAATTTTCTGCCTCACACACCAGCTTGGGCTCCTTTCCAGCCAGAGAGGTGACATTCCATGTCCCTAGAGCCAGCCTCTGCAGCCGGGGAACAGGACGTTCTCCCCGCCTTTGGCCGCCACCCAGCTCACTTTGCACCCGGCCCCTTTGGCCCCTCCTACAGGTGGTGAGCCCATGGGAAGGGGGACCCACATTTTCTATTCGGGCTATGCCCGGCCGGGTCCCATGAGCGAAGGCCCGGCCAACAGGCGTTCGCCTTCGAGCCCCACCTCCAGGCCTGGCTCCAGAGGGGGGCCCCGGTGACCCGCGTCCGGGCGAGGGAAAACTAGGTCCATTTGTCTTTTTCATCATGAGGGGTCTTCTGAGCCGTGCTTTGTCTGGCCCCTCACCTAGGACCCTTTTGCCATGGGTGACCCTACCAGGGGCATGAGGCCCCAGACAACATGGCTCCAAGGATCATAGGGGCACGCAAACCCCTCGAGGCACCACGATAAGGTGACGACTCACGGAGTTTAATTCATTTTTTTTTTAGTTTTTTTTATCAATTAGTCGAGTCGTGCCTGCACTGAGGGTTGATTGGCATGAACTAATTTGTTTCTGGCATCATGGGATCACTTTTTAAATGTCGCTGCTTGTAAGAGATGGACATTGCCACCTGTCTGGCTTCAGCGATCGGCCAAAGGTCAGCTCGCTACACTTTTAAAATACTGCTCCATCCCTTTTGAATGCATGTGTCAGCATCAAATGAGGCTTCCACAAATGGAGCAAGTCAAGGCTCTGACATTTTGTCACAGTCCCTCTCGGTGGAGTTTGTTATGGGCTAGTTCAAATGAAAGGTTCTCTTTCTGTTGGTAGCCTGTTGTCTGGGTAGAATATCAATCTGCTTGATTGTTTTAATTACTTTCATTCATTTGTATGTTGCATTTAAATAAAAAATATAAGCCAGGCCTAAAGATAAATTAATGGTGCGGATTGAGATTTTAAGATTTGAGGACCCGCAAATGGAAAGTAATTAACCTGAGTCTCAGGGTTTCCGAAGATTAGATAAAGCCATATGTTTGCCGTCACTATCATCCAAAGTCAAGTGAGGATAGACTGTGTATTAATATTAAATTAACGAACAAGAGTCATTATGTGAGCTCCTTGAGTAGATTGATGATTTTTTTTTTTTTTTTTTGCAAAGTCACATCCACTTCAACCCTCACTCGTTCAAGCATCATCCATCTCACTTAGACACGGAACATAAAGACGCCGCCTTTATTGCCGAGTCGAGCCCAAGAATGCTGAATTATTTATTTTATACAGTTGTGCTCCTGCAAAGATCTGCAACATTGAACTGTAGTTTGACCAGCCTACAATACAGAGGAGGAATAATATAAAGGAACATCCTACAAGTCACAATTTAGTTTTGTTAGTTTCCTAGATGTTTGGTAAATAAGTTCTTAATGAGTCTTATAAAATGCACACTTAATTTGTGCATTTAACATACAACTTTTTAATGGTCAGAAATTAACATTTGGCAAATTCTCATCTCATGAACACAGGCTTGAAAATATCTTGACATTAGGAGGTCCTCCTCATTTTCTTCGTCCAAAACATAGCTTTGCTTCTTTGCCCTCAATTACTGTGTGATCATATAGGATTTTTTTTTTACAGTGTAAAGTGAGACATTAAACAAGGAAGCATCTTCTGTGGTGCAGTCATAAAAATGAAATATCTCAACAATACATTCATAGCGCATCTGATCTCCAATGAATTCACTCAACTATTCTCATAAAGGGAAAATGCATTAGTGGAAATTGCACAGACTCCATTGAGTTTGAATACAATGACTGTAAAGCATAAGCTGCCAGATAATTAAATGGACCCTGGCAACACTCAACACAAAAATGTAAAGCGAGGGAGCTTAGAGCACACAAAATGGAAAAGAAGGAAACGGATTTAAATTATTTATTTTAGAATAAAAATTACAAGTCGACATCCTCTGGTTTTCAATCAAATGTGAATATTTTTTTAAATCCAACGTGGAAGCAAAAAAAAAAAACATCTTTGTCCAACGCGAGAATTTCATGGAAATCATTTTACAGAAAAGTGATCACCATTTTTGTTTGCTTATTTTCCTGTTTTTTTTTATATGCTGTAGCACACATGATTGGTGTTATCTGAGCTCTGATTTTACTAATGACACATGTAGGGTATCAAAATGCATAAACATTTTTATGAGAAAGGCCTGGACCGCAAAGTCAGGCATCACGTTGTTGGATTTTACTCTTTGACGGTAGACTGACTCCACATTTCGTGACCTATTAATTTGTCGCCGTGCATTATCAACAGTTTTGCAATAGTGCCGCTCAAGAAACCGCAGGAGGCAATGTGTTTGTACGTTACAATTCACTGCCCTCAAATGAAGCCCAGCTGGCGGGAAAAGTAATCAAACCTCGTCGACAGAAAATTGAATAGTAACATCTTGATGTACTGCGTGCGCTGCATCCGTACATCACTTTTAAAAGCAAACGTCCAGACAAATGTCCGCGGCACACTCAGCCCTTTTTCATCTTTCTTCTTGTTCCTCTTATTGTGATGGATGCATGCTGAGGGCCCCCCCTGACCTCTCATTGATAGATTGACGTACTTCACAGTGCAATAATCCAGTCTTTCAATGCGCATCTGCGGTCCCAATACAATTTGTCACTGACAGGGTTCACATTCGAGCCTACCCTCCCCCCACCCCCGCGTTAATTGTTTGCTTCCTAAATTGATTGTCTCACAGTCCCCCAGCCTCATAAATATCAGGTAATGGTGCATCGACATTTTCTCAGCTGTATCAAAAATGATCACTCCCTGAGATAAACCCACAGAACATATATTGACATCTCCAATGGTCAACTTGCTAACTTTTGGTACATGAACAGAATGTCATCCGACATCCGGACAAGAAGGCGATTAATTGTGAATGACATCTGACACAAGCTGGTTCAAAACAATCTTTCAGCCAAACAGTCGAATTGGGATGAAAGGAAGAAGCCAAGCAGAACTCGAATGGCTTGTCCTTCCCGCAGAGGCCTGATCATCTTTATGCACTCGTCAGCTTTGGTTAGTGTCCAGAGGTTGTTTAGATTGTCACGGGCGCTGCTTTGGGCGACGTGTTACTTCATTTTTTTGTGTGTGTTGTTGTTGTTCTTGTGAGTGAGGTTTAAAAAAGGACCAGCTACTTTGTTCAAGACCATGGGTGAATCATTTTTAGACTGGCAGAAGCAGGAATGACTCACCGATGCCATCATACGGCTAAGCTTTTACTCATTTATTTTATTGTAACTGTGTTAAAGATGATTTTTAGCTTATTTGTGCTGAAACATCTTCATGGTCCTTGTCAGATGACACATTTGATAAACACTGAATGCTGACGATGCATTTTTGGGGGTCCCGAAGCATCCCTTTAATTTGATTTATTTGTTTTGTTTTGATGTTAACAAACTGGGACGGTAACATACAATATTTAGTGTAAAACTAATACTTGGCTATTTTTCCTCCAAATGTGTTTATGGAACATTTTCAATTTGTATCTGAAGGTGCCACTATATTTCCTTGTGTCAGGTGGAATGGTGAATGTAACCTTCAAACCTTCTGCTTTATATTTTTCTGCAAAGTGGACAATTCAAGGAGAGCAGACATTGAATGTGTCATGTTGCTTCTGAAAGCTTGGCTTACTTTACCGGCGCATTAACTAAGAGGGGCATGTCTTCGTGAAAAGGTGACTTGATTGATGCTTGGCGGGATACATTGGGATTGTCTACAAGCAAACACTTATCATTTTTAACGGCATTCTTTCATCTATTGACCTGTGAGGTTTACATTAAAATGAATCATGTTGTATGACAAGTCAAGGTCAGTACGTAGTATGGCACTGTGAAATTTGTTGTAACAGGGAAAAAACACTCATTTCCCGCCTGCGTATTCTGGCAAGCGGGATTCATTTTCGTGACTGGCATGCTGATGGATCTTAATGTTCTTTGTTGCTGTGGTACTGGCATGTCCGTAATGTGTTGCTGAGAGCTTGTGGCCGTCTCACAAATGAGCGTGACATGATGCTGGATCAAGACCCCTGAAAGTTAATGCCTACAGACGGCTACCATGATGGCACCTCATACTAACCTCACGTTCTCCACCAAGCCTTTAAATGTGGACGCCGTATGGAGCCTCTCCATCACCGTGAGTGAGTGTGGCCAGGTCTCGGGCAGACACCGTGAAATGGGTACGCCTCTGGATCACGAAGCAGACCACTCAGCCCTCACTGCCCAGAGCTGCTCCATTTAGCACGGCCCATTAGCATGATGACGCTCCGTACGCTTGCCATTCATTCGTCCCCCCGGCGCAGAGGGTGTCCGACCACGCTTCCGTTCAAGGTGCTCCGCTTCGCTGGATAGGCTGCGTCGACGCTAATGTCCTCGGGCTCCGCCGGCCGGTAATGACTATGAGCCGGGCGAGACGTGTAAGATTGATAGTTCTGATTAGATGTGCCGTCTTGGGGGATGTGAAGCTTTGGCTTATTGATTTGTTTTGAGTATGATATTAATCTTGACACCAAGCACGTATTAGTACTTTAAAGATGTCGAGCGTCGGCTTTTCTTTCTTTTAATTGACATCTTTATATTAAAATGTAGGAGTGTGGCGTTATGATGAGGCTGCCGAAATCAATAAAGTAACCTTTTCACAATCACGGCGTTAACGTGGAGCATTGTGTGCACCTACAGTACGTGCGTTGCGTGGGTGTGCGCCATAATGTAAAGGTCACTATGGCAGTCGTGACAGTGATTTATTACCCGGCCAGGGGGGCCCAGGGAGCCGCCGGCGTCCGGCTCTGCGGCCACGGCAGTCACGCCACCCAGCCACATCGCATCAACGAGCAACACCGCTACCCTGCTTTGCTTCACTGATGCCGGCTGACACATGACTTTGTCTTTGAGACGTGGTGCTAGAAAGCTTGCAGGTCAAGTAGTGCAACAAAAGGTTCATGACAAGAAAATGATGTCGGCATGTACGGTAGGGCCTGAAAGTTCTGTTAAAAGTTTGTAATGGAACATTACTGTTATAATATTCACATGCAGGAGTCTCATCTTGGCCGTAGTTGTATTGGGTTTTATTGGGTTGGGAAACTCTTCAATTCCGAGCATATGAATGAACGGCCCTCTCTGGCGTCTTCGGTTTCCCAGAGCCCCTCCTACACCTCCATCTCCAACCATAGAGCTGCTTGAGCCCCGGGGCCCAAATAACTCTTCGATGACGACTCGCAGAGACATCTTCGTAATTTAAGGCACAATTCCTTTTTTTCCTGGGAGCTTTATAAAAATCTATATTGTGGCCATAAACAATACTGGCTTCCCGCGAGGCTTCGGATTCTCCTTTTTATGTATGCAGAGAGTTATGATTGAGGCAAGTGGCTCTTTGCTGAAAGGCCAAGCAGCAATCTGGTGGAACCCGGCCGCTGTCCGTGGCCATTCATATGGACCTAAACTTTACCTGACCTTTGTCTGGCGTTACATTTTCAATAGGATGCCAATTTTGAATCATTTATAATGTCTAGTGTCTCACTCCATCTTAAACCATATGTGAATGGTGGCTGAAATTGCTTGAATGTTGTTTGGGAGCTCAGACACCCTAAATGCGTTAACCATAGGCTGCAAATAAAGATGGATGACTGCATATCTTGACCTTCTTGTGGTCACATAGTGTAGTAGTTCACTCAATGATGGTGTAAATATGACTGTGTCGGGTTGTCTGCCTATATTATATGTAGTATCTTGTGGCAACCCTAAACAGGATAAGTTGGAATGAACTCATCTTACCATCTAGCGGCTTGTCAGAGCCCATCTTAGGTTTATATCAGTGGCCACCAACATCAACAGAAGGTCACAAAGAAATGTTTAATGGGAAATTTGGGATGCTAAAAAACAAAACAAATTAATTATGCTGGCATTGTCCCTTTTGCCAATGTTTGCGGCTTGTGGCTAGCAGCTAGTCGCTAAGTGAGCGCCCTAGGCAAGCAGGTAATTCTTAAATAGCAAAATTCTTAAAATTCTTCAATTTAAACCACCAAGCTGTTCAAATACAGATCTGTTAATTTGTGCATGCGGTTGAAAATATTGAACATTTTTAATACATTTGTCGGCCCCAACCCTATTTGGATGATTTGCCAGGATAATCTGATGGAGACGTCCAAGAATCGGGCTGTTGCTAAGAAGGGGTAAATTTGGTGCGATTATCAATATGTCTGTATCCAGATTGCAGGGACCGAGCTTTGTGTTTACAAGCAATTAATAAATCAATATTCTACAATATATTGCCTTACCGTTTCACATACACTTTGGTCTTTATGTCTCAGGCATCTTTTTCCTCTGAATAAATCAATCGCAGAGCCCTGTGTAGATTTCCTACGGGTATTGTACATAATGTGGTTACCTGCTTTTAAGATTAGTTCTGCAACCTGCCAAACCACTTGTGGTTGCGTGTGTTTTGTCACCGGTTCCATGTGTCACAACAACAGTAGTGCTACGTACATAAATACTTTTTTGTTTTTCTTTTTTCCCCACATGCCCAAAAAATTACTTGACTCGAGTCTCTGTTTGAGTTTAGTGTATTTTTTGCGGCAAAGGCTAATTGCTGTTGCGACAATTTTTGCTTGTGAGGCAGCTTGCTGTGACAGTTCCTTATGTGTGTTACTAAAGAGGCTGCCGGCGTTATTCCACTTCAGCCTGACACCGCTGTCTCTTCCAATTCCATTGCACTGTATTAGTCATTAAGCTGTGCACTGACAACCCCCATCATATCATCACCCTAATCGTATCCGAGCATCCATTATACAGTGTATTTATGACCGCGTCATTAGCATCCCTTCACAAACCCCCTCCCACTTGCTGTCACTGTGACTTTATTGTACATCAGGGCTTCAAAGCTGCTTCTCATTCATCACATGGATGTCCAGGTGAATATATATTGACAAATGACATTCACTGCATTGTGATTTATACAGACGTGGTACGTTCTCACTGCAACATTATTTCTGTTCAAAGAGTCCCAAAAGGATGGCATAGGGAATGCTCGAGATGGAGCTTATTGTTTTTTCCCAAGCTCTAAATAAAGACGATTCTGAGTGTAGATACTTCAGCCAATAAAGCTGCAGCCTGAGATGTGCGGTTAGCTTGAGTCTGCTGTGTCCCAATGTGATGATGAACCGAACCAAACTCACTTTATGAGGAACGTAAAACTTTACAGAGGTGCTGAGTAGAACTTTTCAAAGAAGTCACAGCCACAGAGCTGTATTTTTTTTTTCGCCTTCAGTCCAACTCTGTGGCCCGATATCAAATGGCCTGTGCTCCCACCGTTAGACTAGTGAAGCACAATCTGTTCCCGAATTCATTGGGAAATACGTTGTACATAACATGTTACTCGATCCCCACTCCATGTAGATTATTGTTGAATCCTGAACTGATCAACCGTTGTTCAGTATTTTAGTTGACAGTATACCAAAACACTACCAAGATGATATCTTTAGAAGAAGAGCATTTTGAGCAAGAAGAACATTTTGGGACTACGAAATATTCATTCCGAGTAAAAATCAATGCCAACAATTCTCCTCACCACTGAAAACTGAACACAGTCAAATATAAAACCAACCGGTAGTAAGATTCCCAATTAAAATTCACCTTTTATTGCCCAAAATGTGTGCAACTAAAACAAGGAAATGGCATTGGTACTTTGGAACAAAAACAAAGCAAATTAAAGTCAAAAAGTCAAAGTCTGCTTTATTGTCAATTTCTTCACAAAGAGATCGAAATTACGTTTCCCACCATCCAACATGACTAGACACACTACACAATACATACAAGCAAATAGCACAAAGAGTAAAAACAAGAAGGCACAAACAACGAATAGATAAGAGCGATGAATGAGTAATAAATAAATAAATAAATAAATAAACAAGAGGAGCAAAATGGAGCAAGCGTGCATACAGCAGACAGCCAGAATATAGAGCAAAAGTACAGGACGGTAAACAATAAACAGTAAAACTACAATAGTCCTTGAAAGGGTATTGTTTGCATCAATTATCTTACTTACCACGCAGTGAAAAATAGGCCCGATTCAAAGTAAACAAACAAAAAAGAATTTTAAGGAATTCTAATGTTCAGAATGCTAAATAATTCAGTTCCCGTGTTTTCACTCTGTGGCGTTCGCTACGGAATGCATCAGGCTATCCATCATTTGCATGATTTGTTTTTGCTTTTTTACTTGCTCCCTGACTGAGTGATTGTATCAAGTGAATTGACAAATTAAATTCAGAGGCCGCTATTCTCTCACCAGGGTGTATTGCACAGTTCTGCTTTATTTGCTGAATCTGCCTTCAGCGCCAGTAAATGCACGCGGCTCGCTATTTTTAGCTCCGGGGAAAAAACTGCAAAGCACGTCTTTTCTTTTCTCTACACAAATGCATAAAATAATGTTGAAAGACTGTATGTGATGAGTTCATAAAGTGCAATGGAGACATTTTGGTTCATCTCCATCTTTGAGTTACGTACATGTGAACATTCCTCAGCTTTGTTAGTTTTCTTATCGTGAAAGAGTCCACTGCATCTTCCGCAAGCATTCCGATAAGCAACAATGGTCAAGTCATCTAGACAGTTTTTGATGGATTAAATACGAAGAAGTCATGACATTTTATGGCTCCACGCAACAGGGAGTTCACGAGTCTTTCTCATTTAAATGCTGTAAAAGTATCTTGTTCTTTGCGATAAGCAATAAAGCCAGGGGCTATCCAGCAAAGCCATTAATCCCAAATGTCAGTGATTTATCTAAAACAGGCTAGATAATAAATCTTTTATAGAAATGCAGTCGCAAACTTGGCATTACTTAATGCAATCTGCTCGCCGATTTACCGTCTTGATTGGGTTAGCGTGACAGGCCCGGTTACTGGGTCGCCTGAAGTCCATTTTGCAATATAGCTTACCTCTGCAAGAAGTAGTCATATGCTCCGGGAGCCTCTTGTATAAATGACAACAGGGAACCTGGCACCCCCCTCAGGTTAGAGTAAATTAACCCCATCTGCCCGATTGGAAGACCTCACTGATGATTGTCACTCCCCAGGTCCTTGACGGGTTCTGCTGCAAAAGGAGCTTTATATGGCGTTAACACAGCTCGAGTTGATGGGGAATGACAACTGTCGGCCCTCGCCGGGGACCCGCTATTTTTTCTCTGGGCTATTCCTGCACGCTCTGTCTTCGACGCCGTAATAAGCTCGGCTGCTCAGGTGCTTGGCGAGATAGGACGTCTCCGCTTGGCCCTCTGTGACACACTGGCAAGATATTAGCGCAGAGTCAAATATAATTACGGGAACCTGTCGGCGGCATCTGTGGTCGAGCTCCTCGGTTGAAACTGGGGCCATGGGCGTGATTATTGAGCAGGTATGGGAATGTGCAACTGGGACCATGACCCGCTCCCACTTTCCCTTCCATCAGGCCCTCAGGACCACATGTGATTCCAACTATTTTTTGTGGAAATGGCCAGCAAACTGCGCCCACGACAACATTGCAACATGCCGCCAGCCCATCATTGATTGGTGGTTTGGAACGTTTATGAATCAATTTTGATTATTATGAGCAAATTGATTTTACAGACGTTGAAGATGTTGTACCAGTCTGTGGTAGCAAGTGGCATTTACTTAGCTGTTGTTTGCAGGGATTAAAAAAAGATCAATAAACTCATCAAGAAGGCCGGGGGCACCATTGGAACTGAAGATGAATATGTTTGAGCCAGTGAGGGACCAGATATGGCTGAACAAACATCTCTTCATCTAGGACAATCATTCACGTCTTCTTCGTCTCACAAAGGAGCACTTTTTCAAACAGCTTGCTGCCGGAAACAACACTTCAGATCAGCTTTTAGACCGTTGACTGGTATAGCGATTCCCCACTGGGTGTGAAGAAATTGCTTCTCGACACTGACAATAATGTCTAATTTTTTACATCAATATTATTCAATTTGAGTGTGTGTAGGAATTGCGAATATTGCTACTGTGACAATCTAAATTTCTTTACGGGGGTGAAAAAACTTTCCTATCTATCAGATTTATCTAATCTGTCTAATCTAATTGAGACTTGCACAACAGTCATAGAAGATTTGACTGCAATCTAGATTCTCAATATCTTGCATGTTCAGCATCCAAACCAAAGAACAGAGGGACATGTCAACAAGCGCTCTGACTGGCAATAATCACGTGGCAAATAAGCAATCAGACACAGGAACTCATTAAACACATTGTTATGTCACACAGTCCTATCACATTGCGGGATCTCAAAAGTGTTTTTCGCATAAAAGTCTCAATTCCCAAAGTTATCTATGACACCGAGTCATCATTTTGATTCTGTTGGACAAACATTTTTCATAACCTAGAAAGAAAAAAACTGATCTTCTTTTGATGAAATGTCAGTGGAAAAAAACAACAAAACAAAGTGTCACACTGGCCTCCCAATGGAAAGCAATATAACAGATGGCGGGTGACTCGCCACATCATCGAGCCCCAAAAGCCTTTTTTACTGCTTAATTATTTAGTGTGTGATAAATGTAAGAGTTAAATAACTAATTGATGATTGGGCTGAGTAAAGCACCACTAATGGGCGTTTTTATAACACTGAGATTAGATTGACCCATAATTATTGACATTCAAATTCATAGCGCTCAGGTTTCTGATGTTCGACGCTGCTCGATCACCAATTTCCTCAGATTTGGAATGTTGGTTTTCTCACAGGTTATGATGAAATAATTGATTATGCTAAATGGTGTCTTCTGCCCCACAGTTGGCTCACCAAAGTGTAAAAAGAAGTTAAATACTGTACAACTTAATAATAATTAGTCTACCGGACCTGAAATGTGTTCTGAAAAGGAATCCGCTTGCTTTGCATCTGGTCTGAACACCTCTTGCTGCCAAAGTTTTCTAGAAGCTTTTCCCTACGTCAAATTGAAAATTATACATTTCAAGGTCATTTGAGGTTACAGGTCACATTATTTCCATCCTAATATGAACCATCAGATTTTTTAGAGGTATAATTGAAATCAAATGCCCGATGAGATTTGCACATGCCTTGTGAATGCATTGACCTGAGTGCAAGTGTCAGCCGTTTCCTGTGAAAAGGTCTTTGTCGCTGCAAGTATGGTTCTGAGGTGAACTGGCTTACAAAGTTAGAGCTGTTTATAGGTGATAGCCCACTGAGCTGTTGAAAGCACGCACACACACGCACCCACACACACGCACACACACACACACTTGGACTCACTGTGCCTGTGGCCTTTGGAAAGGTTAATTTTTCTGTTAAAATTTTCTGCTGAGATACAAGAGTTGCAGACAAGTCTTGAGCATCCTCATGTCCACATATGGGAGATTGTGTAAAAACCTTCTAGCCCCCCCGACACACACACATACACAAAGCCCATTTAATCGATACAGCCGTCTCTTCTTTTTTCTCCACAACTTTTCTGGAGTCAAATCAATGTCACATTTATATGTTAATGGAATCCTAAATTATTTACAGTGCAGTTTAACCCATGTGCCCTGTTCCCAAGCACCAAATGATTTCTCCATATAAATTTAAGATGGTGCACTTAGGGCTCCAAGTTGTACTTAGAATTTCTTTCAAGCGATGATCAAATTAAGCTGGATAGTGGAACCTCAAAAGTCAAATCTGTTTGCGGACTCTTGCCAACATTGTTGGAATTCAAAGCCCCCCTCATGAATATACATTTGGCTTATTGTGTTTCATTACCAAGCTCCCAAACCATTAGTATACACATGTATCAAATCAGTTTTGTCTATTGAAATGAATTGAAATGTCATTAATTCATTCCAGCTCACAGACACTGCCGCAATGATGATTCGTTCTGTACTTAGTTCAGCCAGGCAAATCACCTAAAAGATGACACGTATGTATTTAATGCACTTTTATGACAAAATCTTTTATCGAATTGGCACCTCCATATTGACTGCTTAGCAATGAGCAGTCACATTGATGAGTCTGTCAAATCGCCAAGTTCCTCATGAATGAATAAAGAGCAATAAAAAAACAAAACACAATAATAATAACAATTCCATTTTGTATGGCAATCTTTTCTATACTTTTGGACACAAATAACTCTTGGCAAGGATATGCTGTGTTGGTTTGAAACACTGTGGTTAAAGGCTTTTGAGAAACGATCACCTATTATCAATCACTCTCTAGGTTATCCAGTCACCTGTTCAATAAATATGGTCTGGCCTTTTAAGATTGTTGCTAAAGTTGCTTAAAGTGAATAAAATGTCAATGTTCATTACGACAAAAGGTCATTACTGCAATAAAGGAAAAAAATGACCAAATGAAAAATGGAAAAAGTACAGTAGCCTATCGCTTGTGGCAAGAAAATAGCACTGTAGTTTAAAAGATTCAAATAAATCATAATACATCGACCACCTGAAATGGATGGCCAAATATTAGTTCAGTTTATTATGTAGGGAGTTCACATACCTTTGCCCCCTCCTCTGGAGCTCCCTCGTCCCCCAAAATGATCCCACCCTCATTACCTTCACCAGATTGATGTTGCCTTTTCATAATGCTCCACACTGACATCACACGCTGTTAGAATGAATAAAAGATAAAAGACTAATTCGTATTCCTGGCGCTCACCTTTTGGTTATTATTGCACTGTGCAAACCTCCCGATCGTCCCTTCCTGTCAATCACCAGAAAACTTTGCTCCAGTCAAGCTGAGTGTGAGTGCTGCTGACAGACAGAAATCACGCACCTTCCTCAAGGGCACGAGAGGTCAGATTATGACGGGGGCGGAACGTGGCTCTGCATTAAGGACAAGATCGTTCTTCTATTGATGAGCTCTTTTTTTTTTTTTTAACATAGAGCCAGTGCTTTAAGTATTGACCAGTAGCGTTTCAGACTTGAAATGAGATTCAGCAATTGTCAGTAAATGATCATGGGGCAGTTTTTCGTTATTTAAACGATTCAATTTGTTCAATTTGGTTCAACCCAATTCAACTTAACTCTATATAGCAGTTGATCACAGCCATTGCTAGATACAGAGTGCTGTACATCAAACTGTTATTGAATATTCTTAAATTTCTTGAATCAGGTTTTTGTTAACTAAATAGACTTGGATTCCACACTGAGGTATTTGTCCAACAAGTTTAGCTTTTCCATTTCTTGCTGATTCTTCTTCAATGTAAGTTTTTGTGCTCTGGCAAATTCAGCCCTTTTCAAATCCAGGTCACATTTCCTGCTTTCAAGTTGTTCTTTGCATGACTCCAAGGTCGACATAGTTTTGATTGCTTCCTTTATACGTCTCGTTACAAGTCAGCCTTTACAATCCACAAGAATTGTAAATACACAATCTGACTTTTCTTTCACTGCCAGTCAAGCTTTCAAGTTTTCCCTCTAGCTTTTTGTCAAGACTGTCGTTTGGCAGTTCAAGCCTTTTTCAGGGAACTCCAGAAAGACCTCTGAAAATATTGATGCTTTGAAACATTTTTTGTGTCAGCGCGGTTCTCCAAATTCCCGTTTGAGCTCTAAGTCAAAGTCGCTGCTTTTGTGATGAGCTTATCAAAAAAGCACGTGGCGTAACTGTTCGTTTTCCTTTTAATTGTTCAACAGATCTGGTCGCCATATCACCAGTAATTATCCCGATCCTTCTTTCATTTATTTGAAGTTTAAACTCTTTTATCTGTCTTGGACTTTTGAAGATTTTAATCGTCTTTCCCAGCTGCTGTTTTCCTTTCTTTAACTAAGAAAAATTTCCCTTATGGCTCTTAACTGTTGAGTTATTTGAAGATTGGCCTTCAGCCTTAACCTGAAATAAGGTCAACGACGGCGGGGAATGTTGCTGATAAACTCTGACCACCTCTTATTCTTGACTGTATATTAGTTTTGTGTTCGTGAGGTGTCTAAGACAGATCCTTAAGTGAGGTTAAAAGCCAGTGCCATCCCTGGTGTCTCTCTCCTCGTGGAAGACAGTTTTGTTTCTTAGATGTTTCCTGAACCGGCAATTCATACAGGAAATTTTGTCTATCATTTGACATTTCAGTTTTCTCTTTTATTATTCAAGTATTCAATATCCAACATACCTGTTTTATTTCCTTTCAGCAAACTAGTTTTCCTTTCTAACATTGGGATAACCCTAGCATGAGCTTTTCAAGCTTTGAACTTCAGTGCTTGTAAGAGTCACAGTATCCAGAATGACACGTTATTCATTGCTGAAACCTTCATGGGACTGCTTTGTCTTCTGTAAGGTGAGAAAACATAAAGAGATTCAAGCGTACACCAGAGCCACATGACGCTTTGTCTTCAGGTGAATTGCAGTTTGTCCAGCGCCACTGCTCGAGATGGGTTCGTCTAACAGTCTTTAAACATGGCAGATAAGAGAGAATAATTAATTTATCAGAGCAAGCCAGGCTTTAATCCCCGGTGTCCTGGTGATAAGAGAAGGTTTCTTTTCTCCAGATCCCTCGACCGATAGGCGCCTTTGCCTCCGCGGTTTGCCGATAATAAGCCTGTCAAAGAGGCACGTGACTCCGGGCTCTGTCCCGTGCAGGTTATCTCGGCGCCGCACCTTCCTGTCTCCTTTTCCTGACAGCCGACAGCTCGCAGGTCGCCCGGGCCTTTGAAAACTCGGGAGTGAGGGGGCCCTGTGGGCGTCTTTGTCATTTAAAAGCGGCTAATTCAAACATCAGGTGGGTGCAAGGCCACTGGAGGATGCAGACCGATGGACAGACTAGCCACAGGCTCATCTTGAATAATTCCTTTAAAAAGCAAATAAAATGCATTTTTAATAGCCCACACTCGGTCTGCTTCTTCCCTCCCCTGTCTGTAATTGATTGGCTGTCTGCAAGATAGAAAGTGCTCGGGCATTTTTTTTTTTCTATCCAGATAGTTTCTCGGTAGGAGTCGAAGAGTAATGAGATCCAGCTGTTTGTGACAGGAAATTCAGTAATGGGGTGGCACAAAAGTGCGGTGGTGGAAGTGCGACATTTGTATCTGCATTGTAAGCAAATTTAGAAAACATATTTTTACATACTGTATATGTCTTAAAATCTTGTCAGCTGCCACAAACCATCTTTCCTTCCCCTGTCACGGTTTATAATATTCTGAACACAAGAGCTCCAAAGGCACATCAAATTGAGCTCCAACTGTGGCCTTGATTTTGTGCGCATCCGATGATTGACTTTGTTAAGATTTATATTTAATAACTTTATGCAGCCATTGTTCCAAAGTTAAAAGTCATCTTTCTGTACTTTTTAACAGTCAAAATTATTTGAAACAATTGTGTGTTGAACGAATGTTTGGTTACAGATGACCCTAAAATTTATTCCAGTATTTATCAAATAAATGTTTCAAAAATGTATTAAAAATGAGTGTGACACGTACAAGCTAACTTTGAAATAGAACAAATTGAAGGTTATCTTAAACTTTAGCACTAGATTAATTAAACACCAAGGCAAAATCATTGTCAATTCAATTTGAAATAGACGAGTAAATGAAGCTTAATTTCTTGGTGTTGTAACTGATGTTAAAAATGCCAAAAGAAAAATCTTGGCAGACATTACTGTCTATGAATGACCTACTTAACATGATACAAGGAATAATTCAAAGCAAACAAGGGGTAGAACTTGAAGTTTTCGACTTCTTCCGACTCCCTTTGAACATGTAAAATGCTCTGAAAGAAAACATCTATAGCTAATCTTATCCGTCCTTTCAATCTTTATTTTCCGCATCTTTATGTGTCAACTAATTAAGAATTTAAAGAATGAATTATTATCATTAGAAAATGATGCAGTTTTCATGCAAGTGTCCTGTAGTGCACTGAGTCTCGTGATCTGCAGGACTCTTGTTTGTATTGCACTGCTGATGGAATGATAATTGTGGCTCATTACGTTTTCAATTTGGTGGCTGAGTGGTGCGCAGAATGAGCTCGGAGGATGGCTTGTGTATCTCCGGGGAGCAGAAGGATGTTGACAGAGTGGAAGTGCGTCCTGGTAGCCTTTGCGTCACTCCGGTCCATCGTTTCCCTAAAGCTTAAGTGACTGCATGCTTTTGCATAGTGGACTCAGCTCATATGAAACGCAAAATGGCAGAGTTACTGTAACCCAACTAAGCGTAAATTTGATCATTTATTTGTTGAACTTTGCACTTTGATGTTTTGTATGTTACTATTGATCTTCCCAGGCACAACAAATGCAATCCAAGGTCAGCCATGAATGATTCACTTCATGTCCTCTCTGCCTTTCTGTCGTTGTCCGTTTGTCATCCTCTGGCTAACTAGCCCACCTCAGCTTTTTCGATCTGTCCACCTCAGTTACGGAAAAAAAAAAACATTTAGCCAATGCTGCTTCTTATCTGTCATACTGCTCTAATCTCCTGCGAGCTGCTGAAGAGGAAGCAGCAGAGGGGCTGTCATTGTCCGGGGATGTGAACTCACAACCTTTTCAATTTCACCCCTGCGCCTCAAAGCCCTTCCGCCTGGACGAGCTCACGTCCCAGACAAAGGTGCCATTTGCTTTTCATTTCCTCCATGATAAGAGAGCAGACCTGCTATTGTATATTGTAATGCTCCTTCACCTTTCTGACATCAGCAGAATTGCGGGTGCAGGCGGGACGATCGATACAAATTAAAAGTAAATACAAAAAAATGGAGTGGGTTGTGAAGAGGAGGTGCAGGGCAAGGGCTCTCCATATTTTGAGGAAGAAGCAACGAGTGAAGAGTACAAAACGCTTTACGTCAAGGTTGGAGCGAGACAAAATATTCTTAGAACACATTTGACGCGGACGAGCTAAACCGCTATGCTGCCCGTAGAGACGTCCACAGATGAATATGGGAATGCGGCCATTGCGCTCCACAGACAATGGATGCTTCCTTCTTTTTCTGTGCTCCATTAGAAAGAAGCTGTGATGTGATATTCAGTCATTTAAGCAGCAATGGCCACACAACATTAGGCAAATGATGTCTGGCTGGTGAGGCTGCTCTGGAATTTGGTACTGCATCTATCAAACACAGCCAAGATTTCTTGGAAGAGCCACTGTGCTTCTTTTCAGACAATTTTGTCTCCATGACAGTGCACTGAACTGGTCACAGTTACAGTTCTGTGGTTATAATCAGATCTATTGTTCCTCAACATTGTAGAGTCTAACCTAATAGTGGCCGGTGTGGCAGTGTTGGGCTACCAGTGGTAGCCATTACCACTTACACACTTTTGTATGGATGTGGGTTATGTAGCGTATTTTCAGTAGACGTGCCGAGTTTCAATTCTACCGATCAATCACGACAGTGTTTGTTGATCGTACATCGTGTCGGCTTCAGTGTCAAAACGGCTTCAAGCACATCTTACTACGGTGCTGGCATCGCCGGCGGCTGTGGCTAGCTAGCTAGTGCAGCTAAACACGGCACAGTGGTGAATAAGTTATACACTTCTGGGAAATATCATCACAATAAACGGACTTAGCTGAACCTTATTATAACATTATCATCAGAAGCTAATACTCATAACACTTTTCACTAATGGTGATCTGAGCTGACTGCTGTGTGAAATAATGGCACCTTAGGCACTGCTTCCAAGTTTGTTTATTTTTTAAGAAGCTCTTTATTTGGGTGCTCATGATCTTAATTAGCCTTAGTGCAAGGTAAGCGTGGGGTGAAAGTGCCAAACACAAACATTTTTAGAAGTGAGCAGATAATAGATTTGCTTGGTTGATAATTCTCACAGGCACTCCAGAGACATAACTATTTGTATACAAACATTGAAAAGTACATTTTCAATAACGCCAAGCTACCTTGTCTTCCGCAAACATACACATTGCAAGCCGTCTCTTATTGCTTCCGCTTTGACTCCAATTAAATTCGAAAAAAGGTTGCAGGGGAGGAAGAACAAGTCTCGAGTTTGCATGTATTGTGCTCTTGATTAATGGAGCACTGATCCATGGCAGGTCAGGTCAGCGAGCTAGTGAGTCTGCATTGTGGTGAGCATATTGTCAGCCCACCTGCCAATCAATAACCTATTTAATCGAATGTCACAGACTGTATGTCCAGAGCATATTGACAAGCTGCAGACGACACTTTCACATACTGCAAGAGACAGATAAAATGTACTGGAATATTTTACCTTGCCCTCACAGATACCACCTAGTCCATTATAAATTATTCATATAGTATTTGATCAAGCCCTTTCTGTAACCATCACCAAGTAAATCAGTCAAATACCACCAAGGTTGTACAATTTGTAAAAATGTTTTGGATTAATACTACCGTATTTTCCGGACTATAAGGCGCAACTTATAGCCAATGAATGGCTCATTTTCAAACTTTGTCCTTATATAAGGCGCACCGTTAATGCATCATGTCAGATATTTTATCCAAATCAAATCATTCTCCATTTTATATTTTTCATTTCAACTTCAGATGCAATAAATTACTTTATAATCACAAAATAATGATCCATAGTCTTTTTGATTCATGATTCATTGTCTTCAGCGGGCCACTTATGATTGATTTCATGACACAATGCTTCGGGCCAGTTTAAATTTAGGAATTTGGTCCATATATAAGGCGCACCGGACTATAAGGCGCACCATCGGCTTTTGAGAAAGTTTTGATTTCTAGGTGTGCCTTATAGTCCGGAAAATACGGTACTCTAATTTCACTGAACTCTTGTTCCTAATGTTGTCATTGATGATGCAACATCAGTTCTGCAAGCAAGAAAGGCTTAATTAGAGCAATTTTCCTTTTTCATGATCAATGTTGGCAGATACCCAAGTATCTAACATCCATTCATGATTATCCTAAACGATTATCTTGAGGTGTTGAATGTGCGGCAGTGATTTTTCTTTTCATCAGCTCAGATAATTAATTGGGGTTAACTATCATGAATGGTAAACTTTGTTTGATATTTCCAATCATAAATCCATGGGTATTTTCTCCCCTGTTTATGTGTACAACCTTTCAAATTTTAAAATTCCAGATGTTAAAAATTGATAGGTATGTATTCCGCTTTCTCCCACTGGATAGGATTATTCCCATTCAAATATTTTGAAATGGAATCCTATGAAATATTAACTATTGCCAACTATTGCAAGATATTATGGTCCTTCTTTTATGCTCCACTCTGTTGTGGAGCAGAGTAATATTTAGAAAGGGACGGAATCCCGTCACTACTCCCACATCACATCTCCAAGCTCGGCCTGACTGCCCTCAGAGGTGACATAGTTGTTAAGTGGCCTTTATCAATCTTTCAGAGTGCTACTGAAGGGAAAATATGGCATTTCAGTCTTCAATAAAGCCATTCCTCCAAAGTCATACTCTTTCACTGTATGGTTCTTCAGAGGCAATGCAGCCAGCTAATAGTGCAGTCTTCTTTGTTTGAACTGTTATTTTGAAAGTTGCATTCTCAAAGATTCTGTCAGACGACTGACATCTGAAGGTGACTTGCGACATCTGGACTTTTTTTTTTTTTGGATGCCATGTCGCAGTCAATAAGCCATTTAATCTCGTCGCTGAGCCGAGTCGATGCAACCGATGTCGTGTCTGGGGCTTATAGTCGACAGAGGGAGGCTTCTGCCCAGGCCTGATAAAAAGCGTTCATTTCCTTGAGCTCCTTTGTCTTCTCTTTTTGGTACGCAGAAAAGAGCTCTCGGCCTTTTTTCAATCATGGATGCCTCTCTCTAATGAGCTGCTTTAATCCTCGCCAGCTAGCGCCTCTCGCCTCTCGGCATGACAGAAATGCGCTAGATTAGAGGATTACGAGCATTTTTGTATTCATGTACTAATTTATGAACACAAGCCATTCCGGGAGTCGACATGTTTGGGATTTTCTGACAATGGCGTGCCGTGTGCATGGTGACATCACTGCTTCAGGGGATTCATCCTTCTGGGAATAGGAGCAGGTTGCTATATTTGCCCTGACATGTATAAAAGTCAACTTTGTGCCATTGCATGAAACTGTTTCTGGTCTGAGCTTTGTTATTTTCAAATTCTTATTTAAATAACTCTCTTGACTTAACCCGGTGGCATAAATGACTATACTTACTTTGGGTTAATTCTCTGTAACAAAGGGTGATTTAATTTATCGACACAAACCCATGAATAAAATACTTTATACAGATAGACGTATTACCGAACATCATAAATGGAATCAACAGAGAATTATGATGGCAAGCATAACATGACAAAAACCAACATTTAATAAGTGTACATCATTATAAATTACAATGGTCAATGACCGCATTTAATCAGTCGTTTATGTGTTTTCTTTATAATACAGTAGTGTTTCAGATCAGATTTGTTGTTGTAATCATCTTTCATAAAATCCACTTTGGCATTATACAGCAGTAGAATATAATAGAACACAGAGTTAGCAGCAACTTTATAGAAAGTTGTCAGGTCAAGAAAAATACCTTACATTATGGTAAGGATCTGCACAAAACTAATACAGGAATGTCTACTGTTCATCACCCTCCATGAATCGGACTAATTTCTGTCTGGTAGATACATATGTACATATAGACAACCATACACAAATGAAATGCTCCTCATTCGTTTTTCACTTTTGACGGACGTCCTTGCTTTACTGAACGTCATTTTAGTAATATACGATTCTTGTAAAGTTGCTAAAATAGCAAATCTCTCGGTGGCCTTTAGATTGTATGACGGCCATAGTGATTTGCAGTGGTCTGCGGGGTGTTGGTGGGCAGAGTGGAGCAGAGAAGCTTCCAGGCTTTTCGGGACGTGGCCACAAAGCATCTTGGTAAATGCGCTCAGACAGATGAGTCTCGCCCCAGAGCGCCGAGTCCCAAGGGCACACTGACATTTTCTGGGGACAATGTGGCACGTCAGTGACATAGAAAACATTCCCTCCCCCTTCTTGACTTTCTGCAGCTCCGTGCCCCCTGTTTTGCCTCGCTGCTAATTTCCTTGCTGCTGCTGCTGAGTGCTGCAATACCTGCCTCACATTTCATTGTGTTACAGGTCAAAAGATTTGACAAAGTTTCCCAAGAGCCAGCTGGGAAAAGGATGGCAGTGTGAGTGGCTTCACTGAGGGGAGGTGATGATTAAACTCAGGAATGATACAGAGCAGCAAGTGCATTTTCTCAACTGTCATCAAAGTTGAAAACGCAAGGGATTCCGAGAGAATATTTGTAGACTTGGGTTTCAAAATTGAAGGTTATTGCTCTCAATATTGCACCACTAACGTGACGATCCAGCCTTCCCACATTACTTGTTGTACCCAAGCGGCACAGAATCACGTTCGTGCAGTGGAGTGTCTCAGTGGACGGTTGAATACACATTTATTCCAAGACACTGATCGATGTCAGTTTTGTTTAATGTCATTTTCAAACTCCTAAAAATGTTCTAAATAATGGGATTAGAAATAACTGTTCCAGGGTTATGGTTACAACTGAGACGTGCATGCTGATGAGCCTGCTCACTTCCTGTGTCCATTCCTCGCCGTTGACATTCTGAACCAACTGACAAGAGTTGCATGGTGTTCACGTGAAGCCAAAGGAAAAGCAAAATGACTTAACAAGCCAGCTAATTCTTTGATACTTGGTAAACTGCCATCTCACATCTTAATTTCGTGCACAGCACCGATTGTAATCATTTTGTGTGACGATTTCTCTCTTCCACGTTTGTACCGACTTAATCGGTAATGTTTCACGTGTTCCATGTTTTCCCTGTTTATAAATCATCAGCACCAATAGCAACTGTTTGTCAATGTCCTCTCGTGTATGTACACAACTAGCCGTCACCCACTTGAGTCACGCTACACGTGACGGGTTAGTCCTCCCTCCTCACACGAGGACAATCTCTCCAGAGGGAGGTTTAAATTTGCCCGCATCCCTTCACTGGCAATCACACACTGTACCTTGACGAGAGACGAGCCTCCGCCACTTGATTGACCGGCATGCTAACGCAAAACGATGGCCGCCAAGTCTGCGGGTAAAAAGATACAAAGACTGCCGGCGCGCTAACATGTTCCTCATGTGCTCAGACACACGGAAATGATCTCGGTGCATTAGGAGCTCATCTTTCTGCTGTACAGTTTCTGAAACAGTGGAGCCCCTGATGTTGCATGCACATTGAAGTTTTATATCTGTCCTGCAATTGACTTCCAACCAGTCCGGACTTGGACCTCATCTCCCTTCCAATTGCTGATGAAAATGGAACGAAATTTCACACCCATCTATGCTTGGTATTGTGGGAATACTGCCTTTAAATTTTCAGCAATCCCTTTGGAATGAGAGTATTTCTCTGCAAAGGTTCCTGATATACCAACATTTTTGACATTATAAATTTATCTGAATACGTTGGAGGCCAGCCAGCCTCTCGGAACAAATTAACTTCGACTTTGGCAGTTCCACGGCAATGCATCCGGCACAGAAGAGGGTAGCTACGTATCTGTAGACACTGCAAGGACTCTTCCTTTTGATTTCATACAGACAATAACGGACTCTCATGTCTTACTGTCCACTTCAGCGGGAGGACAATGCTCCCAATCAGGGTCTGGAGGAATTTCTCGACATGGCCAGCGACGGGTCAGACACAATTAACTTTCAAGGGTCTGTCTGAGAACCAAGGTTGAAAGCATCCAATCAAATCAAGCCAGTAATTTGCTTTCTACCCGATGCGTGGCGAAAGCCACTTAGTTGATCCAATTAGCACCCTGTGTCACCCCGCAGCGGACACACAGTGGGCGGGAAAAAATCCTAGGGGAAGTTTGTCCGTCACATAGGATTTTTGTTTGATACTCTGCTTTGATTGCTCCACTTTACTGCACCGGGCTCATCGGCAGGAGGCTAAAAGGGAGCCGGTTCAGACCGGTGGGATGACAGCGTGAGTCCCGCGGGGCCAGCGGGACAGTGATTGTGCAAAGAGGCTCAACGCCTGTTGGGTTAGAAAGAGAGAGAGGATGGACGCCACTGTCTGACTGTTTGCTTTGCAGAGCGAGAATCCATGCGGAAAGACTCGTGTCTTAATTGATGCGAGTGGCAACGGACGGCGCCTGACGAGAGTCGTTAATCTGAGTCTCGTTGAGGAGTTTACAGGCTATTATAGAGACCATGCCAGCGCTCTTATGCCCCTCCTATTCGCTTGCTTGCCGGGGTGGCCTCATCCTACGGGCGTGATCCTCACGCCAATTCCAAATGCCGGCCGACGCCCTCGCAGCTGCATCTGTCACACTCAGCCACGGGGATACAACAGTAATTAGCATCCGTGTACCCCGGCACACATGAGTAGCACAAACATTACAAGCCTGATCATGTGGGAAGCGTGCACCTCTTCATCCTGCATCTGCTTGTCATGTACAACACAGCCTCAGTAAATGTGGGGGTCACGTCCAGTGAGGAAGGTAGCACAGAAGTCAGTCCTATGATTAACACGTGATCCGTTAAAGCTATAAATACACTTGTCTTCCCGGTTGCCCTCTATGACATCAAACAGGATAAGCAATGTAAAAAGTAACATTCAGACTTTTCATACACTTGCATTCATACACTTGCATTCATACACGCACACACTTAACAAAGTCTTCCTGTTGATCAGAGATTCCCCACTGACTGATGTTCCTGTAGTAGTCAAAAAGTAAAAAAGAGCAGCGTTCCTCTTCACTGTGTTCTTTCAGCATGTTTGCACCCATCTTGTTCAGGTCACTTCACCTAATCGAGGAAAATGGAAGCCCCGGGGCTAGAAGTTTGAGCAAACTAACATCCATGTTTCAGAAACAGGACTTTTTCTTCAGTGTCTTTTGTTGCATCTTATTGTGCACCCCCCCCAGGCATGCGTTGAGAGACGAGTCACTTAACTGCCTCCTGTATGGCCATTTCGGATGGCCATTCAGTAGGCGAACCATTAAGGCACTTGATGCTCGGGTCACGGCTGCCCTTTGTCCGTGTCCTCATTCTCTATTTTGCACAGAGTAACATTTGTTGATAGCCACTCTCTGGCAAGTTTAATGTGTGCAATGTGCCTCGGACATTATGAAAATGAGCTGAGTGGTGTCAAAATGGAGTACACGCGTACTAACGTCTAAGTATGAAATGAGCACAAACAAGTTTAGTAGCCCACGTTAATCTGGATCATTTAGTCATCAGAATCGGAAGAGGCTCTGTGTTTGTTTGTACCACCCACGAGTGCAATCACACACTGTCGTTCCCGTCATGCAATGCACACGATGAAGAGACAGTTTGCCTGGTGGGCGCAGTTTGTTTCAACTGTCCGCCTACCAAAACTTTAATTGTGGTTTGTGTCAGTGTGAAATTCAAAAGATGTTGGATAGAATGCTTGACTGTCATGTATGACAGCTGGATGCGCAGTGTGCGTCTGTGGGCTGGCAGGGAAATTCTTCATTATATTTGATTGAATTTTGGACGATGGGAAGCTGCAGCACATCAAAGGCAAATCGTGACCACAATCTTTACAGAGCCTCGCTGTGTGTGTCTTTGTCATACGTGCCATGAAACTCCACTGCTCAAAGCATACAAATTCTGTGATGGGGGTATGAAAATTGGGAAGGTGGTCGTTGAGGAAATCAACGTGTTCTTTCTCCTCAAGCTGTCGCTCTTTGATAGTATGCCCACACAATTTAAGATGTGAATAATGGCATTTTACAGTCCTCACTAAATATTTAAGATGCACTTCCTGCACCTGCTATTCCTTAATCAGCAAAGGGAGCCTGTCACTTAGGTGAATAACTCAGACTGAGCTGTCCTAGAAATGGAATTCAATGGCAAGCCTGATGGAAAATGTCACGTGAGTAAAGCTACAAAAAAAAAAAAAAATCCAGGGAGGACTTTACTAGCGGGAAGTCTTTTAATGTTGTCACCCTCAGAAAAGCATGTGGCGCAATTTTCTTGACAATTCCGCAACAATTTTATTTCCATCTAATGAATCACTGCATGCATTCAGCGGCATGTGATAAAGCAATTTAAATTCACAGTACGTCGATGTAATGAACAGCTTCGTCTTGGCGATGGCCAATTTTAAACGATCACAGCTTCAATGTGTCTCTGAGCAGCCACTCTCCCAGCAGGGGGTTAATAGGCAAGACAACATGTCGCTAGGGGAGGTTAATGTCTAAAGCGGTCTTTCTCAACCTGCTTGTCGTGTGCCGCTAAATAACACTATGTTTTTGAAATCCATTTACATCTTTCATTGTGGAATGCTTGTGCTCTCTTTTGATTCCAAGCAATAAGGACAATGAAGCACAAAATGACACAATTTTGATTGTGGATATTATTTGGATGGTTGTTTGTTTTCTGGAATTCACAACAGTCCAATAATTTCTGTTAAGATTTAGATGAGGGCGGCACAGTGGCGTGTCGGTTAGCAAGTCCGCCTCACAGTTTGGAGGTGCAGAGTTTGATTACGATTAACCACTCCAAATTGTCCAATGTTCGATTCCAATTAACCACTCCAAATTGTCCATTTAGTCCATTTTGACCCATTCACCACCATTTGTACGAGATTCCATTAAACCTCACCCCTGTTATTGAATAGTTGTGTTTTGATACTTTCAGCATTACTGTGTTAGCAGTATCTGGATTAGATTCACAATTGGTAAATAAAGGGATTAGCGCCCTCATTGTCAATTTCTTATTGCCCGAGGCTCCTTTTTCTCCTGAGACATAGATGAGCCATGATTAATTAGTCACAAAGCTTTGCATTAGAGTGGGGTATTCCAAAAAGAAATTACAAATGTTTGTTTGTTCTGAGTAAATCTCATTTACATAAAGCGTGCACAGGAAATGCATTTGATTACTGCGTTGAAAACATCATTTAATTACTTCAATCCGGTGTGCAGCTTTAAAGTTTGTCCAAACACTTACTCATAGGAAAGCAGATCCCATCATGTCGGCTCAAAGCATCACATCTCCGACGAGAACTTTCTAATTTCACAGGTTTATCGAGGCGTCAGATTGCCCCCACCGACAGCACGGGCGCCGGTGGCCTTTCAGACCTTAAAGTTGTGTTTCAATCAGAAGGAATGATTGCCTGTCTTGCCGCTACCTTCCTGCGTCCTCTCGTAATTACACCTTCTGTTTAGGAACACTCGCATCTCAAGACTGCTGGCCAGTGTCGGATGACATGACGCGATTGCTTATATTACAACATGACATGTATGTTAGCCTGATGTTATGTTGTGTTACAGTGTTACAGGCATTCACTTGCGACTCCCGTTGAGTGGTATTCACATTTTCCATGTAACTCACCAAGATGTATTCAATTGTTAATACTTTTTATGGTCCAAAATGTCTAACAGGACATGTTTAATGATATAGCCCAACATCTATGTATATCGGCAAATTGAAAGTAATGCTCTCCAAACACCTATTACACCTTATCCAGCGTTTGTTGCTGTAGAACAAATTGCTTCCTCAGACTGCTGCTTCACATTTCTCCTCACTGTTTTGATTGTAACTGCAGATCATTCTCATCAGGGTGGCGCTGCTGCATGTGACTTTGGAGAAATGGAGCAGTGAAGAGCTTTTTAGAAAAATGCACATCTGAAGCCACGTTATGTGGTTGCTAAGGGAATCTTGTGTAGGCGTGAATGCTGACTGATAAAGTACCCGGACCTTCCACAAGACAAGCACAGATCGTCAGGCATATTCTGGCACGGTGCGCCGGGTTCTGTCAAGTTGCATGGGGGCGGAAGTGAGGGGAAGAAGGGCGGTCAGGTTGTCTGATGCGATTGTTAATCTGAATCACTAAAGATGATTAACTCATCAAGAGACTCAAGATCATCTTGAGTAGACAGCTGATCTTGAACAATTTGCAAATGAAAGCTGTTTTTTTTGTCCAGCCTCGTTCCACCCGATTTCAGAAGCGAAAATCCTGAATTCGACAAAATAGTCTGCAACTGACTGACAGCCCTGACACAATGACATGAGCTGTTTGCTTGAAGACTTATTCCTGAAGGCCTGACCTTGACTTCTTTTCCCAGAAGCAATTTAATGACATAGGCCTAACTTGGTGCGATCGTCCGAGTATGCGTTTGCTTGTTGCTCAAACAACACTTCATCAGAAATCGGCCACAAGCTTCTTCCTCCCCACAATAATGTTCAGGTAACGGACTGTTGGGTTCCCGGTGCAAAACAACAGCAGCAGTCGATGAGTTGATATCTCCCTGATTGGAGATGTGGAGCTCGGTTGGAGGTTGTGATGAAGTCTGTGGTGCAGCGATGGGCATCAACTTTGCAGCCATTAAGTCCACAGTGGTGGAAAGAGTCCACACATTCCCTCAGGAAGTGCTCGTGTCTGATGAATGTCCATGTGGCCTCACGGCTTGGTGGAATTGTCCAAGTCTGCTGGATCCATGACTGGTCACAATGTACTGTCACGTTTGGTGCCAGATTTAGACCCAGAAGCAGACGGGAGACAGGAAGTAAAAAAACAGATGCAGCGGGGTTTGAAGGCTTAACATTCTGACTCTCGAGCTTATATTAGAGACAAAGCAGTGCCTAACCCTGTGTGACCAAAAAAGAGTACCAAAGCTCTCAAATGTTTTCTTGCAACATTGTAAAATTTCAACAACCTGGAGGTCAACCGGAAACTTTTGCTTTCATGATAATAATATATAATATAAATAAATAAATAGGAATTTGGTACAACAAATAACTAAGCTCATGGAAGAAAAAAAAAGAGTTGTTCAAAACCTCACATTTCCAACAAACACAAACAAAAGTAGGAGTCTTCCCACAAATAACACACAATTGCAAGTGAATGCCTTGACAAAGGCTAATTTATCTGTCATGTCCATGCACCTCAATTACAAGGTCATTTTCCTCCACCGTCATCGTTGGGCTTTTCTGGCTCATTCTTCTCATTTCTTTGCCCACCGCAGCTGCTTCATCATCGGGCATGCTGCCTCCAGGGCCTGTTTGGTTCAAAAATACAACATGCCAATTTTTTTTCCACACAGACATTTTCGGGCAAGGGTTATAAATTGCATTATAATGATGGGCCATTTTGTTGAATGGTACCCGGTACGGAGTAACTTTTATAGAAAATAGCCATCACAAGCTGCGGGCCAAAATAGGCGTCATTATCGTCCGGCTGCTCTGGCGATGAGAAATGAAATGAAATAACAGAGGAAGCGGACAGTTAATGTATACAATAGGCTCGGGCATGTGCTGAAGATGCATCCTCTAGTCCTGCATGTCAATAATTGCAGTGATCACAGCAAGTTACAACATTTCTAATCAGGTGGTGCAGTTTAAGAAGAAAATAACTTTTTCGATGCCACGTGATGTGTGGTTTCTTGCTTGGAGCTAGTTTTTCCTTGCCTCTTGCCAAAGTACTTCTGTGTGGGCTTGAGTTGGCTTTCTTGAATGCATGAGGAGCATGGCTCGAGACCTGAGATAGCATCTGTTGTGAACTGACTTGACATTGCTAGGATTTATCACAAGTCACATTTTTCAAACATGTTTTCTTAATTACTATTGGTAAAAGAAAGCTATTGTTTGAAAATTGTGTAGTGCACCAAAACAACTCATTTAGGCCACTTGAAGTTACCAAATACTCCACGGGGCGGAGCTAAACAAAGTGCAGTGCTTATTGGTGGACAGAGAACAGAAGGACAGCTTGTCTTTTTGTAATAAAGGGCCGCCTATTAAAAAGAAATATGTTCTTCGTTGTTGTCATTTTAGTGTGACCTTTCTCCTTTTTGTTGAATTCATTGGCATTTAACTATGTCACCTTGTTCTAACATGCTATTTATTGCTATCCTGTTCACACACGCGAAACACATCAGGACCTTCTGGTAAAATGTGGCTTGTTGGTATCCTCATCTTATGTGTCTGTGCTAGAGGTGTTTGGCTAAGGCGTATACTTCGTCATTCTCCTTCTCGCTTCATTGCAGCATAAAGATAGGCTGTCATCACCGCTGAATCAAACTTTGTGACAGGAAAACACATCGGGGTGACGGTGTTAAGTTTTGCGCGTTTCTTGTTTTCTACGGTTTACTTGAGGTGATAACGGCCCGACAGAATAATGCATGAAGCTAAGTCGAGCTAATTTTGCCGGGAATGTCGAAGCTCTATCCTCTGGTCGACATGGACGTAATCAGTCTCCATTCAGACGAGCGTCAGGCAGCTTTGTCTTTGCAAGCGGCCTCTCATTTTCTACCATTAGAAAATTTGATGAGTAGCAACGATCAAGTGATTTCCTTTTAGACCCCATCATGACTCACACTGGCTTTACATATTCTCTCTGAAATGCTTTAACATTGAGAATTAATTTGAGATGACAAAATCTCTTACTCTGAGCCAGGGTTATATTACAGTTTTGATTTCATTTTGATTTTTCGATTTCTTTTCATTTTAATTGGGTTTTAGCGCAAGTTTGTTCATTTAGTTAGAAGATTCTTCGCTTTAGTTTTTAAAAGTTTTAGTAGTAGTTTCAGTATGTCTGAAACCCTGGTGGACGGACGGACAGACGGACGGACGGTTGGACGGATGGATGGATGGATGGATGGATGGATGGATGGATGGATGGATGGATGGATGGATGGATGGATGGATGGACGGATGGACGGATGGATGGACGGATGGACGGATGGATGGATGGATGGACGGATGGACGGATTCAATATTAAAAAAAAATGATCGTCCTCTACTACTCGAATGGTGCTTTGACAATCACTGCTTGACATGAATGTGAACTCAGCCATCCAAACCAAGATGCTTGCCATGCTGTTTAGGACGTGATCATGATCGAGATCGGGGAACAAGGCAAAATTCCCATGTTATTAGCCACTCTGCTGCACTAACATCTCCAATCAGCAGCATCCTGATTACACGTTTCCAAATGATGTTGCTCGGCCTCTGTGAGTCATTCCCTTCCCCTCTGCTGGGCCGCAAACACGACACCAGATGCATTTGCGTCTCGGACTTGGGAGAAAAATGTGGCGCGGAGTTATGTGCGTAATCCTATTTACTGCTGTGAAGAGAATTTTCAGCATGTTTGGTTGCATATGGTTGGCGTAATCAGTTCAAACTTGACCTTGACTTGTGTCGTTAATTTGCTCAGTCAACTGTTGGCGCCATCTGCGCTCAGCGTCGTGGTTGTCTCAAGGTCAAGCAGCCTTCATCACCGTTTTTTTTTTTAATGTGATACAGTAGTTCGGTACATATCTGCTTTGAATACTACATTTGTCCACTCATATTTGTTCTTGTCTTTCATTTGGTAAGTTTGTATCATAAATATACAAAAGTGACTTTTTCAAGTTGTCGCAGTGATTTGTTTTATTGGTGCATTTATGGAGTATCTTCTTGGCCTCTGCTTACTAGCGTACATTGATATCTGCTGTTACTTCTGCCTTTCCCTGAGAAGAAACTTAAATGCAAGATTGGTGATTGAGGCGGGGTCAAGCCCGCATGGCGTGGACCTCTCAGGTGAAATGAAGCGGAAAAGCTGCTGTCACCAGGTAGCAAAGAAGAGACGGGGAAATGGATTGTCGTCCGAGCTGGATCTGACTTTGGATAACAGGCGAGCGGCTTCTTTGTGTGAGCGGACACACCAATGTGCAGTTAGCAGAGGCGCTCATCCCGAAAGTCGATATGTGTCGCATGAACCGTGTCGGGCGGAGGTCACAAAAGGTCAGTCTCAGCCTCGTAACAACCGTGCCGCATGAGATCGTAGTGGAGGTGAGATAGTTGCAAATACAGCATGTTGATATACTTGGAACCTGTTTTTTCTTGAAATTTTGTCCCAATAGTCACTAATCATTTGATTTGTACCAAAGATTTCTTGCAGTGCAGTTGAGTAATACTGAAACACGTTTATGGGATTTAAATTACATGCTTCAAGGCATTCATGACATCATTCATGTAAAAAGTCAGACATTTGCCTTTTCATAGCATTGTTTTGACCTGGTATGATGCTCTTCCCTCTAATATATAGCTCAGGGGTGGCCCTTTTTTGTGTTTGCTAGCCGAGTAACAGTAAATCGGCCTTTCAGTCTCATAGCAGAAAATGTATACGGCAATATGGGAAACATCTTATTGCTATGATTGCCTCCCCTGTTCCATTTTAACATTCAGCATTTTTCAAACCAGGAGCATCATTTCAGCTCACTTGTGAACAAAAGAATCACAACGCACCACCAACCCCTCAATTTAAAAAGTACGCAGTCCCAAGTTTCTTAAATAAATGTGTGTGAGGATTTGATCAAATAATTCAAAGACATTAATACACACAACATGCACTCTTTTTCTTTTGTCTTGGTGAAATTATCCATATGTAAATGTGCACTTGAATCTAAAAACGGCCTCTGGATCCTCAGCCAGCCTGGCTTTAGTGGCAAAACCCTTTGCGCGGTTGGTTCTTATGTGAACTAGACACGTTTTTAGGACTAGGCAGATAAAACAACGTGACTCTCCAGAAACATACTGTAACTACGCTATTTTTGCCCCAGTATTTTCTACCAAATGTTTCCATATATGCGGCTCGGTGGCACACTGGGTAGCACGTCCGCTTCACAGTTAGGAGGGTGCGGGTTCAATTCCACCTCCGGCCCTCCCTGTGTGGAGTTTGCATGTTCTCCCCGTGTCCGCGTGGGTTTTCTCCAGGCACTCGGGTTTCCTCCCACATCCCAAAAACATGCTTGATAGGCAGATTGAGCACTCCAAATTGTCCCTAGGTGCGAGTGCGAATGGTTGTTCGTCTCTGTGTGCCCTGCGATTGGTTGGCAACCAGTTCAGGGTGTCCCCCGCCTACTGCCCGATGACGGCTGGGATAGGCTCCAGCATGCCCGCGACCTCCGTGGGGACTAAGCGGTTCAGAAAATGGATGGATGGGTGGATGTTTCCATACAAATGTAATCCAGAGAAACCCAATTATTTCTTGATTCACTTTGTAGCATCTTACATGTTTGGAATGGGTGTCCATTTATTTGGATGGCTATTTGTGATCGTGTTGGCTCTTTATACTCATTGTGTTGGCCACCCCCTGATCGAAATGACTTTTATTCACATATTATGTAGTCTACATGTATATTCACATTTTGCTTGTGGGGCTTCTATGATTAGTGTGTCTATTTTTTTTGCTCCAGCAGCCCAAAAAACAAGCAAGGTGTGCAGCAACCCTGCTGTTTTTATCAGCTTTGAGGAGCGACCACTTGTACGTGTAATTGCCTTAATAGTAGGGGAGGTGTGGGGCAACATGTACGAGATTGATTAAGGGATTTGGTTTCATGGTTGCACAAAGCAAGGGGGGAGCCGGCCGGGGTCACAGCCAGGGGGCCAAGGCAAACAAATGTACCTGTCAGATGGCTCGCTCAGGCGTGGACTCCTGCGTGTTTGTGCTTAGAGAAACAAAAAAAGTCCTCCTTAAGTCATCTGGCTCCTCACTTGTTCTTTTAGGTGACACTTTAGTTCTCCGGATTGGCATGGAACCGTGTGCAAATCAAATAGAATTTATGGTGTGCTTTTACTGGATAGATACTTTCATCCAAAATATTTACTGTTGCCGAGCTCAGAGAGGTCTTCTCTTTCCTATGGTCAAGTAAAACAGGCTAGCTCAGTTTACTGTGGTTGAAATGTTGAAGAATTTGAAATATGACCTCTGGCAGCGATATAATGATGGTTGCACATGTCAGTGACTGAAGCCGCTGTGTTTTAATTTCATGTCATTTTGTTTTCCCAGAGGCCGTCTTGCCATGACTGCGGGTCAATGCTGCTGCTGAAGATAATGGCCAGTAACTCAATTATCTAATTCAATCTGCTGAAATAGCCTCAGGCTGACTCCTTAAAAGAAAATTCGACTTGCTCAAGACTTTTAAGTAAATTGATAACACAATTGTATTAATTCTTAGGTTAGGATATCACTCAAGTAAAAGGAAAATGCAATCCTCCAAATATTACATTAAAACTACTCTAACAAGTAAGATTTATCCAGAAAGTAACTTAAGACAATGTAACAGAATAAATGTAATGCATTACTACCCACATCTGATCCTGGGGATCAATTAAATCCTCTACCACTTTATATCCACTATTTGTCGTGAATTGTTCTATGTAAAAAACATTGTAGTATCATAGCATGAGCAGATTTGAGCTAGTGCATACAATGATGTTACTCCTGTAAGACTTGCAGTTTATTTCCAACTGGCTGCTTTGACACAAAGCTTCACTTGGTAGTTTGTTGCTTGGCAACCTTAAACCCTTCAGGTGATTAGCTGCTCTTTCTCTCGAAAGCAGAAATGGTTAAATGAAGTGGTGGCAAGCCATAGCTATAAGCGATGTCATAAAAGCCATGTTGACCTTATTTGCATTTTTAGTTACTAGTGTGTTTTCTACCAGGTTTATGCAAATTGCATGCTTTTTTCAGCATTTGTGTCACTACTTTGGTAGAGTCATTGGTAGCTTGATGCAATTCACAGCGACACTACCGAGCATTTTCATCTGCACCAAGGAAAATTATGTATTAAATTCAAATTTGTAAATGGTACAAATAACCAGCTTCACAGGAACAGTTGCTTCTTAATATCGTTGTCTTTGGGCTCGATCGTCAGGCTTTGCGATATGTATGTTTATGAGCTTTGATCTATATTTGTTTTCCATCATTTCCTTGTGTCACTTTAACGTGATGGCTGTAACCTTCAAAGGCATACCGTGCACCTTTCCGCCTTCTGTTTTCTGAAATGTGCGACAATTAGATAATATTTCACTAGGGAGCAGACAGCGGATGGGTCGTGTTGATGTCTCAGTGAATGTTATGGTCTCCTTTATTGTGTCTCTTTTGGATACATAAAAGTGCACAAAAGTGTCTGCTTGAAAGCCAAGTGTCATATCTTGTAAGATTGTCTTCTTGTATTAGTTTGACACTGTCATCATGACACTTGTGGCAACACATATCCAAGCGCGTATACTCATAATGACTACGAGTGATTCAATTATAATCCTCGACTCACTGTGGTTGCGGAGGGTTAGAAGTGGATGATCTGGAAGACTGTCAAGAGATGTGCCATACATTCGTATCCGTGACAATACAAACCTGATGCCGTGCGCTCGCTAATGTACTCGCAGCTCCATTAACTCTCGTAGGGACACGCAGTAGCCAACCCTCGTGCTTTTTTCCCATTAGGAAGAGAGGTAGGTGCTCGACAATTTCCATTAAATGACTTTCCGGAGCCAATTCTAAAACGTAATAAGGAATTTAACATCGCTGCACACCTTGACACTCTCCTTGCGCCTCTTGTTGTTTGTTGCTTTCTTATCAGAGGTCAGCACCATGGGACCAACACACTGACAACTAGCACATGTGAGTAGTAATCATGACGTCAATCACCCATCACTCAGGATTCAAGACGATGTTGGGTGAATCAACAACTCTGGCAGTTTATTTTGCCTGCTAGAGAATTGAGGAAAAGTCAAACAGCGTCGGCGATAAACTCTTATCACAAACATTTAATGTGAGCAGATTTAGACTCCTCAATTTCAATGATGGGTTTCCAGTTTTCCGTCTCGTATAGCTGCAAAATATCATACATATTTAACATTGTGAAGATGTTGGTGCACACGCATGGAAGGTTTGGTAGGCAAATGCAGCATTCGAGATTGCTGGGAGATTATAGTTGAGGTTAGAGGTACGCTATGTTCCATTATGCATAAAATGAGAGGTGTGCCAGATTAAAAAAAAAATCGTTTTTCAAAAATATACCTTACGTACATTTATTATAGGTGCTGAGATTATTAAAGAAGAAATTGAGTGATATCGCAATTTTCTGGTTGGCGCTTAGATATTTTGCCACTTCCGGTTTGATCTGGTGTGCCACCATACACACAGGATACATTTTTGAACTAGAAATCGTGTGAGATCGACTAGCCTTTGAAGGAGAATAAGAGCTTGTTGAATTAATTAAAAATGATTTAAGGGAACCTAAAATGACTCTCAAATGTTCCAGCGCGAGTTAACCACTGCAGAGCAAAATTAAAAGATGAATTAAATTGCCTCTGTGCTATTCCTGCTAGAGTCACAAAGTCGTGAGTGAATCGTGAATGTGGCCCTGATGGCCTTTAACTGCCATCATACAGCAAACCACACACAAACACACCGGGAGTCTGCGACAAGCTGTTTTTTGTGAATTACTGACGCTGTAATTTACCTCTCCGAAGTAACGCAACAACAAAAAGCAACAATGATTACCCGTGTGTGAGTGTGCTTAGGCAAATTCAGTGTTGATTTATTCGCCTAATGTTACTCACGGTGTCCATTCAAACATGCATAGTAAAAACAAGAGCAGTCAGTTGTTTGCTAAAGCTTAAACATTTGCATTTAGCATTTTAAAACTTAAAAGTGGTGGGTTGGGGTGAAATTTAGAATTGTATCTCATAAAAATGCTAAAACAAACCAAATTTGGTCAGACTTTATAGCTTGTGACACTGCACATACATAGCAAGATGTGTAATCAAACGCGATCCAATTTTTTTTTTTTTTTAAAGCATTTGTGGTGTGTGTATGCTCATCAAACTTTAATTAAGACATCTATAAATGAGCATCTTTAAAGGGTGCATATATAATTGCTGAGATTGTTTATGTGACACACTAATGGTATACTAATAAAAAAAAAAAAGAAAGAAAACATGTTCTAGCTGTGATTATTGTAAATGAATCCTTAAGACTAAGGAGGGTACAGATACCAGATACCAATATTGGGCCAATACCGGGCCTTATTTCGAGGTACCAATACTGTTACAATGAAGCTGTTTCTCAATCAAGAAGGCATTTTATGTATCAAAAGTATGAATGGCATTAGTACTTAGTACTGGTGACTACTCACCAGAAGTGTACTTGTACCTGTTATCAGTCTGAAAAAAAGAATGGATCATTACCTATTTAAAACATAAGTTACTAAAAAGAACATCATCATTATATAAGTTTTTTTTCCCAAATACAAAACAAATGTTACATTTTTATTGATTTATGTATTTATTTATTTATGTATTTATTTATTTATGAAGGCAGCATATACCAAAAACAACCAGTAGAAGTTTATACTGAAGATAAGTTGGAACAAGACTGATAACGATAGTTCCTTCCTATACAAACAAAAAATACTCTATTCATTGTCAAAGAGACAACCAGATGAGAATGTATTTAGTTGCCATCAGTTAGAATCAATTGCTTGTGAGACTTTCATCCATCATCTGTGAAAATGACACTTGGATACACTTGCTCTCAATGCATTCAATGGATTTTTGCCATGAAGCTATGTTAGATATGCTTATGGGAGAGCAAATGAGGAATTTCAAATACACTCCTCAGGCTATGTGTAAGATTTTAATGTCATTTTTATTGATAATGATAGTACACAACTCTGACAGGATACGTTCGGGGTCTCAGTTCTTGTTCATTGCTTAATATTTCATGTTGTAGGGGTGAAACTTTGGATTGAATTAATTGGTATTAGATTTTTGGGAGAAAAAAAAAGGGAGTGATCGAGGGATTTGGTTAAAAGCATTAAGATGTGATGTGACTCAGAGTAACCTCGAGTTCTGAGTAAAAAGCTCATGTAAATAATAAAATATTAGAATCTCCTTGTTGAGTAAAAGTAATTCTACGATGAATACGCTGTATATATGTATATTTTTAGAATCTTAGATATGTGCCCTGTTGCGCGATTGCTACTATTTATTTTACATTTTTTCTGGAAATAAACATGGATGGATTTCGAGCTTATGTATCTGGATTTCAAATGAACATAAGACCAAGGTCAACTAAGCTTTCTTGTTGACCATTACGCTTAGCTTAGAGGCACAAATGCAATAATTCCCATCAGGCCGCACTCCGAGACATCATTCAACTCTGTCTATAGCCTTGATTCCGGACCCATGCGATGGCAGCTTAATTGAGGCACACACACATTCCCTCTGTCCCTTTCTTTATATTTTTTTTCTCAAGATTTAATGAGTATGTCAGATTGTGATGGTGACATTTTCCTATCGACACCTTCAATCCCTCCCATTTACATTTCATATCAAGCGATGGGGCCGCCCCTGTGTGAAAGGCCAGGCCGGATTAAGGTATCACAGTGATTGGGTGCTATCCTGTGGACAGGCTGGCAGGCAGGCACACTTACTAAATCCCTGTCTTGGAACAGGCCAGACTTTCAAGATGCCGCTAAGCTCTCATCAGTCATCGTTTCCCACCACCGGTCCGCCGCAAGCCACCCCCCACCCTGGTACCTGAGAGATCAAGCATGGTGACAGAGTAACGTTGGATATAATTGCCTTGTCTTCTAACTATCTTATCCTCTCCTAGTTGGAGTGAAGCAAATTAGATGAGGTGAAACATGAGATGTAGTTTTGGAGATTCTTGCTAGAAAGTTCTACATTATTTTTTAGTTGCTCATATTGCAAAAATGTTTTAACTTGATAAAATAAATAAATAAATAAATAAAATCAAACCTTGATTGAGGACACATAACAACTATCCCTGCGACTATTCCTGCTTGTCTTGCCCAGGGTCACACATGAGCCCGTCCCAGTTGAAGAGAGGGCGTTACACCCTGCACGAATTGCCAGTCAATCACAGAATGCAATAACATATATAATTTAAATACATGAAAACAATAAAGTCCATGAAGGATATGCAAGGCCCCTTATTGGTATGCAGAGCAATGCTTAATTCTTTCCCCTCTAGCATTTCATTTTCCTAGTGTGACTGGGTAAAGGAATGAAAAAATATGGAGGCGATTACTGTGTTGAACAATTTGGTTCTGCTTAATATAGACTCCTTTGATTCGGTCCCGGGCCCCTGAGATGAGCGTCGGTGAGGAATGATTGCAATGCACGAAGGAGCAGCAGCTCATTGGCTCGTCAGCCACTTCACCGTAATACCGGGTCATCCCTGCCGGAGTGTGGAATCGGGCCTAATTAAAGCAAAATGCTTTATCAAAAGTCGAGGCGAGCCAGCAGTGCTAATAAAGCAAGTAGTCTGCAATTTCCTGAGATTTTGCAACTGATAAGCTTCCAATTAAAACAAGGAGTGTGGAAAGGCTGTTATCCCACTATGTCCTCTTTTTTTTTCTTTCAAACATTCACTACATGGACTTAGCAATAAGATGTGTTGATTAACCAATCAATGTATTTCTTATTTACTCCAGGCAAGACAATTTTGAAAATTATATGCCTTCGACTTTCTGGGAGTCGTTTTAAGAAGGTTGTGTTTTCTGCTCCCAATCCACAAAGCAAGACCCTTCAAGGCATGTTTGAGTGTATATGGCGTGGAAGAACACGATTGGAATACAGCCTGGAGGCCCTCTCTCGCTCGCATTGAAACAAAATTCCCACAGCCATCCTCCCCAATGATGTCAAAAGTGTTCCCAGAAGTGTGGAAACTGTTTTAGCGGCAAATGGCAAACTAACGAATTCCACTTCCTGTTTGTCAATTGACGTTTTTACAAAAAATAACAGAGAATGTAGAATACATGTCTTGACACAAAATTCCTATTGATTTAAAAAAAGATTTGCAGAATATACTTATCTTTAAGAAGGTGTTAGCAATGATCACACCCCATTAAAAGACTGCACCCATGTAGGATGGTGACAGAGACTCTATGCGCTTAGCTTTCAAGTCAAAGGTCGGTATAAAACTATGAATATATTTATAGTCGGTGGCCAATCAAGAAAGTTAGCCTCAAAACCTGTCACATTGCATGTTATTTCTGTCAATTGCTTGGAATGCTGCAGGCTGTGGAGCCAACATATTACAGGTCTGGCATGTTTGCTCGACTTTTGGGATTTTCACTCAACTCGCACTTAAAGCAGCAGAGTAAATCACGTAGCGCTGTTGGCACAAAATACTTAATTGGTCTTTTTTTTCTTCATATCAACATAATTCATCTGGTTTGACAGCTGAATGGCTGCACTGATGTGCCGGGAGATGGAGCATCTGTATGTCTGCCTCGTGCTCTGCAGCTATTTCACTACCGCCTTGTTTCCATACAGATGCCATCTGAGTCCAATGATTTGTTGCCACAAGTCTGTGCAAGACTGCAGAATGCCCGAATGCCTCCAAGCAAGGACAAAATACTACCACTACTACTGTACGACTGCTGGTACTACTACTACTACTAATTATTATTATGATTATTATTAACTATTTAGAATAATGGCTCATTCAACCGACAATTACTGCATCCCCCTATGACACTGTCACTTTATTGCTGCAGAAATTATTTGCCATTTTAATTATGTTTTCCCTCTGATGAGCTTGCTTCCAGTCAGAGATGTGATTTTGGGCCACAGTCCTCTTTTGTTCAAGGTGGTCTCTGGAGAAGCAACATACTTATAGAAACTCCTTTGAACTACGCCATTCTCATCATTTTGGGAACAATTATTATTTGGAAAGGTAGACTGGAGGAGGTAGTTATAAATAAGAAGGTGGGACATGTTTAATTGTCTGCCCAGGATTTGGTTCTGTTCTGCCACAGCTTGTGGGCTTTCTTGTTAGCACTTCGTTTTTTGGTGATCAAAATATGTTCAGTATGACAACGCTGGCAATGTAGGGACTTTGAATGACAACTGCCATAAGAAGGAGATATTTATGTGATGATATTTATGTCCACTACATATTCCTTTTCACCTGTCCAGTTGCAAATGTTGATATTTCTTTCCAGAATTACTCCCTAATTTACAAAATAATTCAAATACATCACATTTTTCAGTCCCTGAAGAAATACTATAGGTCTGATTCTAGGGTACATGCTTTGCTGTACTGTTCTGTTATTTTCTTGAGGGTTATTTTCCCTTTTAAAAGCAAGAGCCCTATTCTTTTTTATTGACTTACCCATTGAAAATGTTGATATTGCTATTGATTGCGAAAGATGGCTTGGTCGGTTTATCCCTCCCTTAAAAATAAGAACTTATTTGGGGTTATAACAGCTGTCAGATTGTTTGGCTCGCCGTACTTTACATTCGAAAGAACAGCTGGGTCAAAAATAACCCAGATTTGGTCTTATAGGGACCCGCTAAACTTATTCACAACCTTCTTGATTTAAAAAAAAAAAAATCTGAGCCAGGATATTTTCATGCAACAGTGTGTCCCAGGCAGATAATTGGTATCAAATAAAGATTGACAGCTATGCTTTCTCATCTCATTGCTTCCATGTACTTGCTTTCCCTCGCAGTCCAACTGCTGACTTACATGGGTCAGTGACGAGACGGAATGGTGCTTCACTGGAGTGGACAGGTTGCCACGCGCCCTCGTGACTGCCTCACGAGAACCTGCTTTGAAAGCTTCAAACTTAGTGTGGAATAGTCACATACGAGGTCTTTGATCAGCCCCTGCGGCCGGACATGTCTGCGGGGAGCCTGGATCCTCGAGTCTTATTCCACCTTACCACTGCTGGGTGAGCCTTCCAGGAAATCAGATTTGCCACAAATTAGCCTCAATCACACATGCCTCGCCGCATCGCTCCGCCTCCTGGCACGCAGCATCCAGAGATGACCATCCGGTAGTTTGCATCACACAAGAGTTAAAGATTTAGGCCTACATACTGTTAAGGATAAGAGCAAACATCTTATCATGCCCGCCTGCATGACTTTGCTGACCAGTGCAGCCCACAACCACTTAGCTCAAAATTGAACCTGATTCTGAAAAACAAGTCATACCCAGCCTACTTGTGCACTATCTGTATTGCTAATGCAGTCTTGTTATCTAATAGCTCCTTGTTGTCTACTTCCAAGTCAAACCTTGAAGGGAGCATGCTGATAGTATTAGTTCAGTACTTTTCTCCGTATACGTGCTAGAATAACATTTCCTTCTAACCACATTAGAAGAAATGTAATTTGCTACGATTTCAGTCAGACTAACACGCTTACATGTTCTGTATCTTGGACGCGCAGACACACCCAGTGATTTGATTTCTTCCACCATGGAAGTGCACTGCACTGTTAACCCTTCTCACTCTGGGTACAAACGGTGTTTTTCTCTCCTTCTGTCCGACAAATGTAAACATGTATGCAAAGTCTTGCAACGACTTATCGGTGCTCCACGCGCTCAAGACTCGTTTTATGAGATTTCAGAAAATATGGATTCAGCTGCACTGCCACTTGAATTATCTTTGCATATTTTGCGACTGCAGACCTTCATTTCATTGACTCTTTAGTCTCTCAGCTCGTGGCCTGAGTCAGTGCATACATCATTTTACTAATAGCTTACCTTGCTCAATGTGTTGCTCCAACTCATAATTCTTTCATTTGTCCCTGCGTAAAACAGAGACTACTCTCTTTCAAACATCCAGTGTGGCCCATCCCTTCAATAGCAATTGAGTTATGTTCCCATCAAGCAAACCATGTCTCGTACCCGAACGGGCCCGGCGATCCACAAAGTCGCTATTTGATTACTGCCTGGCGTTGACAGAGATCCATTTGAGGGTGCAGCATGGCGGAATTCCAATATGGACGCCCTCCAGCTATCGACCCTGTCTTTGTAAGCGGGCGCCGTGCTTTTAGTGCGTGTTCGCCGGTTGTTGTTGCCCGTCTTCCGCCTCCCGGCAACTCGGCAATATTTGTTATGGGCCCCCCGCGCCGGCTCCTTCTCCTGGTTCATCCATTATTGACGCGTCAGGGAATGTGAATAGCCTACTTTTTAAGTCAGGATGAGGGAGAAAGCATTTTACAATGCTCTGGCAACATAATGGTGAAGATAAATGACATTCTCTTGACCTGATTGAATGATACATGAGGAACCAAAAAGCATTTGTTTGGAATTGGACTTTTTTAAACAAATAAATGTCAATGAAGTAGGATAGTTAAACACACACAGGAGGTGACCTAGAGTTAACCAGTTTTTATGAAGGGCATTATAAATTGACTTCCAATTAATTTTTTTTCCATTTATTATGCATTTATTTTCTTGAACCTTTTTCTTCTGATCCCGGTCTAACTGTGTGTCAATTAGTTAGGCAATCCCCAAACATTGTTTTGTTTTATGGAAGTTCGTTGAGAATTTGTTTCTGTCATGTCAAATTTTCCAAAAACAGATTTTTCACTCATTTCTTTCATGGGTTCCTTCAGTAGTTCTTTTAAATTCGCCCCAGAACAAAACCTCAGTATTACTGACACTTAAATGTTACTAATCCCCAAGCTAGAATGTAAAGGTAGACTTTGAGTGTTTCCAGCGAGTTATATTTCGTGTCTGTACTTCCTCTCACCGTCTCCTTGGTTACACATTTCTCCCAGATATGTGACACCTGTTTCCTGTATTGTTTTCACTGTTTTCTTGCTGCATTTTACTTGAGTCCTTCTTGCTCCTGTTGCCGGTCCGTGGTTGTCGTACACATTCCAACCGTAGTTCTTTTCTTCATAGCATTCCAACTAGTAGTCATTTCTTTATCTTGATATTTTCCCTCGGATTTTTGACGAGCCTCTGTCTCATTCCTTTTTGATATGATCAAAATATTCAGACTCTTTTTTGGAGTGGATGTGTGTATGAGTAATTTTGGACCTCCCACGTTTAGCGGACAGTAAAGATTTTATGATGATGACAGTTTGATAGATTATTTGTATTGTCCGTATGTCTTATATGCAGAAGATGAATGGAATGAAGCAAATTGATGGATGGATCTTGTGGCTGATAGCATTCCAGTTAAATATGGACGTTATTTCTAGATTAAATCAAATATAACGGACTCAAGGAGATTGCACAAAAGGTGCAAAGATGAGACAGTTGTGTGAATGCAAATGTTGTTCTCGTGTGTACCTATAGATGGCAGTGTTCCTACAGAAACTGGGCTGCGGTAGAGCGTGTCACACGTTTGCTTCCAATGTGTGGAATCGTGAGTGTCTGGACTACAACACAGGTTCCCCAAGGGTGCTTGAAATTCTTGAAATAGCTGGAATTTTCTTTTTGCTGCTTGAATTTTGGAATGTGCTTGAACTTATTCTTCTTTGTTTGCACACGGCTTTCTGTATTTATTTCAGCCCACCCACCAGTTTCTATAATGCACTGTATCTTTAATTGCATAATACACACATATTCACCAAGATGACATAAATAATGCCTTGTGAGGAGAGCGAGTTGGTTTGAATGAGGAAATAAAAATCTGACACACAACTTAGAAGACAATTTTATGTTTAGACCACGTGTCCGCTGCATGCACCATACACACAGATCCGCACACTAATTGCCAAATATATTTCGATGGCTGAGCAATGGGTGCGTCTTTTGTGAGTTAAAACTTTTATGGGGCTCATATGCAACTCGGTCCACCCATACGAGTGATGAAAGCTATATGCCCAGAAGGAGAGGAGGGAAGTGAGTAGTGGCTCATTTGCATTCAAAGAACTGCCCCTTCAAAAAATTGCTTATTTCAGTCAAGTATTAAAAGAGCAGAAAAAGACATAATGTGCTGTAGCGCTTAACCCTAGATCCATGACTATACCGACACAAAAAACATCCCAGTTAGAATGAATGCATTTTATGCAGTAAACTTGAAAAATGTCTCATATTTTTGCTTAACATTATTTTTTTGTATTATGTTTTGGTGAACAAAATAATTAGTTCATGTTTGGCATGTTAACATTACTTTTTAATTAAAATGTTGTCTTAATATATCATTGGCTTCATATTCTCCCCTGGCCAGATGTCTCATCTGTGTCCAACTGGTATTGTTTATCAAAGGGAGAGGATATGTGACCCAGCCGTTCTAAATGGCCTGACAACTCCAAGTTTACAATAGCTTGGATTCTCTTCATCTGAGATGTCACATCTTGAGTTAAACCCCGTAATGGGCTCAACCTTGATACTTTTGTGCAAGTTCTTAAGAAATCCTATAGCAGCCATGATGCATTTTCTGATTGACACCCAAAACTATGAATACACATGTGCCACTACCTGCACGTACACACGTACATGCATGCACAAACTTAGTACATGCACATTTATATAATTGAGTAATCAATAGTCGGACTAATAGGAAACTAAATTGTTTCATAAAATCTGTGTCGCTCGACAACAAAAAGCAATGATGTTCGCATGTAAGGAAGGCACATGAGTCAGGCAGTGGGTTGGTCGTGTTCACGCCGCCAGTGAGTGAGTGAGTATGCGCGCGCACCACCTCACGATGATGATGATGATGATGATGGTGACGACGATGATGATGGTGATGGAGCCGCGCGTCCGAGTAAGTCCGACTCAGTGTGGCGCGCCGCTGATCCAACGATGCCCGCACACCACCCGCGTCTCACAGCCTCACATCACGTCACGTTACTTCGTAGGACTTTTCCCACCGCGCACTACTGAAGGAATGCGCTCATTTCTCCCCGCGCGACCTTGTGAATGATCTTTTTTTTTATTTTTAACTTTGTGCGGTTTTTTTTTTCTTCCACGTGTGTGGTTGCCACGGTGTATTGTGCTATGTATTGAATGACGGTTAAAACAGGTGGGCGTCAAGCAGCGCATAGGAAGAAGAGGAGGCGAGAATTGGACAAGGCGACACTTTGCTCGCGGTTGGGGGACGTTTTGGTTGGTGGATGCGACGTCCTTGCGCCCGGCATCAGCTCCCACATTCTGGGCTGGAGGGGCAGGAGGAGGCGGCACGGAGAGGGAATATTGGATCACTCGGGAAGAGGAGGTGAGCTTTCCGCTTTTTCCTCCATGTGGCGTTGGAAGATGGGGAAAAATGCGCTCTCATCCCGCACCGTCCTCGTCCTCTATGTTCTAGCCATTGCAGCTCCCATGTTACATTTGCGACATGCACGTGCACGTCCACTTGACTGCGCACGCTCTGCTTTGTAATTTACCTCCAAAGAGACGCTCCTGCAGCTTTCAACGTATTTCTCAAATAGTGTTGAAGTTGGCTGCAGCCGGCACGCACCAGAACGCACGCTGCACAGCGTCAACGTTTCCGATTGGCTCGGTGCTCTCAGAGTGACAACTGCAAGATGACTTTAGTCTTCCTTTTCTAAATAGGCAACTTAAAACTTGGTCATGCATGCATTTTGGACAAGTGACGTTTTATTTTGTTACCACTTGGAAATTTTTTTGCATACCTAAATTGATTGCAATTGGGCTATTATGAGGTTTTGGACACTTGACTAGACTCATTTTGTTAACATCAACAACAGGTTTATAAATAGCTTATTTCCAAGCTTGTTAACAGAGACAATAAATGTAGAGAATTTTGACTTACCATCCTGCGTACCAAACAGTACCAGTCAGCCTGCACTTGTTGAAAACAACTCAACGTGCATTCAAGTATTATGTCAATATCAGCCTGTTGTTAATATGTTCTAATAATGTAGAATTATATATATTAATTTTATTTTGTATTTTATGGACAATAAAAACGTTTTTTTTATTAGTTTTTTTAATTAAATGTCACTGAATAATGGTAGATGTATTTGGATGGATTTTTGGTAAAGGTTATTCCAAATGTTTGTCTACTTTAACAAAGTATTCTTACTTTTCACTAAAAACATTTCACAGTATATAATTTTTCCGTTTTTTGTAAATATTTTTTCATCATTATCATACCAGACCAGTTGGCTGGGATTGGCTCCGTTTCTTCGACTCTACAGTGACACATGATATTGATGTCACAAATATGATAATTTGGCTTTTTAAGGGTTGTTTCGGCTGTGCGCACAACAACAATGATAAAGCCCAATTTAGTTTGTATCTTTTTCTTTGGCTGCTGACTTTTGACCAAACACATCCACAATGACCTCGAGCTTCATCTGTCCTATTCAGCGGCGGTGCCTACAAATCTTCCCGCTGCAACGCTTCCAAAGAAAACAAAACTCGTCTTCCCTTGAAAAGTGCAGTGGATTTACATGAAAATAATGTACATCTGCTTTGGGCGGATGGCGAGCATATGAATCCTTCTGCCCTTGCAATCAAACCTCGGTCCGTCTTTGTGAACGCACTCTAGATTTTTTTAACGCTCGAGTATAAAGCCGGCACATCATCATCATTATTTTAATACCCGTCTCATGGTGCAGCAGCAGTCTTGTGTGTGTGCGTGTGAGCGTGTCTTTGTATGTGCGTTGGACACAGCAGCCGTCGGGGTGCAAATGGCTGCGTTTAGGAGAACAAACCAGCTCGAAGCATTGGTCTGATTATCACAAGCTCATTTGCTTCAAGCTTATTATCACTCTTATTCAGAAAAGCACACAACGACGCAAGCTGTTACTGGTGTACACATGTCTCTGGCAACGCTGTGGGTGATATTTCAACAAGTATGACTTTATTGGCTTATTTCCACTAACTTGATATAGGCAACCTTTGCTGTTAAAGCTCTGTTTAATTCTAATGGAATCTAATTTTGGAGTGATGGATGTGATTTGTTTAGGAATACTACCTCATTTGACTCATTCCTGTGGCGGCAAACTCAATTAAAGGAAAATAATTGTTGACTCTACTGTAACCAGGCGGCATTGTGTCGATTTGCACGTGTGCCTAACAGTCAGGAAATTCTGGATCTGAATCTCGAATCTCCCCCTGAGCTTGCATGGCTTTCTTTAGGGTATTCTGGGTTTCTTCCGTTATCCACATGGCGTGTTAGGTTCTTTGAAAACATCAAGTCGAATTTGATCGAAGGTTATGCAGTCTCTTGGTCTTGAAGCAATTGTGGCATAATTAAAGCCTTTTTTTACCAGCAGAGGGCGAAACTGCCGGGTCCAACATTTGTGCTGCCTAAACGGGCTGCAGTAGGAGTCAAATGTGAATTAAAAAGCCAACAGTGTAATTTTTAATATTACTGTAGACTGTTACAATAGCGAAATAGAACAGAATGCCTTTATCGTTGTTGTACAACAAGCATGCATGCCCATATGCAGTTCTCATCAGCATTGTCAGAATGGCATCACATTGGCTGGATGTTAAAGGTCAGCCAATGATCCCCATACACCAAGTTCATTATCTTTAGTTAATTATGATCATGGCATATCTGCTGCCGAGTGAGTCGTAGCTGCTCCTCTGGGTGCCGTGTCAAGCCCCAGCACAAGCTCCCCCTATTCCGACTGTACTTTGACCCCCCCCCCCCCCCCCCACTTCTGCCGTACCACCACCACCACGCTCCCCCGCCCCCTCAAGGCAGCCAGACTCACTGCTGTGTAGCTTGAGAGATTTTGACAAGTGGCTGCGCATGGAGGCAGAATCCTTGACCTATATCTTAATGAATGAATACTGCAAACCCATCCATGGCTATGTCCCCCCACCCCCCTCTTCAATTGCAACCCAACTCTACCCCAACTGTCTTTTCCAGCACACGCACATGTAAGATAATGGCGCTTTTGTAGGACCACTGACTGACTCACTCCGGCCTCAGATTCTGTTTCTGTCTTCACTTTCTGCTTCAGCCGGCGTACAAATAGTCTGCGGGGTTTGTTTTCATGCAATTGCACCCCCCTCCCTCACTTTGTGGATTTTACCCCGATCCACTATCCAGCTGTCACAACGGAATGCTCCGTTCCCGCTCTCGCTCGCAGCCTCGCCGTGTGCTCGTTTGTCCGTAACCTTTGCCTCGTTAGGCCGGAGTCCGGCGTAAAATGTGAGGCCTGCGTTGTTGGCAGAGTTGAAACCAGGATGTTTTGTCTGTGATGTTCTAGTATCAGAGGAAAGAAGAACTTGATGACCTTCATCCGTTACCAAAGCTTTTGAATATTGATTTGATTGATCTTATCTTTTTTTTTACCACCATTATACAAATAAATATATTTCCCCCCCTACATCAAACATCTCTAGCTGGTAAAATGAGATGCTTCTGTTTGTACAGGGATTGCCAACTCCCGTACTCGAGGGCCACTATCCTTGCATGTTTTAGATTTTTCCGTCCTCCAACACCTAATTCAAATGATTAGCTCCTTAGAAGAAGTCTCATAATGAAGAAGTCTCATAATGATCCTGAGCTGTGTTGGAGGAGGGAAACATCGAAAACATGCAGGACACGACCCTCGAGGACCACGTTTGGACACCATCATGAAATGTCTAGGACGTACCACTTCAAAATCAACGGGCTTCTTGAGCCTGTGAATAACTTTGAAACATTTGCAGGGAAATGTTTCAAAATGTACATATCATTCCAAATCAATATTCTTCCTCCAAAGTTTAGATGAGGTCATCACATCCAATGAGCTGATGTTTGTATCATTTTTGTCATGATCAAATGGGAACCCAATTACAAAAAGGTATATTTTTGGACCTGCTCGCCCCCCCAAACTGTCATAAATGCCTCATCGGAAGACAGAATGACATCTCTCTTCACTTCTAGATCAGTCGAACTTCTATTATCCTTTGGTTGGGCTAAAGACGAACCCACTCTTGTTGTCCTGAAGGCTCACCAGCTTGGTGAAACAAAACCTTTCGGTCCACTTGCTAAGCCCAACAGATGGGAAAATGGACGGTGTAAAAGGAAGTGAAAGGGAGAAGGATAAAGGAAGTTATTAGAGGCTTGTTTTCAGCACCTCCATTGGGAAGCCCTTCGCGCTTTCACGGTGCAAATACTGTTCCAAGTTAAATGTTTTGTTGACGCCTTCAGTCCCCCGAGTGAGTGGTGGAGGAGCCATTGGGAGCTTTTATTAAGATGTTAAAGGAGCTGCCCTCCTGATATGCTTCCAAAGTTTTTCCTTGTGGATTGCCTGTTTGAGGCTCTTGATCCTGTCCCCATTCTTCGTCTGATCTTCTTGGTCATGGGCTGGATTAAATTCCATCACAAAATGAGGCAACGCTCCGAAAGGAACAATTTGTGAGTCTGCGGTTCCATAATAGCATCTAAAACAATTACAACAAATAAAAATAATTAGGTCCTGATGCCAGTTTTATGTCATCCTACCCTGCCCTGTTCTCTTGTGACTTTTTACATGGGCTCTGATGTAAGTGACGACAGCCTCAGCGCCATCAATAATCAATTAGTTGGTGTCAGAGGGTGCGCTTGTTTTGTTTGTGGCAACTTGACAAGAATTGAGCAACAAAAAGAGAAAGGGGAGGGGTGAGGCTGAGGGGGGTTGCGGCATTAGATGCCAAGGGGCAGCTGTCAGGAACAGATGACTGTGTGAGTGCATGTGTGTTTGTGTGTGTGTGTATGTGACTTCTGCATGGCTGCGTGCAAATGCGTTCATTTGAATTTAGATTTGTTTGACTGCGTGACACATGCGTCTTTTATAGACGTGTTGTTTGTGCATATGGAAAGCAACATAGGGCTGTTTAGATCAATACAGATGAGGATGCCCGCGCCGGTTAGTGTTACTATGGCGACAGCATCAAGGAATGGCCGTGTGCTCAGGTCAGTGGCACAGGCCACATTACTTCATAGAGATTTTTTTTTTTTGACTAATTGCTGGTCAATTGGACGTGTGTTCCATTCAATGGCTCCTCCTATTTTTTATTTTCTTAGCTTTTTCATAGAAAAGAGAAAAATAGACATTGTCCCACCATGGCCAAATGTACTGTCCCTTTCCTTGAAAAATTGACTGACCCAAAATGACTGCTGTCCAAAGGTGTAGATCCAGTCATGGTGTACAATAAGAGTACGGAATCAGAGGAAGTCTAGACCTCGAGTGATTAATCTTGACCACTTTAATGTATCCTCTCCCGGGACAACTATTGTTTTCCACAGGAATGCATGACTCGGATTACGATTTGTGTGATTTTAAGTGACTGCACATTCAAGAGGCTGAGTTGTTAGCCAGCACAGTGTTGTTGTTTCAACCATTGTTGTTATTGGAAAGTCTACAGTACAAAAATAAAAATTGGCATTGAATTGTAAATTGGTCACTTGAACCTGCCATGTAAATCCAGCCCAAGTTGCATTTGCTACCTGATTTTCATCAGTCTCTGTGGTTGATCTTCCAGCTTCCAGTTTTGTCATTGACGTGCACTAACGCGGAATAGCAAATAAGATTTTCCTCAGCTTTGAAGCAATCTCTGCGATGACCAATATGTCTGTTGCGATTACAGTGAGACGTACTCAAGCTATTTATTCGTGCCAGATAAATATTAGACGCACGAGTCTTTTGTAGGGCTAGCTTTTATTCCACTACTCTTTATTTCCAAGTGACCCTTCGTTGTTGAAAGCAAAGTGCTGAGTATGCTTGGTGAAGCAGCAGCGAGGGCTCGCCTAAATTCACTAAGCATGACTGCGGCGGCGGGAGTTGCGTGGAAAATCATTAACTTACTGTAGTCGGTGCTATGATTTGAGTCACAACTCATCACGATGAATGTAGGTCAACAAGTGTCATCTATTGCTTGACAATTATTCTCATGATGTGGGCTTCATTTCCACCCCAAGTCAACTTCCTGAATATGGATAGCCGAAAAAAGAATGCGGGCATGATCACATAACTGACAACAAACTTTTGGGATTTATTTTTATCTCTGCGACTCCAAATATTTCTTCAAATTGAACATTTCTGGAGCTCGATTGTACAGCAAAGCTTCATATTTTTATATTCAGATGACACATCCTCCAAATACCATTTCCATCTTGAAAACGCTCATCTCTCTCTCCCTGCATTGTTGATGTCTCTTCCTCCATTGCTGATGTCACTAGCTGCTTTGTTTGTACATGTGACTTGTCCTGATTTTGAAAACATGACTTGATGCGTACGTGATGTCGCACCCTCCCCAAACAGAAAAAGCAAGGAAGTATCTTAATCAAAATACGTAGTTACGCACAGTGACTTGGACGAGGAATTTTAGTCTGATCACCAATCTGAAAATAGTTACACAAGTTACCCTAAAACCGTGGCCATATTCAAAGAACATGCCATTGGTATCACTGCTGACGTCCTCCAATCCAGCATTAAAGCACAGGAGGAAAAATAAAAGGGTGGTCTGGGAATGCAACACTGAGTCAGACAGGAAGCGAAGGGGAAACTGGAAGGGAACATAAAGGCACAGTGGCGCTCACAATCATGTGGCGGAAACTTGTTCAAAACACCACTTGGCTTTGAAAGAGAACTGGAACATAGCAGATCCCTATTTAATTTTTATGGATTAATTGATTAATTAATCAATTACATTTTATTTGATTCATTTTTTATTACCACAACCAAAACCAGATATTGAATTACATATTACAGGGAATCTACATAACTCCACAAGGAAGCCATGTCGGAAAAGCACTCCTGTCAAATATATAAATAAAAACTGGGTGGTCTGTTTATAATGTTCAAGCAATGATTTTTTTTTTTGCAAGGTTTCTGTTCCCAAACCTGAAAAGAAAGAGAGCAAGCATTCAGCATTCATTAGATGTGCTTCAGACGAAGCCCCTTTTTAGAGCAGCTATTCTTTATTTTTTGTATGTAAACATATTTTGTTGTGATTAAGTGACAATTTTCATATGCTGGCTGAAATAGACACTGAAACACAAACACACTTAAGATAAGAGAGTTTGTTATATTGGTATTATTATTATGTTGCAGTATAATTATAAATATTGTCTTTTATGATGAATGATCTACTCTTTATCCAAAGCAATTGATTTCTCAACACAATAAGGGTGATTGTATTGTCTGTGTTTTGATCAATCTCAGGCGAAAAAAAAATTCCATTGTCCATTTACAGTAGATCATCATTGTTGACAGTATATCGAGGGTGATGAGATTCCTGTTACTATGTGTATGAAAAGTCGTCATAAATACGATAGATTTTCAGCAGCGACCATAGACAAAATACATAACATTAGTCTAAGCAGAAATCCCTGAGGCTCGCCACTGATTAGTAACATTTCTTTTTGTTTGTTCATCCTTGGTGCAGTTTATTGTGTCTGGTGCTACTATAGTGACAGACAAACAAAATCATATAAAAAATCATCATTTGATTATGAAAGAATTGGTTCGCTGCTAGTAGCGTTTCATTTTGAGGTTGTCTACACATTATGGAAATTTGTTCCTGCCCCCTCCAAAATGTAACCAAATAATAATATAAGAGAACCACATTTCTGGTTTTCTACGATGTGGAAAGGAACCAGGAGAAGAACGGAGAAACCCGATGCAATGGTCACGCTGTCTGGAAAGGCGTTATTTTGTACAAACACTTGTGTGTGTTTGTTGAATTGTGATTTGGAGGGTCTAAACTCTCTGGCTGACACCCACCCAAAGTGAACCAGCCTCCAAGTGTCCCAATTAGCCCACTTCAGCATGTTTGCGTGCCCCAGCTGCTCCTGTTTGTGTTACTGATGAAATGCTGAATGGGGCCTTTTTTTTCCTCCCAACATTTTCTCGAGGGTGGCAGACAGTTGATTTTTATCATTTTCCCTCCTTCCTGTTATTGCACTTTTTTTCTGCGCGATTATGATTATATGTTTGCATGCTGCTGCTGATGTGGTTTTAAATGGAGCAGCGGGGCTGTTTTGTTTGGCTCAGTGAGTGAATATATCCCCCCCCCCTCACCTCCACTACCACGACAAAGTTGCCCAATTGTAGGGAAACGCTCGAGCTGGCCAATGTCATGTTTATGCTGACTGTTCATCATTTCCTCCACCACAACGTACTTATCATCAAAAGATTGCAGTTCCATCGCTCACTTGAATGGAGAGGTGGCTCATTTTACGGCAGGCGGCATGATCGTTTTTAAAGCCTTGCTTCACCTTCATCATCGTCGTAATAGTCAGAATGTGCGGTCTCACTGAGAAAAAAGAAGTTATTACAACAAGCCTTCAAGCCGGAATCTCGATTGCCTGGGTTTGCCGTCTTTCGATACTGGCTGAACAAAGCCATGCAATTTTCTTTTATTTACTCTTACATGTCGTTTTCTCTTCTTTTTTTTCCCCCTACTTGCCTCTGTTTTTTTTCCCTTCTTTTTTGGGCGATTGTATTTCTGGTTCTCTCCATCATTTGTGGGATCTCATCCCAGGCAGCTTTGCCTTCCTTAACAATAAAACAGAGCTAGTATTAATCATTTTACTCGCAGAGATTAGTCTTTGATCAAATTTAACACTCGGATGGGGAGGAAGGGAGCGACAGATAGAGATACTGTTGTTAAACTGGTAACTTTATTGGGATGGACATCAGAAATGATTGATTCATTGATAATGTTGTCATGAAACTAGTGAGACAAAATGCCGTACTGTTAATTCAATCCCAACTAGTTTGCGTTATAAAGACTAGCAACCTGGTGTCAGCTATTATCATCATTAATATCAGCTATTCCATTTTTGTTATCTTCAAAAATATCATTATGTCTAATTTATTGTTACATGCCGCACTAGTGAATGTAGTAAATGAATTCAAATGCTTCGGTACAAGTCACGCTTCAAGTCCTTCATTTCTCCCGGCCAGCCTCTTTCAAACTGGAGTGAGAGTTGGGCAATTCCAACAATGACTGCTGACATTTTCCCTGGTCGAGTCGCTTATTATGTGTGCAATTATGCCAGTGACAAGGTTTCTAGAAGTCTCTCTTCAAGGTCCACTAGATCAAGATGTAGCACCAGAAAAATGCCTGCAGACAGTCGCATGAAGCTCCCCGACATCAGGCTTAAAGAATATGGATGGTTGTGTTATGTCTGTGGAGCGGGCAGCGGAGCGACCCAAGAGCTGCTGGCCTGTGAAAATGAGAGTGGAGCTCTTATTCGGAGAATCTGTGATGTAGTTGACAGACTATATAGTTCCTCCAAAGTGTAGCAGTGAAGCGTTAGACTGCAGCTGACAGGGGTGAATCTGATACAATGTGAGGTCCCACGATGGCTTCCAAAGACCTCGGTCAGCTCTTACGCTAACTTCACGTGTCCTCCTTTGGCTTAAGCTAAACACTCAAAACTTCAAGTTGTGTTATATTTGTCCAACTATTGCAACTGTGTTGCCCTGACAGCCGTGACAAGTAGATTTTCCAGCGGGCGAATCAAAACAGAATTCCAGTATTGAAGAATATTTGGTGATAATTGTTATTGAGAAAATTAGATGAGAGTTGCTTCTGCAGGAAGGGTAGCAAATAATTTTATTTTCAATAATGTTAGGGCTGTCACTATTGAATGCTTTTAGAATCCATCTATTCGAATACAAGTCTAGTTTGCATCAAAGTGTATTAGCACATTAAAAATTCTCTTACCTTTTATTTACCAAATTTGGTTTATTTGGTTTTGTTGAGTGATTAAAAAAACAAAACAGAACATTACATGAGAGGATTTGCTTTCATCAAACAAGACTAGATGAGCTGGACCGCAGCTGAATGGTCTCTGTGTCTCATTGGAATTAGTTATGGGCTGTAAATGCACACGCCGTTCCGTGTGACACCGAACAGGATGGAGTTCTGGCCAGGACATGGTGGAAAATCAGAGCTGGTTCCTTTCCTGTGAGCCCAAGTCCTGAGACTGAGGTCGGCATGCTGCCATCACTAAGGTCCTTTTGTAATAATAGTTAAAAAAAAAAAAAAAGCAGCACATTAAGCACCAAGACGCAAAACCAATATCGGCAGAGAGGCAGCAGAATGTGGTAATGTTCACATGAGCAGTAAACATGAACTAAAAAAAATCAAGGGGCTGATTAAGAGTATGACAAGAAGACCAAGAGGTCAATTTTGAAGCTTGGGTAATTATTACAAGTAGACAGTCATCAACACATTTATTATTACCAAGTAATCAGTCAGAAGGCAACAAGGGCAAGTAAATGAAGGCTAAATATGCTAAATGTGTTAGAACATGATGACTTTAAAGATAGAGTTCGCAATAGTGCACACAACTGAACAAGAAGCCAGTGTTAGCAGCATGACAAGTGGTCCTGGCTGGTCCACCAATAGTATCAATTCATAAAGGTTGTCAGGGTTGCCGTGGCAACAACACTGACAGTTTCTACAGATGTACATATTGATGGGTATCTAAATGAATTTGATACCAGCGTCAAGTGTCAAATCCAGTTGAAGTGCTTTTTAATTTTAATTACATCTTCAAAAATAATGATGCGAAATAGTAAAGTATTTTCCAGTCTGCTATTACAATTTTGCACTTTTATTTAGTGATAGCGGGTGTCACCATGCAACAACATATCTGGGAGTAGTCGACCCTCGCGTCTGTCCTGAAAAGAATTTGGTGGAGGGGGGTTAAGATAACTGAAGACCGAGCTGAAAAATAGGATTTTTTCTGACTTATCAAAACATATTTCAAATCCACTGTTTGGCCTACTTGTGCTTGCTGGACATGTTTGCTCCTTTTATGGGTAAGTGCCCGCTTTCCTCACCACATGCTGCTAATGCGACTCATCCGAGGCTAGATTGGACCAACTAAGTAGCCGCAGACTCAATTTTGCGGGGCTTTATCAACCCTGATGAAATTAGAGGAATGTGTACTTGGCTAAGTCGAGAATAAGAATGGACAGGCCTCGAGTCCTCTCGTGGGCACTAGGTCTTAGAACAAAATATATTTCCTGCTTCCTGTTATTTGATTTCATAACAAACAATACACTATTAAGAAAAATGCCCTCCACTCTTGTGGAATACTAAGAATTTGGCCGCATTATGCTGTGAACTCTCAAGTGATCCCTCCTTTCTTCAAAACGCCTGGTTTTCGTCAGACTATACTCAATGTCAGGCTTAAAGTAGTTGTTGCAAGAAGACAGCTTGATAACACCTTAGCTCTGTCTTGGAGTTAGGCAGAGAGGGTCATGCGGGATGCTTCGCTCCATTCCTCCAGACGCCAAAATCACAAGAATGATAAGTCTGGTATGTTATTCAAGGAGCTACCGATTGAGCTTTGACCCATGAGCAGGCCACAGCTGAGCCCTGGGTCACTCAAGTCAGTGGGTTTGTGTTTGTAGGAATTTACAGCCACAGTCTTACGCTGTAAATTGCTACAAACTGTGATTTTAGTTTTGGGAAGTCATTTCCAAGAAATTGTCTTGCTCTGTGGTGCCCTTTAAATAAATGAAACAAGACCACAGAAAAATCGAGACAAAAAGCTGACCCTCCGGCAGCAGGTTGAGACTTTTTTTTGCACCTTCAAATGGCCTTCAAACTGCTAATAAGCTTGAGTGTTACAATTTCCAATGGCAGAAAATATGTTTTGCAAGCGACCAGTCCAGGGTATACCTGACCTCTTGCCCAAAGCCAGCTGGGGTTGCATAACCCTGATAAGGACAAGCACTGTAGCAAATGGATGAATGGACAATTTCATTTTGTAGCTTTTTTTATTGTTTCATATCCAATCATGTCGTCGTACACATCAAAACCCCTCAGATGCAAATTTTAAATTGCACTGTAGAAAGTCTTACCGGTTTTTGACACACAGATTTGCGTTTGCTGATAACGCAAGCCATTTCGCTTTCTGTTAAGCGTCGGGTTTCTTCTTTCTGTGTCACTTCCACGCACTCTGCTACGAACTGGCAATTGGAGAAGAGCAGGGGGTATTGACTTTACATGCACCCCGTCGTGCAGTTAATTGAATTGATGGCTAATTGACTTTAGCATGGATCATGCCAAGGCCTGCCTGGAGAGTGTTTGCGCCCGTATTACATCACTTCACGGTCACATGACTGTGGGCAACACCCACCCACTCATCTGAGGGGGGCTTTTTGTGAGCTTAGAGGAAGAATTGGTTTCCCCGCTGTGTTTCCAGTGGTCGAGCTGTGCATGATGAGAACTTAAAACGAAACAGCAGTGGGAGAAAATGGAAGGATTATTTTGACCGACAGGTCCCGATGGCATGATCCACCCCGTCATCCTTTCCCAAAAGCCACCACCAGTAACTGTTACATAACAGGCCTCACTATATTAAGTGGGGTACACAATTCTTGACAATCGGCCATAATTCTGATCAAAATCAGCAAAGTCCCTGAACGATTATGTGTAGAACTTAATTTAGATCATATTACTATCTATGAATGTGCCATACCTGCATAGATCAAAATAGCCCTACTTAGTCGCTTGAGGTCCCTGCCAATGTGACCTTTGCCCTCCCTTCCAACACGCCCCCTCCCCTCTTCTGGCCGGCGGAAACATGCCAGGCTGTGTAAATTTGGCCCATTTAATAGCCAACACGACATGCTGCCTTTTGGGAGTTGCTGCTGCAGCTTGTTAGGCAGTGAGAATAATGACTGCATGGCTTCCTTCCTTCCTTCCCTCCCTCCTTCCTCCCTTCCTTCCTTCCTTCCTTTCTTGTTCACTCAAAACAGGAGCTCTGTATTGTTTCGTCCTTCGCTCTCACTTTCACAGGATATCATTCACTGTTTCTGACCTCCACTGATCTCTACTCCCTCGCCCCTGGTTGTGGTTTATGGCTCCCCTCTTCACCCTCAGGCTTTCCTAACATCTCTCCCGCTGCCACACAGGCAAACAAGTCTGCTTTTGACAAGCCAGTGTAGCTTTGATATGTTTTGGAGATGCTGTTAAAGGTGTTAAATTTGACTTTTTAACTACTTTGGTACTACTAGTTTGGGCTCTGGACTGACTGCTCACCCATCACATGTGAGATAATAGCACCAAGGAAGTCGTTTTGTAAGGTGCCTATTTCTAAAAATGTGTGGCTTGGTCTCAACCAATTAAAATAAATGCTTCTATCATCTTTATTGGGGCTTCGGTGCCTTTGTCAATTTTGAAGCATAAAGAGAAGTCTGTTTTTATTGCAATTTGTATAAAACTGAAAATGTGTCCAAATTTGGAGAAACACGCTTTTCATTGGGCCTTGAGCAATTATTCTAGAATATTCCAGTCGTGTACAGCAAAGGTCAGAATTGAATATTTGTTTAGCGTGGTGCAGCTGCAGACAGATAATGCCTCGGTCAGGGAGCCTGCGTCGATAAAGAAAGCAAATACGCTGGACCCAAAATACACAAACATCATGTTTGAATGCACATACTCTGACACACTAGTGTTGGCTCATGTGCGTTTAGGTTGATCCCTTTTGGGACGTCTCAGCTTGCTTTTTGTGTCTGAATACCGATGTGGACAATGGCGTGTGATTGCACAAAAGCCATTAAAGGTAAGGTGTTCATTTTTTTCTTGCTTAGCTTGACCTTCATTCTTGATAAGCGGTGTTGAACATGGATGGCTTGTCTATCGGTTATTCCATCGATTAATCAAATAAACTGATATCATTTTCTTTTGTATCAAGGTGCACTGTTTTATTCATTACCATTTCTGTTTACTCACATTATTTTTTTATTTTAGTTGATGTTAAGCAATTAAAAACAACAGCAATGCAACAATCAAGCAATATCACGAGGGATTGATGTTTTGAAACTGATTCAGTTCATGGTTCGGTCATTGTTTTCCAGACTAAAAGCAGATGTTTGCAAATGTCTTATTTTGATTAAACATGAAAGACAACACTGGGGAACACGATACTTTTTGGTTTAGGTCTGATAGCTGTTTTTAACTCATTTTTAGGCGTGGGATTCAAAACGAATCTAAATTTTTCTTTAACACATAAAAAATTATGAGCTATAGTATCTGTACCTGTTTTCTGAAAAATTTGAAAATGGAACTTGTGAGGAATGTAAAACCTATGAAATCGGTTTGCTTGTCATGTTTGATTCGCAATTGATTCTTTTTACTGTCGATAATGCATGAGCATCTTTACATTATTGCCTTGGCGGCCTCGCATCGCCTCGCCTCAGCAGGATTCCTGTTTTACAAACGCCTTTGCTCATGTACGCTATTAATAATGTATAGTGACACCACACATCTCCTCAACACTAAACTATACACACTCCGCAGCACCTCATTTATGACTTTCATTACACGGTACCTTTATACAAGCAGCTCTTCTAAAATAAGAAATTTATGAAACTGCACAAGCTATTACGTTTACAAGACAACATATTTAGTCAATTGTACATGGGAAATATACTATTTGTCTATGAGATACATTTGTCCCTCACATACTTGCTCTGCATCAGTTCGAATGGAATGTTGACCGAAAGTCGGTCAGTTGGTTTGGTCATTTGGATATGTTGCAATTTCTGTCACCTTTTGAGTTGTTTTTGGGAAAATGGTTTGCCAGTTGATAAATGATGACCTTGTTGAAGGAAAAACGCTACAGTCCTTCCTAGATGTCCCAGTAACATTCGTTCCTTCGTTCCTTCGCTCGTTCCTTCCTTTGTTCCTTCGTTCGTTCGTTCGTTCGTTCGTTCCTTCCTTCCTTCCTTCCTTCCTTCCTTCCTTCCTTCCTTCCTTCCTTCCTTCCTGGGCTTCAATACACTGATTTGTGTGCTCATTAGTGTACTAACAACATTGTTAATGTAGCAGGAGGACAATGGTAAAGTACACATTTGATTTTCTTGCTGGGAAAGTGATGCACTTGTGGGTGCAATTGAGAGCCAAATACAGTTTCTCACTGGAGTTGAGTCATACTGTACAGTATACACAACTTGACTTTGAAAGCAACCTTCGTTTGGTATCGACTCTTGAGTGCTTTTCCATGCCCTCCGGCTAGTTGATGTTAGGGCACCAATCGAAGACGCTTATTCACTTGTGATCTACGTGTGCGTGTTTGTGTTAGTGTGACATTCAGGTAAGACAGTTTGATCCCATCGCCTCCAGTGACATCCCACTCTGTTTTCCTGCAGCTGCTGAGGATTCCCTCTCCTCTGGCTGAGGTCTTTTTACAATTTAGATTTATGGAAAAAGGCCACAATAGGGAATTTGCCTGTCTGTTTTTCTCAGGAGATCACACTTCTGCGGATGCAGCCTCCTGTGTAACAGGAACAGCATGCCAAGGAATATTCTTTGTGCGAGTAGGGAAAATAAATAGAGGGGAGGGGGGTTCCATGTTCGTGTGCACACTTCAGACTTTTTCCTACATTTGTCTGAGATCATGACAGTAATTTGGGGGGATGGGCTGGTGGAGGGTGAGCAAAAGTCATTAGAGTGACAATGATGTCACAGGCTCCCTTGCTGCGTGTCATATTTTACACATAAAGCAGTAGTTGTTTTTTTGAAGAGCAGCATTGGAGGAGGGGGGTGCTTGGGGTCTTACAATACATTCGCATGCCCTTGATGATGTGTGCTGCCGAGACTCAATTATCCCTCCATCACCATGACACGCTCCTTGTTTCTCAAAACACGGCTGTGTTTTAATGATAGGCCAGAGGACGGTGGGGGTCACTAAATAAAACACTGCGTGCAAAGTGCACTTGAGTATGCACTTAATTGTGAACAAGTGCACATTATTTGACATCAATTTGAAAATTGACACCGTTTTAATGAAAAGTAAGTGTACAGAGCAAAGTTCTGAGGGCAGCTTTGGATTTACTGTGCCAGAATTATTTAATGACCTCTTTATTATGATGCAAGACGAGAAAATAGAAAAGCAGAACCCCTTGCCAAGGCCAAACCATTAAGAAGAAAAAATAAGGCGAAAAAAAGTCAGGTTGTCAGGCACATTGTAATTGCTCAAAGCAAGTCAACACTAAGGTTATTTTTTTCTTTAGACTACACTGTATGTATAAGCAACAGTAAAAAAAATGGTAGTCTGCTTCACATTACATTTCTGGAATAAGAGTTGAACATAAAAATAAATCAACCTCAGGGGGCGCCATGTTGGACATTTCCATGCCGTTGTCGATCAAACATTTGTTTCATGGTCTTTCCGGTACATACGTAACAGTCACTTGACTAAACTCGGAAACCAGTGGTGGGTTGAAAAATACAATAGGACCACGCAAATTCACGAGAATTCAGTCAGTTGCTCAAATTTGCCATTCAGAAATTCAGAGTGCAAAAAAAACAGAGTGCCAGTGCGCACACTCAAGCTGACTGAGGACACCGGTGCTGACTGGTAGAGGGGTGTTCTCCCAATACACACACAGTTAGAGTAGTGCACGGGAAGGTCCCTTTTATGCGATGAGAACGAACCAATAGAATCTCTGGAACTTTGCTTTGAAATTAAATCAGAGTTTGACTCAGTTTTGAGCTCGGCATCAATGTCATCATCACCGCCTTTGCTCTTCAGTGGAAACACATTTCTGGTTCCAAAATGTCGACTTGTTCAAATGTGTGGTTTGCAGCAATGCGTAAATGGCGACATTTCATTGTGGCCTCAACACAGGAAACCAGACCAGATGAAATAACGGCAATTACTGAAGCCACTTGTGGTTTCTGGGAGAGAGGCGAGGGGGGAGCGGACTTCTCGTTTGGTGCGGCTTCCTTGTGGAGACTGCAAGGATGGATGGACGGATTAGGGAAAAGTTACGCAAAGCAGCTTGGAAGCTGACGGATGGATCTGGCAGAGGAGCCGAGCTAGTCATTTCCTAGCAAGACAAAGAAATGTACAAATATAACTCAGCCTGACATGCCAGCAAGTCCCCTCATTATTACAGCTTGTGAGAGAGTACGAGCTAATGTAGCAAAATCTTCAAGAATCATGTTGGGGAAAAAAAGCCTCATTAGAGAAAATGAGCTTTTAGAAATATCAACCATATGCAGAGAAAAATATGCCAACATTCAAAAGAAATTACGCTATTTGTAAGGATGTCCAAATAATCCAATTATTAGAACAGCATCGACTTGTCTTGAGTGACTAACCGCTTTATTGCTGTTGTTTTGATCGCTAACGCATCGACTTTACTTAGGCGTAAAGATTTCATGCCTCACTGTCATCATTAAGGGAATAAGGCACTAATCCGTGGCATGAAATTACAAGCTCCCTTTTCCTTTTCCTGTCTGACAACAGACGACTCTGTGAAGGGATTTCCGTGTTGATGTTCTTTATCTCCCACAAGACAATTGCTGTATGAATTGAGGAGCTCAAGATGCATTCTGGCTGCATTGCTAAGAAGCTTAGCACATTGGGAAGAAGACAAAAAGTAGACGACATGCAGCAGGTTCCTGGGTGATGCCACCACGGGGTTCCAGTCGTGACACTTTTCCGCTCGCTTATCGTCACGGTTTCTTTTGGTCTCCCGGTGCTCTTTTATCCGCTCATCGCCAGCAACATTGCAGTTGCCTCTGACTTGCTTGAGTGCCGTTTGGGGAGAAAATCAACATCGTTTTCAGGCTGCGCTTTATTTAATGAGAGCTCATTGGCACGCCTGATTGTTCATCATGAAGGGGAAGTTTGCGGAGCTCCGTGGCGTCTCGGAACGTTTGCTGCCACAGCGTATTTCAGAAGCCGTAAACTGTTTGGGATGATGTCATGACTCAAGCATCCAAACTGCCAAATGGGCTTGCTGACATACTGTAAAAAAAGAAATGCTGTCTTATAGGAAAACAACACGTCATGCAATTGATGTTTTGATTGATTTGTATTTCATTGATTGATTTATTGTTGGAGTGTATGGTTAGCATGTCTGCCTGACAGTTCTGAGGTTTGCGGTTTGGAATCTGACCTCCGGCCTTTCTCTGTGCTTCTGGCATGTTCTCTTCTCATTTGCGTTTTTTTTTTTTCTTCTTTTCTCGAGGGGGCGGGGTTATCTGTCTTCCTCCCATAGTCCAAGAACAACCATGATAGCTTCATTGTAAATTGTCCATATACAGTAGCAGTATTGTCTGCAAATGCTGTGTGTATCCAAAGCATAATTAGCATTTTGAATTTGTCTCCCTTGAATACCTGACGATTTCATGCAACATTTTCTGCCCTTTTTTTTTTCTGGTATCATGACTGTTTCCTTATTAAACGAGTCAGACTAATTCTCAGTCTTTGTCTCCTCTGGCACACTTAAAGACTGATAGCGCAAGATCAACGGGAAACCTGGTAATTTGTGTGAAGATTGCCAAAATTACCTGTCTCCTTATTTGTTGGCGTTCATCTCCGTTCTTCTTCCTTTGGAGTGAATGTTGATTGGCAGACCAGCTCTTTTGTCCATTTTTACTTATGCATATACAGAGTAGGTGTGAATATGAGTGTGAATGATTGTTTGCCTGTATTAGCATTCTGATTGGCTGGCAATTATAAAGCACAGTAAATGAACCCAGCATACCCAGTTTCAAATTCTTAGCTATGCCATTAATTTCCCAAGAAAATACAGACCCTGCTTTTGTACTGCATATTAAAAGTTTATTAACTCATGTGAGTGTATCCACACGGCCGAAGGGCTGCTGCTCAAGCTGTTTTGAATGTGTAGGAGGAGTTCTATCCCATCCATCCTGTAAGGCATTTTTATTAGCATCCTCATAAAAGTGCGAGAACAACTAACAAAAAAGCAGCAGGGATGAGACCCCGCCCGCCCACGTCTTACTCTCGCCTGTACTTCACCGCGCTCTTTGTTTGAGTTTGTCGATCTCTTAGGAAGGAAAATCAGCCGGCTGCTGAGCCAGCTTTTTTACACAACTCTTGCGGCCGTTGACCCCCCAAGAGGTTTTATGCGAGTCCCTCTGACACCCTTTAATGGTTTGTGTATGACATTGACTCTCATCCATCTTTGCTTACTCCCTTTTCATGCTGCATCAAGGGACTGAATGAACGGTGTAAATATGTACCCCGACCAAGGTGATCCATTCACGCGGTTTGAACTTAGTCTTTGTTTTGGTTGATAGCATGACAGCGTCTTTGTCACACTCGGCGCTGACCTTGCCGAGTTCAGCAACTAAGTATTGGATCTGAAAAGAATCAAAACAAAGCCGCTGTAAGCGTTGCCACTATTTGCTTCAAAGTTCTGCACTTTTAATGGCGAGTCAGTTTTACAGAGGTAGAAATTACCATATAAATGCAAGCAAGAGTGATTCATTAGCTGTATTCATGTCCTGACCTGCAATAAAAAAAAAAAGATTTTGGGGTGACTAGAATTATGGGTGAGATGCAGGTCAGAAAATAATTGCTGTGGGCACCAAAATATAAGATGAAGCAGGCCGCACATATCGCCACAATCACGCCAAATGGGTTCTATCAAAGGTCATCATAAAACATCTTATAAGAATGAAAAAAGGATGTGAAGCCAAGAAACAGTTGTACTCAAATTTTCTACCAAATTATCATTGCCAGGAGACAAACAATGAGGTGTAAAACCGCCCTGATGAGCTTCAGAAGAATTCCCAAATCCTGAAATCAAACCAGTCTTGAGTGCCTCCTCATCATGCCATCAAGTGCTTCTTAATTGTCTGATTATTCCAAATGCATCCTTTACCTTTGATTTGTGCCATCTTCGCTGCTGGAGATGCAAATTTGGAGCTTGGTGGCAACCCACCCAACCCCCCGTTTTGCCGCCTCGCAGCTCCTCTGTAATTACACTTGTTGGATCGCTACGCCTAATCGTACTTGATTTTGGGATTTGCCGCCATTGTCTTTCCACTTGTTAGCCTCTCGCACTACTGCTTCTGATTGAGTGCGCTGATAAACGCTGTACGATGTGGCTGTAAATGTGAAGCTTGGGTCTGATGTGCAAATTTGCGATTTAGTCTTGCACTGTACTGTACTGTACTGAATGTTATTACATCTGCCTCACAGTTCACAGGTCGTGGGTTTGTATCCGTGCTCCGGTCTTCCTCCGCTGTGTTTGCATGTGCTCCCAATGCTCACGTGGGTTTTCTCTATGGACTCTGATTCCGTCCAACACTCTAAAAATATGCACGGTAGTTTGATTGAAAACTCAAAATTGAATGAATATGAGCATGGCTTTGTTTGTTTATGTTTGTATGGATCTGCCCTGAAAATGGCTGTCTTTAGCCCAAAGTCAGCTTACCCGTGACCCTTGTCGTGTGGTGTGAAAAATGGATGGATAAGTCCAAATATGAATATGAAATGAATAAGTAAAATTACTGTAAAACAGACTGAAATGAGTGCATGATAAATATGTGAACATCTCTGGCATTAGTTAAGTCTATTAATCGTCATATTTTTTACATCCTCTTTCAATATTTTTTTTGAAATATCAGTTTTATTTTGGATTCAATTGTGATATCTAAAGCACCGTTTTAAGTCCGTGTTTTTGTATTTTAGATAAAGTTGTTGTGACATTTTAGACATCTTGCGATATTTTAAATAACTTATCTAGGGATGCGTGAGTACTGACACTAGGTACTGATGTGGGGATGATACCCGCCTTATTTCAAAGTCTTGGGTTCTCGCAATGGCAGGCAATACCAGTCACCTTGATGATTTGTTTATTTCGGCATTTGCATAGTCACACTTCATCATAATTTTTATTGCATGCATTGCAAACACAGGACTTGGCGGAATGAGAAATGGGATGAAGCCACCCTGCTTATCATGTAATTTGGATGTTGTATCATTAGAAACTAATTGGCATGCATGGCTGACAGAACATATTTTTGCTTTTGCATCCATGTCTATCCTCTCATATTCCCATAAAGATGTGATTTCTATTTATCTGTTTATAGGGCTTATATTAATGCTTAGTGTATTCTGAGTGTTTCTACCACAATGCAATCATATGAATTGTGTGAGAAACACTCAGAATACACTAAGCATTAATATAAGTCCTATAAACACCTATATTACCATTATTAGTAGTATTAGCAGCAGTAGCAGTAGTAGTCATAGTACTACTAATAGTAGTAATAGTATGTTTATCATACCTCAATGACAAAGAGATTTTTTTTGTATTTCTTGGAATAATTGACACGATGAGTCACTGTGATGTGAATGAAGCTTGTGTGTGTCATTGTCATGATGTCGCAGTGGTCGGTGGTTATGCGTGAGTCAGGTCAGGCTAATTTCCCTTGCTGTAATGTGCCTCAAGTTTCATGCACCGGCCAAGGAACTCCTTTGGAATGTGCACTGTAACCATTTCCTCCTTTTGTCTTCATAATCCGCTCGCCCCAACTCTCAGTAGCACGCTGCTTTAACCGAGGATGAACCTTGATCCCCCCTTAATGTGAGTCATATAGGCTAATTAACGGTCTTTCCTCTCTTTTTCCACAGAAAAATGTGGAGAGGCTTGTGACTCTTGGACGGACAAGTTAGCCTTCAAACCACCTAAACAAGAAGGTCTTCCTTTCTTTATCCATTCACTCTTCATCCTGTCCTAAAAGGCCCCGTAAACATGAAGGTTTTGCACAGGACTTCATTGCCTGAGGCTACAATGACATTATTAGCTCCTTTGCTAGCCTTCTGGCTCTTAGCGCTGCTCACTCAGTGCAGCGGGCAGACGTTCACTACCTTCCACCCGGAGCGGCGGGACTGGTTCTTCAACCACTTGACCGTTCACCGAACCACGGGATCCGTGTACATCGGCGCCGTGAACCGTGTGTACAAGCTTTCGAACAATCTGACGCTGCTGGTGTCCCATGACACGGGCCCAGAGGACGACAACAAGGCCTGTTACCCGCCCCTGATCGTGCAGCCCTGCTCGGAGCCTTTGGTCTCAACCAACAACGTCAACAAGCTTCTCCTTATCGACTACTCGCAGAATCGCCTGCTAGCGTGCGGCAGCCTCTACCAAGGTGTCTGCAAACTCCTCCGACTGGATGACCTTTTTATCTTAGTGGAGCCCTCCCATAAGAAAGAGCACTACCTCTCCAGTGTCAATCAGACTGGGACCATGTATGGAGTCATCGTGCCCTCACAAGGTCAGGACGGCACCCTGTTTATCGGCACGGCGGTTGATGGAAAACAGGACTACTTCCCTACCATATCCAGCCGAAAACTTCCCCGTGACCCGGAATCCTCCGCGATGCTTGACTACGAACTGCACACTGACTTTGTGTCCTCGTTGATCAAGATACCGTCAGACACGCTGGCCCTGGTGTCCCACTTTGACATCCACTATGTTTATGGTTTCGCTAGTGGCAGCTTTGTGTACTTTATGACTGTTCAGCCTGAGACGCCAGAAAACGGCATGTCGTCAAGCGGCTCCGCCAGCGACCTGTTCTATACATCCCGTATTGTTCGCCTCTGCAAGGACGACCACAAGTTTCACTCATACGTTTCCCTCCCCATCGGCTGCGTGAAGAACGGTGTCGAGTACCGGCTCCTGCAGGCGGCCTACCTCGGGAAGCCGGGCAGCGTCCTCGCCGCGTCGCTTCACATCGGCGCTCAAGACGACGTGCTCTTCGCCGTCTTCTCCAAAGGCCAGAAGCAATTTCACCGTCCGCCCGATGACTCTGCGCTCTGCGCCTTCACTATCCGTGACATCAATACGCGCATCAAGGAGCGCCTGCAGTCCTGCTACCAAGGCGAGGGCCACCTGGAGCTCAACTGGTTACTTGGGAAGGATGTGCAGTGCACCAAAGCGGTGAGTTACACTTTGAAACACTTATTAGGAAGCCTTTGCAAGCACAGTCTTATGAGGCTCTGTTATATTATTCCAAAAATGTGCTTCGTAGATGTGCAGTTTTAGCATTCTGTGGAACATTCTGTGATATGGATGTTCACTTAATTAGAAAAATAAAAATAAAAAATTGTCATGAAATGTAATTGAAATAATGTGCTTTAAAACGAACACTTGCGTCTTCCTGACTAAGGAATCGTCCTGCAATTTACCTTTTGTTGCACTTGTATTGACAATAAGTCTGAATTGAATTGAATTTAATTGGAAGCAATAGTGCTTCCGACGCCATTCCCTGTGAAAAGCCCAGCTATCTTTTTGAAGGACAGCCTATCAGTTAAGTCTCGAGATTCTCCTTCATTCCCCAGTCGGCCGCAGTCTTCCGTTGTCTTTAATTGCTGATAGATATTTAAGAATGAGTTTTATGTGCAGGCTTGTGATCTGTGCTGGAGGTCCACATTTATCTTTAGACTGTCACCGATCAGTTTTACTTTGTTGCTAAACACTCCCTGCACAGTTGACCACAGTTGAGCACTTTTATGAAAATCAGTGACTTGATTAGTGGAATGTCAGAGGTGGTCATTAAAACGGGGCACTGTTAACTTTTGTTGTCCCTAAGGTGCGAGAAAAGGTTAGAGGAAGTGTGACGCGGGGTTGAAAAAACCACAGTGACAGTAGTGACAAATGAGCGCATATTTTCCCCTCCAGTTTCCAGTAGAATCTCAAATCATCCCAGCATGTGTTGAAGGGCGCCAAGCATCACCTGCCATGCTGCACCGCCCACTACATTCTGTCAGCTGTAGCATCACGGGGCTCTGATGTCACATGACACAGCCCAGAAAGCACGATATTTGTGAAAGGAAGATGTAAAATAATACCGTCCTTAAAACCGTGTTCTTAGCCATAAATCCCTCCAATATTATGGATTATGCAGATGGATGTCAATGGATGAGGAAGTCTCAAAGCTTATTCAAATGGCGATTAACAAGAGGATGTGAGCCACGCTAACAGTGTCTACATGCTGTTAAATCCCGTGTCGAACGGTGCTGCGCCATTGAAGTCTGCCATGGAGATGTGATATGACGTCATTCAAATCAAGTGACAAAAGCCTTTCGGTAAATTGGAAATTAAACTATTATTAAGCTATCTAATAAAAAAACATATATATATATATATATATATATATATATATATATATATATATATATATATATATATATATATATATATATATATATATATATACAGTAGCAACATTTTACTATTGTGCTCTGACATATCCTCCATATTTTATGAGTTCTACTTCTATTTACAGGTCAGGTTACATAATCTGTCATAGGTAAATTCAGTAGGTAATTTTCTCATTTTATTTTAATTTTTCATGTTTTGATTGGTTGGCGAAATACACGCTGATGAAGAAAGTCATTGTGTCAAAAAGTCAAAATCATCATTAAACAGTGACAACCGTGTCGTTAGTTTGAAATTCAGTAAATTAATGGCAGGAGATACCCATGCTCACATTTGAAACAAATGAACATTGGCTCCAAACAAAATACATTTAATTAACATTTGGGGGCATGCCAAGTATGGCAGATAACAATGTCAAAATAAGCAAAAATAAAAATACACAAGTGTGTATTTTTAACTTTGCAAACTTTGCTCAGTTCTCCCTAATTTCCACACGCAAAGCATCTTTCCTCAGTTTCATTGCTAACAATCGTCCGGCAGCGAGTCCCTTAATTATCCCCCCAGCTCTCATTCCTTTCCTGCAGATCCTTCAGCCTGTGAGGCTGAGGCTGGGAAATGGAGCTGAGGCTGAGCTGAGAGATTCACACACAGCAGCCAATCAAAGATTTATCACCCGCCCGTCCAGCCTTGTGCCATCTGGAGAGTCGCTACATCTCCATAGTCCGGTCCCGCAGAGTCGAGACTGCTCAGTGGAATTGTTTCTTATCAGGACAGCCTGACGCCTATCAACTATCATACACCACAGCTACCAATTAAGCCCGAGTCAGAGCAAAGTGATGCTCAGATTGATAACGATGCAGGGAGAGAAATATCCGCGCGTCGATATCCTGTCACATCTCGCACAAACTTAATTCCAATTCCATTCCAAATGAAAGCTTTTTTAATGAGATTATTTGAATGTGAAGGAGGGGAGGACAGCAGCCATGGTCTCTACTTGAATTAAACTCTTTGATGAAGAGTTTGTGCTATTTTTAGCCTCACAGCTCCACTAAAGATAATGGCCATTTTTTGTGCTTTTTTTTTTTTTTTTTCCTATGTTGCCTGAGTAAGATTTGTGATAAGCCAGGGAAGGGGGAAGGCTAAACCGCATGGAGTCTGTCGGGATTTGCCTCCACACTGCCAACTATGCTAAAGCATGCATCATCCAAACAATCCCGATATAATCACAACCAAATGGTCTGGAGCCCCAAAACACATATAACAGAGCTGTTGCATGGATTTTATCTTGTTGCTATTGGTTACGTATGTTTTTCCCAAATAGCTGCAAGATTTCCCATTACATTCATTTGCTGATTTATATCAACTTCAAATATTTACACTTAGAGCTGTGTCTTATATAATCAAGAACAATGATGTGGAACGTCCCTGTAGCGACAGTCGCTAATGTGATAAATGGAAAACAAGGAAATAAATTCAAGTGGAGGGCATGGCCATAAATGCTTAGGCAATTATTGTCCTCCGGCTATCCCGCTTTCACTCCTGAAATCCCCTCTCATTTCCCTTCACAAACCTTGTCGACAGAGCCCCATATGGAGGGATGAAGAAAAGACAGAATGAGCATTTAAGGCTTTGCAGACAGAAGTAAATGTACTCGGAGAGAATTTAGCAATGACAAAACACAACGTGTCTTGCCATCTGAACGCAAAAGCTAGACAGTTGAACTAAACTGTACTTGTGTGACCTACTCCCGAGCTCCCCCAGGCACACTGGACAGAATTCAAAATCAATACAGTTCTTTCTTTCATAGCAAAAACTGGAATGGCATGCAGTAGCACAGATGTATGCAAGAGTAAAATAAAAAAATGCCTGGATTTCTTCATTTATCTTTCTGACCAAATTCAGTAGAATACCTTCACCCCGGTTTTGGCTCAGCTCATCATTATCATAACGTCTGTTTTCCATCCGAGGTGCTTTTGTAGGCTGAGCAGTGAGGGCAAGGTGGCATTCAGTCAGGCGGACACCAGAAAGTTTTTCCAAGCGGAAGAGGAAGGGAAACTTTAGTCCATGGGAGCCTTTACCTCTCTCACCTTCATTCCCCCTCAGTTATCTGACACCGTAACCACAACTCTGCCTCCTCTGCCACCTTCGTCTTGCCAACTGTCATCTTTTATATGCCTCGCCTGGTTCTCGGGCTGTCTCGCTCCGAAGTGTTTTTGTTGTGTTTCCCTGAGGCGTGTTACATGTTAAAGGTGACCACGTTTGATCTCACTTTGTCTTCTGATTCTCTCAATCTGTAGCCGGTGCCCATCGATGACTCTTTCTGCGGCCTTGATATAAACCAGCCTCTCGGTGGCTCTCAGCTAGTATCCGGACACACCCTCTACACTGAGACCCGAGACCGGATGACCTCAGTCATCTCCTACGTCTACAACGGCTACTGTGTGGCCTTTGTGGGGACAAAGAGCGGGCGCCTGAAGAAGGTGAGTACTTTTTTTTTTTCTGTCGGACTCGGAGTCAGAAATGCAAGGACTGTCGTGGACAGTAGCAGTTTGCTGTTTCCAGCCATGGGATGGCAAACAATGGGACTTTACTGGTCAGTCGAAACACAACTGTTGTAAAGTGCTCCGACTCTTTCCATTTTAATGCTGGCTGTCAGTGTAGCAGCTAGGTGTAATGATGATGGCAGGTTCATTGTAGTTGTCATTTCCAGTAGGTAGTTAAGTGAGCTCCAGTGTCATCGCGTTGAATAAACCGCAATGGGCCATTAATTTTAATAGGCACCTTTCCGCCTGCGGCCCATTGATAGTTTGCCCGTGCCCCTCGCCCTCCCCCCTGCGGTCTTGGATGGGGGGGAGACGTCAGTGAGTGTAAATGGCTGGAGGCCAGTCTATAATGAGGAAGTTCTCACTCAGGCCATAGAAAACACGATATTGCACGAAACCTTTCCCTTGAAGGATGCAACAGTGAGGAATGTTGTGTGACAATATTAATATTTTTCATTACTTCCGATAAAGTGATGTAATTGCTTGCAGTCAGGTTTACATTTGTTTATTATTGGGATGGAATGTTTCTGGTCTCAGTTGCATGTGTTGGTATATTTTGTAAGTCAAGCAATAAATATTTTGCTTTTGGCATAGTGTAACACTGGCTACATTTCATCTTTTTAAATGAGATTATACAATTTAATTGTTTTTTCCTGCATTACATTTAAATGTTGAAGAAGCTGAATATTCCACTAATGGAGATGATCTGAGCTAGGAGATACAAATCCTTGGAGGTGGTCTTTTCTTTTAAAAAAAGAGCCATCTTGCATTAAACCCACTGGGTGAGTGTTTTGCCGCACCTCCCATATGATGCTTGCTTTTTTTATTGACAGCAGCAGTGTGTCCCAGCTGCATCCCCCCCTCCTCCCCCCAACCGCACAACAGCTGCTGTGACAACAAAAGATTGTCACAAAAGGTTTCTAGACACCTGTCTCGGAAAGTTCTTCCAAACCTGCTGCTGCACAAATAGCCGTGGCACGAGTTATTTTGGTCTCTGCCTATTCATAATTTAATCAATACATCAGGCTGTGGAGAAGAGAATCTTCACTGGATGTATTCTGCTGTTTGTGCTGCTAAATTATTTACATCCCTTTTTTTCATACTTGGTTAAATGAGATGAGACACAAGTGGAGTTTTCTTCCATTGTCTGACTTGGCCGAGTCCTCCCGAGGCTGACGGCTCCGATCTGCTGTCGCTTGCTTGGGAATCCATGCAAAGTAGAAGCTGGCTGCTCTCAGGGGCGTGACTGTAACCACAGTAACACCAACACCGGGAGGAATTAACCAAGATGGGAGAAGGCCACCTACAATGGAAGTGTTTTTACACGGTCCAGTGGGCAGAGCAGGAAATGATTGCTGAGCTTTTCCACCTCCAAATGGCTTTAGCACACAGGACTGATCATTCAATTTACTCAACAATGGTTTATTTAAATATTTATTCGGACACCTGAGGTCAAACATAAACTGTCATGGTTACATTGTGTCAAATTGTTGCGATGTTGAATACTTTTTTAGAAGAGGAAAGATTTGCACCATGCTTTTTTTTTATGACAATTGATGTTGGTTCTCTCAACTATGACCTTAGTGGGTTCAAATGTTATTGCTATGATTAGAATTTTAAATTCATGGTTGATTTCTCCCTCCAAAGTAGTTGTGTTATTTTGACGATATTTGGGTTTAGGAATGATGAATATCAAGCATTCACTCTTACGTTATGCTAGGATAGCACTTTTTTTTTTATTAGACTTTATAAGTCTCTGGATGTTATTTTTTTTTGCAGAGCACAGATCATTCTTTTATTTGAATCAATTCAAATTGCGTGATGGTTTCAATCATCTGACTTTCTTAAATTTTCTTTCCTCCTCATAGAGTCAATGTTATTCAAAACACGGTTTAATTTGAGCCGACAAGATTGGAACCTTTGTTTGCTTTTCATCTTTAACAAGTACTTTTAAGCAATTGAATGGGCTGTGAAATACATTTGTCTGAGTCCAAAGAGCAAGTTAATACGACTTAAGTAAGTCGCATAGAATTAGATTTTCATGTTGCGTGTTGAATTAGTCTAGCTTGGACACAGTCATTTGTGTTGCAGACATGTCTATGCAAATACATGATTGGATAAGGAGCAGTCACAATATTCATGCAAGTGCGTGCTGCAATGGTGACATCCTGATGTGCTATAAAAATAGAGTGACCGAATTTAGTTGCAAAATCAAATATTACCTCTGCAACGAGTTGTGAATATTGATGCATTCTTTGTGTTCCCGGGGATCTAAAACATGGATGCATTTTTTATCGGGGTGTTACCCATCTAGTCCCCTCAGGTGCCCAAGAGGGGCAAGAGCCCTGCACGGGGCTGATAAGCTCCCACCGAGCGTGCTTGGACGCTGTCGCAAGTCACAGCTGTAGGGTGACAACATTTCAATGCTGTGCTGATGATCTTAACTTCTCTCCTCTCCGTCTCTTTTATTGGAGGATCAAGAGGAGCAGCGTAGGTAAAGGTAGGAAGTGAGCAGCCTCAACAAGTCATCAGAGGAAGATTTGAGAGCAAGCGGAAGGAAGGATGTTGTTTGTACGTGCGCTCAGGGAGAGGCTTTACAGGGAAAACAGCATCGAAATGCAAATTCAGTGCCACTACCAAAGCAAGCAAGGCTGCACCGTTGCCTGTAATTGGATTGGCTCCCCTCCCAAAGAACCGTCATTCCCCTGGCCCGACGCCCCTCACTTACCCATTCAATCCTCAACCTCCTACCAGCAGCATGTAGTGTAACTGCTCCCAAGGCTGTGCAAGGGCTTTGCGAAGGCTGCCTGTATTGTGCAAGTTTCCCGGCAGGCTTTTGCAGGAGATCGTTTGAGGTTGAGGGGTTAAGAGTGAGCAGTCGCTAAGGAGGCGAGGTGAGCAAAACGGGTCGGTTACCATTAAGAATTGAACTGACACCAGAATAAATACTTGGAATTTGGTACGGTTCCTTTTTTTAAACTGGCTGCTTATGTCTCACTGTGGAAAAAAAAGTTGGTAAAGGTGAAGCCAATTAAACTGAAAGGAGACGTGTCCATCAACACTAGCATCGTTATTTCATTACGTGAGGATGCAGACCACAACCCAACATGACAAAGGGTTCAAATTCAACATGATGATTTCGCTACCTTTAAAATGCGCCCCCCCCCATTTGCTCCTTTTCCCTCTCATCGTCACATCAAGTCAGAGGTCCTTCTACCACCTGAGCTCCAAATTTTAAACTTCCTACAGTGTGCGTGATTATAAGAAACATGTTTTTAAATCAAATGTTTCTCTCAACAAGACAACATTTGTCTCAAAGAAAATGTTTGTCTCATGAACGAACATGGGTATCCTTACCCGTCCAACATTTTGAATATCTTCTCAATTGGCACGACTTCCAGTCAACAATTTTGAGAGGGTTTTATGCATCTAGATTAACTGGCAGGAATGGTTGACTTCCTCGCCACGTCTTTATTTATTATTATTTTAGTCACAGACTCGCCGTTTGGTCATCTGGCCTTCTTCTCTCCTACATACAGATTTTTAGCAGTACAGACTTGGCATATGAACAGGATAGTTTTGAGTCCTTTGTGTGTTTTTGTGTCAATGGGGACATTTCCTGAAATAATTACCCTGACTTGACAGATGACAGAAAGCGGAAAAATCTTTCTTTTGGGACAAGGCTTCAATTGGGTCAAATAAATACACACAGGAAATGGGAAATTGGCCAATTTGAACAAAACATATTGTAAGCCTTACAATAGTGAATATAACAATTGTGTGACGTTCCCTCGTGTTGAGTTAGCACATTGATGTCCTCAAGACAAACACAAATCAGTATTTTAAAAACTTGGCTCGGGTATTCAAATCTTAAGAGTTTTATCTCCGAACCTCAAGAAATGTGATGATTTTCCCAATCGCACATGCCCAACGCTAGTTTCCATGCTGTGATAATGCATGTGGGAGTAAATGTATTTTCAACTCGCAGTATCTAGTAGGTAGGCTGTTGACGTGTGGATGGCCCTCATTGGTTTTGGAGGCCAGAAGGTGTTCACCTCAGCAGAAAGCAGCAAAGAAAAAATCAATACTACGAGCCATGGCACATATTTTGTTGCATTTACAGCAAAACAAGCCACAATCATAACCAAACAGTACAGCGACAGCGCCGCTACATAAGCGAGGCTTTAGACCTAATGTTCTATTTAAATTCACACTTGCACTGATGCATCATCGTCACCCGGAGACAAGAGGACGACTCGGAGGAATCTCCTCAGGTCAAATTACCGAATAGCAATCCACTGCGCGCTTTACTCCAGTAACACATCAGCCAAGAATTGCATCATGCAAATTGGAGTAGTGCTTGCGTGCGGTGCGCAAAGCAGACATATCCCACGCTGGGGCCGACACTGGCGGGGAGTAACGACAACATTAAGGAGGAGACGAGCTGCTGGGAGCTCTTCCTTTGATATGGATGGAGACGGGGGCCACGGCAGTACATGTGAAATTGGATGTTAAAAGACATGCCGGCGATAGATGAATGAGAGCGTTAAAGGGAAGCACAGCAGAGGCACATTCCGGATTCCCCCTGCTCGACAACGACAAACAACATCATCCATCCTGTGTGTCCCTCACCTAGACAGTTGGGTTAAGCACTATTCAACCTGGGAGCATATTGGGTTCAAGATTTAGTAGGATTTGATGCAGTGTTGTGTCTGGCATTTTTTTTTCCGCTCTGAACTCACTTGCCCGGTCTCATACAAGAGCTCTTTTCAATAACAGCAGTGTCAGTGTTGTAGTATTAACTTTTCTGTCACGAGGAGGTCTGGAAGATCCCACCTTGTAGCCCCTAATCGAAACTGTTAGAATTAGTTATCAGTGATGTTTGACACAGTTGTTCAAAATCTAATGTTGAACGGGACGGAAATGTAGGTAGGATTAAAAAAGAACAGAACCCAAATTGGTGCATGTCCGAGCAAAGGATCCATCCATCCATCCATCCATCCATCCATCCATCCATCCATCCATCCATCCATCCATCCATCCATCCATCCATCCATCCATCCATCCATCCATCCATCCATCCTCTATACCACTTGTCCCCATGGGGACGTGCTGGAGCCTATCCCAGCTGTCATCGGGCAGCAGGCGGGGGGACACCCTGAACTGGTTGCCACTCAATCGCAGGGCACACAGAGACGAACAACCATCCGCACTCGGATTCACACCTAGAGTCAATTTGGAGTGCTCAATCGGCCTACCAAGCATGTTTTGGGGATGTGGGAGGAAACCGGAGTGCCCGGAGAAACAGGGGAGAACATGCAAACTCCACACAGGGAGGGCCGGAGGTGTAATCGAATCCGCACCCTCCTAACTGTGAGGCGGACGTGCTACCCAGTGTGCCACCGAGCCGCCCGGAGTTATTTTGTGATGATTGGAAGTTTCGATCGAATGGCCATGACGTGGGGTTCTTCAAGGATCAATCCTTGTATGTACCACTGTTTTTCAGTCTTTGTCACCCTTGGGTCAAATGTCATAGCTATTCTTACTTAGTTATCACTTTCCCCAGAAGACATAAGTTCAATTGGCCATTTGTGTCACTGTCTAAATTAATTAGTTTGATCTACCTTTTGTATATTTGATTGCATACGCTTAGTACCTAATGTTTTGGCCCACATTAAACTACATTTTCGGATGTGGCAATGCAGCATTCAGGGCACAAATATCTCTGTCGGCAAATTCAAAGGTTTTCTCTCATCACACAGTGTGTGCCGGGTGTTTATGTTTGCTGACAGTCACAAGTTGACTTGCGCTGAAAGACTTCTGGCTCTTTATGCAGGAAGCTTTCAGCCTTGACGAAGATCTTCAGGGCTAATTAATCCTTCCCATCACGCGCTGATGAGTCGTTTGCAGTCTGTTGGACGTGACGCCAAGCAGCTGAGCTGGACCACTTCAGAGGGTGGTTCAGGTGTTTAACTGGGCCCGTGTCCTGTCGGGCTGGTTGGCATTACAGCGGGTTAATGGCCAGCTCACTTGGCTGCCAACACAGGATGGAAGAGTGTAAATTAGCGTGGCGTTGCCGGGGGCCGCAGCTGATCACGATGCTTAAAGGGTCGGGTGCTTGAAAGGCTCGTAAACGCACGCAGCTGCTCCCGCCGAGCGCTCCTGAACAAGTGGTCAACAACCCTTTCTTCCACCAATTTACACCCCTCCCCTAGCTCCGAGACCACAGCGGGGAAACGTGGAGAGAGGCTCGCGGCAGCAGCTGAGGCCTGTAATAGCAAATAAATGAAATTTCATCCTGTCGGCAAAGTGCTCCGAACGACTTTCACAATAATACTTCCAAACATGCAGAGGAATAATGGTTAGCTTTCCAAGCGGGCAAAGGCCTGATAAAGCAATTGCCTGCTTTTCAATCTGTTAGACATGTATTGATTGTGTGGAATTTGATCAAGCTAAAATTTCGAGGTTAGGTTGTGTTGTAGCTCCAATTTGAAGCAACAACGGCATAATGAATTTTACAGCGGATGACTTAATTCATTCATTGAGTTTGTTGGTGCGAGAAGAAATCCACACAGACGCAGCACGGCAAAGTTAGTTGCAGAGCCAATACATATAACACCCCCAAAAAATACACCTTTTCTCTTAATGTTTGTAATTTGTTGAGTGCGAATGGAGCGAGGTTGCCCAGTCTAGTGAAGTTCGTGCATCACTGGACTGGTTTCACGTGTAATTTATGTGTTTTGATAAAAAGGACATGTGTATTTAAGTGTGACCCGCAGACTGTTTTGTCGGGAAAAAAATAAGAATCAAATTAAAAATAATCTTTCTCACTTTCTTCCACCCACAGTACAAAAACACATGAATCAATTTAAAGCGTGCCCAAAGTTTTATTGCTCATCCCAATAAGTCAGGTCCATTTATAAGTATTATATAAGTAAAATTGAGCGAAGCGCTGAAGAATGTGAGAGAGTAAAACTATAAAACTGCACAGTAAAAATGAGGAAATTGAAAGGAAAATAACAAAAAAGACTGAGTCTGGCAGGCTTTAACCTCTTCCTTTTACACCATAATAAAACAATGATTCAATGGACAAGGGAGGGTATAAAATACTCATAATGCAAATATAAAATAGAGCATGAAATATTCAAATGATGTTCAAAATAAGCACAGCGCTTTTTGTGAAGAAACAATTACTTCTTTGAATCTTTATTTGCATTTTAAATGCTTCCATTGTGACAGCATGACTTACATTAACCCGATAAGGTGTCACAATTACCACGAGGTATACCGTCTTCTACTCTCGGCCAACTTCTAAGGCTGTTTGATTTTCTTCTGTCAAAGTGGATTTTTCAAGTTTTAAAAATCCAGGACAAAACAAATATGCACCTTTTATTATAAACCTCATGCAAATAAAAAAGCCATTTGGCACTTTTGATTTGAAGAAGGCAATTTAAATATAGCCAAATGCCAAATACAAAATAGAAAATAATGTGTTTGAACTTGTGTTTAGAATGCACAACACATTATTACGCCCTCTTCCTTTGCTGCTAATCATCAACACAATGCAAAACCTGTTTCAAAAAATCTTTCAGCCCTTTTACACTCATCCGGAAGTGAATAAATGCCACTAAATCTACTTGAGGGAAAGATATTTTCTTACAAAGACAAATTCAGTTATGTCAGGAGAGCTCTTGAGAAAAAATACGCTGATTATTGGATTTAATATTAAAAACATGGCCCAAAAACATGGCATAACTTAGTTTAAGGTTAGTAAATGGAATAACTAACATTAACTTCTCAATTATTGTCCAACAAACCGGAACTCCACTTTATAAAAATCTGTTACTTGCAGAAACTTGTTTCTCTTGTTCCTACCGTGCTATTTTTCTTTTATACAAATATGGGAGCATCCAGTTGATCTGGTACTTGACTTTCAGTTGACCACCGTAACCTGCCTCCTTGGTTGTCTGTCAACCGTAATCCAGTAGTAGAGGACAAGGAGTGTGTCAGGTGTTTTTTTTTCATGTCATTCATCATCTCAATCTAGCAGACCTGGCCCAGGCTCCCTCAAACACTTGGATGTTAAGAGGCCAGTGGCGGTCTGGACACTCAAGCTCGCCTTACATCTTCTTTTACTCTCCGTCTCAGCCTTTTATTTTCTCAGCAAGGCCTTAAATGCGTCCCACTCCAGCTGGCTGGGTTCGTTCCAGATTCTCCGTTTCATTCCTCTCTTTGGCCCTGTCCTTTCCCTCTCGTCTTGCTCTTCTCCGTCTTTTCCTTCTCTGCCGCGACTATCACAGAGGCACATTCTACCCTGCAGTGATCTCATTAATCGCATTCAAACAGCTCTCTCTCCCGCCTCCGATCCGTCTCCCACTCCTTTTCTCCTCCACTAATTGCTTGCTCTTTTCTCTGCCGGTGTCTCCAAGGAAGCGTTTTTCATTATCTAACAACAGGAGACTAATGCTCATACAGTGCCTACATTTTCACTACACACAGATTCTATAATCGCAGCCTTCATTTTGCCCAAAGACGTACAGCAAACGTAGCCGACTCCCAAAGGACGCTAAGAAGAGGTCGTGTAAATCCACAACTATGTTGTGTGCGGTACAACTCATTCAATCCTTGCTTCCAATATTCGAGCCTATAGTTGCATTGAGAACTATAACTGGACAGATATACATCATATTCTTGCGACTGGAAGTTTGCTTTGGGTTTAGCAAATCAATTTGGAATCTTACATTTGTTGAAGAGTTCTTATCATCAAGCTTCAACGTACGTAAAGGAGGTCAAAATTCAGTTGAAGTATTCTATATTCAGATGTTGCAAAATACATATTGAGGAAGTCCAGCGCGTGGGTGCATCTTCATATTTTGTTTAATCTGCAGCCAATGGAGTTACCAAGAGGAGAACATTTGAAATTCATAGAAACTCTAGTCAGCGGATGTTCTATTGATCTGTTGCCACAGAAACGTCTCAGTGAAGGTGTAGCGGTTACTGTGTTTTTCTTTTCCCGAGGCTTAAAAATCCCAGTAATTTTCTGCAATCAAAGGAAAAAAAATTCCTCTGTCAGTCAATTAAACGGCTTGTCCTCTCAGTTCCCAGCTGCAGTGAAATAAATGCGGTCTTTCATGTCATTCCTCCTTCTGACCTTGCCGATGTAGACAAAGAGACAGACAAACACCTGGTTTGGAGTCAAGAAAACACAAAAAAAAACTAAAAATAGATTAACAAGCCACGTTGTCAAAGTGGATGGCTGGCCCAGTGCCAGACTCGATTGATTTGCTTTACAAAGCGCTTGAACGGGCCAGATAACTGTGATTAGCTAATTCATTACCGTTGCCTTTTTGAGTGCTCCCAAATTAGATTAAAGGGAGGTTGGAAGGACAAAACGAGAGGATGTCAACTAAGACTTGTTAGACTTGGAGTAAAAGTGGAACCTCTAAGCACAACGATTCCTGGGGTTGGTTTTATCAAATATGTATTGATCAAATGATTTGAAAAATATTGGTGTGAAAAGAAATCCACACAGACAGTAAACTAAGATGAAAGTGAAGCGGAGCACGGCAAAGTTTTAATTTGACAAATGACAAAGGTGTCCTATAATGATGATTTATCTTGCGCCTATTTGCTACATATTTCCTCAACATTCTTAAAAGTATGTTGTTCCATCTTGATAGATTTGCTAAATGTTACCAACAAATGCAGCCTTACACCAAAGTTTATTCTTCAAGCTTGATAGTGAGACAAGGCTCGTCTGCGGCTTCCGTCAATCCCTCTGAGCGGCGCCTTTATGCATTTCTGTCCTGACGCTGAATCTCTACGGTCGGCAAGCTCATCATTCCGACATGCATCATTATTATGCTTATTAGGGTTTGTGGTAAAACGCCATGTCCCTTCTTATTTGGAGATGAAATACCACAGCCATGAGATCTTGTTGTTCACCACATGATCTGCCAGTGATAGATTAAGGAACAGATATTTGTCCCTTTGTCTTGTTTTCCTTTCACTCCAGCAGCCTCTCTACATACTCTCGCCGTGTCGTTACAACGCTTCATCTTTATCCCGGGCTAACTGAGAGCCTGCCACTCGCTCCTCCAACCAAGCATCAGTCTAATAAAGTGTGATAAAGTGATAATAGCCCGTGATAATATATCACCAGGGATAGTCATTCAAGTTGACCTGTTCACCACTTCCACATTAATATGCAGAGAATTTTTTACCGTGGAAGCCGACATGAACACTCCAAACTTCATTTGTAAATACTCTCACACACTGCAAGTTTTGAGAAGGATTCTAAATACATTTGTAACACGGAGACTGTATTTCAAAGCAATAGCTTTTTTTGTTTTATTTCATTGCAGTTCATAATCAACTTTTAAAGATGACTTATTGCACAAATATTGCTTTGGCGGCTCTTTCAATAATGATTGCGATCTAATTTCATACAAGTGGAAGTCACGAGGGAATATTAGTAATTTTGACAGGCACCTGCATCACCAGAGCGCCAGTGCCCGTCCGCTGACATATTATTAGCGAGGTCGAGGTTTTCAAAGCACAGAGCCGGAGTGAGCGGCCTCCCTCCTTCACAGGTCAGCACCGTCACCACTGTTACTCATTAAACCCTAATGGTTAGCGGTTGGGAAAACACTATGGGGGCCTCTGGAAACTTGACTAAAGGCAGAGGTCAAGGCCAAACGTACGGGGTCAAACCTCCCCAAGACTGAGATGTGATGATTTGTTTAAATTACAACACAGCTGCAGGCCAACAACAGTTGTCTGTGACTCAAAGGACCGGTTATGAAAGCCTCCTCAGAATAAATTGCTAAGTGTTATGTTGGGATCTGCAGCTTTGGTTGACAGCAGCTGTTAGCCTCACAGGGTGTAAGGACTTGTGTGTTTCGTTTGAGTGCACGTGTGATAATGGGCCAGTGGTAAACCAGATGAACCAGTTCCAGGTGAGAGTTTTTGCCGGTTAGGCTCCAGAGGGCAAAGATCTTGTCAAGATCATTTGCATTTTCCTTCCCAAACTTGTGTTTGGTTTTCCACACTGGTTTTCCATATTGCTAGCTGCTATAATTTGAAAGTCACGAAAAAAAGCGTCTTTCACCCAAGTCAGTTAATCTCGGCTCTAGCTCATCCATGACCCTATTCTGAAGATAAGAGATAAAATAAAAATAATAATAGATAATTATAATAACGTACTGTAGATGACTTTGGGTTTACTTTTACCATAAAAAAACTTTGGAAATCGTAAATAAAATTTGAAATATAATTATGAGGGGGATAGGTGCCTTAATATTTATTGTATATACTATATAATAAAATACTCCATATATAGACATATACATCGCTACACACAAGACCATTTGATGTGATTCCAATACATAGGGCACAATAAAATTTAAGTATGCAACGGATTTATGTTTTGTAAATGGTGAATTCCCAAACTAAAAGACAACATCTGGCTATATTATTGTGCTAGCAATCACTCTCCATTCCTTCGATGGGTCTACACCAAATTCTCTTTCAAGAGTCCACATTTCAATTTTAGTCACCTATTTGTATGAGGGAGGTGTGCGAGAACTCCCTTGATCATACATTGAAAGACACAGTTTCACTCTATTTCAAGAGTGTTTCATCACACGTGAATGCATTCAGCCGTACGCATGGATACATTGGGGAGGGCTAGAAATGCTTGTGTCACGGGTTTTTAACCTAATGAGCCTGGATGGTTGTGGCTGGGTGAGCATTTGGGGGCGGGAGGGGCAGCTATATGCTGTTTCTAGACCACGGGGGTCGTGGCGCTCGGCCCGGAAGGTGCGGCGGATCGGATGACTGCTTCGGCTTGCCGGGCTCGTCGGCTCGGAAGAGGATAAGAGGGTGTTTGGGTTACGGCGTGACGGGAATGCTCATCTCTTTAAATAAGACGCTGTCGAACAAAGTGCCGCTGATCAGATTAGCGGGGCGGATCGGGAGCCTCCGCTTGTTGTCGGAATGTACTGTCTGAGAATCTTGGCGAGGAGATGCGAAAGAGGAGCATCCAACTTTGTTGAGAGACAAATACACAAAATGTTTTTGCAGTTTCATGTCATTGTCCCATAAACTTGCTGGACATGTAAGTTAGTTAGACCTTCAATTTCCAGAGGACCTACTTAGTAGGTCAAAATGTACTTGTCACATTGTCAAAACTCATTTTGCTGCAAACCACATCGACTTTCACCTCGTATTAAAACAAAATGATGTTTGCATTCCAATTCGGCAATCACACGACAGCTTCAAGATGTCCGCTAAATATTATTCTTACAAATCAACATAAAATCGTCCTTTGACTTTTTAAGGTCATTTTGGACATCAATCAACTTCAAAGGTCCTCGAATATATTGTGAAACGCTCAGTTAGTACTCCCACCTCCCACCTTTCATTCTCCGCAGCTTTTCCATTAGCCGCGATACTTGCAGGCCAAGCGGCAATCCCTTATAAGGCCAGTCCAAGCCCCGATCTGGCCTCTTATTTCCAAATCAGATCTTCCAGTAACAGAGAGGGTTTATAAGGGATCAAGCTTGGAATGTCATGCTGCCTCTCCATTGGCTGGGGAGCAAACCTTCAGCGAAGCAAACTTTTCCTCAACCCGAGCTCCCATCCTGTATTTTTTGCTTCCTTTTTTCACCACTGCACATCATCCTACATCTCTCTAGCCTCGCTTGTGTTTGGGGGGGGGGGGGGGGGGGGGGGGGGGGGGGGAGCAGATGCAATGCACACTTGCTCAGATGGTTGCTCACTTTTAGCCAGTTGCGTATACAGAAAGGCAAACAAAAGACTAAGCCGCGTCTGAGCGCAAGACAAAAAGAGGAACGCGGTAAAGCCACATCGTACAAGTCTCCAGCAAACATTCTTAAAGCAGCCTCGGAGGAATCTGTGCTCCGGCATCCATTGTACTCAAAAGCCCTTTTTTTTTTTTTCCTTTGCCATCCTCACATGGTTCTGTCAGTCTCTGCTCACTCAGCATGTTTGTCATTACAATTTGATGTTTCCACAGGCCTTTCCCCTTCCTGTGCAGCTTAAATATGCAGCGTCGACGCGGCCTATGCGAGCGTGTGGTTTGTTGTCATAGAGGGTCTGTTTCTGATTAGAGCCCACCCTCACTAAGCTTTCCCTTCGCCGCCACATTTGGGGGGTTTTCCTTGGCAACGTGAAGCGTCAGAGAATCTCATCCAGGCCCTAATTGTTTTAAAAAGGCCGGCAGTGGTGACTTTCTGCTCGGCTCCTTTTGACGTGTCTTTCCGTCTTTTGTTCGCGCTGCGTTTGAAAGCACGTTCTCGCCGGGTTCCTCCCTCCTCTCCCGGGGTGTGACACGCATATACGGACGGATGAAGGGATGAGATGGGAATCTCATGTAGCCTACAAGGCTTATCTCCTCTGGGAGCTTTGGCAAAGCTCATTAACCTTACGGTAGTATCAGCATGCTTCCATTAAAGGGAGACACCTGGATCCCGAGGGCCCAACAGGGAAATGACACGTCCGGTCTCCTTGTTCTCCATCAGCTTCCTTAACACCCTTGAGAGAAGGACTCATTACACCCCAGTCTACCCGGCTCATATATTGACCCTAGGGGATCCTTCTTGTAATGGTGGCATTTATTGATGTTGAAGTGTTGACTTTTCTTCCCACTCAGCTCTACTGGGATCTTCCTTGTGACTTTCCAAACTAATCCTGATGCCTAAAGACACCATATCAGGAGCAGAGAGCCTTTGCAGGATGGACTTTTACGTGTGTTTTCTATACTAATTATTTTTTATTGCACAGTCCTACCGGCTGAGAGTGAGTCCCAAGTTGACCTCACGCATGTGTTCTTGAAATGAAGCCAGGGTACCCAGAAGGACAGAGAAGACACAGATATTCATAAAGAAAATCTGGGGAATATTCCAAATAATTCTGATTGTCCCAGGACACCTTTATAGGAATGTATTTCATAATCCTGACCGACACAATCTGCTCCTAGGAGGCTGGCCAATCAAAAAAAAAACGACATTTGTAAAAACCTTTAGAATAGAATAAAATAAAATAAGATTGGCATGGTCTCGGAATAGTATCTAACACTTTATAGTCAAAGCATGACAATTTCAAAATGATTTCCTCAGTGTTACAATTTTTTATTCCCGCATGTGGCTTTTGTCGGTAATTAAAACATTTTTGCACAGTTTAAAAGAGTTCAAAAGTGGTGGCTAGTGAATACATGGTTAAGGAGCGGCTTTGACGTCCCGTAGTTCAACTGGAAACACTGTAAGCCTCCGGTGCACTTGCAAGTCTCAGATTAGCCAAAGTCCTCTTTAGATCCGGGTCGGCCATTGAAATGTATACTGTGAGTAATTGCCAGTGAAAAGCCTAAATCTTATTTGCTGGTGTGGGCGATGCATCCCAAATCTGCGTCGTGGTTCCCCGGCTGGCGGCGCTTAAGCAGCTTGGCGAAGACTTAGCCTTTTCGAACACCCTCACCCGTCCGTTCGCAATACGGCGGCATGCAGATAAGCAAAATTCCCAAAGTACGGCGCCACCTGGCCATGCCACATAAACGTTCAGAAGATCAGATGATACGCAGATGGCTGCTTTTTTGCTGGCTGTCCATGTTTAATTTTTAACATCTCCCTGTGTGCTTTTCCCCTCACTTTTTCCTCCCATCTGTCCTGCCCTCTCCTATTTTATCACTTGCACTACCTATTCCTGGCTGTGAAGCATCCGACTGCATCACATCCCTGTTTTTTTTCCATGGCACTGACCTCTTTGTTTCCTCCTGCCGTCACCTTCTCCCTCCTCCGCCTTCCCCTTCATTCTGCAAGCGAGAGCTGCTTGTATTTTTACATACGCAACGCACCCCCACCTCACCTCTCCTCTCTTTTGAGCAAAAATCATCACCGCAAAGAGGCTCAAACTTGGAAATACATGGTCTTTTAAAGGTAGCGCACATTACAAAGACACTTATTCTAATCTAGTGTGGAACATATGGGCGGCTGTCTGACACTGGACTCAAATGTGGACTGAAGCCAGTTGTGGAATATTTTGAGGGTATTTTATTTAATAAGCCTCTACTTTTGACTTGTGTGTATGACTTTGTCCACAAAATATTTTGCAACGTCTCATTCTGACCACTATGAATGGATAAACTAGGGAGGAAATAATCTAATTTAGTGTCGTAAATCAGATCTCCAAATGATTTTCTCTCATAGGAAATAATCTAAATTACGTGTTTTAGTGTCTAACAGTCGGCATTATAAAACATTTATTCGCTGCATTGGCAATGTTTTAAGTAAAACGTTTTTTACTGTGGCACTTGTTTAGAAAGAAGTTAACCATTGTTGAAATATACAAATATTAAAATGCTCAGTCTGAACATTAAGGCCTTAGGTCTACTTTTGAGAGCAACACACACACACACACACACACACACACACACACACACACACACACACACACAGTTGGAGGTCTATGTGGCTTTCATTTTTCTATAATTGCTCACTCACTTATTAAAATAATGTCACTCGTATAAATATTTGATGTGTGTAAATCCTTACAGGCCACCAACTTGATTGTTAAAGCGAGTCAGCAAATCCCGCTCCAAGCCATCTTGCTCTATTTGTCAAAAGCACTGATCCAATTTTGGAATGCAATCCTTTGATGGACTCAGGGACAAATTTCCGAAGGTCAGCGGTGAGCCAAGCGGCGGCCCATGGTCAACACCTGAGTGGAATGTGGCCAGAAAAGCTCTTTACTCATTGCGCTTTCTGTCAATGGAGAGATTAAAAATGACTCAAGACCGGCGCGCATTCTCCCTCACCGTGCGCTACTCGTGCTTTTAATGAAATGCGTGTTACATTGTGCTGCTCAATGTGTGCCTCGGTCTCCTCGCAAAGCATGTTAGAATGCCAAGCAGCACAATAAGTGCTGACACGAGATTCTTTTTCGCCGTCCCTGCGCAGGTAATGGCTCGTGCTCGTGCCGCTGCCCGCGGCCAGCCGGAGGAAAAATGACATTTACTGCCAGCATAACTAGCTCATTAGCTTCTTTCTCTTTTTGCGCACCAATGAGGATGATGACGGCAGCGCTGTGTTACTACCCCGTTTGCTTGGCCTGAATCTTTAATTTAAATATTCCCATTATTTTAGGAAGTGTCTTTGTGTTGCTCTTGCTGCATTTAAATTGCAACACTGAGTGAATACAGTATAGTCATGCCATTCGTTGTTCATCGTTAGTTTTGGCCTTCTCCTCCCCACATTCAGGGAACTCAACTTTTATCTGATTGGCTCTATTGTTCAGAGCACTATTCAATTTGTGTGTCCTTTCCTCAAAGACAAGGGGCATGATTACAAACAATTGCACACACACATTTATGTCTCCAGACGGCTCCACGTTATAAAGACGTTTATTCATTTGATTGGAGGCATTGATGCAGCACTGAAAGATCTAAAAGAGATGCACTTCAACCAAGATAGCCCGTTCCATTGCCATTGGTAGCCCAACAAAAGTGATTCAGTGCAGATTGGTAATTTTGGTACCGTTCACTTTTTTAGAAGTGCTAAAACTGAACCAAACAGCACACATTGCACAAGTCAACTGTTTTTGAATCCTCGAACAAACTTTTACTCAAGCCTGATTTCAATTTGCATCTACCATTGTTAGTCGTGCATTGAGTGACTGTCAGCTCCCAAATGGTCATTTTAAATTTGATCGCCCATGCCAGTAATCTCACGGAATTACGACTCCATTTTAACGTGCAAGTCTTTCTCCCTCGCTGATCCTGGGCAAAGAAAATAAACATTAAGGTAACTTGAGTTTTAAAGGGTCAGTCGTGAATGATAAGGAAAGCACATCGCTTTATTGACATCGATGTGTTTAGTGTTAGGATTCCAGTTTACAAACAAAGGAATTGTCTTCTTGATTTGTTTGACAGCAACAATTTTAGGCTGGAGCCTATCCCAGCTGACATCGGTCACCAGCCAGTCATAGGGCTCATATAGAGACGAACAACCAGTCCCACCCACATGCACACCATTACTGAGCGGGAATCGATCCCATGCTGCCCGCAAACAAGTCGGCAACATATTGTATATATTCTTCTTGTTGTGGCTTATAACACTTCACTGTGTGTCTGTTAAGAGCCATAGGGAGGTGTGAGGTGTGTGAACTAAACAGTCTGCGGTTTTTCTTCTGCCATCCCATAAGAAGTGGATTAGACTGCACACCTCGAAATAAACACTCCCTTCTCCACCTTTCCTTGTCAATATGTACCCTCATTTTGGACAGTATGATGAAGCTCTGCGGCTTCTCCGTCTTGACCATGAAATGAATTTCAGATATTAAACAGCCTGCTTCTCCAGGAAGAATTCACATAATTTGTTTTTCTTTGACGCTATTTTTGAATTTGCTTCAGTGGTACCAAAAGTAGTGCCCAGTCGGATCCATCTGTGCCTCCCACCAGATCGGAAGTAAGCAAACATGCAATGCTGTCTGAAGCTGGTTTATTTAAGGTCTTGCATTTCAAAATGAAAACAGGCATCATTATTCTTTAAGTCGCTGCTAATTTAAGACAGGGCAAGTGAGCCATCTTCTTTTTCCCGACTGCTTTGTTAGCTCAACGTCTGCAGTTTGAGCTCTTAATGACAGCCTTTCACGTTTTGTAATGATGGCGAGCTCACGTGGGAGACCTTATGTCTTTCAGTGGTCCCTTTCTGCTTTATTAGACATAATTTGAGTCTCTAAGGAAATTTGGGGCATTCTCCTTAACCCATCATGAGAAAAACACTATTGTTAGTTTTGTAGTGTTTAGAATAGTTGACATGCAGTTCTTCTTCAAATCCCCAAACACAGTCAGAGATTGACAGGCAATTAAGTTGAAGATGTAGCCTACCTCTCACAGCTGAAATCTGACAACTGGTACCAAGAAACTGATAGGCTCAACATGTGAATGCAGCCAAATGTGTACAGCAGATGAAAACAAACATTGACAAGGTACCAAAGTTAAAGATGCTTATTCATCAGCTGCAGGAACCACACGATGCTGCTGTGTAGTAAACTTCATTATGCCTCCATCGCTTCAAGATCATTTTGACAGTCGACCTCCATTCATCCTTCACATACTCACTGACTTGCACATTTTTTCAGTAGAATCTATTCTGGCCTATTCATACCTTCTGTAACGCCCTAAGACCAAATCAAACACCTTGGCCCTTCGAAGGCACCTTGTTAGCACAAGACGAACTTGCATCGGCCACCATGCTGATCGCCAGATTTCTTGATATTGACCACTGCCACTTCTACATCAAGTTGGGTGATTTCTAATTGCCCTACCCTTGCCAGTGGGTTGGACAAGGTTCTTCGGTGAAACTAAATAGAAGATTCCAGTACCGGTCGTATGGGCAGGTGAGGCTGCATGTAGCGTTTACAAGTTCGAGGTGGCTTACCTTAAGACCCAATCCCGCTGAGAGGCAAACAACTCCAAGTAATTTTGAAGGCAGCAAATATTGCCACGGCAATAACAGCTGGTCAGGTTTGCCCATCCCGCCGCCCTGTGTTTTCTCACAACCCATTTTTTCATCTCAACGGAACTACCATAGCCGCTCAGAACATAACAGCATGGCCCGCACCAATGGTGAGCTGTACTGTTGAGTCAAATTCACTAACAATCGAGCATTCATGGAATGGCCACGATGCATGTTGTTATCCTAGCCTCTCAGCATGAACTCTCCAAGTGTAGTTAACATGTATGAGAGTGGATTAACATGGAAGCCTCTCTCCTCAGGCACCCTTTGTCACAGATCTGTCAGGTCTCTTGGTGACCCTCATAGCACAGCGCTCTCATGTGTCAACCGAGACTGCTGTGAATTCACATTCACAGGCTCATGCATGCGCACAAACAAACCCCAGCACGGCTAGGGCATGGGTCAGGGCTATAGTTTTGCATCTTCAGCTCAACCCAGAGACAGATTTACTGAGGCTGAAGCAAAGCAGCACACGAGGTCTTGGTGTGTGTCTCATTACAGCACTTCGGAAAAAGAATATGATTCCAACAGGCAAACATGGTCGTGGTAGTGTGATGGTTTGGGGCTGCTTAGCTGCTTCAGGGTCTGGAGGACTTGCTGTGATTGATGGAACGATGTATTATACTCTTCACAGAAAATCCTGATGGAGAATGTTTGGCCATCAGTTTGTCACCTCAAGATGAAGCGCATTTGGTTTCTGCATCAAGACAACAATCAAAAACAGATCAGCAAGTCAACTTTTGAATGGCTTGGGAAAAAAAACAAAAAACCTAAATGAATTCTTCAGAGTGATGAAATTAAAGTCCACACTTTAATCTGATTGAAATGCTGTGCCATAACATTTGACAGGCAATAAATGCTCAAACTCCCTCCAGTGTTGATGAATTAAAGCAATTTTTCAAGAGTGACAAAGATGAAAAAATGGGCACTTATTCATCCCACTGTATATACGAAGCTTAGCATATAATGATCATGTTCACTGGCAACATGACATTTGTTGGCCATTCTATGAAATGAAAACAAAGCTGCATGCTGTTGTTTTAGTTTGCTCTTTTTGCTTCACTGCTGTGGCTGCTTAGAGAATATCCAAGCTCTGATTTGTGACCATTAAGGCTAAAAGTGCTGCGTATTGACTAATCAAGCTACACAAATCGCCAGATCAGCTTCTTCTGCTTGATTGATCTTTTTACAGCTATCAAACACCCCTGCTTTAATTTGCTAATTACACCCTCTGATCCCTTAGTCGCCATCTGTTGTTTGATGCCTTGCGTTTTGCTGCCTCACTGAGCCTCGTCTCAGTTTCCAACTCGCTGTTTGTGCTGTCCCGGTTGAGTAACTCAAAAAGTGCTTTGGTCACACGAGGGGCTGGCTGAGCAACCGCACGGAAAGCCAAATGCTTTTGTCAGGTCTTATTGAAGAGCGAAAGATTTTTAAACACAGATAACGAGGTGATTTGTTTGTAGTTGTTCCCCTTTAAAGCTAGTTAAGAGCACGAAGAACAACAACATGGGTCAGGGTGTTATGGATTACACAGGTCAGTCATACTCAACTGAATGATCCCATCTAAAGCTGGTTAGTTGGTGACCTCTGGCATCTGCAAGGATGCTTTCACAACCACGGTTTTTATTCAAGGGTCTAATTTGGTCATAGCTGTAGGTTCAGCACCAGTATGTTCTGTAAATTAGACAGACAGACAGATATGGCCTTCTAGGTTTTACAAACACAAATTTAAGTGCAATATAAAGCAGCATGTCTTTTTTTTCACACATGGATGAATGAAAGAGCTCAAAGTGCAATTTAAGGCACATCCTCTTTCTTTAAATACTTAAAGCTCTGCCTTTGTGACATCTCTGTGTTCACATTGAGGCAAATATGAAGGGTTGCACATCAAGCCAGAGAATCTTTAGAGGTGTTATAATAGATTAAATCAAATAAAATGGGAAAAATATCGACAATGTCCCACTCTGCCCGATTCTCTAATGCCCGTAAGCAGCATGTCAACCTGGGCCCTCCCCCAGTGCAAAGTTGCCCGCCCCCCCGCCCCTATTCTCTAAATTCTGAGAGGGAGGCACATGCCCGGTTAGTTCCACCCAGCAGTGTGCCTGCTTGTATTGAGCTTTCACTGGAGATTATTGTTGTTGAATTATGGAGGGCCTCCCTTTTGGACCCATCTGTGGCAGGAGCTGGAGGCAGCAGCAGTGGGCCTCCCTGCAACTGCTGAGGTGTGACGTGCTAACCATGCCGCCCATTCTGGCTCCACCCCATCTTTTGTAAAGTTTAAACATCTGATGCTCTTGAGTCCCTGTTTGGATGGCAAAGTACAACACCATTTATAGTCATTTGCCTTTTGGCTGCTTTTACAAGCACGTCGGCGAGAGTGTGAGATGGACACATGAGACGTATGAGGGGGATCAGATGTGTTTTGTGTGTTTGAGGGTGGGGGGCATCCTCCCTTTTCCATGTCGTTGCCTGTCTGCTCAACCCAGTCATCCTACCCTCAGGATGCTGCATTCCTCACGTCCACCTAAACCCAACTGACACCCCCCAAAATCACCCCAGCCCCCACATGCAGCTGTCTAGCCTGAACCCCCCCTCCCCCCCAGTCCCCATGCATGGGCTCATTGAAGGGGGACACACGAGGCTGGAAGACCCCCAAGAGACTGTAAAGCATTTCTGCATAAATAAATGTTTGCACGCTTGTACACACACGCACACGTGCATTTTAATGTATGTGGGATGGACGCACTGTACGTAGATTCAGATCATATCTCAGTGACACATGATTGGCTGAAGCAAAGAAAACAATGAAAATCATGTCCCAAGTTTCCTCTTCACTTTCCTGTTTTTTGAAAATATAATCATTTTTTACCTTACATGACCCATTTTGCCCTGCCCCCCTAACCAGACGCTTTAAAAAAAAAAAAAAGAAAAACGCATATGGCATCCGCCGCTCTGAATTATCACCTCTGAGCCCCCAAACACATAAAAAATTGTCTGGGGACAACAATGGCAAAGTCATCACGCTTCCACATTTCCTTTGTCTGCATTAAGCATTTTAGACAATTAAAAAGATACAGACAACAAAAAATTAAAGCTGCCCAGAACCCAGATTGGCGTCGCGACTGTCTTGGCTGCCAGGAGACTAAAGTCCCCTGGTTTATTCTGGCATGACAATGCTTTCTTGTCATTCTCGCCATCTGTAGTTTTGTCTGACACGTCGCGCTTTAGCCGTGAGACGTTTTCCGAGGCATTTTTGAATATTTTTACTACTCCGACTCAGCAGACAGAAAATTTGTAGTAATTTAACAATATGGTGTGCATCTACAACTATGATGTCTATCACATGACACAAATTGGATTGTTAGTACAGTGATGCATGTGAAGCTTCCATTGCGTACGGAAATAGTTAGTTTTATGTCACTAAATTTTATAGAAATGTAATGTTACCCTATTCATATTGTCTACTTTCAACAAGAAATTCCTTGCAGTATACCCTCTTGAACTGGTTCAAACCTTATCAAATCATCTCGTAATCCCACTGAATCAAACCAAATCAAACTGTTAAAGTATACGGTCCTCGAATTGCTTTGCACCCCATGCGTCGAAATGTGTATCGAATCATTTATCGGAATGATGCACACAACTAATTTGCTTTTTTTGACCTTCTCACATGACACTACTTTAGCTTTTGAAGTCGGTTATAGTGATGAATTCCATAACCATTTCGGAGATTCCCCACTGCCCCCCAAATGGTTTGTGTCTTTGTTCTAGCCCCTTTGTTTTTGTTTGTGTCATCGAGGGAAATGTGGTTCACACAAAGAAGACAGCTAGCGTGCCGTGTGGAGATATTCGCTGCCTTTGACAAAAAACGCATTTGATTACAATCGCTGACTCGGGCTTCAAGAGCGCAGCGCTTGCGGCTCACTCGTGTTGAACTCTGACCTTTCCCTCGTAATAAAACCTTGGAGGAGGGCGCGCGTGTTTGTGTGTGTGTCTCACCCGTCTGGCCCCACGAAGACAGAAAAAAAAAAAAAAACTCCCCACGTCTGCCAAAAACCGTTAGCTAACTAAACAAGCGTCATTGGTCCTTCTCTTCTGTCTTAGTCACTTCCCACATATGGACACAGTTAGTCTTTTGTCATCAGGGGGACAAAGACGGGGAAAGTTGGGAGGGGGGCTAGGAAGATAATATTTTAATGTTCTACGTGCTGTGAAGCTGGAAAGCAGAGTCACTAACATTGTCAAGCATTAGTGTGGTTTAAATTAAAAGAAAAACAAGTGATGACTTTTCCAGAATTAGGTTTAAAGCCCATTTGTTGGGATAACAGGAAGCCACAGAGCTAAGGGGGATTTGATTCACACAACCCAAACACGGAGCCGTCTGGCCGGAGTCTGTGGTCTTCCAGATGAGAAAAAAAAAATGTTTGACATGAGGCCTTTTAGTTGTGTCCGTCCCGTGTTTGACGATTCGCTCTGCAAAAGGATCAAAAGACCTTGAATCGTTCCCAATTGAAAAGCGTGAAAGCAGATTAGCATGTCCGATTAGCAGGATGATGTCACCCCTAAACGTGCTCATTACACGGAGGTGCGACAAAGACAAAATGACACCCGTAACGTGCATCCTTGTTGTATTTCACACCAGTTTCACACTTTGAGGGGGGGGGGGGGGGGGTGCAGTCGAACGTCATCTTTTGATTCTCCAAAAAGTCTCACAATTTTGAAACTGACTTTTGGAAGAATACACAGCCTAAAATGTAGCACAGACAAACGCTTTGATGTTGAGCATAATGTGTGATGCCTGGAGAAATGTCATATTACGCCAGTCTCCAGCTGAGCGAGCATCCAAAGAATCAATTTTTCAAGTGCCTTTTGCTTTCCCTTTGGATTTTATATGATGCCCCCTACGAAAGGTAGCAGTGATGGCAAACAGCAAAACTGCGATGGCGACTATAAAAGGAAACGAAATTTTATTGAGTCTCACTGCAACTACAAAAACAAAAATAAATGCATTTCCATTTGTTTCTACTGAAAAGAAAATGTTTCAAAATTTGAAATTGGAGATAGACTACTGCCCCAAAACTGGTTTATTTTGACCTTAAATGTTCCCCTGTAGTTTATTAAAGCAAGACATGGGTCACAAAAACTGGTTCATTTGAAGGAAGCCGTTAATCCCTCAGGTGATATGGGCATGAGTCAGTCAGGCTAGACAGCAGGAAAGATCATGTTCGTTCCTCTGAGTCTATCGGAGCACAGATAGTCTCTGTGAGCTGCTCTGTGCACACTGAGATGAGCTGTCACGACCCTTTAGATCCAGCGGAGTGTGCATGTTTTTGATAGTAGAAAAACAAAATACAATTTGAGTAATTCATTTTTATTGGTTTTCCTAGAGTTTTTCATGACCTCACCTGAATTAAGCCGAAAGGACAATCTTTCCAATTATAATGCAAAGTAAAAGGAGAAAAAGTAATCTTTATACTACTACTTAACCAAGACATGTAGTTATAACAAAATTAAATGGAATGTAAAAAAAATAATGATTTACTCATTGCTTCTCCTTCTGGTGTGCACAACTTGGCCACCGGGGACAGTATAATACAGTCATGCAGGCAGAGACAAAGAAGCCTTTCATAAATACTTGAAGTAACTCAGTCTGTGTCTATGTGTTGTTTAAAACTTTATAAAACCGCCACATAGATGCTATGTTGGTTTTGAAATTGTTGTTAGCATTAAGCTCGGACAATTTTAGTTTGTCAATGAATTTGTGGGCATGGCATGAGAACAGCTTGAAGCCAAACTGAATTTGAATTGTCCCCGACCTGCCAAACAGTTGCTTATTGTAAAGTCAGTTTACTCCCCCTTGTAGTCAGAGCCAAAAATATGTTGTGATGTAATATTCAAAATTCTAAAAAGCTGACACCTACTATATGATGTGTGGGCATTGCCAGCTATGGAAGTGGAAATGAACATATTACAAAACCAAACCCTGCGGCATACATAGCCTACTGTATACTGGGACAACCCAAGTCGCCCGGCTCAACGTCATCACATCACTGTGCATGGAAACACAGAATATCATTTGCATGTAAATGAAGAAGCCGTTGGTTGAAATCCTTAAAGTTCAGCCCCGAAGGGGTATAGGTACTGCTTTGATGTAACGAGACACCCTCTCTGCAAACACGTGATTATAACGTGCACTGTTTTCACAACTTTGAAGTGTAATTTTTGTTACCCTGGGAAAACGCATCGATCGAGGATCCCATCAAATGATATTTCCTCCTGTGGTGCGTCTTGCACATCCACGGTGGCCACACACACTGGGCAAACACGCAGACACACACGCAGGCTACTGACCGGCACTAATGCTCTAATGACGCTGTCCTACATATTTGCTCCGCAAGTGTCTGTTGGCCACTTTTCGCTCAGTCGCTCCATGCTTGAGGCAGACTTGAAGAAGATGGGAGAATGTTGTCTCCGGGCTGCAACTTATTTCTCCTCGCCCGTTGCCACTCTAAGATGACACTATTGTATTTTGTGAAGGATTTAATGACATTAACTCACATAACAAGTAGGCAGTGTCCCCTAAATGACTACTGGGCCAGAAATGTTCAAGTCATCAACATGTTTTAGTGACAAAAAGCAAAGGCTTGAAGTTAAGGGAATGGTTTGTGAATGACTCATGAGTGCCACCTTAGCCAGTTACTGGCTCCAGTCAGAACCTGACAGAACAGAACCGAGCTGAGCCGAGATGTCTTTTGTGTGGGCTTCCATTCATCCATTTGCCCTTAAATCCTTCAGTGCATGTGGAAGAGTGAAACAGACGCTTTGTGGTTTGATGGAGGTGGCTATTGACCCAGTGAGGCGATGAGGATGGAATACTAATAGACTTAATGGAATTAATGTGGCTGTCACTCTTTCTTGGTGGGCGGAGCTTCAAGCTCCTTACTGGCTGATGTTTTGTTTCTTTTTTTTATTAACTGTTATTGTTACCTTCCTATTCAGCATTGATTCATGTCGAGCTGCGTCCTACTGCTAGTCTCTTGTAAAGCGCCCCGATCCGCTTTGATAACGTCGCTTTGTTGCAAATGTCATTTGTTCATTCACTTATTGATTTATAAAGTGGCTGTGATCCATTTGTCTATTTTCCTCCTGCCATCCTTGCACACAGGCCAGGTTTGCGCATTGCACATGTGCACCACCTGTGTTTGTGAGTCAGTGCGTGTGTTTTTGATTCCTCGCCCCAGGCAGTCTGTGTGTTTGCGTCCGTGTGTGTGCGTGTGTGTGTTTTTGATATTCAAAGCAGTGTATTTAGTGCCACTAAATTAGCATACTTTAACTGGTTTGCTCTATTCCTGCCAGATCGAGGCTGGCATTGAATTCTGGCACAAGATTGTTGAGCAATTTTAAAAAGCTTTAGAGGAGAGTTATAGAGTGGCTAACTTGCACACTAACATGCGCGGTCCTTATTCAGCTCAATCAGACTCTTTGTAGGTTCATCATCTATCCACAGTGTGTATTCCTCCACTGTGAGTCAATTGTGAGATTATAAAATGAATACCAGCCTTATTTTAGATTTCACCTACGTCACAAAGAAAGATCATTTTTCACAATCTTTTGTCGTTATGTTAAATTTAATTTAAATGTCAAATGTACTAATGGTACCAGTATCAGTGAGTGCACAAAAAATTGATACTCATATTGGCATTGATCTGAATCCAATCTGCTTAGTTTTTGTTCATCATGTGACCATATAATTGTAATATAATAAAACTCTTGAACCCGTTGACTATTTTAAGATAGCAAATGTTGGCATTTTGATTTTTTATTGCTGTATGAGATACATCATTGATTAATCATCGAAATATGCATTCTGCAGTATCAAATCGACATGCTTGAATTCTACAAACAAAATACTTCATGATCAAAATATCCCACTTTTTTAAGGGATCTGTCAGTCTGTGTTGCAGTCTGTCGCTCTATCTATCGATCAAAAGCAGTGACACTCAGACAGTCCAGTGATACCCATTTTCAGCTTGTTCCCCACTGATCATATTAGCACAGGTTACCATGACAACCTCCAGAGGGGTTGGTCTGCTTTTCTGAAAGCATGTTGAATGGGGTCAGACAATACAGGCTACCCCCAATCGTGGCCTTGCAAAGGTCTGATTGGATAACCCGGGGCCCCCCCCGCAGTTCATCTCACTTTCTTGTCCCCCCTTACAGTGCTTCTGCTGCTTAACAAGGTGAGAGGTTCACCGGTGTTGTTTTTTTCTTATCCCAGCCTCAATGGGCTTCTCAAAAGGTAGTCGATTTCTTAAGGCAAGAGGCAAAAGGTTGTGACATCGCCATCTGTGCTGCTCTGTCGTGGTATGCGTTGGACTAAGGATAGTGCAGCCATTCGTTTATTTAATGCATATTATTTTGTTACGATGATGTCATTTTGGGTAAGGATAAGTAAGGCATTCAGGTTGGCCCGGCTTCAAAATCGGACAACTCTGAGCTATGAAAATGTTGTTTCCACTGTCAGGACTCTGAAGCTTAAAAAATAGGCTGCTTGTACCAAGCTAACTCAATGACAATGTAACAGTGCGAATATGGCACCAGACATACATAAAATATACCTAGTTAAGAGGTTTATTCTGTCTCCCTGGCTATCCATATTTCCGGCAGTGATGCTTTTCCCCATCCGCACCCTTTGGTCTTCCTAAGGAGGAATATGGAGAACATACGCGCTTGCAGGAGTTTTTATAAAAGATGACCTACATTATCACAGCCTTGATGAAGAAAGACATCATTGGTTGTCGAAGGCTTCAAGCGATCTAAAGTTAATCAACCACTCGCTCATCAGCCAGGGGAATTGTTCCTTAATAGTTATATCAAACGCTACATGAAATATACAGTGACATTATTCAAGATCATACAGGTATGACGACATTATGCTTGTGTTTCTTTTTGCTGTGAATTTCAGCTGATACTATTTTGTCGTGTAGCAAAAATGTCCAGTCTGAAATCAAATCTAAGATAAATAGAGTTTATTGACAAACTTGAAACTATTAATCCTTGCTGTATACTTCTGTCACTTTTGTCTCATAGTGACTGATACAAAATTGTACTTTGTCTAATTATGGACTATAATATATTGTATTTTAATCTGAATTTATATTGGGCTATTTATTGGAAGGATGTTTACTTTATTTGGTCCAAATTAACATAGAACTAGGTTATCATACAGATTTAAATTATACTTAGTTACCAAAACATTGTATTTATTAAAGCAGTAGTGGTATTTTAATGTTATTCTCGCAACTCTTCTCCTCGACTAGATATTCCAACCATATTGCGGCGTCATCTGTTTACATACGGCATACTATACATAGAGTTGCTTCCCCATGCGAACACTTTTGAATACTAAAGAGGAACTCTAGCCATCCGTTTTCTCTCCCCATGGAACTCCCTGGCCCACATCCATCACGAGCACATGGCCCTCTGGTAGGTGTTTGGAGCTAAATATAGACCTCACATGGTGCTTCATTCTTCTGCTGCAATGTTGTAATGTCTGTGTTTGGACTGACTACTATTCAGGCCTGTTTTCATCCAAACATGGCTTCCGTGGTTTCTGATTTTGAGTCGACGGGATATTGGGGAGGAGGCGGGGGAGTGGGGGCCGCAAGTGAAGAGAAAGTGCTGGTGTAATCATGTTTTAGGTTGTAAGTTACGGCACCGACGGCAACATTACAGCACTCAAATGGAATTGAATGGCTTGTGGACATGATGTAGATGGCTGCTCGTCAAGCCTTCGTGAGACTTTGTTCCAGAGGATGTTTGTAGAAGCGGATTGGCTATCGCGGTTTGAGTGGTTGGCTCATAACTTGCAGCTTTCAGCCCCCCTTTCTTCTGCAAAGAATCCTCAAGTCAGTTTATTATGGACTCTTTGCCGGTCAATAGTGGGAAAGAGAAACAATCTTTCAGATCCACATCTTTGTGCAGTGTAGAGTCTTGAATTAACTGAACATGCATATTTTTGGGATGTAGGAGGAAACGACACAACAAAAAAATCTGGTCTTAGGTTTCATTATTGTAATGTGTTCATTTGTATTAAATAAATAAGATATTGGGCTATACTATTCATGTCGGCCATTTAGATAAAGTAAGTCTGGACCTAATAATGTCATTATTCAAGATAGTGTTAACACACTACCTATTTCAAAAGTATATATCAAATTAGTAGCATTTCCGCATCCAGTAGCTCTCAGGTTGGCGACCCCTGGACTAAAGCTTTTCCCTTCAGGGTTAAGGGTAAACATTCTCCACTGTTCACCAGCTAATATGACAACAATATTTGATTGTTTTGATTATTTGTTTGATTTTATTGCATCATTTTATAAAGCTGCACAGTTTTAGAAATGTCGTTTTGAAATTCCAACATATTGAACTACTTTATGCTTTTTCAAGTTGATGGTCTATTTAAGTGCCACCGGTCACGGTAATGCACACTTCATACCATTGCCAATCATCCCTCTAATAAATAAAAATAATGTTTTGTGTCTACAACATGCGTGGCACCTGATAAAATTGTGTTTCGTCTCTGCTAGCGGCACTTGTCTTTTTCTGTTATTTATCCTTTTTTGAAATTTTGGCACTTGTATTCTTGCACTCGTATGCGCTCCTGTGACAAGTAAATTTCCCCGTTGTGGGATGAATAAAGTTATATTATCATCATCATCATCATCATCATGTGAACTCTGGATGCTACGTAATAGCAACACTAATGCAATTTTCTTTCCTGATCACTTTTGTCATTTTCTGCACCAACAGCTCTTGGTGCGTCAACACTTTCACGGGCAATCAGCCCCGATTGAATTGTATGCAATCAGTGGTTATTCCATCTGATCATCCTCCGCCCGCCCGCCCGACAACTGACAATCACACAAGCCTTGGCTATAAAAGGGCTTAATTTGTAAAGTGGAGGACACTGTTAAAGCCCTTTGAGTCCCTAAAAGGTTGAAATACACTGTACTGTATTAAAAAAGCCCATTTATCCTTTTAAGCTGATGTGTTCTGATACTGACGGAAATCAATACAAAAAGCAAAAGGTCATCACGTGATTACTTGGCTACAGAGTCTTGTCTTCCAATCTGACATTCATGAGCAAAGATGTAAAGTAGGTTAAAGACCTTGTGCGTAAGGCTCGGAGGCAAATCGATAAGCTTTATGTTGCCTGGCCAAAAATATGAAGTAATTACTTGGTATTGACCAAAGGTCATTTCAGTAGATAGAGTGGCCATGGAATTTGTTAAGAAGAGAATTATGCTCGGGTGTTGATTCAGACCGAAACAAATTACAACCCGCCTTATTAAACCAGGGTTATAATAGTTTGGAATTTTCCATTTTATTTTATTTTCCACTTGGTTTAGTTGGTTTTAATTCATATTACAGCTTTGTTGTGAGTTTTGATTGGGGTTTTTTTTAATCAAAAATGTTGTTCTAGGTTGGCTTTACAGTGGACAACTGCAGTATGTATGTATTTACTATTTTGTCCTCTGTAATACTTTGTTGGGAATGGAAAAAAATATTGAAGGTTTTCTAGGGGTGCACAAAGAAAAGGTCAAAGAAATGTTTTTGTATGCACTGTTATTCCCTTTACTGTCTTTGCTCTCTCCACACCCCCATGTGTCTTTCTTGTATCACCACGTAAAAGCCTCTCCAATCAGGAGCAGGCTAACATATGACTTATGGGGATCGTATCTTGCACTACAGAAATGCTGTGCTGGTTCGAAGCATCTCACACACACACACGCACAGCGCAATTCTGCACAGTATTCCCTACTGACACACAAATTCTTCAAGCTGACAGCGGTGATGGATTAGATGCGTTATCGAGACAGAGCGAGACTTTGCTGTGAAGGAAAAAGAAAGAAAGACATACAAGAAGCGGCCGTAATCTGTATTTTACTCCATCTGAAGTCAAGAAATACAATAGGTACATTTGAAGGCATGTCTGTGTACGCTTGGTACATTGTAACTATCCCGTTCTGTCAGGTGATTAGATACTAGTTAGCATTTTATGCTTCTGCATTCTAAAGGATCATTTTATCCATTGTATCCAGTTGAGCTTTGTTGAGTGTTTGTAAACGCATGTATTTATAGCAATAGATGTTACTGCACCATCAGCCAAAAATTTTATCTTTCATAATGTTTTATGTCAAAAGGTTGATGAAACTATTGTTATGAATCCCATATTCAGAATAGAAACCACATATATCTCCACATAGTACGTTACAGTCGTCTATGACTATAGGGGTGGAAATTGGAAAATAAAAGTTCCTAGATTTTTATTACTTTGCAATTGGTTGTTTGCTTGCCTAATGATTCCACTTAGCAATTCCTTTTATGTCAGATACGCACGAAGGAATATAAAAACTTCTAACATGCAAAATGTTTTCGTTTATATCAGTAGTCTTCAATTGCATATTATTATTATTATTATTATTATTATTATTATTATTATTATTATTATTATTATCATCATCATCAGTAGTGCACAATTATATAAAAAAATAAAATATATAATTTAGTATAATATGTTAACCAGGTTGAATTATTTATGTGCCATATATTGTACTGGTTTAAAACTCTTTGAATATTTAGTTCAAGCTATGATTACTATCAGGAATTTTGGGGAATTTTCCTATGCATGAACTCTTTTAACAGATGTTTAGTATTATAAGGTCCTGTGGTAGTTAAGTCAAAGGTGGAATCAGTACCCATACAACATGCTGTCATCTGTCACTGTTTGCAGCTCCCAGCAGGGTGGACTGACAAGTTGCCTACCAGCTCCCCTCACAGTTTGATGCAAACCTTCAGTGGCATTGTCACACAAACACACCGCCATTGAACCACCAAACCCTCGCTTACAAAATTATACTTTGTGCATAGCTGAGGCGTAAAATCAATCATGAGTCAGTTTTTCCCTATCAGATGTTTTGAGTCGTGTCTACATACATCAGTCAACAAGACAAACCATCTAGAGAGTTTGTTAACATTGGAGGTCAGGATTTTTTTTAATATATTTTTTTACATTCTACATTTGTTAAATGACATTATGGTCAAAATAGCAACCTTTTACCGAAGTGAAAATACAGACTCCTCAAAGCTGTCACCACTTTGTCACTTGTCCATCTCCTGGAGGTTGTCAATCTACAATACAATCTTTGTTTCGATAGCGCTTTCGCTACAGCTGTTGCCGTAACAAAGCCCTTTAGGACCCTATAACTAGCCATCACATTCACTGTCTTTTACTATGGCTGGGCACAATTGCTACGGACAAACTCTTTGGAAGTGCTCGGTAAGGCACAGTTATTGTGATCGCTCCAAATCTTTCTGACCTGTCCCTTTCACAAGCTTCACGACATCACTCGGCTTTATAAACGAGACGCTTTCCTCAGCTAAGCCTCTTCTTTTGGAAACTGTAAGTGTCGGGTATCCGTGCATTGAGAGGAAAAAAAAAAAAAAAGCTGTGTTCTTTTACAAAGTATACAGTAATCCAGTGTGTGGGATTGGGAAGATAAGGCAAATATCTCTCACTTTGACACCTAAAATGGCTGAACTGGATTAGTGCCAATGTAGGCGATACGGTTGCCGCCACACGTGGGAGTGAGATTTTTTTTTTACCCAGATTCTAAAGTACGATAATGGAACACAGAATACAAACCACAGTGGTGGTCCAGACTTTGAATTTTGAAGTTGAATATCAAGAATGGCCTTTATGAAGTGGACGGCAAACATTTGAACTGAAAGGAAAAACTCCAAAAGTATCTAATGGTAATTGAACTCACAAAATCATAAAGGAAACTCACAAGGAAAATCACAATTTTGCCTAAATGTAGCTGTAACACCAGAAATGAATAATGATCCATACAGTATAAAAAAAATATTTTGTTGAGTTGTCTAACAGCCTCACCGACTACTGCAAACTTTTATTTACACCTCTGAAATAAGAACTTTGTTAACACCGCCTCCACGATGCCATGTTGACTGTCAAAAACATTACTCTTCTTCATATTTAGATGCAATTTTTTTTCGCGGGCCAAATATGATTACACTGCGGCCCAGAATTTGCCCCCCCCGACTTAGATGGTGACTCAGATGCTCATGGTTCATCATGCACAGCAGCACTTTCAACGCGTCATCCTCTCTGGGCGACATTCAAGCTTCCACTGTTTACCGTGTACGGTATACTGTCTGTACTATTCTAGGACAAATTACAGGTTTTTCTGTCTTTGCTTTTCTTACTTCCTGGTGTAAGGTGTCAATGTTGAATCTCCTCTATATTGTTGTTTGATTGTGGTCAACCTTTTGCGGGTTACAATCCGCTTGAGTAGCCAAAACCCGGTGGCCGAGTGCTCGCCTCCTTCAGATGACTGTGTTACTGTTGGCAGCCACCCACGTCCACCAGCATCCACTTCCAAAAAAGCTAACCTTCCTCAAGGCCGAGGTGAGAAAATAGAATTTTCCGAATCTAAAAAGCAAACATCGCTTTAGGTAATGGCGAGCAGCCGTGGTTGTTAAAGCAGAAATATTCTTCACAAACGAAGAAAAGTGTCCACTCAGCCAAGCTGCAACATCAGCCAAGCGTCCCGAAAACGAATCAACGCTTTGTCATAAGTAATAAGAAACTTCTTGGAAAGCTCAATCAGTCTCACATCGACACTGTTATTTACATTTGAATAAATGGAATACATTTGCTTGCCGCAGGTTATTTTCTTTTTATCTGAGAGTGGCAGCCTCCACGATGCAAAACTCAGACATGCATTTCAAGGCACCGCTACTTTTGCTTTTATTTATTGCTTTTCACTCAGCAAATTGCTTCACACAGTGGGGGAATCACAGGCTGGCTGCCTGTTCAAAACGGGCAAGGGCAGAGGGAGCGGAAATGGAATGTGAGCGAAGGCCAATCGGAATTGGAGTTTGGTCAACCTTCAAACGGTTCTGCGGGGTGCTTACATACTCTGATCAAAAGCACCCCTCTGGCTTTGGCGCCTGGAGCCATAAGTAGGGTGCCTCTGATGGCGCTGCCATGGCTTTCCTGCTGCCCATCCCATTGGCCCCCCAACCGCTTCATGTCTGCCATACAACTGATTGTAGCACGGTTATCAGTGTTATCACAATATTGCGAAAAGAAATGACAAAAATCACATGAACAAGAAACCCGATGCACTCTGGGGCATTAAAAGTAGTTGCAAAAAAAGACTGTATCACGGTTTTATTGGGTTTTTTGTCATTTCAAGCACTTATTAATGTGTTTGCCATTCCATAGCCTATAGACCTTTGTCAGAAGTACAGAGGAAGCCTGTCATCTACTTAAAAAATAAAGTCAGGTATACATTTCCCTCCACAACATGCTGTATACAAGTGGATACAGATTTTGGTTGTGGTTTTTTTCTCTGTGAATCCAACTTCTTATGTGTCTTGCAAACAGTAACACCTAGCTACAGTTAGCTCTCAATAGCCATTGCTCAGTTTCTCACTTGTTTCGCAGGTAACACCCAAAAAAATGTGACTAGTTGGTTTTTGTGACCTCAAGCCTGCGGCAAAGATTTTTTTTTTATCTGATCTGTATGCTGGGTGGCACGGTGGTGCACTGACTGACTGGGTCTAACCTTTCATTCATTTACATAGTCATAAAACGCAATATTCAATAAGCATTGAAAGATGAGTCGGAACGCTCTAAATTGGCTGGCACTCAATAGGTTTCTTTCTCTCTTTGGTTAAAAAGTAGGCACTGAAAGTGTTAACAACAAAAGTTGTAAAGAGTCCTTAACCGCTGTTACCACTACCATGCACTTAGTGTGAAAGCTTCTTTGGATGTGAGTCGGCTCACTTCACCTAACTCCTGATTACTAATTCTTGTCATGCAGCAAGTGAGGAATCCAATCTAAAGTAATCTCACAGTCTCTGTGGTCAATAGAAGCGAAACATGATATTTTATGTTCTTCTAGACTTTCGAGTGCTCTGTAGAAAGACACTGGCTAATAGCCGTAGTCTATGTGGAACATGGGGGATCACCATGCAACACGTTGGGTGGCTCTATGGGGTTGTGTTCTCCCAAAGCAGAGGGGCGGCACTACAGAAAAAACAACCTTGACACCCAGCGTGTAAAATAAAGCCTAATGGGGCGGAGAGGAGATGGTTTGAGGTAGAGTTAATGGAGGGTTTTTTTGGCACTGGATTCACTTACACAGGTACTACAAGATGGTAGCATGAGAGTAAGGTGGTGTGGTTAAGAATGTGTTTTGGACTGAATTATTTTTGGTCCAATGGTCCGGTAAACATTGGTTCCTCCGTTTCCATTTTCCCCTTGCACGCCTGTTTCGCCCACCCAGAGGTGATCCTGTGCAACGGCTTCACATGCTACAAATATGCCCGCATGGCCGTTGGTATGTGTTTGTGTCTGTGTGGATGAAACATTTTTTTCCATAAATTACAGTTACTATAAAAAATCAACTTGGTATTATGAATAGCGACTGGATGTGGGTGTGTGAATTGGTCAAGGCCAGGCAAAGTACCACAAGAGTCCATAAGTGTCTTATAGCTTTCCTTTCCTACAGTTTTATTTACATTAAAGCATTCCACAAACAAGCTAGAAATAAAATGAGAAAAAATAAAAGCTTTGATTAAGCTCTACAACCAGCAACAACTGACAAATCATCATCATGATCAGTCTGTGGGTTTTTGTGTGCGTGTGTGTGTGTGTGTGTGTGTGTGTGTGTGTGTGTGTGTGTGTGTGTGTGTGTGTGTGTGTGTGTGTGTGTGTGTGTGTGTGTGTGTGTAACTGATAAACTTGAAATTCACTGTGGGGGTGCCTGGGGTTTGAAGGTCAGGTGAGTTGTGATCCTTGGTGCCTGCTTACAAGGACACACATTTCTGCTCCCACAACGTACGCACACTTTAGCCATGTCGGACATGCTTTATGGACAAGATGGCGCTCCCGTGACCCCGCCTCCCCACGGCCTCAGTGTTCACACACATATGGTTTTCACGCGTTGTATTGTTTTATAGCGTTGGGATTTTTCATAGTCAGCAGACTACTTCCTGGTTGATGGAGCATTATGAACAGATGAAAGCTGCCGTTATGATTCTGGTGGATGCTTTCAGTGATGCTATTGTGAAAATAAATGTCTATTTCTTTATCTAGATTTGCACCGATATTTAGTGACTTCTTTGCCCGCTTTCTTTATGTGTCTAATTTTACCAACTTCATATGTCGTTTTTATTTTAGACATAATAGTACTGTTCATGATATGAGCCCCTCATGTGCCATCAAGCTATTGGATGCCCTTTACGCAAACACGAGAGCACAAAAGTGCTCCCACCCTCCCGTTGCATCGTCTCTTGACTGACTTACGACCTTGACGTTCCCCTCTGTGATGCTTTATTGAGTGTCGGCCTGCTTTCTGATGCTGTGAGCATCTGAATAGATGGATGAATGTTCGGGCGGGAGGGATGCTGGCGGCCATAGTCGAATGATAGAGCCATCAGCTTTCACGGGGGAGGGAAGGGCCGGCGATATTTCACATGAAGAGACATCGCGTATGCGTCGGAAACCTTGTGTTGCCCTTTAAGATTTACATTTGTCCATCGAGTTTGGGAACTGTGCTGGTATCCAGTTACGTGAGTCTGTGAGGGTGGGGGTGGGGGTTATATGGCATGGCTATTTCCACTGTTTTTGTGGTAACTTAGCCTGTAGTTCCAAGTTTTATTGGGGCTAGGCCATCATCCATCAGGCCGATGGAAGACAAACACAGCTAAGATTTCTCAAAGGCCTAATAGTATCAGCTAATAATTTAGTGGTAACCCCATCCTGCATTGCAGGGGTCAGCTAGTCACCTCCTCCTTGAGAGTAAATCACTAAAAGAAAAAGTGAATGCGCACCAAGCATAAAACTGCCCCCCACCTAACGCCCCGCTGCTCTTTCTTGACAAGATTTAAAGACCGTTGACAGACTCTGCAGATGGAGACAGTTCCTCCACCCTTTGCAATCTTTAGTTTCACTTTTGCAACAGCAGACAAGAGCGCATTTTAAAAGCAAGCACACACAAACAGGCACACACAAGAGAAAAAAAGAAAAACAATCCCGGAGCTTTAACTTGGCTACTGTTGATGCCTTTTGGGCTTTTGACAATGTGGAGTACTAATTAAGTAGATTAAACATATTTTGGCACTCTCAGATATTCTGCTAATCAGTGCAATCAAACAGAAAAAAACAGTTTTCTTCTTACAAACATTGCCTGTGTAGAATAAGATGAGGAATACAATTTGCTTATTCGTTAATGTGGGTGGTGTTAGCAAACAAGATTTGTAGATGTTTCTTGGCAGTGTATCGGTGTATCATCTCTTATGATGTGGTCCTATATCCAAGAAAGAACCCTCCTTTTCTTTTCATTTATTATGAACAAGATAGTTGATGGAAAATCTATATTTTCCATTGCATCCTACTAGCTCGACTCACTTCTTTGGAGCTTTGGTTTCCTTGGCGTGGAGAGGTCAGTTTACTGACTTCAAATGGCAACAAAACAGACTAAGATAATGTCAGCAGTGGAGTGGAACAAGGACACCTTTGTACTAGTAGCTAAGGGGGTCCCGATCTGATAGTGAGATTTGATGTCAGTTTGACATCATTCCAAAAAACCTTTAGGATAAATCGATCTCTTCCTAAATTTGTGATATTAGCATTGATGTACAAGCATTCCATTCCAGATTCTGCCCCTGCTCTTGTATCCAGCAATGACTGGACCTAACATGAGGTTGGATTTATGCTACCCAAATATTTGGAATTATTGTGACATATTTTCTTATATCTACTGTTGCTGACGATTGTTCTTTGTTTAGATAGCATCACTTGATCAGGACTCTTCCAACATTTGACACACCCTTTAAAGAGCATCCAAATTGGTTTGGCTTTGACCCAGTGGATTAAGTACATAAAAAATAAATAAAATAATGTATATTCCCTACTGGTATCATGTCAGACTGTTATCTGTAGCTGACAGTACAGTAACGGTATTGTATCGAACATGAAAAAGTTGTATTGGAATACGCAGCAGCATGTGATCTTAAAACGTTCTGGGACGTCTTGGTGGTTGATATGTAACCAAGCCAGCGTAGGTCATCTCGGCAAAGGAATCCTGATGCATTTTTATTTGTCAAGGCCAAAGCACTTCAAATTGCTTGTCATTCCTCTCTAAGTTCTAATTTTCAAGATTTTTTTTAACAACCTCTCTGCTCAATGTCAAAGAAAGAGCTCCTCTGTACTATTGCTGTAATTAGTTTTTGAAAGACATTTGACAGATGATTGCTGCAGTGCACTTTTTAGGCCGTCTGTGTCCTTAATGCTCCTCATTGTCTTTCTCCTCAGATTCGCATTGACGGCCCTCCTCATGGAGGTGTCCAGTACGAGACGGTGTCCATCATGAAGGACGGCAGCACCATTCTCCGAGACATGGCGTTCTCCATTGACCGCGCTCACCTCTACGTCATGTCTGAAAGACAAGTAAGTGGTGCAAACTCGCGGCGGTCTTTTCTCGCATTTTAATAAAAAGTGCCAGCAGCAAACGGATACCGCCTTGGCCTCCCCTCGCAACATGGGTACAAATCGGCTATAAATAATCTGGGTGGCACAGCAGGGGACATTGTGGCAGCATTTGATAATGAAGGCGAACAATGAGGGCAGGCGGGAAGAAAGAAAAGGATGAGGAAGACGAGTGATGCAGAGAAAGAGGGATGATTGTAAAAGGGGCCGTTAAGGTCGCCCGTGTCCTCGTCTTATCAAGCGACACAGCAGCATCAGGTGAACAGCAACTGACACACGAGACAGACGTGGCGAGAGGTGATTGATCAAATAACGTGATTGGACAGGCAGAGTTTACCTTTTGGGTCTTTATTAAGGATGTTTGCATTATGAGTGTGGTGGACAGGCTGATATTCACATTTTGGATATACGTAGACAGAGAGAGATCTTCTTCATGTAGCAAGCAACCGCCCAGAGCAAACAGGTTAGCGCGTGGCAGTGGCACTTTCCACTTCCACTGCTTCATCATTTCCCGGGAGATAAGCGACTGACACAAATAGCTGTGGGGTGTGTGATTTGTTTTATTTTGCACAAAAAAAAAGATTTCACACTGTAAAAAACACACAGCTTTGTTTTAGTCAGTGTTTGCCTGCTGGGAGTGTAAAAATAAAAGTGTCACGTTGAATCTCATCTGCGGCAGCTCGGACGCAACCTGCGTCGCTTCTGACTTGAACAAACAAATTTGCACCTGGAATCTCTTTGATACACACATGCTGAAGAAAACCTTTGGTTTTACAGTTATAAATTTGAAGGTCGCATTTGGGTTTGTTTTTGTTGATTGCATGTGTGCCACTGCATGGGTGGAGCAGTGCAAATGTGATGTTGGATAGAATGAATGTGTTCCCCACAATGACAGTTAAGGACAGCTAATGTAATGGGGCAGCTGGATTGGTGACAATGCAGGTATTTAATCTCAATAATTCATTGTTTTTAAGATGTCAGAAATGCCAGCAGTGTGGCGTGTTTCAAATGACACGACCTTATTAACACAACAGACAATAATAAAGTATTGAAAGCAGGATAGAAAATGGATGGATGGATGTTAAGAGAGTAGCATGGTCAGCATGGATCTTGATCAAATTCCACTGGTTATGTATATCAGAACCAGCTAGCAATTTTACCTCTTGCCATCAGAAGTTTTTTCATCAGTCAGCCCCCCGACCACCACACACACACACACACACACACACACACACACACACACACACACACACACACACACACACACACACACACACACACACGCAACTTGATGGGTTACATTTCTGCATTATGCAACACAAGTTTGTTTTCACATCAGGCTTTGCATTATATCTGTGATTGCATGCATCCGAATTGATATTGGAGCAGCGCAAGTGAAGGTAAAGCCTGAAGGCGACACTGTGAGCATAGCAATGCAGACTCAGCCATGAGGAAGTGTTGCAACAGCAGAAAAATTATCCAGCCATTCATGTGAACAAAAGCAAACTTCTGGTCGGATGAAGCCGCAAGTCCTCACGCGAGATCCCAAATGTTGCTTTGCACTGGCTGCCACTTAATAATAAACTAATAATTGCATAGGAGCAGCACACAAACTTTGCAGTACTGCTTGAGCTTTGGTGTCTGTGCTTTGCTCAAGGGCACCTCAACAGTAATCACACTAGCGTCTCTCCAACCTTCCGGTTCCAAATATCATACACATAGAATACCTATTGCTGCCTTGCATGTGGTTTCTACACCATCTTGGGAGATGGCAAGATATTTTCCCAAGCATTTGCCTTCATTTAAACGTTGAAAAGCTAGGTCATTAAAGGTGCAGGCATTCCGGTTGGTGTATCCAACGGCATGACACTTGCACAGATTCCCAAACAAAGACAAGTTTGACTCTAAAGTCTTATTCCATATTTACAAAATCCTTTATTCCCGCCTATTCGGCAGATGAAACAAGCTTTTGATGTGAAGTCGCTAAGTGCGAGTGGTGTGAATGAGAAGCGATGTGGCATTAGCATTCATCACATACGCTCCCTCTGCCAGACTTGTTCTCCAGAAGCAGACAAACGCACGCATATAGTTCAGGCTTGTGTTCAAGGGTACCACTCGAGCGTTGCTCCAGTCAGACAGCTTATGATTATATTGTTTTAAACAACTACACTTTTTTTCATCTACTTTTACTGGCAGTATTGCTATCAATGTCCAATATCAGGATATGCATATATCAATTTATGTGTGTGCGTGCGTCTGTGTGTAGTGTGTATGTGTGTATTTATTGTTTGTCTATTGTTTGTCTGTCTGTCTGTCTGTCTGTCTGTCTGTCTGTTTGGCTGTCTGTCTATCTTTTTTTTTTCTTTCTATCTATCTATCTATCTATCTATCTATCTATCTATCTATCTATCTATCTATCTATCTATCTATCTATCTATCTATCTATCTATCTGTCTGTCTGTCTGTCTGTCTGTCTGTTGTCTGTCTGTCTGTCTGTCTGTCTGTCTGTCTATCGTACACATATGTACATATCTACAGATGTGTAATGTTTATTTAATTATTGCCAGTCTTCTGATATTTATGAAGGAATATGAACATGTAAAAGTAGTCTGGTTCTAGAATCTAGACTCTTGCACAGTACAGCTATATTTAAAAAAAAAATTGTATTTTAGTTTCAGAATAGTCCACACTAAATTTTGTTTTGTTTGTCATTCCATATGTTCCCAATTTATATTCTGTTTGCCAATCTAGGCAGCAAACGTATTGAGTCTGGCATTGTTTGTTACTGTCACCATGCAGGCAACATGAGTTCAGTTCCCACTCAATGTTGTTGTGAAGGCGAAAGGTCATCTGCATAAATCAGCATGGAGAGGTTCCAACTCAGCCGTGACCACATACGTAGTACATGATATGAAAAATGGATGGTTGAATGCATGGATTCACTTGGCAGACTTTATATTAGCTTGTCTATGAAAAACATGATGGGTGATACAAATCACAGTCAAAACACAGTCATCTCAAATTTCGGACTAGTGATGTCAAATGTCAGACAGCAACGGGAGAAGAAGTCTGGCATCCAGGACCACATCACGAGCGCCACCATTTTTCTGAGCGAGCCAGCGAGCGAGGCCAAGTACTTGCTGAGGGGAGGCGGCGAGAACAAAGCAGGGATGATATCAAACACAAAGCAGGACAGATTTTGGCTCCAGTTGCATTTCCTACTCGGAATAACAAAGAGGGTCTCTCCGTAGGAAGGACTTGCTACAGAAAGAGAGCGAGAGGAAAAGAGAGAGAAATATTCACACTCATTTCTCAATCCTGCTTGTGTATGTGCTTGTGTGTTTTGTGCCTCAACATCACACACCAACCACAAACCACATGACCCTCTGTTTTCATTTGCATAGATACCGACACAGTGCACCGGCTCGCACACGTCGCCTTTTGTCACATTCACTATTAAAATCAGCCCCCCCCCCTTTTTTTTATTTATCGTCATGTACATGCAAACTTGACCCTTTGCTTGGTATTTTATTTTACAATAACATAACTCTTATGAAGAATCCTAAACTGAATATTAACCCAGTGCTTAATCGTTTTAAGAAATCATGTAGATTTAATATACCACCCTCTATGTTCTCCTGCTACATGGTAGTAGCAGTTTTGTCTTTGTCCACTGAAGGGCGTGTAACTTTTAGAGATACTACTGCACATGGTCTTCATAGACAGTGACATTTCTACACTTAAAACTAAGGCTGTCTTTTTTGACGGGTATAAATGCTAATAGCCCCTTGAGACCAGAGGGCATCGAGACTCTTTATCACTCCAGGAATTCCACTCGCCCTGTCACACGTGCGCTTTTTCATTGTCAAAAAGAAGAACCACCTGTTACTAAAGGTACAATTTGTTGTGGCTGGTTAGTTGTGATTGATATGCGTGGTGTTAACATTTACAGAATGACCAGAATATGACCCAATTTATTAATTTTATTGACGTAGTTGTGCAATTCTTTTGTCTCGTGGAGTAAGTGTTCAAGTTTGAAACCGTCCTGCTGGCATTATCTATTTAAATTCTTATTTTTATCCCATTCGTGTTGTTTTCTGGCAATGCACCACACTTGGATTCAGGCGGATGTGTTGGATTTTAATAATTTTCATTAGTTTAAGTCAAAGTCGGGTTTTCATTTCTTTGTTTTTTTTGTTGAAAATGGATGGAAGAAACTAAAAGATTTCAAATTATTTCATAGAATGTTTTGTCACGTGATTATTAGCCTCTTTTCAAGCAAATTTTATATTGTTAATGTTCATTTCCACTAAAAGGTACAATAAAGTTCAATTACCATTACGATCTAGAATTTTATTTCCATTGTAGTCAATCCTAACACACAAGGAACAATTCTGTCAATCAATCAATCAATCAATCAATCAATCAATCAATCAATCAATCAATCAATCAATCAATCAATCAATCAATCAATCAATCAGAAAGCAGTCAGTGCCCTGTGCCACACTCCACAAGCTAACCAAAGACCAAGACAAAGACGGAAACTAAAAAGAGGAACAGGGATATGTGATTGAATGCACATTTGTAGCCAAAGAGCCAACAAGAACCATGGCCACTTAAAATGAAAATCATTGTTGCATAGTCAGCATTTATTCACAATTGGCGTGCAGTTACACTGCCAACTACTGGTTTGGGCATTTGCCATTCAATATCAAATTCAATTTTATTTAACACTTTACAATTGTAGACAGCACAAGAACCACTTAGCTCTTTTTTTGTTCAATACAATGCGGCCTGTTGGGATAAATAGCTCCAGTTACTCCTGCTGTCTTTCTATCGGACTTTTGATTGTCAATATGTCTATGATATTTTTTGTTCCCTTTTGCGGTGACTATTCTCTGCTTTTATGGCTGCTGGCAAATCGCACACGGTGGAGAATAATCAGTGAGTGTGTTAAGTGTCAGTTGCTTTGGTCAGCGGCGAGTGCGGCGAACCAAGGCTGTGATGTATTATTCATGGTGAAATTTTACATCTGAAAGGATTTTGAAGTGGTACACGAAGGATGGACCGTAAGGTTTTTGAAGCACAATCTTAATAAAGCTCAGTTATCGGTGTGAATGATATTTTATTTTTTCCAATGTTTTAAAATAAATTACAGTCTTGGCTGTGGACTGAGTAATTGAAGCCTTTTTTCCCATTAGTGAATAATGTAAATAAAAATAATCGGTCTAGGGTCAAACTTTGGCTGAAATAAAAGTTTTTCTTAACTGTGAAACATTGTACAATTCTTAAATGCCATTAACCATAAAACAATATTAGTCCCTATGTATTAAATTGATCGGTGGTCACATCAGAAAGAAGTTGAACAAAAAAAAAAAGCAAAATAGACTTATTTTTGTGACTGGTATAAATCCTACTTCCTGGGTGGGCCCTCTCTGTGCAGACGGGGATTAGAGCTGCTGTTAGTAAATTCACAGATGAGTGCAGGCCACCAGATCTCAAAGAGGGAGGGCTGCACCGCTGTGGAGGTGCTCACACTGAGATGCCAGATAGAGGACCAGAATTTCATTTTCCCCCCGCCTCATAGAACTGCTCCCTTGCCCGAGTTGCATTCCAGTTGAATGGTGAAAGTGAAAACACCTAGTAAGGGTTGTAATATAAACACAGTTGCCACACAGTGGGCTTTCTCATCCATGTGTTGCTGTCAATCTCTTTAGCACACATTAAACCACCCACACCATTTCCATCCTTTTCTGACCTGGTTTCATGAAATGCCAACATTCCTACTCAAAGATTATCAGAAAATAAAGGACCTTTTTCCCCCCAACCATGGCAATTTCTCCCAGGTGCTCAGCTGTGAAATTTGAAATCCATGCATGGTTTCTCTCCTTTTTCTTTTTTGGTTTAGTCATTTTGTATGAGGCTTCTTGTCAACCTATTCCCTCTTTCAAGCTCCCCAACCATTCTCACTGTGGGCTCCCTTTATCGACCTTCCCTCTCCTCTGAACCCCCCACTCTTCACACACACACACACACACACACAGACACACACACACACGCACGCACACAGGAGCTTTGTTTGGTCGGTGTGGGTAGATTGGAAGGAAATTGGTTCAGCGTTTACTAAAGCATGAGGAATCAGAATTCATTCACACATTATCCAGGATTATAGCTGGCACGGCTCGTCATGTACATATGTATTAATGGCCACGGAACACACTTGTGTTCCGGGATACAATTCAAAATCAACAACGACTTTCCACTGATGTGGAATAATCATCAATGAATGTTTGAGGAGAATAGGCCAGGCAAGGCATGTTTACTTGTAGAGCACAAGTAGCCTACACAAAGCAAGTCACAATTGTTTAAATCTACACAAAATGCCAAGAAAACAGAGTAAATCATGACATAAAAAGAAACTAAACGTTAATTAATTCAAACAGAAGTGATGATAAACCAGAAAGTATCTTCAGTTCTTTTGTTTTCTGCCTGGATTCGTTCATTGTAAGAATTGACACTTCTCCCACATGTTGCAGATTTAGCAGCTCATAACTGAAATGCAACTTCACCGTGTTGAAATCTTACAGCAGGAGATCACAACCAGAGTTTCTCCGAGCCTGAGAAGATTCAAATGGATACACATTAAGCCAGGGCAAAAAAAATGGAGTGCTCGTTGGGCTTATATGGTCCGATATACTGACACGAGTTACAACTCAAACATTCTGTTTTATAGCTGGTTCAAAAAGTTGGCCGTTACAATCGTCTAATTTGCTGAAGACAAATACATGTATTAGTACCACAATATGCAAAAGGCAACAACTAAAATCCTAAGCCGAAATACAAACGAAGGGACCTTTTTTTCTTCGAGGCAAAACCGCTTACCACCATTCCAGTAATCATTCACCAAAGAGAGATGATAAAATTCTAATCTTCTTGGCCTGTCCTTGAATTCTAATGAGCAAACTTTCAAAGCAGCAATAACCCTGACCAAGAGTAGATTTATACGACATTGTTCCAGTGAGAAAATTCAGTAGTTTGTTTTTTTTGTTGACAATTGTCAGGCAGCGGAACTACAAAACAAAAGAAGAATGAAATCCTCACACTCAAGCCACTTTCGAGTGTAAATCGAAAGCAGATTCGATACCTGCCTGCCTGATACCTCATCAATGCTAGCCTGACGAAATTTGAATATGCCAGTTGTTGACGTATGCATACTGGCAACTGCCCAAACAACACATGTACGTACGTGAATGCACCTTGTTTCACGTGTAACTGTAAACACACTGCTATTGGACGTGTCACTTTAAAATACTCCTGGCTGTCAAAACAAATCTGAAATAGGGACTAAATCAAAATTGGGTGTTGAACATATACATCCAGCACATGGTCCACATACTGTAGAATTTTTATGTCTGACTGCCAGACCCTATTTGAAGATTGAAAACCAGATTCTAGATTGAAACTGGCTGGTATAGTCTACTTGCTGGCCTGTCCTTGGTACTGCTAGGACAGACATACTGCCCTCTTTGGCTTGCGCTGGCCCTGGGGCAGTGTGGCTGGCTTTCAGCTGCCAGAGAGTGAACAAGCCCAGTGGCTTTGACCTTTGGCCTCTGTCACGTTCTGACAAGAGTTTCAGTGAGCTGACATCCCAAGACACACACAAAAAAAGAAGCAGTGCTCGGTATGAAAGAGGTCAGTGGAATGTGAATCCGGCTGGAGTGGCGGGGGTCATAAGTCACTCTGGTACATGTTGATCTTTCTAGTTCCCATGTTGTTTACTTACAGTTGCTCATGTATGTCCACTCTATGACTGATGATTTACTTGAAAACGAAAATAGCTAGAAATATATTCCGAAATAACATTTTGTTCATTTGAAACATGGCTTGCAGAATTGTCAGGTTAACCATGCACTTTATTTGAAGGAAGTCTTTTGGAACTATTCCAATCATAGTCATTTATTGGACGATATATATATGTATGTATGTATGTAGAGCGTATGTATTTCAATTTCAAATTCAAAAACACAAGTAACTTTGACACTTGACCTGATTAAAATGTGAATGTAGATATAAATATTCTATTTCAAATTTAGAATTTAGATTTTTTTTTTTTTTAATGATTGAATGTTATCCTGGATCAATTTTGGTCTTCTGAGAGTCTTGCTCATATTGAGAGAACTTATTCACTCTCGAGCTCACAAGCGAATAATACCATTGTCTGCATTGATAATGCTGCTGTGTGGTCTCGCTTTGACTGGTGGGCTGAAACAGTTGCAAAATACTGTCTATATAGTTATATATATTCAAACTAAAGTTAGACTAAAATTATTTATACATGCTAGGTATAGAAGCGCCATGTGGCACCAAAATGATCAACTTGTAAAAAGTCCATGCAGAGTAAAACATCAAACATGAAGTGATGCGAAACCCTTTCCAGTGCACTTTTTTGTAATTTGCTAAAGACAAAAGAAATGCTGCAATGTTTCATATGTGCCAATATAAAGTCCATTTGCGTAGTCATCTAGAACAATCTCAGTGTGCCCTTTTCTGACTTTGCTCCGGAAGAGACAACAATCTCTGTGACAGCAGGTCTCGGCTTTGATTGATAGTCCCCAACGTTGTCGTGTGCATGCGATCTGATTGGTGGCCGTGATAGACGAGGTTCAGCAAATCAATCGCACTGCCGCTTCCCTGTCCAGGTGCTTTAAGATCGAGGGTGGTCTGCAAGATTCTTCGCAATTTCGCTGACAGGCTCGCTTGCTATTGACACCTGAACAAATTAGGACAAATTCCCTCGTCGATACGCTCATTCATTATTATTAATGATACCATTTGCCTTTTCATTCTAATGAGGGCCTTTTTTTTTTAAAAGTCGTTCCACTGTCTTAACCGTGTTACCCCAAGCCTCTTAAAGAACTCCAGACTGGAAATGAAAGATTTCAAATTGTTGCTACAAATATCAAAGTTTCACATTTATGTCCCATTGTGTGTCATTGCAATGGAATACGGCTGCTTTAACGTATGTACAATAGATCAGGTCAGGGGTTAAGGGAAGCTTGCCGTTAGCTGAGTCAATTCATCAAACCGAAGGGGGACACCACAAGGTGGGCGAGGTCACTTACACAGGGCCCCTCACTCATTTTCATATAGCGTCTGTCTGCTCAAGCACCCCTTGTCATTTATTTCATGATGATCGATTCACACGTCCTTCCCCTTTTTGTGCCGGTCCTAGTGGTCTTGTACAAGCTTGGGTGTCAGCCTCGGTTTCCCGGGTGCTGGCCGATCAGACAAAGGCGCTTGATTCATTTGCATGAGTAGGCATTGTTAATTGACTTAAGGCAGGATTAGTGCTAATCAGGTTTTCTGCCCTGGAACCAGTGGCCAATCCTAACCTCATTAGTGGAGGGGAGCGCATCCCATCAGCCCCCCATCAGGCAGTTAATTGGTAGAAACCTGAGCACCCAGTTGCCTGTTTGAAACTCATCTAACAACCTATCTTGAGCCTTCACTTTCCTTGTAAACTAGCCAAGGTCAACAAAAGACAATAAGCGCATATACGCTAGCGGTAGCAGAACGCAGGCTTCAGCATCGTTCAGACTGCATGTTAGCAATACTGTGTGGATTTGAAAGCCTCTGTACCTTAGCCAGACTTTGTATACGAGCAAGACTGTGAGGTGTTAACAAGACTGTGAGAGATAGCAAGACCGTGGGTGCCAAAGACACTTTGGTGGTGAGTCCAACCTGGTGAGCAGTGTCGTAGTGGGATGGAGTTGGCATATGGTGTCCTGTTTACATGTAATGTAGTATATACATACTTGGCCTGTCGTGTGGAATATAGTACAGTATCTGGTTGTGCTGTATATAGTTGAGCATGTAATATTTATGTCATTTGTAGTGTATATTTAGTGTTGTCGTTATTATGGTTGTCGTTGACATTTAATGTAGTTTCTATGTGGCGTATTGGCATGTACTTTTTTGTATTTTTTGTGAAATATAGTGTATAGTGGATGCATTATGTAGTATAGAAGTGACAAGTGTCTGAAATTATATATTAGCTTCATCATCATGTGTGTCACTGTGAACTTTACTAGATCAGCACTGACCTCAGGGCACTAGATTACACACACACACGCACTACAGTAACCTCCGAGTGACATAATAAGGGCTAACGAGCGAAAGGATACCTGACACTCAGACTGTATGACACTTTTGTTGTGCGTTACTATGGTGGCCAAGACTCACACACAATTGTGTATAATGCGTCGCCTGGTTACACAATCGTCAACTTTCCGTGCTTGTATAATGTATTGAGAGTATGTGTGTGTATATACCCTTACTAAGAATCCATCTTGCCACATTAATCAGCTTCATAATTAAGAGCTGTGAGTCTGTCAGCCACCTTCATGCACTCTCCTCTTCCCGTCCCCTTAATTTCTGTCTGTCTGACTATTTAATGGCACAGTATTTTTTTTCTCCCACCCTTTCCTTGGTCTGTGCAAAATGGGGCTGGCATTTATTGTGGGACTAATGGTGGCGTTTCACTGCTCCTAATTTTAGGCTTTAATTGCAATAATTATTTACAAGCCTAATTAGAGCCCATAGAAAGTCAGACAGACAGGAGCAGCTGAATGGACCATAACTGGATTGGGAGGGGGGGGGGGGGGAGGGGGGTTGTCGGGCTTTCAGCGACGAAATGTGCGGGCGGCCATGTGATATGGTTTGTTGGTTGAGCTCATTTAATGATTTGTCCATGCCAGCGTGTGTGGTTGAGATTTGTGTATTTTACACCCATTTATTGATTTTTTTATGTCATTATCATCTTATAGTGGAAACAATAGAAATAATATGTCAGAGGTTGTGCAGCCATAATTTTTCTCTTCTAGTTCTTTTGTTCCTAGTGGTCGAATAAATTATTGCTAATTTTGGTATTAAATTATTGTGACACTCTTAGTAACAAAGATATGCAATCAGCGCTATGTATAAATTAATGGCCCACTTGAAGTTTTCTTAGTTTGTTCTCCAAGGTGATAGCCAGATTCAAATGTTGTGGGAACGCTATATTTAAAAATGAAACTGCAAACTTGAAGTGGCCACCAACAGTGTATATTGCAGCCTGGCCCTGATTACTCACCCTAGACTTATTATTACTTTTCCACTGTGATTATAAGTATGCGTGCCTCACTGTCACGTGATTCCTTCCGATTGGCTTTTAAAGACTGGTTTCTTTTTTTTTTCTCTTTTACCCTGGAGAGATGAGCTAAGGCTTGTAAAACAGCTCTATTTGTATGGACGTATTCATCGAGTGCACTTGATGCAATGTTTGTGCTATGGCCAATATACGATAATCTGTACGTGTCCTCTAACGGCTCAGCAAACAGTCGTCTGCTTGACGGGATGAAATCCTTTCTTCTCCCCAATGGATCAACATGTATATGTATTATTCTGTCTTTTCCAGCTACGTCTTTTTCATCTGTCCTGTCAACATAGCATCCAGGGGGAGGTCTCAGCCCCACATTGCCGGTCTTCTCTCCTGTAGCTCCCTTTGGCAAAACTGTCAGTGTGAGCGTCGGTGATGGATGCAGTGTCGCAGACTCTGTGTGTGTCTGCATCTTTCGCTGGTTCACTAGTTTTTTTCTTTCACTTTTAGACTTCAGACAAGATGTTGGAGTGCGTCAGTGGGATTTCTGTCCATTTGTGAGGTCAGAGGCCACTGATTTTCGAGGGCCCGCTAACTTGTAATTGCATTTCAAGTTTTATTTATTTATTTGTTTGTTTTACTTCTTGAGTTCACATCCTCAAAGAATGGTCTGGTTTCAGAAGTAAGGACAAGAATTTTCACAAACACTTTTAACATTAAACAGGAATTTGCGGGAAAGTAATTTTCCACTTGTTCTTTCTGATTGGTTAGTTTACTAAGACATTAATGACAGGGCTGTGCGGGGCATTGAGAATTTCTAGATAATGTACAGGATGAGCCCCCCCCACCAGCAACAACAAGCGGGGGGGCTCACACCAATTCGAATATCGGCTTTTGGATCTGATCATTCGGGGGCGGATCATTCTTTGGGTGCCCATCAATCACTGTTGAGAGGGTGGCGTCTTGCTGTGATTCATGTACTGCAATAAAATCGACTTTTGGGGACTGGGCTTGACAAATACTAGGAGTAAAAGATCTGTTTTTGAATGCTAATAGTCACACCAAAGGAGGATGGATGGAAGGATGGCATGCTGTGCATCTGTGCAATATTGCAGGAGGATTATTTAAAAGAACACATGGGCAGATAAGACAGCCTTTTGAAATATTACCTTTCTTCTCGACTTGACTTGTAAATCAGATCTCTAGAGCCACTAGGTTACTTTGTGATAACAGAGCTGTGTGAGGGATTTGGGGCAGGAATCCAATGCAACAGCTATAATTTGCCCTGAAAGGTGAGGGAACTTGCAGATGAAGGATTTATTTATTCCAGCTGAAGCAAGTGGGGAGCAGTTAATTTGGCAGAGCCTGTCTGAGTGACACACACACACACGCACACACACGCAGACAAGGCAGCATGAGCACGTTGTGTTGATTTTCTTCTCCTACCAAACAAAGACATGGAGGCTTTTTGCCTCTCACTGCTGGAGATCAGTGGCTGTCTTTTTTTTCTTTTTACCCAATAAGTGTGTGGAAGCACTATGTTTGTCATGAAATGAGTGGAGCAGGCCGACCAAATACAGCTTGGACCAGGGTTTATTGAAGGCAAGGGGGAAGATGAACAAAGACACAAGCAGAAAGAGGCTCACGGACAGCGAGCGGGAAAGGGAATTCCCCTCGGACCAAGAACAGACTAGGGAGAGGTTCTGACCGTGAGCCTCCACATGAGACCCGGGGGGAAATGGACAAAGGCGGGGACACAAACGGGGTAACAACAGTCGACACCGACAGGGAGAAACACACGGGCAAGGTTTAGATACAGGAGGAAGCAGGTGACAGACATTACGGTAGTGAAAGGAGTGTGGCTGAGGAAGTTGCCGTCTGAGCGTCCTCTGTTACGGACGTGACAATGTTGAGCAGGCCAGTTACTTTTTGCACTGCTTCCCAACTAAAGGGCCATGTGTCACATTTGTGTGCCCGGAGAGATGGGGCATCAGGTGTGCTGCAGGAAATTGTCCAAATCACGTGACCAGAAAATGATCTGTGTACTGCAAATAATGAATCGTTGAATGAATGAATCATCTATCTATGCCAGTCCTTCTCAAAAATCAGGATGGGGCCACGGTCCAATTTTTTGTTATGTTTGTGTGGTCGTTTGCCATACAACAACAAAGCGTGACTACACATCCACAGCAGTAGGTGGCAGTAGTGCTAGTGTTAGGTTGTTTAAAGATAGCCCATTGTCGAGATGTTCCCTGGTTTGACTGGTGAACAGCTCAGTCAGCTGTGATAGGCTCTCTGTAACCTCCATGACAAGTAGTTCAAAAAAGTTATTTACACTCTGTTTGTATGTTACAATATTTGCTATGGTGGAGTTTCATGATTGTCCACGAAAATGTACATGGTTTACAGTTTTCACATTATGCAGACATACCGTCAAACATAAGCACCATCCAGACCCTACGCGGACCTTCTCCTCCGATCAGTGCACAGGCTTGTTGACAGACATCAATAAGTGTAGCAAGCAGGACCCCTTATCCCTCACACACGTCCCGTATACCACAAACACACACACACATCCTCACGCTTGTTGATGTGCAATGGCCTTGGCGGCTTCCTCATTAGCGGCCGCATTGACAGCCGGGAATCCCGCCGAGAGAGAGCGCGAGACACACACTGACAGACAGTCGAGAAATTCATCGAAATTCCGGTGTGAGGAGTTAACCCTCACCGAGCCTGAGGCAAGCTGGAGGAGAATATTGTGTGACGGATGGACTGACAGTAAGCAAACATCGTCTCAAAAGGAATAAAGGCGGTATGATGCCATCTTGCTTAAATGCTGGGTTTCATCTTTGCTTAGGATGCGACACAGGCCACACTTGCCCCATTCACTTAACATTGAGGAATTAATTGAAGGAGGAATTTCGGTAGTCTGCTCAGTCAAAAGCACAGTTGGAGTAAAACCTGACTGCCGGCTTGTCCAAAAAGAGGATTGAGGACATAAATAATTGATACACTCCTGACTGCATTGACCGCTTTGACTTTATCCTCCACACTGCTTGATTCATTCACTCTATTGTTTTATACACTCTGTGTCTCCTCATCACTCTTTTGCCCATTTTCCTGTTTACCCTGCTACGGGATGTCTTCTATTCTAGACTTATTTGCTTTGCTCTCACTGTGTCTCTCCATGGGCATCGACTTGTCTCCTCCCATTTTTTTTCTGCCCCCGCCCTCCCTGCATCTCTTCCTGTGTCTTCTCCTTTATTTCTTCTTTGCTGTGAGTTCCTGCATCTCTTCAAACATCTAAGTCATGCTGCATCTGTTCATGCTACCACTTAAGTACATAACAAACACAGGACCCCTGTTCATCAATAATTTTACTTATCAAGGTGAATTTGCATCTCATGTTTTTGGAGTGCTGACTTGTGTTTTGTGTGAAATTCTAATGTTGGACATGGGAAAAGAACAAGAGTTTGGCCCAGATGAGAGAACACACTAATGAGTGTGCAATTAGAAGTCAGCGGAACACATTGAAGTATATTATTACCTCTTTATATTCACCATCATGACCAGAGGGTCAGCATTAATGCGGGACTGTGACTCGAGTTCAAGCGGCGGTCAGTGGGCCCGACGTCTGACCCCTCCTCTTTTTTTTTCTCCACTCTCTTACTCCCGATGAGTCCCCACAATCCTTGCCGTGCCAAGAGGAGGCACTAAATTCTCAGGAGATGTTGGGTTGGAAGCCTTTCAATACCCTCGAAATCCCCCCCAGAACTTGTTTGTAGTTGTTTCACAGAAATAACATTTTGGGGAGCTTGTCTTGTTTGGAAGTGAATTTGGGAGATGAAACAAAGTTTGGAGACTCACCAGGGACCTCCTGTTGATTAATCCTGTAATGTGAGACGACGCTCACTTACGTCTGCTCTAATTCGTCACCATGCAAGAGAGGAAGTTGAGAAAGAAGTTGAGAAGGAAGGAAGGAAGGAAGGAAGGAAGGAAGGAAGGAAGGAAGGAAGGAAGGAAGGAAGGAAGGAAGGAAGGAAGGAAGGAAGGAAGGAAGGAAGGAAGGAAGGAAGGAAGGAAGGAAGGAAGGAAGGAAGGAAGGAAGGAAGGAAGGAAAGGATCTGATGGCTTTGTGAGAGATGTAGTAAGATGGTTGGTTTGGATTGAAAACCACAAATAATACCCCAAATTCTGTCTTGCTGATGTTTCCACTCGGCCCACATCCCGAAGCCTTGGCCAAATTTGATGAACAAAATCCATGTGTATGTCTTTTTGATTATGTAGAATAGACAAGAACCAAAGTAGCTGGCAGTCACAATCGTGGTTTAAAAGCTCTTGATTTTCCCAACCATGTCATTTTGAAATCTGGTCTATCTTAACCCTTTACAAGGCATTCATAATTTAAAAGCAATAGCCACATACTGATCAAAGGTACTTGAGAATAAAAAATGATGCCATAGGAAACCATAGGGTCAAGTGTTTGTCATCATAAACCATTTAAATACTATGCAGGTCATATTCTGAATAAGAGTTGGGGTCGTGTTTGTTCTACTGAGGGGCTGCAAAGGTGGCAAGGTTCTCTGCAATATACGCTGGCTCAACTATTTAAATATTCAGCATACTTGCTAAGGTTTACTGAAGCCACTATTTACTTTCTTCCTCATTCTTAAAACATGCATGTTTAAATTGTCCATAGGTGGTAATGTGAGTTGGGATGCTTATGTGGCCACTGTAGCATTACTAAAATAACAAATCTCAAGGGAGAGCTCACAATTGTGTGCTCTACTGTATATCTTTGAATTCTCAAATTATCTTTCACCCCCAAACTAGCCTACATTGACTTCCCACACTGCAACTTAATAAGAGAAGGACAAAAAAAATCAATGCTGTATATTTCGAGACAAAATGTGTTTGTGTCAAACAGCTTGTCAGCCAACCCCTTGACATCTGCAACAACAAAACTGTGAAAGCACTTCCTTGTGCTGTGAAATAGAGCTGTCTGCGGCCAGGGAGACAGTTGAATGTCCGACCTCGCGCTGAGGTTCTTTGTTTTATTTTGGATCTTTAAGTCCTGCTGTTCTATCCGCATGTGAATGCCTTTTTTTTTTTTTTACTTTTACATATTTGCTCCCGCAATGTGGGCTCGGAAGCAAATATCCTCGGAGTTGTGGCAAGGCAAGGCACACCACTTATGCCTGGTTTGTCCCTAAATCCAATGTCTGATGCTAGCCAACGTCATAGCTAGCAGTATGCCTTGACGGTTTCTCAAACGCATTTGAAACTGCGTTTTAAAAATGTAACATACTCTCCATGTATTTTTAGAACATGTTTTTTAGTTCATTATTTACATAATTATCTTCCTTTATTTTTCACCTCATGCAACTCTACTACAGTGAGAGTACATCTTTATTCTTAGTTATGACTTTGTGTCGTCATTCTTGCTACATTAATCTTGTAATCATTATTTTACTCGAGGTGTATGATTTGAGATGGCTCACCAAGGACTTTCTCAGAAGGTTCAAAACCCTTAGCTCATCTTCAGAGGCACCAATGTGATGCTCACTGGCATGGTAGTGGGAGAGTATTTTAACATAAGGAGATATGGTCAAGATCAGATTAAAGCAAAAAAAAAATGGTGGTTACGGAGGACTTAAGGGGCCCTTAGACTTTTGAACTGGGAGTATTTGCTCATCTTTTGTGCTCGTGTCCTTTGCAAACACCGGCTGATACGCTCCGGTCTCACTCGCCCCTCTGTGCTGCAGTGGTATTGTGTCGGTGATCGATGTTGCTCATTCCAATGATGTGGTAGCCTGGCTAGCCCTCATTAAATATAGAAAGCATGGCGTGGATTACTCGATGTGCATGTCTATACATCTTTAAAAGGAGGTAAAGGAGATCCCAAAGGTGCCAGATGTTTCACCACGTACCGCCGAGAGGTTTTGAAGGTTGGAGGTGCCCGGCGTCCGCACGGGCTTCTTTCTGAGGTCAGAACCCTACACCGTTGCCTTGGAAACAGCCCACCAAATAGCTTCCTGTGTATTACTGCTGACAGTGGGACTTTTTTCTTTCTCTATTTGTCGCCTCATCACAGAGAGGCGCATCTGGTACCACATAGAGCAGGTCTCCTCACAACAACAGAGCAATGGGACATTTCCACTTCACTCAGTTCTCCTTTATCCACCTTTATTCTCTCTGGTTCTTTCTTCTTCTCAGCTGTCGCTGCTCAGCCATCCATCATTGAGCTGCGGCGGACGTTGGCCGGGTCTCTCGGTAGAGGCATGGAGGCAATGAAATGGAGCCATTCGTCATCTGTCACAAAGACATAGAAACAAATGAAAGCCTCTCTTGCAAAAGCACGTACATTGTCAGTGCCATAGCGGAAACACCTTCATACCACTGGGGACAGTCCTTCTTCAAAGCCTTTATGAAAATATAAACAGCCGCAGTGATGAAATGCCACCCCTGTGTCATCTGTGTTACAATGTCATGTCTTGAAAAAAACAAACAAACAAAAACTTCTGAATGTAGTGTTACTAACAAAGCACACAATAGTAATGTTAGCACTGATGCTCACTCGAACAAGGCATGAGAAGTGTCCTGGTTGGTTCACCGGTATTATATCTGCGGTCTCCATGGCAACGCCAGAGTCCCTGTTCACCATATTAAAAGTCAATGTGGCATCCAATTGAAGCTGTTTTTAACATGACAGCACACTGTAGCTTTTTTGACACATCCAAAGCTGCATTGAAACTGCGTTAATAATGGAAGCCCATTCAGCCTGATCTTGAGGACACTGTTATGTTAACCCTTCTGCTGCCAGCAGTCGTTGATATTGTCAGACAATAGAGTGCAAGTTCAGTCCTTAAATAGCACCCCTGCTTAGGTCATCTTAAGCTACTATTGTATTAGCATTCATTTGCCGGGAGCGGAGGGCTCTCTCGCTAACATTCCCCCGCAGGTCAGCGGAGGTCGTCTGGGCCACCGCTGCGTTTCTTCCCCAAAAACAAAGATCTGTGCAAACAGGTTTTATGACACCGTGCGAATGTACACACACAGAGACCCCTAAACACACACACACGCATACACTAATGCAGGAGAAGAAGCATCATTGTGCAGCCCTGCTGTGTTGAGTGACTGTAGCGTGTGCTGAGCAACAGCTGCTGTATTCCCCTAACATCACCATCCCCTCCCCACATTTACAGCACTGCTGGCCCATGCTGATCTCTGTACAATGCACTACACAGCAGTAAATACTCTTATTTGTCAACTCTCCTATTTGTTTTCCTGTAACATTTTTGTATTTAGTTTATGTTTGGCTGTCTGCTGGCTCTTCAACTTTCACCTTTCCCAATCTCTAAAGGCTGCCTCTTTTTCTCAGGGTTGCTTAAATCCATCTCAAATTGGCTATTCAAGGAAGATGTAAATGTTTTCATGCCTCTGTCGTAAAAACCAAAACAAATCACATTTTTCATGGTCACCTAGTCGGAAATTACTTTATTATTGGATAAGTGATAAATATAATTTAGAGTCAGTCGAGTGAATGGAGCTTACGGGCACAGCAAAGTGGTAGGAAAAGGCCCTTTATGGATTTCAAACGAAGTTTAAACAGAATGTGGTAATTAAGTTTCCAAAGGTGGGTGCAGTGTAGAACAACAGCCGTGTTCTAGCTAATTGGTTAGATAATCCAAACTAGACCAGGCTATGCATGAGTACCACCGCTTTTGCTGCAACTCGCTGTTAGCCGGCGGCCGTGTTGGTCATCAGTCAGCGCCTCTGCCACTGATGTGACCGTGTCTGCAACTCATTACAGCGCGCCACCTGTTTGTCCCCAAGCAAGTCCTCCTTGAGGTGATGGGGGGTTAGTCTAACAGGAGCATCCCTGTGCACAGTGTCGGGATTGTCCCGCAGTGTCAATGGCTCTCTTTGTCCCCTTCCCTCAACTGTAGCCCCCCTACCCCATCTTGTCACTCTGTTGCTGTTGGCGGTCAGACAGGTGGGGGGGTTATTGAGCCTTTGAGGAGCAAGGATTAAACAAAGAACTGATATGATACAGTCTGGAAGAGTGCTCTTCACGGCAGCTGAGGCCAGAGTTTGCTGTCAGCTACATTTAATATGATATTGTGAAGGAGCAACTCAATAGATGAGTGTGTAGCCTTACTGCCACAATACAAGGCCCTGGATTTGAAAATACATTACGGGATGTCAGCTTTGCTCTTTTGTGCCATATGTTGGATTCAGTGAAGTCTCAAAATTGGATTACAGTAAATGTACTTAATGTACAGGAGGCTACTTTAGGAAAGTCAAATATTTAACTGCATTTCTATAACCTATACGTTAGGTTCATTAAAACATGAATACAATGTTGAGTTTGGCTAGAACTCAAAATATAGTTGTAGAAACTTGGAAGTTACTAGGTTCATTGAAGAACTGCAAGAGTTTGTTGATTGAAGAATGTATTTATTTATTTATTTATTTATTTATTTATTTATTTATTTACTTGTTTTTTGTGTGCTTGTTTGTACCAAAACTTACTCATCTGACATGTTTGCAAAAACATGCACATTTGCATTATCAAAGGCCAAACTGCTAAATTCTCGTTAATATTAATATAACTCAACAGTGCCTACTAAACAAATGTATGATTATTACATAATTAGTCATTGATCTCTTCTATTAAATGTTTGTTCAATGAATATTTCAGAATTAATTTGAATCTATTTTCTCATTTTCCCTATAGTACTTGATGACTGGCATGAATTTCTTACGGTATAGCCGCATGGATTGACAAGATGTACACACACCACCCCTTTCTGTGTCATTGGTTTTTACTTGCGTACTTAGCGTAATTCATGCCAATCAGCCTCATTTGCAAACATTGTCTAGGAGGAGGCTTCAGACAGAAGATGGCTATAGTATAAAATATGTGATGTTAGATCTTAAAAAAAACACACGATTACTAAAACACATTCATAAATAAATGACCCAATAACTCTGCACCCCAAAAAGACGTGCGATATGTTAGTAGTAATTATCTCAACATAGAGGTTAGGTTCACTTAAACCTCTAAACTGTCTTCAATAGAACAAAGCACATATTTGACTTCCTTTGCGCTCGCCAAAAAGCTCACCACAGTCAGTTAGCTCAAACAGTCGCCAGCCCAGTGCACGTTTCCAAAAACCACTCCGATTGCTATTTTCACCCGTTCATTCGAGCCATCGTCAATTGTACAGCGGCAGCTCATGAGCTATTGATCTCGGCTGCTCTCTGTCAGACCTTGTTGTCATTAGCCAGCGAGGCAAGAAAGACAGGAGTGAGATGTTAATCTGACGTTGAAAAATGTGCTTTCCATCATTTTTATCTAAAGTGGTGTCACCGTGTTCTCTACTATGAACAAGAATTCTAAACACATCCACTTACGAGACAGCTGCCTTGTTTTGGTGTTCGAAACACATCTTACCCTTGTAAAAAGACACTTTTGTGTTTTTTAAGTGCGGCCACGGACTGCCTCCACCTTAGCGGACAGATGTCGTGGTGCAGACGAAAGCCAAGTGATGGCACGAGAAGCCTCTCTCTGCAGGCCAACTGATCCCAGCTGCTCACTGCTGGTTCTTGATCTGGCTGGCTATCAAGGCGACAGTTGCTTCCTACTTGACAGCGACGTACAAACGTTCATATTATTCACTAAAAGAAAGAATCGACAGTTGGGGGAATAACCTCATGATGTGAATGATGCCAAAGACTGTTGGGATTGTAGTGTCGTTTGTAGCTGTGTGAGATTGATCATTGAGTTTTGTTTGTGAAGAAGTATTAGGTGGCTAAATTGAAATATTGCTCTCCTATTTGTTTCTAGGTGACCCAAGTTCCTATCGAGTCCTGTGAGCAGTACGGGACGTGTGGCGAGTGCCTCAGCTCCGGGGACCCGCATTGCGGCTGGTGTGTGCTGCACAACATGTAAGTCTCAGACACACAAAGACACAAAAACCGATTAACGTATGAAGAAAGGAGGAAATGAGACCACTTATGCATCCCTTACCTTTGCATTTGCACACTTTCATGGGCTGTGCAATCAATATGACCCACTAACGGCTGAACAGCGAAGCACGGAGTGACACCCCCTGGTTCAGAGGTGTAATTACATTATGAGGAGTCGAGAAAATGAATGCCTTCATTTGTTGGAAATGCAAGTGAGCTTGATGAAATGACATCTTGAAGGAATGAACATAGAAAGTGAATGTGGCCCAGTCCCGAAGAGATTGAAAAACATTCCTATCTTGTTTGTTCTTTGTTGCTTGAGCACACAACCATCAGTCTGAGCTGTTTGTCAGCTGCCACATCTTGAATTCCCCACTTAAAGTGCAGATTTTTTTTTTTTAGGGTTGCAAGGATGCAAAAGCAACCCCTCTCTCAAATGGTAAAGAGGAATATTTGTGTGTCAGAGCATGGCAGCAATCATCATTATCGCGATGGCGGCCCCAAAGTGCACTTAGAGTAATTTGCATCACTCCAAAGCCAGGACAGGACAAATAATTGCCTAGTGACAAGGTAATTCAACATGTTCCTGCATAGGTGGGGGGGAAAAAGTGTGTGTGGGGGGGGGGGTGTTCGTTACTGTCTGCGTTCCTTCACACGCAGATCACTTAGCACCGCATTAGCTTCAATGTTTGCATGTTAATCATGTGCTTTTGTGTGGGTGAGCGAGGGAATGAAGCCATAAAGCATTTGAGGTGGTTGCGAATTTTACAGCTGTTACCTTGCAGCGATAACAAGGCCAAACAAAAGTTTACAATGATGGTCAAAAAACTGTTAAAAAGCAGCAAAAGTGTCTTGATGATATTGCATGCTGTAATGGCCTCCCCACTTTAGAGTCTACTTGAATATATTCATGTATAACTCAAATTAATTGGTGAATTTCGTATGTAGTCCACAAGTGTCTGAATAATCAAAAGTTGAATTTTTATCGGTGCAACGGTCATGAGTCTCTTCCCCATGATCAGATATTTGTGGTGATGCCAGACTGAAAATACAATGAAGACAGATTGGAATAGAAACAAAATAGACGTAGCTAAGCTCTTGTTGTCATTTTGATGGAGGTGAATTTCTTGAGGAAATACGTCATCCAAACAGTTTTTTTTTTAATTGCATTTACTTTACAATTTAATCACCCTGCGTATTAAATATGAAATACATATTGCCTAGAAAGAAAACTCACCATATGTTGTATTTTATCAGGGTGCCATTTTCTCCCTAAGGCAAAGTCACCACTTGAATTGAGAGTGATGATCTTTAAGTGGTCAAGCAGCTGTGGCGTGCTAAAAGCTGTCAGTCTCATTAGCATGTTTGCGTGCGTCTTGTCTACGTGTCAGTCTGTCTCCCTTTACACGTGTCCAAACACACGGCCAAACCTCTGTACTGTACATTTGAGGGATAAAGAAGGTTAACAGGCGGCCATCTGTTCTCCTAAGACCACCTGTCCTTGCTCCTAATCCCCTTCACGTCGTCCTGACCCCTTCATGAGTGTGGCGGCACCCTTGTTAGCACTAGCTAGCAAAGTTTCTGCAAGAACAATGACAATGGTGATGATGACCTCTTCTTTGGTGATACCACACGTTGTTGCATATTTTAAGAATGCAGGCCTATGTTTGCTCGGATTGGACCCCTCATGACTCATAAGGAGACATTAAACCACAGAGTTGAAGAAAAAGTTCTGAGAATATCATTATCGTCCACATTGAGAGCAATAGCCTTCTAGTTTTTTTCTTTTCAAATCTAATTAAACCCCACCAAATTTTTTGACTGATTGATACGATTGAACGATTAATTTTAAAATTATAATATTGTATTTGAGCGCAATAGTTTATTCATCAATGGTTTATACTCATGTCTATAGGAAGACACTTAAAAAAGAAACAAGAAGTATTAAAAAATTGGATAACTGAATTGGCATACTAATTAGCACGTCCATCTCAGAGGTGCAGGGTTCGATTCCAGCTCCGGCCTCCCTGTGTGGAGTTTGCATGTTCTCCCGTTCCTCCGTGGGTTTCGTCGAGTTGCTCCGGTTTCCTCCCACATCCTCAAAACATACATGGTAGGTCAATTGACCACTCCAAATTGTCCGTAGGTGTGAAAGGTTGTTTGTCTATGTGTGCCCTGCGATTGGCTGGCGACCGGTTCCGGGTGTTCCCCCACCTCACGCTCAAAGTCTGCTTGGATAGGCCCTCGTGAGGATAAGCGATTCGGTGGATGACTGAATACAATAAATAGAACATTCTTGTCACCGCTACACCAAATGTTGGCGACAGATTTCAGGCATCAGACTGATTCATTTTTGATGATTGCATTCAACACCAATGCACTTTAATTTGGTTCATATTCACACACAGCATGGTAACTCTGAGCCAATCCAGGTTAAGCAATGAAATGTTGAAGCGTCCACGGTTGCGCTAACAAATTTAAGAGCACGAGTCAATCAAAAACGACTGCAGCCTTCTGCCTTCATCGAAAACGTCCCTTCATCTCTGGCATTGGAGATGACACGTCTTGCCAGCTGTGCTCCCACCCACAGCTGTGATCACCCCCTACTCCCTGCGCCCCCTTACTTTCCCCAAGCTGTTGATTCTCCTAAATGATCTTTCCCATGTCTGAGTACCCCCTGCCAAAGCACAGTTCATATCTAAGCTACGCCACTCATCTCGTCTAACCCGTTGAAGACGTTCTTCCCTCTCGAATGAGCTCCGCCACACGCCAGAGATGGTTGCACGTAAACATCCCTCACTTTGATCACCCCCCCACCCTGCTCACAGCTGCCTTCCAACACATCCATCCTTTTTTCTTCTCATCCTACCACATCTCTCTTTTATGCCTTCAGTGGTAGTTAATTGAACACCGAGCGCTATCGACCTGCTTTGCCGCTGTGATTGTGAGCGAGGTGACAAGATGGCCGGGGGGTGGGGGCTGCCGCCGTCCCCTTCTTTAAGCTTTCTCATTTCTTCCTTCTTTGTCCCATTCATGGGGGGCTGCAAGGTCCTCTAATCACCCGCAGCTGCGAGGCCTCCCCTTCGTACTCGGAAGAATAGCAAAGCTCTGAGAACGATAGCAGGAGAATGAGAGAGTGTTTGATGATGCACACTCATCAGCCCCGCCAGCATTTGATTGCACCTCAAAGGGAGATCATCATCATCTTGAGCACTCTTCATTCGCTGTCTCGCTTATGGGGTAGTTGAGTCTTCATCTGACCGTGAGCCAAAAACATCCAGTCTGTCCTAGACAGCATCTCAAGGATTGTTAGGTTGTCACAGAGTCTCACGGGCATCTCTCGAAAGAGGATTTTACATCATAGGAAGTTAATGCCCGGGCATTCGTTTAGGCATGTTGTAGTTTTCTCAAACTAACTTGGAATGGTAATGCATTGTGGGCATCACAGGGTTGGAATAGTTATCACGGCATGGTTTATAGTTAGCTGGTTCCTCTGTGAATGGCTGACAACTAGTACAGGGTGGACACAACCACTTCCCAAAAGTCCACTGCAGAAGGTATTGGGTGCACTGAGGATGCACACAGCAGAAAATGGATGGATAGATAGATGGATTACTGCATGAATGGAACATATGAATCGATTCCAGAAATGAAAAACCCTGCCACAGTTTGGCTTAAGCCACAATAGTTGAGTACCCATTGTGTTCAAAGTGTGTGAAGGAATCGTACATATTCTTTTGCTTGATCTGCTAGATAGCAGATATTTTCATTCATTATTTCCGTTTTGTAATCAATCAAACATACTGTTTGTTTGCGCTTATGGACATGTGAAGACATGCATGTATTTTACCTCATTGGTGTTCCTGAAACAACAATGGATACGCCGTGTTCCCTATGTGAGTTTTTAAGTCTAATAAAGGTGGAAGTGTCCTCAATGCCATTGCCATCAGTTTTTATGACAGCCGCTGCTGATCTTTTACTCTCATATGCACATGTTTATGTATCATAAAGCGTGCGAGTATAGTTACAATACAGCACTATAGTTTGATAAAAAAGAAAAATCTAACTACGCCTTCCTGCTATTAGCAGCTTATTTGTGTGGAGTAAGGCTTCTTGTCAACATTTCCCGCTCAGCTAATGAGAGAGGCAAAGGGTCAGCTTCTAACTACACAGAGATAATGGCCATGACCCGAAACCATGGCAACAGCAGCCATCCTGCATTGCCCTCCTACCACACTCACCCACACCCACATCACCCATTCTCCACTCTTTCATCACACATTGCCTGACCAAATTAAATTTTATTAATAAAAAAAATAATCATTTGTGTCACTCGTGAGTCGAGTTAGAGACAGTAGAATATAAATTTGTCCTAATCATATAATATCTCTATTCAATATACAGTAATCCCTCGCCACATTCATTTATATAATTTATATAATTATATATATATATATATATATATATAAAAATCAAAAATTCTAAATTGAGGACTTATGGCACCAAGGTTGCCCGCATGCCAGCAGAAGAAAGGGAGTGCCTACACAATTGCAGTACGTACACTTGTACCTTTTTATAAAAAAGGTTGTTATAATATTAAGAGTTCTAAATCATATTTACAGCATTGTACCTTGTTATAATTTTTTTTTAATAATGACAAAATAATTCTAAAAATATATTTACAGTATGTACACTCGTACCTTGTTATAAAAACGTTGATATAATAATAAGTGTTACAAAAACATATTTACAGTATGTACACTCGTACCTTGTTATAAAAACGTCGTCATAATAGTAAAAGTGTTCCAAAAACATATTTACAGTGCACTTAAAGCTACATCTACATATGTTACACACACACAGACAAACACAAAAACACACATGTATCATATTTATATTTATGTTATTTATCCATTATTCTCTGTATGTCATGTATACTACATATTAATATCGTATTTACATGTTGGAAACTATAATTTAATGTTTTAATGATAACATATGCACTTATATGGTTTAAGATACATTTATTGAGACACAAAAAAATTATGTACGTATGTTAAAAATGAGAGGGTGACACTACTTGGCGGATTTTCACCTATCGCGAGTGGTCTTGGAACCAATTATCTGCAATAAACGAGGGATTACTGTAGATATAATAAAATAGTGCACATAAACACATACATATACAAAAACGAGATGTGTACGCTAACTCTTTTTCCACTGCTTCACTAACTCTGCACTTTGTTGCTCTCTGAAGCCCCCCCCCCCTTACCCTGGAGAGTTCAGTGCATATTAGTGTTCTACATGCCTGCTGCTGTATCATCTTGGTCATGTGCTGGATGTTGACCAAAGTTCTGACAAGGTAATTTTGCCCAGTATTGTTAGATAGAGATGTGACTGAGAGTCAGCAGGGGTGAGTATGTGCTTCAGAAGCATGATACGGGACCTAATGCGTATTGACACGCGTGCACGCCCACAGCTTGTAGTGGACCATCAGCCAGCACCGTGGACCGGGGCTGACCCGTCGGAGTCCAATTAGAGCTGCGGCGACCAGACAGCAAGCAAGCAGGCTAGACACTATGGAGGAGGATCGACTGTAGGAGGTGTTAATAAGGAGGAAGGAAACGGTTGTTGGCGGAGTTTTAATGAGGGACGTGGTAGATTGCGGAGACGTCATGTGGGAGATGCATGAGATTGCCATTAGGAGGGAATAGTGTCATTTGCAGTCTACTGGAGCTATGTGTGAGAAAGTTACAAAAAGTCTCACGTTAAGACATAATTGTTGACAAAACATGCCAGGTCACTGCTTGGTACCAGAGTTACTATATTGGGGTAAACTTTGATGGAAACAAACAGCCGTGGTCCACAATTGTTGTTTCGCTTGTGGACTTACATGTGTTCACTGGGAACATCGCCATCCATGCTTCATGTTCACGTTTGTTTGCAGAATTAAAATTAAACTGTCAAAAAATCAATAAAAATAAAAAATGATTCAGATCCTAGTTGGTGCGTAACCATTAGCAAAAAAAAAAAAAATTGTCGTAAGTGAGTAAAAGCAGATGTTTGGAGATGTCTTATTCTGAAGAAAAAAAACAATCTGTCTGCTTTCCAAAGACCTCCAGAAATCTGCACTAAAATTCAGCAGATTCAGACCATTTAAATTTTGACAAGGTAACTAAACAATTAATCGATTTTTAAAAATATGTATCACATTTGTGTAATTGATCAATTGTCTATTAATCATTGATATCATGATCTAAATTGACCTTATCTAACTTTCCACATTTTTTTTTTTAATGTAAAAGCATTACCGTTAATGGGAAGCCAAATACTAAAGAAACTTACAAAGAATTAATTATATGTTGAATAATGCATTGTAGCATTCCAAACTGACTGCTCCCTTCATAAAACCTTAAGCACTATATTTATTGTCATACATAATAAATGCCGTTACGAACATAAACTTGTACTCATGTAAAATAGAATCAAACACTATTACTATAGAAAAACTTCAAAACACACACGTGGTATACACAAGTGGCAAGATATAGCAGTTGGCGGTTGTGTAGCTAGCGCAATGAAGCTTATGGCGCAATCTCCATATTCACCAAGGATCTCTTGTCAATCCACACAAACAGATGGACTCCAATGTACCGCACCACTCACATCGATGCTTCAAATGAAAGTCCTTGGTTTACAATATAATCTACACACTTGATGCCTACGTATGTTTTGGATTGTTCAATCCTGAGGGAAATCTACACATTGAGCACCTATCACGTGTTATTCAGAAAACAACTGCCCCTTTTTTTGTTACATTAAGTACAATAAAATGCTGTTGTCGTCTGTTCAGATGCTCCCAGAGGAACCGTTGCAATCGTGCACACGAGCCGTACCGTTTCGCCGCCTCTCTGGACCAGTGCGTGAAGATCACTGTGTATCCCGATAGCATCGCGGTGTCTGAACCTAGTGTACCAGTAAGTTTACACAAACACATGCATGAATGCATTACACACACACACACACACACAAAATACATACATAATGCCAAAGAACTTGGACATGAATGTCGAAAAGTACTTCTCATCTACATAAGTGCTACCTACGTACAGAAGCAGAATCATGTGAAATGACTCCCTTGTCTTGATTGTGTGTAATGCATAAACATGAGACGGGAAGGTTCATAAGAGCTTTGTGTTGGCGTTTCAGCACGCATACGCATATTTGCATGGTGCGAAGCAACCAATATGGTTGCCAAGATGTGTTTGTGTGGGCGGCTGAGTGGGTGGTAAATGTTGCCCAAGTGCACAGTGCGTTTGGGCGCTAATTTGGGCAAAAATGTGCACGTGTGAGGATGTTCTTAGGCTCGCTGCACATCTACTGGTAAAGCTGAACGCTACTGAACCAGACAATCGGTAACACTTCACAGTTGGCGACTCACCCACCCACCTGGCAATGACTTGCTTGCTATAGTTAAAGACTGCAACCATTGATGCTCTTCTCAAAAGCAAAGTTTTGGGACACCACGTTATCATTTTATTGAACTACTTCCATAAACAACATGCTGCGATGGTCCAGAAAATAAGCAGATTCACCCTGTCTGCTTTTGCCGTATGAGTATATTAATACAAATAGGGAATGGGTGAGACGAAAGGAAAATGTGTGGATATTTTAGAGGCAACGCATTTTTTGTTTGAACAGAATATGGTATGTCTATTTATTGTTCTGTTTCTGGCCATCATGTCTTACTCCAAACTGCCCTCAACATGTTTGTTTCGAACTATCCACAAGAACACACCGACAAAATTCATAAGATTTCACAGGGCCAGTTAAATATCTCCATGACAACGCCGCCTCTTCACTCGACTGCTCGGAAAAGAGAGGAAACAATCCAATCACCTTTATTACACCTCATGCCAATTAGGCTGCCAGAATCTAAAAAAAACTCCCACTGCACCGCCGGTAAGACAAAAAACAAAAAAAGCTTGACAGTCAGGAGGCAAGTCTACTTTGTATAGCAGAAAATCTTGAGTGTTTATTCGAGATACGGACATGTCGAGAGGCTAATTACCACGAGAGGTTACTCAGGAAATTCCATGTCAAACAAAAAGCACTGATTGTTGCGTCTGTTGTAATCAACCATCCCCAGTATAATGAATGAGAATGGACATCTTAAGGTGAGTGTTTGTTTCTAGATGTGAACACCAACAAATGCAAGGCTTGAAATAAGAGCCTTTGAATCACAGTTTGTGAGCCAAAAGCGAGTTTGAGGCAGACTCGATGCTACTTAGAGCAACGCTGGCATGCTAGCGATGAGTTTTGGCTGGCTACTAGTCCAGCTAAACATGTCCCTGCAGTGTTGCACTGATGGTTCAAAACTGGAAGAAAGAGTTCCAACTGAGTCCCAAATTCTAAGCAGAAGTCGAACAGTTTATTCCTGTCTTGTATGCTAGCTTTGTCTATGCTTCTAAAATGTCGGCAGTCAGGGAGGAAAAAAACGTACTGATTGCGAAAAAACAAAGGAAATTGTTGGATGGTTCTTGATTCAACTGAATCTGGTAAAACACGTCCTTACAGGACATGGCGATATCCAGAAGCACAAAAACACCACAACGTGCCCAAAAGGTGGTGCAGGAGACAAAACACCTAAGCACCTAAGTGACATTGGGTAATGGCACCCGGAAACGAATTTCGCACAATCTAGTGTTGTTGAGTAAATGATGATTACATTTCTGGCGATTTACTCGATGAAGGCTGAAAGGCTTGCTGACTATCATCAGAGATGACTCAATTGCAGTGTTTCCTCGCAAGGGGCCTACAAATGGCCTGAGCCATGTACCCGGACTGTTCAGACCACAAAGTAAATGGCCGAACAACCGGGCACCACTGCCTTCAGAATAATACTAATATCTATAATTAGAACAATAATGATCGATAAATATTTATCAAATTGCAGGTGATCAACATTGATTCTTAACAATAAAAACTGATGAAACAAGATCGTCAGCATCCTTTTGACAGTGACCATCCTTTGCTAACACGGGACACCTCATCATCCGCTGTTGGGACATTGTGCATCTCTTAAAAGGCCGACAGTTAAGCTGCTCGGTTGCCTCGTTGGTCCCAGCAGCCCTGCGGTGTTTAGTTCAGAGGCAGATAAAAACAAAGAGAAACTTCAAACAGCGTGGCCCATATATAACTGCTAATGGACCTAGACGATGAAATGCCACGATGATAATTACCCGGGCTACTGTCTCCTTTGGATGAGAACGTGATCATATGACATGTGTCTGCAAAATGTATTTATAAATAAGTTTATTCACAGGCAGAGCAGCAGAAAACTGCCTTGAATGACTTCAAACGGGTGCATCTCCATATGCGCACGTGTGGCTTTTCGCATAAGTAATTCACAATGTACAGAACAATCTCGTTGCTCCATGCTAAGCTTACCTAAACGGTATCTCCATTTTATAGTGGTATTAACTTAACAATTTCACAATGAGGTTTATCACATTTCCAAAGTATGTAGCAAAAAGCAAATAAAAAAAAAACATGTTTATGAAACCACATGTATAACATATGTCCACCGGGTCGCCAAAAGTGTTCTTCAAAAATTTTAAATCATTTCTTGTGAAAAACAGTATTGGGCGTTGTTGTTTTTAAATATAAGTTATAAGTTATAATATAAGTTTCCTATTTCTTCCCTTCGACTCTCAGTTACTGGTGAAGGTCAGCGATGTTCCAGACCTTTCAGCAGGAATAACTTGTTCCTTCGGCAATCTGACGGAGGTGGACGGGCAAGTGAGTGGCAACCAGATACTGTGCGTGTCTCCTGCTGCCAAGGACGTCCCTCTCATCCCTTCCGACCAAGGTACACTTGATATTATCATCATAGTGGTGGACAAACCACCACTATTTAGTAAGCAATCAAAGTCCAGTTTCTTTTACAAAAACTGAAATCAAGCCTTGAACTCAAAATATACACATACACCATTCATTCAGCATCATCTTGCACATCAAGCTCACACTGACCCAGCATCGGTGGAGTAGCCGAGAGGTGTGCCTGATAAGAAGCCCTGCCATATTAGTACGTGATGGAGAACAAGATTGGTACCCTCTCCCAGCCTGTGGCTGATGGTACGGCTGAGCGCATTAGGGCCCTCCGGTTGTTTGCGGACGCAAATGTTCTAACATGTTGGTTTGGGGATGACAGGGAAGTTAATGTAGTGGATTAGCTCTCTGGCACTGAGCGACAGTCTCCTCCTGAGAGATATATTACCTGAACAAAGAAAACACACTTTATTGGGAAAGAAACTATATTTGGGCACTTGAGTGAGAGTTCAAAATAAAAGTTATAAAAATGTTAATCATTTTAAAATAACCATAATTTTACATTTATGTATATCCGGTTACTTATTTGTGGCCGCAGTCGCTGATCTCGCTGGAGTCCAATATTTTGGCATCTCTGGTCGTCCGTTGCTCTTCTGCAAAGTGAGTGAGATAGCCGTGTGGCTTAAAAGAAGATTGGGGGAGTGCGACTGACATTTACCTGAGGGAGAACATTCGTGTCTGGGCACCGATGATGCATTCCCCTGTGGGAGTTGTGGGCAAACAGAGCTGTCATTTACTCACAGGATGGAGAATTAGCACCCCCACTGCCCAGCCTCCTCAAAACACACAGTGATTCTCACACTCACTGCACATCATCTATTATTCAGTATGTTTGGTTTCAGCACCTTGTGGCCATCTTGTCACGGCAAAAACACATACTTGGGGTCCAACAACAGCTGTTACAATTTGTAATGATACCCAAGTACCCAAAAAATAGCACAAAACGAGGGCTTGGACTTTTGGACCTTTTGACCTGAGTAGTTTTCATATTCTTGATTAGTCAGACATTAACATGACAACAGCGTGCAAAATTAAGGAGATGGTCTCATTTCTGAATCTTGGAGGTGTTTGTGCCGACAGCAACTCTGCACCGGATGTTCAGAGGAAAACGTGTCCACACACTTGTGTGAAACCAGAGCCTGATTCCCCACAGGTGCTTCGGAGAGAACAGGGCATTGTGGGTCACACAAACCTCCTAAACACTGAATGTCATCTGAAATTCAGGCTGCTCTGCACAAACAAGTGTACACATCACAGTCACACACACTCACACACACAGACACACACACACACTGTATTTATGGAGTCTGTATTCCCGTGTGGCTAGATGAGATAGATGAGAGGCTGTTTTACTGCGTGCACCGCAACGCTGCTTGGATACATAAAAGAACACCAAATCTTATTATGTTTTTACAATTTATTTTCTCAAGTAAATGTATTATGGTAATTTGAATATGGTATCATTTCTTCTGTTTCTGTACATTCACAAGTAATCCAATCTGTTCTATTGTTTGACAAGGTTGTTTACAGTCCCTCTTGCACAACACATTCTTCTGTGAAATTGCCCTATTTTAACACAGATTATTTCTTGAATGGGTCCTGATTAGGGAGGAATAACATCAAAAGAAGCAACTTCCATAAACGCTGACAAATTCTTTCACAAGACAAAAATGGCTACTTAAGACATCAATTGACGACTTTAACACTAGTTTAAACATCAAAATCATATTATATGAATCCCTAGATATAATAGATGTTCCCCCCCAAGGGACTTTGAGAAGTGCTTTACAGACATGAGCGTGATTTAAATGGCCACCTAGTAACTACTTTAATGAAATGCCACGACATCATTTCTTTTTCATTGTTTTCACCTTTAAACTTTTGGTCTATTGGCATTCGTATCTTTTGTATCACATGTATCATGCTTTGTATGTGATGGCTTTGATGGCCAATAAATCATCTGAATAAGAAATCAATTATAGACTCTCACAAAATATAATCTTTCTTAATACCTCAGGACCACATTTCTGATAATACAATACAATATGTTTGACTGACATAGAATGAAAATATTTTACAATACATTGTCTTCACCTACTTTTTGTGTCTTCTCTCTTTCAGATTGGTCGGGTGTTGAGCTAAGACTCAATTCAAAAGAGACGGGTCAGATGCTCATTAGCACGGAGGTCAAGTTTTATAACTGCAGTGTCCATCAACTGTGAGTAACTCTCTCATCTCCACATTTGCTCCCCAGAACTATATTGGATCAATGCTAGGAAACCATAAATATATTACATAGTCTTACAGAGTCGTCCAAACCAAATAATTACTATTACTAATCATTTCACCACACACATCTCTGTTGGAACATCTTTGTGGGGACTCTGAATGTTCTCCCCATGATTTGGTGGGTTTAAGGTACTCCTGTTTTTCTAGCTATAATTAAAGACTCTAAATTGTCTATTGGTGTGAATGTGAGTCTTAATGCTTATTGTGGTGTGATTGGCTGCCACCAACTGGTCCCAGGTGAACCCCACTTCTCACAACTAAAGTCAGCTGAGCTTGGTAGCTCATTTTATTTCTACTTATCTCGATTCTTTCATGGGACTCAAGGACACTTACTTAACTCGATGTAAGTCACATCAAGTCAATATTAATTAAATGAAACCAATTCATCATTGAAGGCACTTTCCATATGGAGCCTCCTCCGTGAATACAGATTTGACACATACTTGCAAACTTTGAAAAACCCTATCTCTCTCTCTCTCTCTCTCTCTCTCTCTCTCTCTCTCTCTCTCTCTCTCGACTTGTTTTTATCAAGATCTTGCTTTAATTAAAGAATTAAAACAATCACACAATTACTGTGTATTAAATAGGCGGATGATCTCCATGGCTGATCTGATTAACATACTAAAGCAGGTAAATGGCAGATCAAAATAGATCACGTCACAAATAAACAAATGCCCGATAAATATTCAATCTCAGAATGACAGAAAAGTCTTCATGGCTAATGAGTAAAATGTGATGTGTTGACCATGGAATTAAGAACCTTAATAGTCCTGAGAAGAGAAATTTAATCAAAAAAGCACATCAGACAGATGACCGCTGTATAGTCCCCAAACATGGTTGTTGCACCAGCTGCTATGCCAACATATAGGAAACAACCACTATCTGGCATTGTTGTTTGACCTTGGTGTAGTATGTGCTCTGTCGAGGGCCATTCTAGTTCAAAATAAAAATTTTGAGATCTCTGGAGCACATTTGCACTGCCCGACTTCACTTGACTGTGGCACTTTGTGATTTGTTGAGTGAGCTCCAAAGTACTTGCTGACTTGGACGTATCACTAAATTCAGAGTAGGAGATTAGGAGGTTTCACAGTAGCCGCGCTAATAGATGCGCACAAATCCAAAAGCACCCCTCGACATGAAAAAACGAAATGTTGAAGCCACGGTCTCCCTTGCTAAATCAAAGCTAGGCTGTGTTGTTCTGGAGTTTGCATACAACACACACAGACTCAAAGCTCACTAACCCTATAGCTCCAAATATCTTTGACTCTTTGAAAACCTTGTCTGAGCGATACAGAAAAAGCAATTACCAGCCTTCACATCAGTTCTCTTCATCAGCAATGACACAAACTTACACACACATAACGAGAAAAGGGCACGCGGCGCCTCGCCTCGCCTCGCACACCATCGAAAGCCAGCTTGTGCGCTCTCTGCTCGCCTGAGGGGGAGTCGGCCTTATTCTTTTGCATCCGTGGGCTCAGTCAGAGATCCCTCCCATGCTTTTTGCACCCATGAATATTTCACATTGAGCACGGGGAGGAGAGCAAGTAACAGAAGTGTGGCTGTAACAACAACACTGTTATCAACTGAGCCTGAATGCACGGTGTAGTAAATGCCGTTGCAATCAATTAAAAAAAAAAAAAATTTACCTAGTTATTTAAACAGGTCATGTCTTGGGTTATCAAATTTAGGCTGTTTTTGACCTTTACTATTAACAGTTGTTATCTTAGTTCCATACTTATATGACAAAAATACACCCTTGTCATTCATGGCTAGGACTGTCTGTTTTGTTGTTTTTATTATATTTATAATGTGATGGTAATTTAATCTCCATATTTCCCATGGGAAATTCATGTCGAAATCCAAACAAACTGGAGGTCAACCAATGTGCAGAAATAGACTGTGTTCAACCTTCATCCCTTTTTACCCTTAACCTAATTCCACAGTAATCCTTTTTACTGTGTTTTCAAAAAAGAAATCATTAAATTAAAATTAGTACACTTTACATTAAATAAAGCCAGCGCAGATGAGAGGCGCCACAATTTTAAGGCTTTTACGATATAAATAGTCAGAAAGATTAACTAAAATCAACACAAACAAGGCCTGCCTGCCTGCCTGCTGCATGATAAGTACTTTTTTTGCAGATAACTTGGGCACTTGCATTAAATGCAGCTTGGCATTTAGTAAGCAGAGATACACTCACGCACACACTGAATATTAACTCCGGCAAAACAGTCCTGTTTAACTGCTCAGATTTCTCTAGTGTATTCATTATTTGTGTTTTATTTCTCGGTATTTGTTCCTACTTCTTTCAAGTGGTTAGTGCAGATTGGGCTTGAGACTGGCCAATGTCTGCCTCAACTGTGAAATGTGCAGCCAGTGGTTAAAGTTCTGAAGTGTGATAAAAATGATATTTTGGCATTAATTTAAATCTGTCCGCACAGCCTTTGTTCATCCTTGTCTCCATACAATGCTACCCAACATTCAGGCACACCACTGTATGTATTGCACATAGACCATCACACACACAACAGCTGGTAATTACCCACAATGCTGTGCTAATGGTAATTGCAGGATCATACTGTGCCAGTGTCTTATTTGTCCTCATTACTCTACGTCGCCCTACTGTGTCGTCCGACCTCTTTTGTCATGACAGCTGCTTTTTAGCAGGCTAAATATGCCCTCCACCTCACTCCCACCCCATTCACACAGACCCAAGTGTATATTTTTGAATGTAAAGCAGCAGAAAAATGCATGCTGTGAGAACTTGGCCCTGAAGCTATCAGGTTCACAACCACAAGGACGCAACAGCGGGTGTTCACTTGGGGCTCAAAACTCATTTCCTGTGAAGAGTGTCGGCCAACTTGGTCAAACCTGCCCCCCCATCCGTTTCACACCGCCACACTCACTCTGCATGTGTGCGCACGTGTCCCCATGCAGGTGTCTGTCATGTGTGAACAGCGCCTTCCGCTGCCATTGGTGCAAGTATCGCAACTTGTGCACCCACGACCCGTCCAGCTGTTCCTTCCAGGAGGGAAGGGTCAACACCTCTGAGGTTGGTGAAAAGCACACACACAACACGGACCTTGAAGACAAACTTTTGATATTGACCCTCAAAATGTGTCTCAAAGTGAATCTTTTAAATTTCTTGCTTACAAAAACATACCTCAGAGTTCTGAAGCCCCTATATTGATGTCACTCACACATTGCACGATGATTCTATTCTCAAGATGCATTTCCAAAGACAATAGATATCGTATGGCTCCTTTAAAAAACATTAGCTGGAGCTGTCTGGACTACATAAAGCATCAGCATTAAGTACCACAAACATATCTCGTTAGCCCGCCATTGTTCTTACTTTGGACCCCGACAGCTCAGTCCATTTGCTGTCCATTACTCAGCACGATGCTAACCCATCCTATACATAGACCTGATTATTTACAAGACTATTTGGCACCAATGTTCTTTTGCTATCCGCCCCACAGGATTGTCCACAGCTGGTGCGCTCCGAGGAGATTCTGATCCCAGCGGGGGAGGTGAAGCCCATCACCCTCAAAGCCAAGAATCTGCCACAGCCACAGTCTGGCCAGCGGGGCTACGAGTGCGTCCTTCACATCCAGGGGGTCAGCCACCGCGTCACCGCCCTCCGATTCAACAGCTCCAGCGTGCAGTGCCAGAACAGCTCGGTAAGCTGCCTTCCCTATTGTTGTCTTCTTCTGTTCTTGGTGCCTGCCGCTGTGTCGCCACTGTATAATGTCAGGCTATTTCTGGAAACACATCACAATGTGCTCTATCTTTCCAAACTGTAAGTCAGTGTAGCAGCACTGGTTCTTCCCTACAGTCTAGCACACACTGACCTCTGCATTAAATTCCCCCAGGGGATCAAATCTACGGACGTACACATCGTCGGTTTCCCACACATGCACACAGACGAAGACTCGCCCAGACACACACTTGAAATGAAAGTCAGACTGGAAATCAGGCCATAACAGGCACTTCAGGACAGCATCTTTCAAGGCCAGAGGGGGATTCGAGTGTCCGCTCAGCTGTCCTATTTCTTTTGCTTTGCCACTTTGGCAACTCTCTGATGATGAGATGATGTAACTTTGGGGTAACAATGAAATGATATACTAGAACCAGTGCATCTACAAGTTTTTCCTCTTTTGTTATTTTTTAGCCGCCTTAATGAAATCCCACAATTCACTTTCTCACTCTCCTTATTTCCAGTACTTATACGAAGGGATGAAAATCAGTGAGCTGCCCGTGGATTTCTCTGTGGTGTGGAACGGCAACTTTATAATTGACAACCCAGAGAACATTCAGGGTGAGTTCAGTCAATTCTGGCATATGGTGCCTTGATCAAGCACGCTACATTTCTTTGACCCCCAACACGATTGGAGAAGGTGAACTTGGGTATGGTTTTGTTTGGGCTTTACACTTCCAGGGCAAGTTAAAAAAAAAAAAAAAAGCTATCACTAATCCAATCACAGGAAAGCGCGATAGATCTATTTAAATACCTTACTTACTGTATTATTTTAAATGTATGTCTTTATTTTATTTAAAAGTTATTAAGGATTATTTACAATACGGGAGATTAAAACTGTTTGCTTGTTTCAAAGTGTAGTCGCTTGCCAGGCTGAAACAGTTTAATACAGTACATTACATTATACAATTTTGTGAGCATTAACAAAAATACTCTCAATGTTTAACAATCTTTACAATTGCAAAATAGCAGGTTTAATTTGAACATAAAGCATTTATGCATTTTCTGTTCGTACTTGACAAAGCTGATTTCAAAGCATGCGATAGAAAGAATACAACTAGATACATTAAGTGGGACTGAAATTCTACAGCAGTCTTCTGCTGTATTGATGGCTTAGACTGTTGAATTTATAACATTTACTGCTTAAAATTGCAAATTATAAATTATTAAATACAATTATAAAGAAATTATTATAAATGTCCCACCCCAGAATAATATTGTTACGACTTTTTCATGTCAAATTATTTGTTTTACTTCATTAGAAAATTACCTCAATTGTTTACATTTTATAAACGATAATAACTATAACCGTCTTTTTGTAGCTCACAATGAATGTTTTCCCTTAACACTAGAACACTTTTCAGTCATCCCAGCACTCTAAATAAGTAAACATGGAATGCTGTATCGTAAATTGAAATCACTTAAAGTAAAGCGGCTTAAGCACAGATGAATGTACAGCTGTGTGTATGTGGGCTAACATTGCCTCAATACATCATTATAAAATGAGTGTGCACTCTTACTGTTACCAAACATTTTCAACCCAACGTTGACCAGGTTTAACAAATTTTGTGTACAATGCATATGTTTAAAATTTCGTCTCCATTTTTCTGTACTTCTCAGTTCACTTGTACAAGTGTGGCGCCCAGAGGGACAGCTGCGGCGTGTGTCTGAAGGCCAACAGGAAGTTCCAGTGCGGCTGGTGCAGCAGCGAGGGGAAGTGCACCCTGCGTCGACACTGCCCTCCCATCAACCCCTACACCACACGCTGGCTCAACTTGTCCAGCAAAAACGTCAAGTGCACCAACCCACGCATCACTGAGGTCAGCACATTGCACATTTTAATGCCAAACTCCAACACTCCGTCTGCTGTAGTGTGACCCATATATCACTCACCATTTGAGACAATGTGCATATACATGCAGTAATATTGCAGGGACTCATGTGCAAGCAAGATGGGCCGGGGAAGAAAATTGGGTCACTTGGACTGTGTTGTCTGACTGCAGACGTAGTTGTTCTAAAGGCTTCGTAAGCATCAATGCTAGCCTATAGCGGCGAGCTGCCGGTTATAAATAAAAGTCCCCATTTGTCTTCATTCACTTGACAATTAAACTTTAAGATCCTCCAACTTCCAGGAATTTGTCAACTGAAGCAATGTGCTCATTGATTGATGAAAATTCTTTTCATGAACCCGTGATAAGGTCATGAAATTACGACAAACACGCACCAAAAAGACCTTTTGCCAAAATATTGTCCCCTTTATAAACTGATCAGCAAGACAGATTCAGGGATCCAATAAAAAAAAAAATCTGACAACCAGATTTAAACACAAAACTTAAGTTTGGTCCCAAGCACAGGAGTCCAATATGAAATGCACTGCAAAAATTGCTTACAACATTGATTTATCATTGCTATCAAAACAAGTATCATTTCAAGGATTTTTAATTATTGTCATTGTTTAACTACCTCAGATCAAAAATTACATCTGTAAAGTGTTCCCAAACGCCTAATGAACTGGCACTACATAAAAGATCTCTTTTCTACTCTAAAATAAAAAAAGTAGTACTATAAATGAAAGCACCTCAGACTGCCTGTTTTTTTTTTTTTTGGTTTTGTTTTGTTTTTTCTTTGAGACTCTTAAGACAGGTGCAGAATTTAATGTGCTATGTCATCTCTCAAGGTTGCCCCAACCCTTTGAAAGTGATTATCATGACATAAAAACCTAATCAATTTTTCATTACATCACCTAGGTTTTCATTTATTTTTTTCTTCCTTTTCTTCAGTATTTGGAGAAAAACACAATGACGCAGTGAAAATGCTTTTCTTTGTATAAAAAAAACTAATCGCCGTTGAGTTGCTTGCAAATAGCCTTCTTGTATTGCTTCATCACTAAACTGAGGCACAAAAACTATTTCAAACATACAGCAACCGGACACACAAGTGAAAAGTCCTACTGGATCATAACCTTGAATCTTTTATGTCATTCCCGTAAGTGCATCATGTTTTTGTGAGTGGGTAACTGTAACAGAGAGATCAGGAGGTCCTCCCCTTTAATTATGCTTCCTAGCACAGCGGCGCACTGTGGTTCAACGCAGCCTTTTATCACTATATAGGTTCATTTGGCATTCTCTTACCATGCATCTTAGCCAATTAAGTATTGATGTCAATGACATGGTTAATTAATTTTCTGGATTTACACTAGATTAAACAATAAAGAGAACAAAGGCCATTGTGTAACTGTTTATGTTAATGATGATAACGAAAAACAATAGCGCTGGTATAGCTTTAAATATGTAGTCAAGTTACAGATTGTTTCTGAATGAACAGCCAATTGGATTGTCGTCTAGGTAGTAAGTCTATGATTAGGTCTTTTAGTATTGTTAGGTAATTTAAGACAAACATGGGAATTAAGAAAAATGTGTGGCTTTTTTCATTAATCCAGGCCACGGTTTTAGAATAATCACTGAGATATTCTGTAACTAAATTAAAATTAGAAAACATCCTTGTGTATTTTGAAGGCATAAGCGGCATATCATGCACTGGTTTGGCTCTTCCGGCATCTATGAGTAAACCAAACACTTTGCTCAGCGAAGCGAGCCCCCAAGCCCCAATTTCTCCTGCAAATGTGCAGATGTTTGCATCGTTTCAAATTCAATTCAAATTCACCATACGGTTTTGTTAAGCTGTTTTCACAATAGCAGTTTGACCATGAAACAGATGATTTATTTTTCCATTTGCTTTGGACATTGTTGAAAAATGCCCAACTACTGGCGTCCCTGAACAGATTGTGTTAGATGTTCCCTTGCAACAACAGGAATTATGACTAAGTGTAAGACATAACTCCCTGAGTCTTTCACATCCAATGAGACAGTATTGTTTGGCTCAGCACATTTTGCAAGGGTAGTAGAAGGGACTTTTAATGGGTTGGGAGTAAAGTAACACCTTTTGTCCTACTTTGTCTTCACTTTTGAAACACCTTTATAGCACAAGTTCATTGCTTCAAACAAGTTCCTACCTACTTTTGTCTCTGGCTGTGTGATTAGAATTTCTTTAAGGGGAAGACATCCCTCTGGTGCATTAAATGTATTAATATATTTGATTCAGATTACATGCACCGAAACCCATCCCACTGAGCTAATTTGTATACATACGAGCACATTAGTAGATGTGCCCACCACAAGATAGGTCTTTTGAATAATTAATGTTTCTATTAAGTGCCACGGCACCTCCCACCATGGGCCATTAATATTAAGGTGATGTGGCGAGTCACATAGGGAAACAAGATCAAATGAAGTTTGATGGGCTTTTGAGGGAAGGCAAACCTGTGACGACTTTTTACATTTTACAGCTACGGCAAAGAGGCGTCCCATCCTTGCACTGAATATCAATATTGCCTCGGGAAAAACAAAATATTCTCACTTCTTCACAAGGTGTTGACAGTACACAACAGGCAGGTGGGACTGTCAGTCACTGGCTGCAAAAAGAAACTCCTCGCTCCTCTTTTTGATTTTGCAAGAGTGGGTGGACTGGAATGGATAGGCTCAGTTCTGCCAAGCGGCTCTGTTGTTATTCTGTGAAATCTTACAGTATTCAAATTATTGGCCCTGACGATAGTTTTCTTTGGCATTAGGTTAACAAACTGCAGGGCTTAGAGGTTTACTATACAACAGAGAACACTTTAAAGATAAAAACCTAGTATCAGTTTATTGGCTTTTTGATCAGAGAGCAGATACGCCTGCAAATTGTACTCTGAATTAATTGAAGTGGAATGTAGGACCTTTGGTTGGGCATTATTGTGTTTGGCTGTAAACATTTTGTTTTTAGTCTCACTCGGCTCAGCATCATGTCCCCAACCCTTAGTTCATCTGAAGCAAACACCCTGATGGACAACCCAAGGCTTCTTTTCAGCTATTTTGGTACCCCTTCGTTTCCTTTATTTTTCTTTAAAAACAGATTATCCTCTCAAATGTGCCTAATTGCTTTCCTGGAAGTTCCTCTCGCTAAAATTGGACTGCCTCGCCCCTCATTTGAGGTTATCACATCAATCTTAACTCCTGCTCTGATAGTCGACAAAATCTGCAAAGTATCAAAAGTGGTGGTGGTGGTCGTAAGTGGACAGAGTTCTGACCCCCTAAGCTGGAGCGAGATAAGAGGAAGAAAGGTTCACAGCGAGAGCTGGTTCATACAATGTGCAAGCTGATTGGCCGGTTGCAGGGAATTACCCTATACAGACGGTGTGACGATACGGCCAGGCAACCGTTCTGCTCCATAAATGGATTACACAGAGAGCGTGATGTGGCCGTACTAGATATGATTTGAAGGCTAAGGGTAGTATGTGAAAAGGTCAAATGAAGGGATGGTCTGTGAGTCTGCAAAGACAAACAATGTCAAAACTGGTAATTGCAATAACTCTAAATATCATTTGTTGCACTGTACAAAGTATCTTTGCAGTGGTGGGTTTTTTATATTTGTTCTCCTTAGTTGGCCTCGATAAAGGTTCTGTTCTTTCCCACTCATGTTGTTTTGTTTGTATTGTCACCTGGGACTGATTAGAGAGGTTCTACAAAACTGTTTTCTACAATTACATCTTTGTCTAACAACTGTCTCAGCAATTGCACATTAACCTTCATGTTAAATTGTATACGGTTTAATAAATCCTGAAGAGATAATAACCTAAGATGAACAGTATTTTTATGTCCAAAAACGATCACCTGGTTCATACAGCAAACAATTTAGGCTGCAAACTAGCTCAGCCGCAATCCATTCAAGTGGTGCATCCGATTAGGCTACCATTGCTTCAAGATTTGGCAATTTCAAAAATCATAACCTCCTTGATGCAAACGTCAGATTAGATAGATGAAATTGTTTACGCTAAAACTAATGCATTATGACAGGCAGGCCTAATACTACTCAACTTCCACCACCACTGTCTACTTTTTACTCTCTTCTGTGACTAGGATTTTTTTTTCCCTTCCCCCTTTTACTTATGCAACTATCTTCTAAGCCGACTCAAATAGCAGTCATTTCTTGACATGGATATATTTAGCCATTATGCCAACATGCCTAAACAGAACTGAAAGATTTAGATGTACTCAGACCCCTTAGGCTGCGCAGTGACACACTTACTTTACTTCCAGAGCAATTAATGTCCACGGGATCTAGATTACAATGCCGGTGTCCCACAGGGACATTGCAATCCCCCAGTGAGTCCAGGTGGGAGGGTTCTCAAATGGCGCTCAGTGACACTCTACAACAAAATGTTGGTTTTCTTGTTGGTACTTAGCTTGCATGGCAGGTAGTTGCGTATTGATTGTTTTGTTTCTCGAGCATCTCCACTCTACTGCCGGACAACTCGGTCTTATCGCCAGTGAAGCATGGTAGTGTCAGCATCATGATTCTGGGCCGTTTTGCTTTCTTAATTTTAGTCACATCCCCAGTCATGAGATTGCTTGCACTCTTCCCATTATCATGGTTATTATTGTCTCGAAAAGATTTGTTTTAAAAAGTTCAGTCGTACCATTTATAGCTCACATTAATGGCGGAGGAAGTTTCAACATGATTTACCTTGGTCTCATTTTCTTACATCCCAAAAACCTCTCATTTGAACAAGGGTGTGGAAACTTTTTATAGCCACTGCATTTTATGTTACATCTGCTAGCACGACTGATTCTGAAAGCCCTGGGCAGATTGGATTGAAATGAGAGTACACACAGCCTGAAATCTTATTGGACTGAAACAAATCTAAGATACACAAACTGAAAGTAGTGCAGATCAGAGAAACACTTCAGAATAAAGACAGACAATACAGCTTCATGGAAGACATTTTAGGAACTTCGGTTGTGTACTTGTGGTCAAGCTGGCCTTGACGTCTCACAACGATGAACTGAAATGATCATCATGATTTGTCGACCCTAATTGTGTCTGCCTTCTGCCCTGTAAAGGTAACCCCAGTAGCCGGTCCCCCCGAAGGAGGCACGCGGGTGACCATCCATGGTACCAACCTGGGTCTGGCCTTCTCAGACGTGGTGGACAACGTGGAGGTGGCGGGAGTAAGGTGTGCTCCTGTGCAGGATGGCTACATTATTGCTGAACAGTAAGTCCTTTAGGTTACACTGGAACATTGGTATCTCATTTTGTTCATAACATTCTTAAATGTTTATATGTTCAGCGGATAAACACTTGTGGACTTTTTGAAATTGACCTGACACGCATACTTTACATAGCTTGATTTGTACTGTCCCAAAACCCTTTGACTCTGGCATCCCTGGTGCCCTATGTGCAGTTCAGTAACACTCCATGAAATGAAGCTTCAATTTGTTTCATGAACCCATTATTGTTTTTGTCTCCTTTAAATGGCACTGTTGGTTTGAATCAAGGTGTTTAAAAAATGGAAAGTCAGTGTGTTTTCACAGAGTGCCACCAAGATGAGTTAAAAAAAAATAATAATACAACTACTTCATGAAGCAAATTTGAAGCTTCATTTTCCCAACCTACAATAAATAAATAAGGCTGTACTTCAAAGACGCACATATCTTTCTCTATAGCGGGAGTAATAAATCATGTAACCCAACCTTCATTAGATTCAATTACAACACCCCAATCTAATTACATTTCCCACAACTACATAGAAACACAGAGTTAAGCTTTCATCACTGCTCAACATCAAGTTGAAGAATAGGAGAACATGTACATGCATGCAGGCTATCACGGTCAAGGGTCTCCACGGGCCTTTAACCCCAATAGTTAACTTGACCTACTTCTTCCCCAAGAAACAGAATAGACTCTGTTCACATTAGGGACCCTATATTCGAGTTCATCTGAATTTGTATGGGCGGATATATGACTAAAATACATGAAATAAACATGAAATGCACATAGTTGCAAAACCACCACAAATGTCCTGCTTGGTTTGAAGAAAACAACTTTCTAGTTGATAGCACACTAATTCATGGACACTGCTCTCCACTGAAAGGAAAATGAAAACCTAAAATAAAATAACATTTTATGAAGATGTGAACTTCAATATCATGTCCTTTACTTAATTTTTTGTTGTTTTTCGTTGTCAGACTTCCTGTGATGAACTCAATATCAATACCATGTGTCTGTTTCACTGCTGCTGTCAAGAATGTCATCAAGGAAACACTTCCATTCCACTTTTTGACCTTCAAAAAGGCAAAACTACCCTTTTTAGAAAAAAATAATTGCCAGGCTTGTCATCTCGGAGCCATCAGATGTGTACACTGTTCGACACATTTGTATGCCAACAAATTATTTTATCATAAGATACTTCCTCATTTTTATAAGCTTAATGAGAACCTAATTATTTTTGACTGACAGAGAATAGTCAGAGAAATATTAATTTAGGACTATGTTCAGTATCAGTTCAGCAGAGTTTGTGGTGGCCTACAACTGAACTGCAGAATAACGAAAGCCGTTTAAAATCTATTGTATGCCTTAATTAATAGTTTAAGAGAAATATTATGAAGAGTGTCAGAAAGATGCAGTATGATCATTTACCACTAAAACTACGTAACATAGTCAAGGGTATACCTCATTGAGTATAATGTCCATAGTGGCCATTATTTAGTGGATGGTTGGTGGAGATAACTTAGATCAACTTTCATTTGATCATATTGTTGAATTTTTACTTGAATTATCTCCTTTATTTATTTATATGAATATTTGCTATACTGTGTTTTTTTATTTACAGAATTGTGTGCGAAATGGATGCCGCCCCGGCAGACAGTCAACCCGGTCCAGTCCAGCTATGTGTCGGAGAGTGCAGACCTGAACTCAGAGCTCGATCTAATCAATTCTACTCCTTTGTGGTACACTTTACTGCTATAAAATACAGTCAGCCAGCCAGCCAGCCATCATTGACCCATTTTCCCAACTGGTCAACCAATCTCAATATTTTGTATTTTGTAGACACCCACAATCACCGGTTTGTCACCCAGCAGAGGTCCAGAATCTGGCGGTACCAAAGTCACAATCATCGGAGAAAACCTCGGTGCTGGCAGCAATGTCAGCGTTCAGTTTGGAAATCAGACATGCGAGTTCTTCAGGTGAGAAGCAATGCCATATTCAAAATCATGGGAAAAAGACAAATCCCACAAATCTCAAAATGGAAAAAGTTGTGTCTTGATGTTTGAGCTCAGCATGACACCAAACAAACCCTTCTGCAACACCCTGAATTCCCCTCACTCATGTCCCAAACTCAGGCTGACATCTGGAACGATCCACAAGACTGACTTATTTAAAGTGGTTACCAGACGATGCCTTTTTCATCCCCATTGGGGATGCTTTAAGTCCAATGTGTCTTTTAGATTTTCCACTTTGAGTTTCTGCTGTGTGGGGCTGGATCACACCAAGCGAGACACTTGCGAGCTCCATTTTGTTGTCTATATGGTTGTGACCCCAAGACATTCATGTTCATGGAAGTATACATCAACAGTCAGTTCACTGACACGGTCCGTTCTGGCTTTCTTTTTGACATCTTGGTACTACTTCCTTTCTACCGTGAGGTTTACGCCTGTCAGGTAGTCAGAACATGCTGCACTATGTGGGGTCAAGCGTTTGAACAAAGGCTCTGAAATCTTTGTCCTCCACCACACTCCAGTAAATGGCTGACCATAAGATGTGATTGTTGCCTTGTCTAATTTTCATCAACCTTTTAAAGGAATAGTCGATTCGATACGTGTCGTTTTATTTTACCTTCCCAGAGGCGTCAGATTTGCTGGTCTCGGATTTATCGCTAAGCGTTAGCCAGGTGACTGGAGGTTAGTCGACAAATGTTTCGTAAATGTTCAAATAGTGCATTCGAATTGCCTGAGTGTAGCATCATCTGTAGGTTCCTTCTTGGCATCACTCAACTCTACCCATGTCACAATATGGCCACCAGCAAGCTGAGATGTTCATTGCAGAGGGAGCAGTACCATTTGGTCCATCTACCAATGCTTTATATACATTGCATTAATGTCAATCATTTTTGTTCTTTATACTTGCAGTCGAACTATGACGGAGATTGTTTGCTGCTCCGCACCGTCTTTGTCTGGGATCAGCCTGGTCCGGATCAGCGTGAGCGTGGACCGCTCCCAAATCAGGGATAGTCTCACCTTTGAGTATATCGAGGATCCTACTGTGGTGCGCATTGAACCTGACTGGAGCATTGCCAGGTAAAAACAAAAAACAAACAAAACCACCCCTGATCTGTAGGTTGTGCTACATAAAACGGCAATATATTCAGTCACATTCTCATCAACGCTATCGTGTGAAGCTTCGCCGCCAAACAAGCAGGCGTAAGTCAATACTGCACTTTCAATTACTTCTCTTTCAATTAGTTTGGATGTGATGGAGCTGCCGCAGCAGACAGTCCACGGACAGTCTCTCATTGAATGCAATCCTGAGATGCACTACTAATTAAAAAGAGATGAATCAGATTGTTCGTAACTCAATTTAGTAGAAAATCTTGCAAAAACTCATGCAAGCTATTTCACAGGAGAAGTTTTATTTTAATAAAATCTTGTAAAAATACTGACTTCTGCCAAGTGAACAAGTGAGGTACAATCAGGTTCCACATTAACACTTTCAACAAACTTCAACTTGACCTAATTTGATCTGCCAGATATAAGATTGTCCCAATAATGTCAGTTTTCATGTTAAATCTGGTTCAGATCCATATCAAACTTTGTTTTTCATTCCTGCAAAAAATATTTATAAATAAAATAAACAACTTTATATTTATTTCACCTAATGTATATATATATTGTACACAACTAAAATAAAAATCCCCAAAGAGCTGACTGTTATGCTGACTGACCATTCACACTAAAAGCGAGAGAATTCCCAATTGTACACCATCAGCAACATTCAGTTATTATTCCAACATTCAACATTGGAGAAATGCAATAAAACCCACAAACTAGCCTTGAGAATATCTTGACCTCAGATGACCAATAATGAACTATTTCAATGACACAATCTCTTGTGTACATCTCCACTTTTGGTTTTCCTCAGTGGCCACACCCCTTTGATGGTGACCGGCACCAACCTGGATGTGGTCCAAGAGCCTAGGATTCGGATCAAGTATGCCGGCAAAGAGTCAGTCAATGTAAGTGTCATTGTGCATGATTAGGGTCAAGGGGACCTCTAATGGCTTTCGATGGAAGATTAAGCACTGCAGGATGTCGCTGGTCAGCATAAAGATACCCCATATAATCAAAATCCCAGCATTGGGAAATCGTTACAAATTACATTTGAGCCTCCGTCTTGATGGCGTTTTTTTTTAATTAAGAGGCTGGGATTTGTTCCTAGTGCTCTCTAGACAAAGAAAATGGCTGTGTTAAAATGAAGAATAATATCATGTAGAGTGGTAAGTAGGTAGCCAGATAGGTAGGTAGGTAAAGAGATAGGTAGATGGATAGATTGGGTAGATTGATTGGATGGAAAGTTTCCCCAAAATTGTGAGTTGCATTGAGAATTGATTCAACAGATGGTGAAAATGCACCTTTAATATGTATGTAGTGGTACAAATATTGTCTAGTAGATAGTTAGTCGAACAATTATTGAAAAATGCAGACCACTAAAGGCTTCATTTTACAGCATCTCAGATGAAAAAAACTTCCCTCATCTGTAGTCCTGCTTGGAACTGCTGACTGCGGTCTAAAATTAGCCTCAAGTGTGTTGCTTGTTTAAAGCACAACTCTGCCTTGAATCTTTATTCCAGCAATGTTTACCCGCATGAGGACACAGTTTCCTTTAAAGACCTTTGTGAGATATGAAGGCTGTGTACATTACAAGCGGGCTGTTTTATATTCGCAATGACGCATAAACACTTCCTGCATGGCCTGTTAAAATGCGATTGACTGGTCTTGGTGTCGGCATTGCCCGGCCTTGAAAGAGATTTGTTCATCTCTTCCGCCTCGCAAAAAGCTGCAAGCCGCACTGTCTTGATCGCACACAAGGAGAATGAATTTCTATTAAATGGTAAGCTAACCGCTAGACATATTTCATACCCCTCCCGTTGTTGATGGAGGCCGGCCGCCGTCTCCCGTGAGTAATCCACCAGTATCTGTCTGTCAAATGATAACCTGTTGGCTAAATGACCTCCTTGCTTCCCTCTCCCTGGTGTCACCTTCATTCAAGCACAAAGAGGAAAAAAAAATGGCTTGGCCAGAGCTTTGTATCATTCGTCAGAATTTAGATTCAAGTTAAAATTGTTCATCTTCAAAGATTACATTTGCCACATTAAGGTTTCTGAGCTGATCAAAGGTTTCAGCAGAGGTTGTTATTGAATCCTATCAGTACTCCTCAAATGAAAGCATTGGCCATCATCCATAATGGATACTCAATACTTGCACATGATATGTTCTTATTGATGTTCTGTTGTGCGATGAATGCTCTGCCATACATCTCCGCGCTATCAATGATTGGTTCATTCAATCACGGCGGCCTCTCGAGTGTCAGACTGCAGCACTACTTACGTGTACTGATGGGGCATTTATGTTCTAGTTTATTGTATCATCGGAAAGAATGATGCTTGGAACCGCCAAGATGTGCTTTATTTAACATGTCCACTTTAAGAATTTCATTCATCAGCATGGAGTTTTGCGTTGTGCTTCAGCTCGCGTTTAAATCAGCAGTCCGGGGATGTCTTCGCAGAGAGAGACTAAACAAAATATATTTCATTCATCACCAGAGTCGGAAAAGAAATCATTTTAAATATCAGGAGTATTCAAGTCAAGTCAAGTTTATTTGTACAGCGGAATTGCAGTTTATGTTCATTCATGCACTCGGACTCAGTGTTGAGATGGCTCCAATTTTTAACGTTGACTCGTTTGAAATCATGCTGACAAGTTGACTCGCTAACCTCTAGCTTGATGAACACGTTGGCTTGTGTACCACACACAAGCTCGTGTGGATACAAAGTTTGGATTCGATGTCAGTTTGGCTTGGCAGGAAAACAGTGTAGGAGTAGCACAGCACAGGGCCAGCCATCTCTTGAATGCTAGCCTCCGGATGACCCCTAACCTCCATCCCACACACATCTCTTCGAGGCCGTATCCTATCTCCCAGTGCTTTCTCACTCTTACCCTGGCCAGAGTCCATTTTGGTAGTTTGCTTGGCAGTACTAGCTTTATGATATATTCAGCCAAAGGCATTCGAGAATGTTGCTGGCTGCTTCACTTTTCGAGTGTAGACCAATGAGGCCACAAGTCCAATTATTTTCTTGAACAGTTGACCTCATTCCACGTTATCAACATGTGAAGCTTCCCTCTCTGAATGGCCTTAAGGAATGTGTTGTGCAGTCAGTATTTGGCAAGACGCAGATGGAGCTGTAGATACAGAGCCGAGCCCTTTTGACAAACTACATTGTTGGCATCTGGAAGTTATGCAGTGCCGTGTTTTGTTGCAAGGACTGAAAAGAACATCCAATGCTAATATTCCAAGGCCTGCAGCGTTTTGTCGGTATGATGATTGATAGTCCCGGCCTGCAGCCAAACCACATTTGCTTATCAAATCTTTCAATGGTTCATTCACCCATCACGTTATACTTGCTTGTCACTTTGGATTCCACCTTCCATAACCAAGAAAAAAAAAAATGATTGCAGCTGTTTTTGGTCCTAACAGGGTTCAACATGTGACACGATAAGAGAAAGGAGGGTAAAATAGGGACTGTCGTCATTTCTGACAGTTTAATGTTACAGACGGTCATATCGGCTGCGGACTTTTAAACTGCCACTTGCTTGTCAAAGGCTCGCTACTGCAGAACGACAGAACCTTTGGAAAGGGTTTTCCTACATAATACATATCTACAAGGAAAGTTGAGCTTACACTCACAAAAGCAATGTCACGGCATTGTTGGAAGATAGCACTAAGGATCCAGTTTGATTGTTCTGATGTCCTCCATGAAATAGTCATGGCCCCTTGGTGCCGTAATATAGCAAGGAATCTGAAGATGCTATGCAAAGTATTAACCAGCGTTATGGTCCTTTTTGTGTTTTGTCACCGTTTGTGCTTTGCAATCACAATTTCAAGGACGATAGGGTTGAAAAATGGCAAGTTGAGATCTTTCTGTGTACCTTCAGGAGACGAGAACAATAATGCAGTCATAAAATGGCTCAGACATTATGATGTAGAATTGAAGTCCATGTCTCAGTTGGCTTCCCTGCTAGTCTACACGCAAACACAACACCTGCTCTCGAGGACACAACTTGTACGATGTTGACCGCACACAACTCTGCATCTATCTCCCTGATTGGCTGTGTCACCACACACACACACACACACACACACACACACACACACACACACACACACACACACACACACACACACACACACACACACACACACACACACACACACACACACACACACACAACAGGTAGGAGGAGTGGTATTTGCTTGCATTCAGGAGCTTTGGTGATATTTGCCTCTAATTAAGTTTCTTCCCCAGAGAGGGGGAGCAGCTCGGGAATGAAAGCAGATAAAAAAAACCTCTGTGAGCGGAGTCGCTGCTCGGCAATCAATCCTCGCCTCCCAAACCCTGACTCCCTCCCCTCTCTCCCCATCCTCCCCCTTTCCAGAGCTGAGCCAGCGAGGATAGATGGGAGACAGCTCTCTCATCTGGGCAAACTGGAGAGAAGTAATAAAAGAGCCATAGCTCAGCCTCAGTCTCTGGCAGAGAAGGAGCTCCTCCATGCTTTGTGCCTGATATTTTTCACTTGAGTACCAGCGGCTATTTTTATTTTTCATCTCATGGAGGCTTACTGAACAATAGAGATTGATTTAATGATCGAGAGTCGATTCTTTATATGCCAAATAACGCTGGTCTCGCTGTGTTTTCCTCGGCGATTCCAAAGACAGATTACCTGATTACATTGCAATAATGTGCTTCTTTTGGGTTTATATTTGCTTAATGGCAGGGACCTATTCAAGTCCAGAAAATAGCTAAAAAGAAAACAGCAATCACGTTTTATTCCATGTTACTATTTCCTAATGAAATCACCTGTAATTATTTTCAAGAGGAGCAAAATGAAATGGCCAATTTGAAGTGCATAATATGCTATTTTCAGATTTGCGTCTGTTGTCCTCTACAGGTGTGTAAAGGGTTGAATGCGACCAGCATGAGCTGCTCAGCTCCTTCCCTGGTGGAAGATTACCATCCAGGCTTGGATACTGTGAAACACGCTGACGAATTTGGCTTCATCTTCAACAACGTGCAGGCGCTGCTGGTTTACAACAACACCAACCTCCTCTATTACCCGAATCCTTATTTTGAACCTCTCAGCACCAACGGGGTCCTAGAACAAAAGCCGGGATCTCCCATCATTCTCAAGGTCTGCACATTATCCAGATCCCCGTGTTCAGCTTTCGCTTGTGGTGGTGGGCAAGTTGATTTCATGTGACAGTTGAATGTATGAAAGAGAATGCTAATGAAGTAATTTACTCCAATTATTGTCATGGGTTCAAATTTGCCCTTCTGTCGTCACTGTTTTATATCAATTTCACACAAGCATCTCATTGACAGAAGGTGTGTGGCACATGTTTCGTTTTTTGACAGGCTTTTGAAATCATATTTTACTTGAAAGTGTTTTGATGTGACACATCTCAATTGCAAAGCCCTCGTGTCCCCACAGGGCAGAAACCTGCTTCCTCCAGCCTCTGGAGGGGTGAAGCTTAACTACACAGTGCTGATTGGAGAGACCCCCTGCTCCGTGACCGTGTCCGAGAGCCAGCTGCTGTGTGAGCCGCCCAACTTCACTGGACAATACAAAGTCATGGTCAGTGCGGAGCCACAGCTACTTAGCATCCAACTGTCTTTTTTTTCCATCTGTCCCTACATAGGGGATTTTATCTTCATTATAATTTCAAACTCCATTATTCATGCACTCATCATTGCTCATTCAGCCGAGGGAAAAGGGTTAAAGGGAGAGTGAATCTGAGTACGTTCTTAGCCGCCAAAAGGTTCTGTAATCCACTGCAAGAATTTGTAATTGCTTGCTAGCATTTGAGTGCTTGCCTTCATTGTGTATGCAGCCGTGTGTGTTTGTACCACACACAGCATTTCAGAGCCCGAGTGCAGACTTTGTGTTCATTTTCACCGTTAGTGTCCTGCGCTGATCTTTAGGGATATTTTTCAAAGAACCATGTTTGGCAAGTGTTCAAATTTATCCCAAGGCCACAAGTCAACGTGAGCCATAAACTCTCCTAGTCACTCAGATGATAAATGAAGATTAAAAAAAATATTCATTTGATTGATTTGACATTAGATTGGTTTGAGAATACATGCACTAAAGTAGTCCAATTGATGGATGAACGGATTGACGCATGGCCAGTTAAGGTCAGTAGGTAACTTCTTAGATCTCCTTACATCACCATCTTCAGCGTCTCGGTATTGCAGTTTTGACGAAAGATGAAAATGACAGGCGTTCTTTCACAGGTTCAAGTCGGCGGCCTCCACGTCTCACCTGGCGCCGTGCACATCATGTCCGACAGTCTGCTGACCCTTCCGGCCATCGTCAGCATCGCTGCCGGAGGGGGCCTCCTCCTCATCATTGTCATCCTTGTCCTGATTGCCTACAAGCGAAAGTCGCGTGAAAACGACCTCACGCTCAAACGCCTACAGATGCAAATGGACAACCTGGAGTCGCGAGTCGCCCTGGAGTGTAAAGAAGGTTAGTAGACCTGGGGTGGAGTCCACCATTTGGGTTTATGAACGAACAGTACAGTTCAGTTCACATAATGTTGCTGATATGCAAGAGCCACATGTCAAGAAGAAAGTTTTCCTTCATTGTTTATGTACCAGATGCGGAACTTACAGCCCCCTTACCTGCTGCATTCACACAGACCATGCTGGAAATAAAATCTAGTGATGGAAAAGTGAAGCTTCATGAACCAGTTGTATTTTTTGACTCCTCTACATGGCACGCTCTGCTCAACATTGGGCTGAAAGCACATTCACACTCAAATTCTTAAACCCTTTTATTTAAACCAACACTGTTGACAACAATGACATTTAGAGGAGTCAAGAATACAACTAGTTTGTGAAGCAAATTTGAAGCTTCGTTTTCTTAATAACATGAACTATCAGGATTTAATCTTTGAAAAAGAACAAACGGGATTAGACAGCTGGCTGGAGACATGACTTTTGCTCACAATGTGAATTTGTGAAGCCTGTCCTAGTTCTTATGTAGCTGTGTTTGTGTGTGTTTTATAGAAAGCAAACCATACTTGGTCTGTGTGTTTTAAATAATGCAGTGACACAGTCGTTGAATCTGACCCAGCGTGCCATTGTGACCCATGGTCTTGTTAGACAGTCTCAACTCTATTAAAGACACAATATAATTGGAATATTTATCTATATCCACAAATGCATATGCCACATTTCATTTTTGTAAAGTTAAAAAAAATACATATTTCAATTCTTGCCATGCTTTGCCTACTTTTATCGACTTTGCTACACCTCAGTACAATTCGGATAAGTACATTTTGATCACGCTTGTGGTGTAACACAATGAATCAAATTCAAAAGATAAACATGACAGCATAATAATGCAAGTTCATGCTATTTTTATTTCAACACAGAAGTGTCATTAATACATATTGCATCACTGCGGCAATACACAACAGATTTACATGGAATTGTAAACCTTTTGGGATGTTCATCTACTGAAGCACTACTGCGTAGGTGTCAAACTCGAGGCCCAGGGGCCAGATATGGCCCTGTGAAGCCTATATTCTATACTATAATATGAGTCTTTCATACATTTGCATTGACGGTCATAAAGGCCCTCCAAAGCAAATTATGACTACAATGCGGGTTGTGACAAAACCGAGTTTGACACGCCTGCTTTACTACATAGTCTTTAGTAAGTTGTGAATTTTGAAGACACATGAAGTTAATATTTCACAAAAAACATTCACAAAAGTAAATCATCCTATTATCGGAGTGAGGTAGTTTATTCTGACCCAGGTTGACCCACTTGATTTTCTTATGGAATCTTCCTCGTTGAATGTTGGACTCAAATGTCACAAAACCTTTTGAATGGACACATTAATGAGAGATTCAACAGTGTTGGAAATGCACAAGATGAATATTTTCATCATTAAAAGTTGCAGTGGTTTTGCCTGCAGCCTGGATTTAGATGGGCACCCTAGCTGCAGGGAATTGGAAGGGGGATGACTATATGAAGAACTGCCGCTGCTCCCGTGATAGCTTTCGGACGGGGTAAAATGAAGGGGGTCTCCCCAAGGGCGGCAAAGCTGAGACGTGGGGGCAGGGGGGTGGGGTGGCGCTAGCGAACTGGAGACAGAAGTCTGGATGGAGCCAATTAGCCGACACTCACCTGCAGCCTCATGCTGAGATGATCCACACACTGCTGGGGCCAATTTACTGTCTCCTCGATAAAAAATTGGGGGAGAATGGGAGGTGTAGTCAAGGAGGGGGGTGGTACTGTGTTTTTCGTTAAAGCTCAAATGTGAAATATTGAGTTTCTCTGAAGTGAAGACTACCTTGGGCTTTAACTTCATCATAGTGGTAGTGAACACTGTGAAGATAAGAGTGATTCGCATATTCTGTGCTTGGGGATTAGAGCGTACTTTTTTTCTTGCATTCCCCCTAACTGCCGTCCCTTTCTTTTTCTCCACTTTTTTAACAAAAAGCATTTGCTGAGCTGCAGACTGACATCAATGAGCTCACCAGTGATCTGGACAGAGCTGGCATTCCGCATTTGGACTACAGGACCTACGCCATGAGGGTGCTCTTTCCCGGTATTGAGGATCATCCTGTCCTCAGAGAGCTGGAGGTAACAACCAGGACACAAAATGAACTGAGGGCGGGGCAAGTGTCTTTTTCACTCCACACATGTCACTTTCAAGAGAAGAATAAAGGGTAGCATCATGCTGCTTATCCTCTCTGCCCCCTCCCAATCTGAAATTTGACTCCTTAGAAGCAGAGCATAACATAGAAGAGTCTTCCCGTCATAACAAACAAAGGTTCTGTGAAAACATTTTTGCTGAAGTTAGTTAAACGTACTTTCAGTGTGTTCTTATGCAAGAGTTTTCTTTTCCAAACAACCCACAAGAGTGTGGGCTAAATTTCATCACTGAGATCATCTTACATGTGCAAGTTCTTTGACATTTGGCTGCTGGAGAAGGGCGCCGTACTCTTTCATTGGCGCTGGTCAATAATTGATTAAGAACTTCTCAGTTACTCACCATGAGCACCATGAGGGGGCTGTCTGCCAGCATGGAATGAAACTGGAGTCGGTTTGGTGCCTCGGGACAAAAGAAACTCAAGGTTAGGTTTGAAGGAGAAGGGCTGAAAACAAAGTATCAGTTCCATCATTCCCAATAATAGTGGCTACCGGTATTTTGTATAATTCTGGTTAAATGTGGCGCCATATCGGACATTACACTCCTCTGTCATTCTCTTTAGGTGTCAGGAAATGGCCAGCAGAATGTGGAGAAGGCCCTGAAGCTCTTTGGTCAACTCATCAACAACAAAGTCTTCCTACTCACCTTCATACGAACTCTGGAGATGCAGCGCTCCTTCTCAATGAGGGACCGCGGCAACGTGGCGTCGCTCATCATGACGGCCTTACAGGGACGCCTGGAGTATGCGACGGATGTCCTCAAGCACCTTCTTTCCGACCTCATCGACCGCAACCTGGAGAGCAAGAACCACCCCAAGCTGCTGCTACGCAGGTAGGCCACCATGCTTGAGCTTCACCAATCTGATCAGGTCTGTCTAATCTCTTTCTACAATTAAGTTACTGTACAGTTGTTGTTTGAGCGGGCTTGGAAACAGCCCAACCTTCATATAGCCAAAGTTCCTGACACCCAGTGAAAATGCATTCGGAAAGATTTTATTCCATTTTTTTATATTGAGTGGCACTCAGTCAGCTTTCCCTCCCTCAAGTCGTTAGCGTACGCTGAGCAAAACGTTGCACATGCGTTGCAGCGGCAGAAAACATTGAATTGGTCCGCATAATTGCGCATTCTGTCTTGTGCTCTGGCCTCACTCTCAATGTCAGCTTCACTTATTCTCCAGGCTTCAGCTGCTTATGAAACATTCACAACTTGACTTCTCAGCCCACCCCGCACCCCCACTCCACTTCAAGTCTCCAATGCACATTGTTTTCCGGAGGAAGCGATGCGTTTGTTAAAACTTTAAACACCTATGAGGTCCTTACCTCTTTGTGCCATCAGCGCTTTGCACCCCTGAAGCTCCTCAAATATATCTGATACAAAAAGTGTGGATGGAAACATGTACATTCGAGTTCATCTTTGGATGTAGTTTACGTAACTAATGAGCTGGACGAGAAAGTTAAATTGACAACCCAAAAATGTGAATGCTTTTCCTTTTTTTCCTAATAGCAAATAACGGAAATACATAAATTCAGTTCGACTATCCAACTGTCATTATCTCAAAATATTCTATTCTTCTCAATAATGGCTGGACACTGTAGTTTCAGGCATATTTCCCCATCTACTTTCAGTTCCAAGCGGTGATTTTGCCCTGATGAGCTATGGCGAAGCAGCTGGTTAGCTTTCAAGCGTCTTCTTCATTCTGATGTTAATGCTCCTTAAGCGTCTCTATTCGAAAAGGCCACATTGACAGTCGGGTAAATAAACAGGGGAGAAGAAGAAAGGGGTGTAAAAGACACATGGTGACAAGTGGACCTGGATTAAGCTGTTATTTCACATGACAGCGGGGTCTCACACCATCTCTCCATTTCTATTATTGGCTCATATTAGGAGCACAGCAGTTCATAATCCTTGCCCGCTGCCTGGAAGGCCTTTTAGAGCTTTTTTTTTTTCGTTTTTCTTTTCCTCTCCGGTTTCCAAAGATTCCCGCGGATTAGCGATTAGACACGGCTGAGCGCTGCTTGTCCTCGTCGTCACCACTGGCTCAAACACTCATACGGCAATAGTTCAAATCCATTGATGGACCTTGATTGTATTTTTGTCAAGCATCTTACCGCAATTTTTCTATAATACAATGATGGCTAGTTGATGTGACACTGTTTGCTGCTTTTAACCTACATAAATTGTATTTTTTGTTTGGAATCCAAATCAATAAGGGTTTTGTTTTGCAAAGAAGAAGCCATCTATGGTTGCAATTTTTAGACAGAGCTCTTGAAAAATATACTCGGTACGTCTTGCACTATTGTGACTCTTCTAGATTCATCATAGTAGTATACTGTGTCTCTATGCAATCAGCCTGTGATTAGATTTTTTTTCCCCTCAAATCTCAAACCTACCACCTTGAATAGACACTGCCCATAATATCCTATTATCTGTAGTTAAGTAAACTAGTGAAATAATTTGTGGACCACCATAAATCTTTTATGTATGATATTGGTATTGTTGTGAGTTACATTTTAAATGGGATAGAAAATAAAAAATAAATTCCCCTCTAGTCTAAAGTTTAACAGCACCTAAGGGCTCATGTAACCATCAATCACAGTTTACCTATTTTCTGGGTTTGATCATGTGATATGTTCGCAAGCAAATACTGTTTTTACAGCAGCATATTCTCAAATTCCATTGAGCTCAACACACTGAGTTATGCTTATAGTTTATCTGGGTCTTCCACCCATGTTTGGAGAGATGCAACTAGATGTGTATTTTAGTCCGGTGCATTTCACTAGCTTAGTATTGGAGAACGTAATTGTCTATGAATTATTTGTAAGACACACATGCAAGGAAGCACCTAGAGGTCATTCTGCCCACTTCTTTATTCAATGTGTGGCTCAGGACACAATGGAGCTGAAGTAAAGAAAAGCTGTGCTCTCAGCATTTAGGTCACATGATACGCTTAGCCTTAAAAAAATAAAATACAAAAAAAACCTGAAATGTTAATACCAAAAAGGATTTAAAAAAAAAAAAAAAACATTCAGCTGCAGAGGTGGAAAATAAAGTCATGGCAAGAAGGGAATTGTTATTGAAAGACAATTAATTTGGCAACTGAGTCTAAATAGACATTTGATGTGCGAAACAACAAAGATTTCCTTTGTCTGTCTATTAGCGATAATACCACGCCATCACTTGCCTCTATACATCAACACACCTTGTTGCAGATTCCGCTCACGCACACAAGATTATCTCTTGATAGTATTTGCTCATTTGTGAGTGCTTAATTGCTCATGCGTTATCTGCTCTTTAATAGAATAGGTGTGTGCAATCCAAAGTGTTTGAGGTATGAGGGCAAAAAAGTGAAATTCATAAACATTGGTCAGCACTGTAATTTCCACTTGCATGACTTTGTTTGCTCAATTAGCAAAATAGTTTCCAGTATGTCCCCAGCAGAATTCTTTTTGCTCTTATTACTACGGTTGCATGGGAAGAACATTCCGGGATAGAAAATTCCACCCTGAGTAATTTTGAAGTTTTGCTCTGCATAATGTTATTTTAATGGAATCACAGAACATTGCTTCAATCACCCAGAGTCCTTTAAATCTTGCATCTTTTTTCTCCTCAGCATTTTTGTAATGAGGTTTTCCGCCCATGCAGAGCATAGGAGTACAATGTTATTAATTGCAAGAGCATTGTTTCATTAGTTTCACTGAGGGAGTACCCCCCCACACACACCCCCATTACCTCACTGCGCCCGAGCTGCCATTAGGAGAGACAGCAAAATGTGCAAGCCAACTCTTCAGTGCTGTGTTGGATAATGAAATCCGGATGTTCTTTAATGAAAGTCAATTAATGGGAAGAAGAGGATGAGGAGAAGGTGAAGAACAAAGTGAGTTTCCCCCTCGTCCCCGACATTTAAAAGTAAAGATACAGTCTTAAGGAGTCGACAAAGCCCCCGCGCAAAAGCCTTTATTTGACTTCCGTCTTTGGGACTTGCTGAGCTTATTAAAATGCTTAATGGATTCCATTAACATCCAGCACGTTCATGTCTCATGCTCGTCGGCAAGGGGACCATGAGAGGAGGAGATGAGGAGTGCGGGTGGGCAAGGGGACATGGTGGGGGTGGAGATTTCTTGAGGAGTTTCATGAAAAACAAATAAAATTATACCAACATAAAAAAAATCTAAAATTAGCAAGGTAAAGACCACAATAAGAAAAAATATATAAAAAACAAATATGACAAGAAAATAATCAAGACAGTAGTGTTGTTTTTTTGATTAATTCAATGTCATTCAAACAAGGGTTAATGTCATGTTAGGGTTAGGTTTGGAGTTGGAGCTCAGGCTAGGGTTAGGGTTACAAGGGTTGATTTAGGTGTTAGAAATATGAATCTTGGTTAAGTGTTGTTGTAGGGTTTCAAACAAATGTCAGATTTTCAACCAAGCGTTAGGGCTTTAGCATCTTAAAGTCAAGTTTGTAGAAGGGTTTGAAACTACGCTTATGGTTTTAAACTAAGGTTAGGCTTTCAAAGTAGGGTTTTAAATCAAAGTTAAAGTTTCAAACTTGTTTAAATTTTGGGAGCTAAGGGTTAGAGGTTAGGAATATGGGGTTAGGCTAAGTGTTATTTGTTAAGTAGGATTTCAAATTAAAGCCATGTTTTTAAACTAGTGTTAGGGTTTTGAAATAAGGGGTTAAACATGGGTTTGAGTTTCGTAAAAGGGTTTAAAACTAGGTTTAAATTTTCAAATTAGGATTAGAATTTCAATGTAGGGTTTTAAATTAAAGTTTGGTTTTCAAACTAGGGTTAGGGTTAGGTGCTAGAGGTTAGGGTTAGGGATTAGTGTTAGAAGGGGGTAAGGTTAGGGGTAAGACGTTATGGGTTAGGATTAGAGTCCTTGGTTGAGTGTCGTAATAGGATTTCAAACTAAAGTCGTGTTTTCAAACTAGGGTTTCGAAATAAGGGTTTAAACTAGGGCTTGGGTTTCGTAGAAGGGTTTAAAACATGGTTTAGGTTTCAAACTAGGATTAGGGTTTTAATGTAGTGTTAATGTTTAGAGTTAGGGGCTAGAATTTGGGGTTAGTGATTAGTGTTAGACGGGGTAAGGGTTTAAGTCATTAGGTAAATGTTATTGTAGGGTTTTAAACTAGAATCTACAATGAACCCAACATGAATTTGTATCAATAAACCAGAATACCTGCTGAATTCACAACAGCCTTGCTGCGAAGCAAACCTGCTTGCTGTATCTTTCACCGAGGAGCCTAATCACACCTTTCCCATTCCCATAAATAAGTGTGACGTCTGGAAGAAACCAATGTAAAGGGTCATTTTACCATTTTCACGCCCAATTAAACAACAACAGGTCCGTGTCCCGGAGGGGGCGGGCTTGGTGAGTGTCAGGGGGGCCGTGAGGGAAAGGACGGTAGTTGCGCGAATATGAGGGCGGAAATGACAGAACATTTTGGCAGCGGTCAGCTGTCACATGGCTGTGACTGCACTTGCCCCTCAACAGCTGAGGCTTGTCACAGCTGTGATCTCTCACTGCGCTCAACCATGCATATGTTCACACACACCTGCACACACACACACACACACACACACACACACACACACACACACACACACACACACACACACACTGATGCCCTCCCTGGTTTCTTTCAGCCCCTACATGCACAGAACTTGCAGGAAGTTCACAAGGAACAACAGGAAGACGCCCTAAGGCTTCAGCACTACCTTACCATGAATTATGGATTGCTTTTCTTTTGAAAAAGTTCTGACCAGCTCTGCTCTGTTGTTTTTGTGCCCTTTGTTATCATTGCAGAACGGAGTCGGTTGCAGAGAAGATGCTCACTAACTGGTTCGCCTTCCTTCTGCACAGGTTCCTGAAGGTCAGTTTGGATGACACACATACACAAGCTAAATTAAAAGATATGAGAATGGCAATTAAAAAATTTGTGGGCTGCATCAGACTGTCCTACTTTTAAAACATTTTTGTTTGATAAAATACAACAATATATCATTGCAGTTCCTATGTAATTTTAATTTAATACATATAAAATGTTTCATGTGATGAGTTTTTGCAGTGCTCGATTTAATCTTTCCTTTTAATTGGCTGGAAGAAATCGGTCATTCTGTTCATCATGGGGTGCAATTTGACAACTTTTCAGAAGTGCATACATTTTCACGTTTTTCTCTGTGACGTGTGTGTACTCACAGCCGACAGTGAGGGATGCGATTGGACTAGCCAAAGAGAAAATGCATTTTCAGTGCAGCCATTGCTAGCTAGCTAACTGTATGTCACAACTGCGGCAGAGAACTGCTGATGCGAACACAAGTGCTCAAGTTCTTATCGAGTTGAAATAGTGAATTGCACAATTCAGACATTTCTCAGTCTTTGCTTTTTTTCATCATGTATCTAGTAACATCATGTTTGTAGAAATAAATTCCTTTTCCAGGGTCTTTTAAGTGAACCATATATGTGCATTTGCAGGAGTGCGCCGGCGAACCTCTCTTTATGCTCTACTGCGCCATCAAGCAGCAGATGGAGAAAGGACCCATAGACGCCATCACTGGCGAGGCGCGCTACTCTCTGAGTGAGGACAAGTTGATCCGCCAGCAGATTGAGTACAAAACACTGGTAGGTCAAAACAAATAGCGCGCTTCTTTATGCCTCTGAGGGCCATATCATTGGCGCATGGACATTTTTCTTTATACAATCCTTTTTGGCTTTTTGTCCACATAATGAAATGCTAAAGCAAAGGTGACGAACAAGACCAACTCTTTATACGGGGAATTGTTATAGGTTGTTAACTGTAAATCATTTTTTACAAAACAAATTGAGTTTATCAATTGAACTTTGCCCGAATTGGTCTTCACCCTCAAAGTATTTTTGCCTCCTGATTCAGATCCTCAACTGTGTGAACCCGGACAACGAGAACAGTCCAGAGATTCCGGTAAAAGTACTGAACTGCGATACCATCACCCAAGTGAAAGAGAAGATCCTGGATGCCGTCTACAAGAACATGCCTTACTCTCAGCGGCCGCGAGCAGTCGACATGGATCTTGGTATGATTCCCACGCATCATCCCGATCGTAATTTCGTGTGCGACCTCGTCCTCTGTGTGGTTAGCAACACCAAAACATGCTTGACTCAAAGGCAAATGGACATTTGTTGTGTCATTAGAGTGGCGCCAGGGACGGATGGCTCGCGTGGTGCTGCAGGACGAAGACATCACCACCAAGATAGAATGCGACTGGAAGCGACTGAACACGCTCTTGCATTACCAGGTCAGTGCTCGCTCTCGTAGCACAATATTCTCTCTTGCAGAACCTTCAGTTCTAAGCTGCTCATTTTACTAAAACATCCCTATTTGAAAAAAGACACAAGTAGATGCATCTATCCAGTTCTTTAATGCCATTTCACATATGGAAACAAGCCCCTTAGCTGATTTTAGCTGAATTAGCATCGGTAACCCCGACATCTACCCGCCCATGTTTTTTAAGACAAACCTTTCCGCAAATACTCTTGAATTGTGTGCAAATTGCCTCGTATGTGCAGCAGTAGTTGTAATTATTACTTGGTAATGACATGAGAAATGTCTAGTGTCCATTTGCGGTGTTTATTTTGTTTTTTTTTCTGTCCACGTTAGAATCAGCGGTGTTGAATAAGATTTCTTCCTTCTCCCTCTGGATGGTTCCCTGCAGAGCTTTAATCCTTGATGAAGCCCTGCAGCTTTATTGTTTCCACAGCATAATAGCCCCTGTGTTGTGCTCTGCTTTTATTTATTGCGTTCGCCCCATTGGTTCGAAAGGACCGGCCATTAATGCTGTGCTGGTTGCTATGCGTTTGTATCATCCCTGCATGGCGACTGCTCAACTGATTTTAGCGAGGAGCATAATGAAGCAAAGTGCTAAAAAAATAGGTATGTTTTAAAGGCAACTTGGGGACACAGAATGAGTACCACTTTGAGTATTTGCTAATGCTCTCCTTCTCCCCAGACTGAGGTATTAAAATTCATATCGCGGCATCCCGGGAAGCCCTCCTTCCTCCCGCTGGCTATTGGTTTACATAACCTGGATTTGCACACCTTCCCAGATGCTGCACACCCACAGTAAAAGCATAAATGCATATATTTGCATTGAGCTCAAAATCTTAGTGAACTGCGTTCAACTGCACATGCTCATGGACAAACAGTCGTGGCTTGTGGGATTTTACAATTGTCAATTCAGTCTAATTTACATTCATTTTATATTAGGTTCATACAGTTAAACAAACAGACGAGAGTGTATTTTCCCACTACGAGATCATTATTTTGAAAAAACATATTCCAACAAATCTCTTTATCAATTAAACATCAAGTTATTTGTTTAATGAAAAAAAATATGGAAGAAAAGCACTGAAAAGCTGAGGCCTGAGGCTTTGAGCTATCTTAACTTTCAAATGCACAAATCAAGTGTGCCAAATAATTATTTTAGAGAAATATGAACGACTCTTGAAAGCTGTGTATCGACTGTCTGTAAAGCATATAAGAAAGTTGTTGGAGGCAGATGTATCACACACTAACCTTTTTAGCCTGGGGAGCAGCTCTGATTTCACATTAGATCAGTTTAGTAGTCTAAATGGTGTTAAAATAATAAATGAATAACCATCATTTAGCAATCTACAAATTTTATCCTTTAAAGGACTAAATTAAATTACTGTTGTAAAAAGCACATACATAACTTGTTGAATCTCAAAGATTGCCTCCAAATAACTTGGGAATCCTGCTTCCTCCAATTTCTTTTGTTTTTGTCCAATCATTAAATAAAAAAGTAAAAAAATCTGAAAATCTACAATAGAATAAATAACCAATGTATTTTATGACAGAGCCTCTGCTTTTTAGTTAGAACCTTAACATTTTTAAAGCACCAAACCTTACTTGTTGGACGGATTTACCCTACATTGTAAATTCTGTAGTCATACACTTAACATTGACTGGGAGCACCAACTTTTGCTGCCAACCTATAGAAGTCCACATTCATAGTGAAAATCACATTTATTGGGGGATTAGCATCAGGATCTTACAGCAGGGCTGGTTCCACCAACAAAATAGTGCATGAGGGACAGGTCTGGTCCAGGGTTGAGGGTCTGCTTAGGGAATGAAAGATAAATACTACCAACAGCTCCGCACTAGCCACTCAGTCTAATGGAAGGTGTTATTGCTGACGGGCCCCACGGCCTCCTAACGCACCTGCCCGCTATCGCACCCACACCGGATTATACCCCTGAAGGGACGAATGTGCACGCCTTCAATCATTTCCTCTATCACAAGGACCCATCTCTGCTGCTGCCTCTGTGTCAGGAAAGCATTGGCAGAGATGGAGGCAAGCGCTCTCGGCGGACGGCGACATACAAGCTATTTCACACCTCTCACAGGGAACTCATCACTGGAATAATAGCACGGGAGGTCCATGCCGTCGGTTTATTAGAGCGCAGGACGAAAGGAAGCGAAAGCAAGAGGTCTGGTAGACAAATAAGAAGGACTTGCAATGATAGAGACTGAAAAGTCAAGGCGTGTATGTTGTGAAGGGGGCAGGTTTTCATTTCCCTTCAAGAAAGTTAAGGATTCCTCTTGAGGAACAGATACAGGTTTGTGGGTTTCTCCAATCTGACTGACAGAAGGTTTGGATATGTTTTTTTTTGTAACATTACATTGTTCAAATCCAATTATATCCTCTCTTGTGGCCAAGTGAGAAGAAAAACCTATGGCATAACATAGAACAGAGCCAAATCGATATGTGAGCGTGTGTTGAAAAATCACATATGAACATGATATGCGCCAGCCAGGCAAGAAGACAGTGTACACAAAACAGGCTTACACATTGTGGGCTATTTTATTTTCCGATCTCAAACAACAACACCCCCACTGTAAAAACCGTGAGTGCAGCTAAAATTTAGAGGCGTTTACAAAATACATCAAGTGTTTGTTTTTGCTGTTCTCGACACTTAAATTGCCACTGTGAAGCTGTTTGCCCCGTTTTGGGCTGGTGTGCATGTTTCTGAAGTTCAGTAATAACAAACACGGCAATATTGGATATGGGTCCCTTGAAACTAAATGCAAAGCCAATTTGTTGGCCCTATGAAAGGCATTAAGACCTATGAACAAAGAAATCCTCTAAACAGACACCAATATATCTCAAGTCTTCCCAGGATGAAAAATAAAAACAAGATTATTTGTCCGTTTACTTCTCCCAGAGCGATCTAATATCTCAGTTCCATAGCTTACTTCACAATTTTATTGCTGCAGTCATGTCGAATACCAACAAACCATGCCACAAACTGCCGAGAGTAATGAACACGCATGATGTTTGGATTCTTCATGTAAGCCCAAATGTTACGTCTATGTTAGAATTAAACATCTGAGGGTATTATTAAATGATGGGCTCTCCTTACAGGCTATCCTTGACAATGAAGGCAAGCTGCAGATTTCATTTCAAATTGAATTTGAAATTGGAGACTTCTGTGCGAGTGAATGCAGCTATGCAATTTTGAGCCACATAAAGGCTCGAGCATGTGATGACATTTGTCTTTGACCACGCAGGTGTCGGACCGTTGTGTGGTGGCTTTGGTGCCGAAACAGACATCATCGTACAACATTCCGCACTCAGCCAGCATATCGCGCTCGTCCATCAGTAGATACGGTAAGTCACCAGACCAGATGATGGTCTAGCTAGATATAATGCTACAATCCGTTCTGGATGAGTCGTTCTTAACTGTTGTCACCCTGGCACCCACATTTTCCTATTCAAAACACAGCACTACAATAATTTGAGAAATGTTGATGTCTAGTGTGACATCATGTATGACGGTGACATTTCTAAATTGTCTCGCCTTAAAATGTTTCATAATCAGCTATTGGGACTGATTGAACCAAATGAAACTCAAGTTGCTTGCATTTCTTCTGTTGTTGTTGGACGGGCCCCCGCATCCATCACCAGCCTACAAAGCTACACCTTGTCACTCCTTGATGGATTTGTACGCATTTACATTTGACACACAGCGCCTTGACTTGATTTATATCAACACGGCCCTCTTTCATTTGTCAAAACTTAGTTCCAAACCATCCGGGTGTGAGTCTGCTATAATACAAACAGAAGTTTGAGCAGGCTGAATGTCCTTGAAAAGATGGAGGACACCCCCTCCAAAAAAAGAAGAGGTGTGTAGCTGGATTAAGATTTCAAATCCACCACGAGCATCATTCTAGGCTGGGTCCCATTGGGGGCGAGATGTTGCCTGGTCATATTTAAACACTTTGTGTGGCTGTATTGCTCGCAAAAACGGGCTTTGCAGCTCATCTGGGCCTTTGAAGCTTGGTGAGAGAGATCTTCACTGAGATCTTCGCTGCGTGCGATGCTCAGATCCCAAATCTCTTGGGATCCCAGTGCCGGGAGACTCTTGCTAATTAGCGACTGGGAAAGTGATGTGTTATCGCCAAGGAGTAAGGAGGCAGCAGTGTGAGAACCGAGTTGACGTGCTGAGGGACAATGGGGCCTTTGGGTGCTTAGCAACGTTTTTCGATGCCATGATATGAGTGTGACATCATTTTCTTCTCCCACCGTGGAAGAAAGGAAGTACATGGGCTGAGTTTTTAAGACGAGCCCATCTCTACATTGTTCACTCACTGAATCTGGCACTATTTAATCGTCAGTGAGTTTTAGAGCTAGCTTGTAGGCTACTTCCTGTTTTATGGAGCTCAACACAGGACGAACAATCAGGCTCTTCAGATTTAGTTGTGTTATTTATGCAACTGTGACTCAAATGGTACAAAGTAAAAGCAAAATTCTACACAATGGCTTCTTCCTTGGCCCATGCACCAATGCAAATCTGTTCAGTCGTTTTTAACATAACCTTAAGGGCAAACGTGGTGTAGAGCTTCAAGTGGTTTCCTCTCATCAAGGGAGTAAAATGAGCAGTACAAAGAGTCCTAACTCGCTGTAGTGACCCATAAAAGAAGTTGGGAATTCTGCCATCCAAGAAATCAAGTTCCATGCCAAGTCATCACATTATATGGGGGAATAGGCTTCAAATGTATAATATCTCAAAATATTAGAAGATGTCTCGGAGGGCGAATTAGCGTCATCGACAATTCAAAATTTTTAGTGACCACCAAAGCACTGATGTGATGTCTACGTGCTAAGATTGTCAAAAATGCTCAGTTCTCTTGCTCTGACCAATTCGGTTTTGAGATCAGTTAAGCTCATTTTGTTCCAATCTTTCAAACAGATTCTTCATTCCGTTACACTGGCAGTCCAGACAGCCTTCGGTCTCGTGCCCCCATGATCACGCCGGATCTAGAAAGCGGCGTCAAGGTGTGGCACCTGGTGAAGAACCATGAGCATGGAGACCAAAAAGAAGGAGACAGAGGGAGCAAGATGGTTTCTGAAATCTACTTGACCAGGCTACTCGCCACCAAAGTAGGCACTGGAAATATTCTAACCTTGACCTTGTGTTTTGTGCCATCAAGAGTAAAAAAGGATAAGACAATTCTAGAATGAAAGGCAAATGGTAGAAATGTATCTCAAGTTTTGATTTTGACAGAATGAATGCAAAGAAACATGAAATCAATCAGTCATCATTCCGCTCTAATGTTCCCCCACAGGGAACACTACAAAAATTTGTCGATGACCTGTTCGAGACATTGTTCAGTACGGTTCACCGAGGTAGCACGCTGCCGCTGGCCATCAAGTACATGTTCGACTTCCTGGACGAACAGGCCGACAAGCACGGCATATACGACACGGATGTACGCCACACGTGGAAGAGCAACTGGTAAGGGCCGATAGCGTACAGCAAAACTCAGTTTTTGTATTCTGAAATGAGATCACGGGTAAAGAGCAGCCGTCGCCCTTACCCATTCCCTTTGTCTCCGTCCTGCAGCCTTCCGCTGCGTTTCTGGGTGAACGTGATCAAGAACCCGCAGTTTGTGTTTGACATCCATAAGAGCAGCATCACGGACGCCTGTCTGTCCGTGGTCGCTCAGACATTTATGGATTCTTGCTCCACTTCTGAGCACCGCCTGGGCAAAGACTCCCCTTCCAATAAGCTGCTCTACGCAAAAGATATCCCCAATTACAAGTGCTGGGTAGAGAGGTAAGCGTGTTCTAGTTAAAGGCTTCTTTGTTACATCAAACCTTGCTTGTCTTTGTTGGCCTGTACGTCGCCCAGTGTGTCACTGTGCGTGATGACTCACAAAATGCACTCTTTCATGTTAACGCCTCTAAAAGTGTGACCTTAAAAGATCATTTACAGTTCACATCGTTGCTTGCGAGTGATGATAAGTGGTGTCCCGCAGGTACTACGCCGACATCAACCGGCTGCCAGCCATCAGCGACCAAGACATGAACGCCTACTTGGCGGAACAGGCCAGGCTGCACTCCAGCGAGTTCAACATGCTGAGCGCCTTGAATGAGATCTACTCTTATATCAGCAAGTACAGCGAGGAGGTAAGTGCTCGCATCTAACACGTTGATAACAGCAGTTGTGTTGAGAACAATTCTCCATCAAAGTTCTCATTTACAAAAAAAAATTTCAAAAGGTGGTGTTAATGGGTTAAAGTTTCCTTATGAAGATATTTTTAACTACCCCGCTTGGCATGCTTATTACAGCATTTTCAGTTCTTTTCATTGGTCCATGTTAAGTGGATTACGTTTACAACATTTTTCAAAAACTCAAGGAAGAAACATCACAGTTTGGAGGGGAATTATCTGCGTCTCTGTGACTCAATGTGCCTTCGCGGATTAACAACTACACAACATAATGTGGACACAAACCAGGATGCACACACACACACACAGACACACACGTACATGAGATGACAGGTAGCATGAAGGGAAGGAAAGAGAAAAGGAGCATTTATGGGGACGTTCTCTGCTTCTAATGTCAGCCCCTCCTTTGGGAGTCTGACCTTTACGTTGGAACTCCGCACTGCTCTATCTCGCTCTCCTTTCTCATATGCCGCCTCTCTCTGCATCCATTAGCTCGTCGGCTTGCCCCTTTGCTCTCAATGAATCGCTTAATTGCGCCTTTTGCAGCTTCTGAGCAATACGTTAACATACAGTTAGTTCACTGCAAGATTGAGACGATATTGGGCATGGTCAATACTACTTTTTTCCAGACTAATATACCAATATGTGTACTCAGCTTTTGAGTATTAACGATACTGTATCTATGTATGAATAAAATGATCACTAATCACTCCTCCCTGCTTTGTTCTTCCACCCTGATTGGTTCTTTTCTTACATTTCTGAATAGCAGAATTTTTTTCTGACCTTTGTATGTTTTCTTTTTGTTTCTGGACAGATCACGGCAGCCTTGGAACAGGATGACCACGCCAGGAAGCAGAGGTTGGCCTACAAGGTAGAGCAGCTCATCGCCGCCATGTCCCTCGAGAGCTGAGGGTAGACTGAGGGCCGATCTCATCTCGACCGCTCGTGCAATACGGACTTGCTTTAGTTTGTGTCCCGGACTCCGTCCTTCATGGCACATGGCCCTTGAACTCTAAGGATCTAACCTGGAAAGGGATGTCAGCAAGGAAGGCCACAACAGGACTTATTTATTTATTGGTGTCGTCTCCCGGGACATTGTCCAAATGGAACTTGTGTGCGTGTGTGTGTGTGTTTGTTTATGTGTGGGGTTGTGTGTGCGGGAGAAAAGTGGTCGAGAGCTCATGCTAGACTGCTGCATTCAGATTTTATTTTTATACTCGGACTTTTAAATATGATCAGTTACCATTCGAATCACCACCTAGGCTCCCCTAAATTTCGGAGTTGGTCTCTTCTCCGGATGCAAGAGTCACGTGACTAAGATGGTGTACAGGACCAAGAGCAAAGGAAGGAAGGCGACAGGCGGCTTGCATCTGTAAATGTAGCAGTGTGATGGGCCAATGTGAATGAATGTAGAGATTTTTTCTGGAGGTTGAATGGAAGTGGGCTTCCAGGATGTTTTATTTTTGGAGCTCTTAATTTGTCCATCCAACAGCTTCCCAAATCTTCAGTTGTTCCTTCAGCATCACCGCTCATACCGAGACAAAATCCTCCATTTTGCATCCTATTTTCATATCGTGCTCTGTTTGCATGCAGTCCCACATCACATATGTATGTCAGCTGCTCAAGCAATCGATCCAAGTGCCAACACATTGAGCTGGCTGGCCCTGGGCTTCGATAGGACCGCCGCCGCCATCTTTGCACTGGCACCAAGAAGCCAAGATGTGAGGGTCTTGTTTGACCAAGTGCCAAATGACTTGCTCAAAAATCGGTTAATGCTTTACAAGTGGAACTTCAAGCCCGACGAGGTTTGATAGAGGAGAAATGTCGCATGCTAAAGGTACGAAACGAGACATCAAACAAAGGAGATCATCATGAAATCGGAGCATCAGACTCATTCTGTTGAATTACTCCGGATAGTCACATGACAACAGTGAGTTTCCATTCTGCTAAAAGGATTCTGCCATATTTACACCATATGTTGTCCAAAATACTTCCCCAAGCCTCATATTAATTATTTGAAAACATCTCTGATGCGCTAATGTTGCCACATAAACCAATAGAAACGTTTTTATTTTTCTTTAAAATAACTTGCTGTTACCTCAAGATCACTCGCCTTACACTGCATGGCCAACAGCAGAATCCCGGGTCTTCCTTTGGCCCAATTCTGAATCTCTCCACCAATGTCGTACCAGCTGGTAGCTAGCGCTAAGATAACCTAGGTATTTTTTTTATTGCATCTCCCCTGCTGGGTCAGCGTGAGAGGTCAACAGCGAGTAAACAGTGATACACTGCCTAAATGGGCTTTATTGACTTACTTTTTAGCAGATGAATTTAGTGCTCGTTTGAACGCAGCAGGCTTTCACACACTAAGTGCACTGCCAACTGATAGTAACCTTCACAAGTTCCGCCATTTCCTATGGTCTGGAGTGGGGGCATAAAGGTAACGAGAGGGTTGGAAGGCGAAGGGCTATTCTGGTTCGGTGTCAGTTTTAAATGGAAAATTGGCATCTTTATTCGAGTCACCACCAATTTGTGCACAGACCTTTATCCGAGTCACTTTGACAAGGATGACTTTGTAATCGTCTGTACAACCAGTTACATAAAAACATGTTCAGAACTGCCCGTTATGTTGGAGTGTCGGAAGAACAGATCTTCAGTTGGATCTTGACTGCATTTGACTGGCAATTCGTTCCTTGTACAATTTGATCGATGTTCTGGACTCCACTGATTGGCTCATGGCTTAACAGGCTTGGTATATCTAAGTCAACTAATGTCCATTTTCTTGGCATCAAGGCATTCTATAGAAACCGGACATAGGCCAGACTTTTATGAAGCTGTCACATGCAACACACAAACTGCTCTATCTAAACTTAATTGACAGTTAATTCAGTGGGAATCCATCGAATCATGGCCAATATTTAAATAGGAATAAGAACATTGGGAGAAAAAAAAAACCAACCTGGAAAAAGTTCAATCTATAAAGGTTCCACCTTGCAAATGAAATGGCTAAATTAATTTGCCAACCTTTATTGAGCCAAGGCACATATTTTACAAAAGTAAAATGAACATTTATGGCACACGTCCCACATTGAAATAACGATGATCTCGTCTCAATTTACTCACAGATTCAGTTCCTTAGTGTGAAATCTGGGCCTGTCTAGTTAATCACAAATCTATTATTCTATTTTATGAATGGCTACTCCTGCTATCTTGTGAAAGCGCACTTAATTGTTCTGCCTGTCATTGTTCATTGCTTGCATAGATATAGATGAACATGGACTCAATTAATAGACGTTCACATTATTTATAATAATTAAAGAATAATTATGTGACCAATTAATTAGATCATTTCCCATGGCGCATCTGATCATCTCTCACGGCAGCCTTACGTTCCACAGTTGTTTGCAATCACTGATTTAAAGCATTTAATTTTAGATTCAAGGAGAAAAAATACATTTAAAGCTTGACAACAGTAGTCTGGTGTTATGGCGGCATGCGTTTCCTCATGACACGTCATGACATTGCGGGTGAAAGCTGGCCTTAGATATCCTCCCGCTCCATTTCTTTCGATATCATAAATCCTCTACAAAGCAAAGGTGAAGAAGAGTATGGGCCAGCTCTGGCAGACGTTGCCCAGCTCGTTGTTTGAAGGGAGGCATCAGGGAATGATGATGGGGAAGGATGGGCGGGAGACCCCCCCACCCTCTTCAAATTCTCGCTCCCCACCCTCTTCAAATTCTCGCTCCTGCTTTGAAGCCGTTCTTTGATCCGACTTGCTGGTGCTGTGCCGGAAATGAAGAGCCAACAGGTGGAAGGAATTCTGGGCGAGGTGATGACTACGGCGCTGTGGCCTTCTCCCGCCACTTGGGGCGCACAAGGGAACTAGGCAAGATTCAAGTACTCCTATCTTTACTTCCATTGCAAATATATTCAGCAAACTGAGGTTCACAAAATAATTACAAACGGTGACGTGAGAATAATGTTGCCGGCATACTACCAGCTATTCACCATAGCTGATTAGGTTTCATATATATTTTTGTATATATTTGGATGTATTTATTTGTAAAAATAAAAAAAACCTTGTACATTAATAAATAGTCACCCTTATGTAAATACTCTATTCTCTTGGCTTGATGGTATTAAATGTTCCCAATTATTAGATGTCATTTTCTGACAAAATGTCAAAAACCTGCATGCGAACGTTTTTGTTTTGTTTTTTGTCACACTTTTTCTTGCAAGTCTTTTTAATGTCTTTTCGCTACATTCTCTGCCGTACTACGAAGAAAAGCCTGCGCTAACTCTTATATTACAGTAAAACTGTAGCACTACCATTGCTAATATTGCAAAACGTGTACCGGATCAAATACGCTTAACCTATCAACAATGCTGCATATATTTGTATCAGTGGGTGTCTTAAAAGGGAAGCCAAGTCTCCCCCGAAAAAAGAAAATCTCCAATATCCCTCACAGGGCCCAAGGGCTCAGGTAACAACCATAACAGTTCACCTGTTTTCTGGGTTTGGTCATGTGATGTCCGCAAACTGAGCCCTTAGGCACTCTGATGCCTTTTTCAGGCGACAGCAACTGGCAGTCCAAGGCAAAATGACCACTCACATTTTTTGGGGTCAAAATACAGAAAAGTTTGGAGCACTCCTAATATCTATTGAACTTTTTTTTTTTTATTCGATTTAAATTATCCACAGGTTACCCTGCCTGCCTGTAGCCTGCAATGTTGAGTAGAACTTTTGTTACCATGACAACCAGCAGCTTTGCAAGTAGTTTTGCACCTTGCTAAGTAAGGAGGCGCTTATTATGGAAATAAACCATTGTTGCATTACAGCAGGGCAGAAATGAAAAACATTTGCTCATTGAAATGGTTTCAAAAATCAGAAATTTACTTGGTTGGTTGAATGGTGGGCAGGCCCTCTCAGACTAAATTGTATGTAGGAGCAGTAAATAAATATTGTTTCCATAAGAAAAACAGTATCGCTCAGCAAAGTTATCCATTTCCAAAGGTTTTTCTATTTTGTTTTTAAATGCAACGCTTTCATACTGCTAATCGCATGACCTATGAAATTGGCTTCTACGTGCAGAAATGTGCCCATTCATAGCACGTACCCACAATACTTTTCTTTGATCAAAGTCTTCCCAAGCTCAGCATAGACGATTCATATCCTCCTCATACCTCACATTGCTTGTACGGAGTAATGCTTTTTATCATTTGAAACAGGACCTAATTGCCTTCTCATGTTCCAAGGGATGAAATGTTGGTCTGAATGCATTGCGAGGCCTCATCCTCCTGAGATTGTTGGCTGTAAGTGTTTTGATTATACTTTTAGTTTGGATCACTGCTCCATCTGCGCCTCCTGAAAACCCACAAAATAAAAATAAAAATCCAGTTAAATGCACTTCTTCGCTCAGAGATTGATTTTTTTTGTAATTAATCAATGATAGCTTGTTTCCTCACTCAAGTTAGATCCACGCTACACTAAAAAGCTGAGAATTTTTTTTTTTTTTTTGCTTGATTGTTTTATTCTTCCCTTTTGGGTGCTCACGTGAGATTTGGATTGTCGCTTCACAGCTCCACCTGGAACTGTTTGTTAACAGAAAAATAAATGCTTTGCACTTTTTTTGTTCTTTTCTGGATTTGTAGAAGGGCTGATGTTATGTTTTGGCTAGCTCCTGTCATTCCGTCCACCTAAAAACACATTTCCGCTGCAGTTTTTGGATAGAGGGATTAACATAGTACTCCCAAGTAAAGAACAATTACCCTTTCATTTGACACACGTTGTAAAGAGAAAAAAATCTTTGTAGACACTGGAGTTCTGTACAAAACTAATTACTGGCAATGATAATAATGGCTGTCTGTCCTTGTTATTTTATAAAGGTCTTGTGAAAATTGTAAGAAAATTAAGGTATTTAAAAACAGTTGTTCTCTTGGAGTTTTTTTTTTGTTTAACTTGCTTTGTTTGGTTTTATTCTAATATATTATTGTGTACCTATTGTAAATATGAAGCACACCTATTTTGCAAGCCAAGGATTCACTTTATACCATTGTTATATATGAATAAACTTTGCTGGTTAAAAAGTGCATCTTTTGTTTTATTTATTTGTTTATTTATTTATTTATTTATTTATCTATCTCACCAGCTGTTTTATTTATTTATTTATTTATTTATTTATTTATTTATTTATTTATTTATGAATGAATGAATTTAATTGTCTTACATGCAACGCTTGAACACCATTCAGTCTAAGACAGGAAACAGCCCTGGTTCAAGTTCATTCTTTGGTTGTTGTTCCTGAAAAGGCACCAGAATGTAATTTGCACTTTGCCTCCCAAATGAAATTTGAATGATATTTGAAGGCCATCCTTAATATTTAAAATGCAACATTTGAAGATACAACTATAAAAATACGTTCGTATGTATAGACAGACATCGATGGGAATCTACCTAATAAAATACGAGACATGTAGCTTGTCAACCCTATGTATTCAAGTACGTATATCTTGATTTATTTTCTCCTGCTTCTCTTATATTTCCACAAGGGGAGGTGGGGGGGTCTAATCCCCTTTTGCTTCTAATCCTGTACCACTGAGACCATTTGAAATCCATGGGGGATTTAACACCCTGTAATGCCTTTACAAGCAGTCACTTGCATAAGGATGACATTCCTGTTCCCATTTATTCTTGGTTGGATACTCAGGCTGGATTACGGAGCAAATTTCAAATTAATTATGTTGGCTAGCTGGGAACACCAAGTTTGATTTCCATCTATCCAATTTCTACAGCGCTTATCCTCATTACGGTCACGGGTGAGTTGGAGCCTATCTGTGTGCGAGAAGTAAGGAACACCCAGGACTGGTTCTCAATCAATTGCAAAAGGGAAAAGAAATATTTCTATTTACATATATGACATAGTGATTTGTTTTGCAAGTGAAAAAAGAAGTAAACCAAACTAAAATCAATAAACTTCCTACAAGTGGCAAAGTTGGAGTCTCTTTGCTTTGAATGGAAGTCTGCTTTCTCTCCTTGGTAACAACTTGGAGCCGCTGACGTAAGCGTTGCCATCACAAAATCTTGTGACAGTAAGCGGTGCTGGCGGCATTCATTAAATGTTTCCATAATGCATACAAGCGGACAGAAACTTTTCCTCTGACATTTGCTGACAGCGATTTGTGCTCTGCTGAGCTCCACTGACCTTTCAGCGGGCAAGCGTGACAGTCGCCGTCTCGCTTGCTCGCTCGGACTCGTTCCGACGACCTGTTACGCAAATGAGTCAGATTGACTGATGGCCTCCTAGTGTTCCTGTCACCTAGTATCTTAAGACAGAGCGTTGGGTGGTTAGAGAAGTATAGTTCTATTAAGTCTTGTAACAGAGTCAAATACTTATCTGTGCTTTTCTATGAATTTGCATTTCTCATCTTAGTGACTTGTAATGAATCATTATTTGCCGTTTGAACGTTTGAACCACAAAACACAAAGCGCAAGAGTGGTCCTGTCCGTCCAGAGCGAGGCATGCAAATTACCCGTGCAGAGCGCTGAAAAGATGAAAGCACCTGCCGCTGACTCTGCTGCTCACACAACACCCACCGCCTGCCAGAAGCAGAAAACGACCAAAACAACTACAATGGAGAACTTTGTTGTTGTGGTAATGAGAATCACGTGACACAACCACGGGTGTTAACAGAAATACTGAATGAAGTTTCTCTCACGGCCATCACTCAAAAATTCCCCATGTATTCTGAAAAAGTATATATTAAATTAGTTTTCATTAATCCTAGTCAAAATGTTAACGTTTTTTGATTATGAACAGTTGGTTTAAGCATATGGCCAGCAAGAGGGCCAGGTCCGTCCGTCCATCCGTTATTTGTACCACTTGTCTCCACGGGGGTCGCGGCATGCTGGAGCCTATCCCAGTAGTCATCGGGCAGGAAGCGGGGGTCATCCTGAACCGTTTGCCAGCCAATCGCAGGGCACACAGAGACAAAAAAAACATCCGCACTCGTGCCTAGAGACTATTTGGAGTGCTCAATCAGTCTATTTTGGGAATGTGGGAGGAAACCGGAGTACCTCGGGAGAACATGCAAACTCCACACGGGGAGGTCCAGAGGTGGAATTGAACCCACACCCTCTGAGGCATACGTGCTAACCAGTGCCCCACTGTGCTGCCCACAAAATGTACCCAATTTTGCTTAATTACTCTTTGACACGTTATTTGTTTGGCATGAATAATGTTGATATCAAGAGTAACACTTTTTGCAACATTTTTGTTGAGTGGTGTTTCAGGAGATTATTCAAATGTTAAACAAATGCCTGAGCTCAATAAAGGTTGGGAAACACAAATTTTGTGTGTGCACACTAAAACCCCCAACCTTCTGCTTTCAGAACGCAGGTGAGCAATCCTTCCTGGCAAATTTCCCAAGCTGAATCCCTCATTTGCATATGCAGATGTTAATTACTGGCAGGCCAATCAGCAGGATGCCGCGACAGCTTGAGCATCACACGCTGCTCTTCTAAGCATCCCAGATGCCCACCCTCACAAGTCGTCATTTGCACACTTAGTCCCCCGGCTGACAATAAAATATAATCACCTCCCATTTCCTTCATGGCTCATTCCCTCCTGCTCGCCGTTGTCTGATTCTCCACGCTGAGCTCTTATCTGCAGGGGCATGGCGGGCATGCTATGTGACACGCCACCTGCCACAAACTCACCAGAGGGGGCAAAGTCATTTCGTGTCACATCCACAGGGGTTACAGAAAGAATATAAGATATATTCTTATAGGAAGGATATATCATCCACGTATGATGAATGTGAAATGAGTGTCAGGGACTGAAAGCAAATCTTTTTTTTTATTAAATTGCTAAAACATGTCAAACTAATGTATTTGTGTCACTTGACCGTGTGGCATCACACTCGGCCTATTGTTCTTTTTAATATCTGTAAAAAAAAGATTCGGTGCTCATTTATACTGGTCAGGTGGGCAATTGATTATGATGAATTTATTGTGTATTTTAGAAGTAAACCTAGAAAGGCAACTAAAAGGAATCAAGGAAGAACAGAAGAAATAAATTAAAAGGACATTCAGAAAAAAATTTATTAACAAATGAACAAAAAAAAAAACAAGCAACAAAGCAAGGAAGCAAGCAAGATCGACAGAAGGAAATGATAAGGGTGACAGTTAAAAAAATAAAAAATAAATAAAAACATTAACCCTGGCTTTGAATCTAGGAAGGTAGAAAACAAGCAACAAAGCATGCAAGGCAGACAGACAGACAAGACAAGACTGACAGACAAGATAAATGCTTAATTTGGGTATCAATTTGGGTATTTGGGTATGTCTTCTCATTGTATTTTCTTTCCAGGGTCGATGCCTTTCATTTGCCACGCAAGTTCACGCAAAGCACTTGCTATGTTTTGGTGCGTGTATCCACGGCACGGCATCGCCCCGCCTACCCGCAACTTCTTGACGCTCCCTTGCTTCCATTGTCCAGGTATGCTGTCTGCCTGGGATGAAAGGGGCTCGCTGTGGGCGCACTTCTTTGAGAATTATTTAAGCCTTTAGTTTGTTGGGGATAAATATTTGATGTGGAGGTCCCCAGCGTCTAAAGACGAGCCCACAGCAAGACTATAGTGTGGACAATACTAAATAAATAAATAAATAAATAAATAAATAAATAAATAAATAAATATGTAATCAAATCTAGCAATCCAAAACAAAGATATGATGGTATGAAATTTTGTGCTGATTGAAATTAGGATCCTGAAGGTGGTATGAAGAAATAATAGTTAAACACACACGCACGCACCTTGCGTGCGCGCAAGCACGCACGCACGAAATAAACGTCTGAGCCTAGGCCGCCATCTAGTGGCCTTACTTGACCATGTACTATGGTTGTTACGTATTTATTTCTTACAGTATTTCTTCATGCATTTCAATGAATAAGCATAGCGTGGAAAAGTCCGTTTAAAATGTGAACATTATTTATTAAATAGGAATTGATTGTAAAACGTTCAGGCCAGTTGTGTAAGTGTCTGTGTATGCGTGTGTGTATTAAATTAACTCTTTTCTGATAGTGTCGACCACAACCGAGCTTTATTTTTTTTTTTCACACGTCATAATTGACTGGATCTCATTAACAGCTTGTGCAGGTATGTTGAAATACTACTTTTTGCATTTCAAATATCCCAAATGTTTGAGTGGGATAAAACAAAGACTATTTTCACTTTCTTAAGAAATGATAAAACATGATGTTCTGAACCAAGTCTAATAGACAAATCCAATACTTGAATCAGATCAATGGATCTTGAAGCATTGCCACACGTACTGTAGGCCAAATTGGATTGCTGGTGTCCATGTATCAGCGTACTTGTGTGCATGGTTGCTATGGCAACAACAAAGACAACAAAGTGGCATTAACTAGTCTTTATTGTTTATTGGAAAGTCCTAACTAATCTTTGCTGCAGCATATGCCTCCTTATCGCCTATGTGCATCATCTTCTCTCATATGAAAGCATTCAATATGACACATAGTGTACATGACCGCAAACGGTGTTTAACTCCTTCATCACCATGTATTGGTCTGATACAAACTGATACAAAATTCAGTTTGAATTGTTTTGCTGCTTCTAGCTCCTTCGCTCCATCTTTAGAGTTCTATATGGCATTCAACTAAAACAATATGCTAGCGTAATTTCTTTCCTTAAAAAAACAAAAACCTGATTCAGAGGCGTTGGTCATCCAAATTCACTGCCACTCCGTGGTCTCTACAGTTGGTTTCAGAGTCAGTGCAATCAAGTAACTACCATAAAATCCAGTGAATAACATGCACCCGTGTGTAATATGCCCGCCCAAAACTAGCCATGATTCCCCTAGTAATTGTATAAAACGCCCAGCGATTTTCTTGTAGCATCGGAGTGAATAATATGAATGATTCAAGATCCACTTTCCGTGTTTTTCACTGGATTTTACAGTATTGTTGAATACATGGCAACGATATCATCTGCCTCTTAGTGGAAGGACATTAAATTGTCCTACCTGTGGCTAAATGGCAAGATCAATAATACACTATTTGGAATGTGTGAAGAATTTTAAGATAACTTAAGTGAAATTGGATCATACCTGACTGGTTGGGAATTACTGTTTTAAGTGTCAATATATTGTAGAGCTGTTGTTAGATGCTCAACTCAGCACGTTGCAAAGCCACTAAAAATAGCCGCACCCTTCGCATCAATTTGTCTTTAATGTCTGTTGTGGCCGTTTGCAGAAATTTCCACTTGTTTCGTGGCTATAGGTAGTCTTTTAGTCTCTTTTTCGTAATCTCAGTCACTGTACTTAGTTCACGTCTTTACTGCAGCTGGAGGACGGAGGCGATTCGGGATTTCCGCAATATTGTTCGTCCAAGCTGTGTTGCCGTACCATCTCTGAGGTAGTTTGAGCGCCGGAACAGACTGGTTCACCATGCCCGGGTTGGTCCATGCCAAAAAAGGAGGAGGGGAGGTTGTGCATGTCCCTTTCTCTCTTCACAAAGGCAGTAAAAGATGAGACGCAGTTCCCAATAAAGTGGTCCGCTTGGGCTAAAATGTACAGGTCCAGTTGGGGAGAGTCAGGTTGCAGGCTCACCACTTTAACCTGCAGCGAGAAAACAACATTTTCCAACTATCCCTCGAGAGGCATCTGTTTTAAATTGTGGGAGAAAAAATGCCTTATATGCCTCTTTTCGAGATGAATTCAGAAACTCAACTGTTGAACATCATTAGCTACTTTCTAACATTTTAAAATTGTTAGAATGCGACGGACAAGCCAGGAGCAATTTGAGTGACTGGTCAAACAGTTGGATCACCTTGCCCTTGAAGAGCTTCTCAATGTCACCGCTGTGGGACTCCGAATCGGTGGCGATGTAGACGGAGCGAGCCGAGGTCTTTTCCACCCACAGCTTGACGGCCCTTCGGATCTCGGCCAAGTCAGGCAGGCACATGGTGGTGGTGAGGGGAAGCGCCGTCTGCCGCTTGTAGCCCACGCACTGAGGCGAGGCCATGAAATGAGGCCCGGCATCACCGCTCTTCAGCAATTTGCAGGCGTTTTGCTTTAAGAAAGAATACAGCAGGATGGTGGAATGACAAAAGATACATGGAAAATTCTCACATACAGAATTCTCCTTAACAACCTAAAAAAATATGCCTGACCTTGTGTAAACAAATGTTGACTATGCAAAGATGGACTAGATGGCATAACTCTCAACTTATTTTTTTAAAAGAACACTCCATCGATTTTGTCAAATGCTCGTGGGAGGCTCATATCTAACGACATCTCACCCAGTCACTGCCAATCCTCAAGTGAATGCCAACATAGGGTCGAGTCAGGAGGGCAGCGATGTGCTCCTGTCCCTCTGCCGCCATCTTGTCTGACCACACTACGAAACGTTGCAGGCTAACGTGCTCCTCCACCACCGGGAACTGAGCGGGAGCTCCGGGCAGGGCCAGGACTGGGTGCTCGTTGGCTGGGAACCTGGCGGTTGTATCGAAATGTTTACAAACTCAGTCGAAAACGCACGTGGAGCTTCCTCATATATAGTTTAAGTTCAGCCTTTGAATAAAAATCTTAATCATAAATTAACAGAAAACTAAAGCAAATAATTTGGGATGAACATTTCGCTAATTTTCATGCTCGACGATGAGGAAAATAAAAATTAAAAATACAAGATTATAAGATTTATATAATAAAAAAAAAATAATAATAAAAGAGATTGTTTTACAATTACACACTGTGGAAGATTTGCTTATAAAAGAAGGCATAGCTCAACTTCATCCTTGTCCTTCAAACTCGCTGAACGCATGTGAGCTGCTGTCAAGTCACACACTCACTTTTGCCCCAATCAACAAAAAAATTCGAAAAGTCAAATAAAAAAAGTTGTACTCACTTCTTCATCCACTGCTGCTGGTGGTAAGCACTGAAAGAAATGCCGCTAAATAACACCGACTCGTAAAATTCCACGCCGACATAATCCCAGAACGGGCCAAATGGATTCCCATCCTGAAAAGACCAGAACCATCCACACAAATCAGAGCAGTCATTCACAACAACTATACCTCGGAAACTAACTAAAACTACAATTTATGTTTATAAAACTAACACAGAGGTTATAGCAAAAATGTCCTTCGATTTTGTCTACGTCAATTAATATCATTGATGAGTTTTTGGAGTTTGGTTTAAAATTTATTTATTTTGGTATTGTGTGGCTGTGTGGAAGAAGGAGGGTCAAATATTTCTTTGAGAATAGTAGTAGTCTTTATTCCAAAATATTCTGACTTTTTTTCCTTGCACTCGGCCAATACAACATATTAAAATACTAAAACTACTCAAATCGAACTAGTTCTAAAACTATCGAAATAAAAAACAACTACGTACAATGAAAAATACCAAACTATTAGCTTGTTGCCACTATCGGGCAGCGTTTGATACCATTTCACAAAATGCTTTATTCACGCCAAAATCTATAGTTTGTCCGAGTGGGGAACAAGACTTAGGATCCAATTGATGTTCATCACAACTCAAAATAACCTCATGAGAAAAAAAAAACCTGAGTTGGACGCAAATGTGTGGTGTATTTTTTTGTCCTATCAATCGCACATGATCGTCATGTGTTATCGCTCACATTTAAAAACTCTTTTAAGGGTTGGGGTTTCTTTATATGTGTACCATGCTATTCTTTACCCCTCCTCCCACACACTCACACATCCGCTGTACCTTCATGGGACAAGTTCGTTTATCTGCACTCCGCTGAGCCGCTGCCTCAAAGCAGTAGGCTTTCCTCTGTCCTCTGGGCCAGTGTTTGTCAGCCAGTTCCTTCATGAAGACCTCCAAAGCCACCACACGATGATACGCCGACAGGGCCTCGAGTTTGAAGAACTCACTATAGGGAACATGGACCTGAATGAAGTCGAGAAAGACCACAGATCATAAAACTCGTGAAATTATGCACAGGGAGTATTTCGAAAAACTTTATACTGGGATGACCCAAGTAGATGGCCCGGAGCCCAAGTAAGGAAAGTTTACATGGCCTTTTAAAAGCTATGCTCGAGGACATCCTTCAACTCTTCTTGAATGTCAATGTGTATGTACGGCAAAGGTTATTAAACAAATCAAGTAAAAATCCCAATTGTGGGCGATAGATAATGAATCCAGGGGGGGGACAAATCCACTTCTTGTTTTTCCATGTTGTCTTTTGAGTGGAATGGCCATAGGGCAATGTGAGACAAACTTACATTGGTGGCAGGCGGTCTGTGGTGGCGATAAACAATCCATGGGGGAACTGCCAGGGTTCGGTTTAACATCTTGGCAAAAGCCAGAGAACCCAGGAAGTGGTCTGCCTGGTTCCCAAAACGACCTGAACACAGGAACACGTTTCAATGTTTGTGGCGTGTTTTGTTTTTCTCTTCGCTGAACGTGATCTTATGCACGGTGGAGCTACAATGAACGATTTAGTGCAACGAATATGGTTTCTGGTTATAATAAATGCCTTGGGGGAAAAAAAGTGTTTATTACCCATGCACGGACAGTACAACACATATCCATTATTATCCCACTTCAGTTCTGCGGCGGTCGTCCGACAAGTTTGTTGCAAGACTGAACAAAGAAAACAAGTCAACGTAAAAGCGTGAGACGGTAGCCCCCACACCGCCATTGTAATTCATAACAAATCCCAGAATGCAGTGCGCACACTTTTCCTTCTTCGTTTAGTGGCGTGAAGACTATTAAAGCATGTGCTTCCGCCGGCAGGACAGAAAGCATACTGTTGGTTCTGTTGTTTTTAATTAAATTCACAATAAAACCCAGGCAAACATGTTTTGCATATTTTGCGATGTATTCAGGTTTATGCAACCTTTATTATCATATTACCAATTATTCATTAAAAACTTTGATTTAAATATCAGTTTTTTTTAGTTATTTGTTCTGAATTTTAATCAAATAATGCAATACAATTTCTACATTTCATTTATTTCAACGAATTACATTTCAGAAGACAGTTATATATCATTTGACTTGAAAGCATTTGAATGCAATCCGTGACAATCTAGTGTTGAAACTATTTCCACTCAAACTTGGTCTTTCTCTCTTTGCATTCAGTAAATCTCGTTTTTGATGCACGGCAGCTGGCTGTTGCTTCCCTCCTTTCCTGCGCATGCACTTCCCCCACTCTTCCATTGCACTGTTTTTCATTGTTTGAGATGACAGCAGAGATAACAATGCAGCGAGACATAACTCTCAGCCTTCTATGAATGGAGTTTGGGGGGCAGTTTTCTTCAGGTGACAATAAAACGCATGCAAACAATTCATTATTCCGTGTTGTAGTCTATAGTACTTAAATTGCATTTATTAACATAAAAATGTCATAGTTCAGTACTTTTCTGCAATAACGCTTTTTCCCGAATGCACTTTATTCTGTTAAATGGTGCCCATTTGGCTGGATGAGCAGCATGCACAAAATTATTGCCACATTTACTGTTCTTTGGTGGACTGATAATTGGAGGAAACAATTTACAAATTTGCAGGAGCCTGTCCTTTCTAGCTCAATTCTTCATTAGTGTTATTTACCACATTTTTTTATTTACAACAGAAGCACCAATTGCAATTGCTTTTCACAACAGTGGGAGCCCAGGCGCAAAACAAATGTTGAAATTAATGAGTTACAGGCTAGCTAGACAGATATAGACGCTAACATGACACTATGCAATGTCTTTTTTTAGTGGTCTAAAAAGAAAGGTATTTTTAGCTTCAATGCTGATCTAGTCTTGTCGTCTATCATCCAGCAGGCGGCGTTTCAGTGACTCAGCTGGACTAAAACCTGCCGTGCACATGTTCCACCCATCCTTATCAACATGCTGCAGAGCCTCCGATGAAACCTGATGGTCCACCTCATCATAGAACAGACCATGCTGGGCTAAGATAGACCTCAGCTGATCAGCATCCACTTGGTACATCGGCAGCCATTAGATTAGACCACAGTATACATTTACCTTTTGCGTAAGGCTTGTCTGGGGGAGGGTCAGTTCTACTATTTGAAAGTGTGAGAGGGTTTGGTCTAACTTAAAAGAACTTAAATTGAAAAAAGATTTGAACCCTGGGATTCTCAAATGCGACAGAAATGCACTAACCACTATTTTACCTTGCTGCACCAACAAATCAAAATTAAATGATTAAAAAAGACAAATAAAACATTGAATAAAATAATCCTTGCTGTTTTGCACAACTTGTAATTCCTACTGTGCATTTTGTACTGAAGCATTGTATATACTGAACACCATAAGTCATGTTCTATTTTTGTTGAGGTTATTTCTATTTACCCACAATTTAACTGCTTATCCACATTCGGGTCATGGGTAAGCCGGGGCCTTTGCCAGCTGACACACTGGGCTCGATGCCATCCAATCACAGTAAACTAATTTCTAACCAATGAATTAAAATTATGGACTGTAGCCCTCAGTTGTCCTTGGGTCTTAAGTCTTCAGCTTACCAAGATATTTTGATAAATGTATTTTGCCAATCCTGTCTATTGCTTCATTTTAAGGCTTCTATGCAGGATTGCAACAGTGTGAATGAGTGAGCCTGTGGTTGACTTATGACCTATTGGTGTCGACCTTTCGCCTGAAGTCATCTGGGAAAGGCTCTTGCGACAAGGCAAGTGGTACACAGAAAGGACGGATAAATGTGTCCAATTTTATGGGATCAGTTTAGGGATGGCCTTTTCTTTTCTCAATGTACAAAGCAAGGCCTGTGCAAGCCTTCTCTTATATTCAACAGCTAACATTGACCAAACAAACGGACAAAAATTCCCACAGACACACTCCAAGATCTTGCAGGGAGACTTCCCAGAAGTGTGGAAACTGTTGACTATTTATACTTTTTTCTCACTTTTCACGTCATATCCATAGAATGTATTCCAATACTTGTGCCTGTTTTGTGTATGTGAAACGATAGCAATATTCCGTCCCTCATCTTGTCGCATTTGCCCAACATTTGGTGGCTGTTTATTGTACAGTCTACTCTGAAGCAAACCACCCATCTGTTTTACAAAACACAACTGTTAAAAACACACGCACACATCATCATTATCGTTTTGAGGGGAGAGCGGGTTATTTTGCTGGTGTGCAAACAAATTCCAGATGTGAACTAATTGGAGTGAAGGAGTGGCTGAAGTGCAGTGACGTGCACCTGTGTTTGAGATGATGCTTAGGTGAGTGTGAGGACAAAGGTGAGTTGGAATGACACAAGAGGACGAGTTACATTGAGCAGATGTCAAAGCTTTTCTTTCAGGAGCGCACGGAAGTCATCACGACGGATGAGGTTATCAGTGAAAAGGTGAGGGAGGGAAGGAGCTTCTCTGGGAGCCAAAGAAATGGAAATCAGTCATTACGTTGCAGTTCAAGCTGTAGCCAGGGGTGGTCAGACAAGGAGAAGAAATTCCACTAACAGCCAACTAATACATACACCAAATCTTGTGTACATGGTGCAACATCGAATTTTGTTAAAAACAAACCAAGTTAATATGACATCCATCCACTTGTGCTCATTAGTATCACGGGTGAGGTGGTGCCGATCTTGCCTGGCTTTGGACAAGAGGTGGGGTACATCCAGCTGGATGCCAGCCAATCACAGGGCACATAGATATAAACATTTATTTATGCTCACATTCAGACCTATGGAGGGTTTAGCATCTTTACTGAACTTAACCTTTTTTCAAATGTAGGGGAAGCAGGGGATACCCAAGTAAAACACACAAGCATAAGGAGAACAGGAGGAAAAAAAAACTTCTCGCCCCGAGGCAATATTTTTATCATGACTAACGTGTTTTTGCAGAATCCCGATGACTAAAAAAAATTATATATATATATCAAAATGCTTGGTGAAAAAAAATGTTTTGGGCTTTCAAAGCAGTGGGTGTTGACAAGGAAAAAAAAGCCAACTAGCAGAAGAACTCAATATAGCTCAAGAGGTGCCGCACTTCTTGCATTCTCCTGCACTCTGACATCTCTCCTTGCATGCTGACGTGTTTGGGAGCTAATTTTTCATGCGCTGTGCAACACACACAAAATATACTGCAGTTATACCTTGAGGGTTCGCGTTCAGTAGGGTACACATCATCAGTAAGGTCAAACTACAGTCTAATCCCAGCTCACGTTCCCTGTTAGTGGGTGAAGAATCCAATGCTTAGTGACTTCTGCTTCACAATAATAGAAAGAGCCAATGGCTAAGAAGCTGGCATTTTTCTTAGCAAGAATTGTTTGTTACCTCCAACATGGAAGAATAAAAAAAATAATATTGAGAAAAGTGAAAAGTATTTGAAATAGCGTTTCAAGAACTTTAGAAAGACTCCAAATAATGATTTGGAGTCTTTCTAAAGTGTTTTTGACGGCACTTTTTTCCCAACAAATTTCTTCATGTCTTGGTAGATAATGAACAAATAGTAACAATTAAAGTCAGACATTTGCAAGAGGTGTGTATTGTTTATCGTGTAAGAACAATTTTGTCCTGGATGACTGCTCGGCCAAATGAAAGAACATGTGCATGTGCAACTTAACTACAAGCAGAAATCAGTGCCAGTTGACTATAAAATGTGTAAAAGCCTTTGCAAATTTTAGACATGTGACTTTTTGTTATCCAAATGCATTAGTCACTGTTTTGTTTTTAAAAAAAGTTGTGTGAAATTCCTTTAATATCAGAAACCTTTCCCTTCATCTGTTTGGTTTTAAAATAGTTTAATACATTTAATGTCGTTTCATCTGTTTTTAATAATTTCTTAACAAGCAAACAAACAAACTCCTGAAAGCAAAAAGGTATTTTAGAATAAACATCAAATGATGTCATTATAATGAGTTCCTAAAATGAGTAAGACGGTTTTACTTGCCATTTGAACTTTTATCTCCTACTCTTTACATTTCAGTGCACAGATTCAGTCACTATTCGTTTTGAGGGGAAAAGTGTCACAATAATTTCAAATGATAAAAATCTGTCACTTTTAATAATAATTAAAACACTATCTCACATCTGTCACTTCTAAATGAGTGTATAATAATTCAAACTCAAGCTCACATAATTTCCTCCAGTGTTAAACTTTAAATTGTACTTAGATTTTAAGTAAGGAAAAATAGTTTGTTTAAAACATTTTATTGCAAAATTATGAAAACAATCAAACTAACTTCCTCTGAATTTCGTCGTTGCTCATTGTAGTAACTCAAGACGCCTTTTCATTTGATTTACTCCTTGAAACGAAAATGTTCAACTACTTTTCACTACTTCCGATTAAATCCTGCAACAACAAAATCAGCAACCCCTCTATAAACTGAAATACAGAAATTATTTGTTCAAACACAACCTGTACATTTTAGTTAAAAAAAAAAGTGACTGGTCACTGTTTTCACCCCATTACCAGAAAAAGCAAATGTGAGAGCCAACATCAGGTACGACTGTTGCGTTTTGGGGGCGTGTCCACTAGAGAAAATAGGCCTACGGTGCCTTCAATAACAATTGGAAATATGATTTTTTATTATGATTTTTGGAAGAAAAAAAAACCATGTAATCAGCAAAACATCAAACGAATATATCGATTACTCAGACTGACTAGAAGGAATATGAAAGTGTATAACTCCACTAAATAATAAGGTTTAGCGTACAATAATATATCCATGAGAAAGTATTGCAAATCAAACGAGATTCTAAACCCTGCAGAGACTAGGTTATTCGTGTCTAATGTGTTGAAAAATACAAATGGCCATATAAAACGCAGGTGGGTGCAATTGTTCACGAAAATGCTTGGATGTCTATAATAAATGGATTTTTTTTTTTGCATATTACTTGAGGAGCCTGAAGGCATCATGGTCGATCCCCCCTACCGTCGCGCTCCCTGGCTGCACAAACATGTTCCCCCCGCGGGCTCCATGAGCCTGTGGTGGGCTTCAGGGGAGGAGGGGGTGACGAGGAAACGAGTTGATGTGCCCTGGAAGTAATTCTTTCACCCCCTCTACAACACAAGTCGCACGACCCATGCACGTACACACACTGAGGAACAACACGAATTACAGGCAAAGTGTGAAAAAGTGCGTTTACTAATTATACTACATTTACTATTCATTATATATATACAAGTCATTAAAAAGTAATGGCTTTAGGTCTGGAATTATTTATGATATAATAAATAAATATCATAAATAAAATAATTTTTTATATTATTATTATTATTATTATTATTATTATTATTATTATTTCAGAATGCTTATGTGAATGTTTTCATTCAATAATTTCAGATGTCAGCGTAATCCACTCAAATGGCAGCAATTTTATTGAATGTAATTTTGCTGCACTCTGAATTCAAGCAAAGCCTATTTGCGTTTTTTATTGGTCATTCCATTTAAGATAAAATGTAAAGTCAACGTGTAGGTGAATGATTGCATGTAAAAAAGGGTTTTAAAGTTAAAATTCAGCTTGTTACACCAGCTGCTAATTGCACATTTGAATTTGTTTCAAATGATGAAGTATACAATTATAAAATGGTACGATAACGAATATGTTATAAACTCTAAACTTAATTACTAAACTTACATATGAAAATGTGAAGTACTTCTTTTTATCTGACGCACAAGGAGTTGTTAAGAATTTGAGCACATCCTTGTCATTGGCGAGTGACAGTTGTGCAATAGTTAATGGAACGTAATTGAACATTTAGAAATTGTTGCATTTGGATTGGCTGCGTTCTGAAGTCAAATGATTTCTACAATGAATTTTAATTTAATTTTGTTTTGTCTGAAGATTTAAATCTGACAATTTATTACAAATGTATTATTTAAAAAAAAGAATGCCAAGCCAATGTACAGGTGTTTTAACCGATCAGAGCTTGGCTGCGGGTGGGTGTTAAAAAAACAACTCACAGTAATCTGGCCCCGAGTGAAAAAAAAGTTTGTGAAAGTGCCCTGACGTCACACTCCCACAATGCTTACCGCCCCCGAACTCGGCTGCAGCCCGAAGAGAGCCACACACACTCACTCCCAGGTCCCGAATATCTAAATTATTGGGAGGGAAAAAAAATCGTATAAATTATTTAAAAACAAGCAAAGAAGACATCGAGGAGCGTGCGTGGAGTTGGTGGCGTGGGTCTCTCCCACGGTGGCTTTCTATTCGGGATGGACGCTTCCCTGGGCTCCAAGTGAAAGTTGACTAATGCAGTGCTGGAAACTTTTTGGTGGGTAAACTGCTTCTTCTTTTTTTTCCTCCCCCCCTCCCCTCCTTCGCATATTGTGTTTGCACGTTGTTGTGCTCGTGTGTGTGTTTGGGACAGCTTTTTACGCAACTTTGACGGCGTCCAGCTGACGTGCACTTCGACTTGCGCGACGCTTGCCTTGTTATGGATGTGTTGGTATTACTAAATAAGCGCCATTGGCCTTTGCGTCATTTGTGGCGTACTTCTCTGTGTGTGTGCGCGAGTGTGTGTGACTAGACATTTAACAGCGCTACAAATAGTCGCTAAAAAAAAAAGTTTTGTGCACGTCACTAGGGCCCTTTTATTTTAGAGCAAGTTGTTGAGTTTCAGGCCATTTTTGGAATGTAAGGTCCCTCCGTGTGTTTTCGAGATTATGGGAGGGTGTATAAATGTTGAAAGTAGATTTTAATTGGGTCTTGCTGGTGCCCGGGAATTAAACTGCTGGTTTTCATGTAGTTTGTGGTGATGGTGCGTTCAGTTGTCACGTTGCTCATTAAGCTCGGAGATGTGTCGACCACACGTATGTAACTGCGCTCCTCGTGGCTTGTGTCATGTTTGTGGCTCCTCGGATGTTTTTGTTCCTTTGGCCTGCGCGCGCGCGCGCGCGTGCGTGTGCGCGACCGTGTTTGTATTTTCTTGAAGTAGAACAAGTGGAGGAGTGTCTAACACATTGCCAGTGGTCATTTCACACACCATTATTGTATTAGTCGTACAAGTTTATTTTTTATCATTTGCAATTGTGTGTCACTGCAACTCCGCCACTGAGATGTTGCTGGGAATATTCTGATCATTCCTCTGACAATTATTGGTGCTGTAAAATAAAATACTCATATGTTTTGTTGAATGTATGCATCTCACTCCTGTACTGTAAAATCACTGCTTAATTGGAGTTACAAGTTCCACTATTCACGAGAAACTCACCTGTTTTTTTTGTGCTTTTTCTGAAATATACTAAGTTGCCACAAGATGGCATCAAAGTCTCTTGTAAAAGCAAAGTAGTTATTGGTGTCACAAAAGTACAGTACAGCAAATGCCCCTTCATCGCCCTGTAGTCAGTAAAATCCTTGTCCCTAACACAAGGCATGTTGCATTTAAGGGACTTAAATTTAGTTTTTAATGTTTATGAACACATTTATAAAGCAATACAAACACATATAAACATGCATAATACATGAAGAAAGAAAAAAATCAATGAATCACACGAAAATATTTTACAAATTACAATGTGTACTCACAATGATGACGATGACGATGATGTCACAGCAATATCCAATTTCAAGATTGAAATCAAGGTAAAAGAGTGGCAAACTTGAAATCAACTGTCCAAAATGTTGCACTTGTATGGGCACTGCAATACATTACCCATTATCATGGTTTCAGCCCTTCTATGTTGTTGTTGTTGTCGTTGTTGTATGGCTATGAGCAGTTGCTGCTGGGTGGCTTTGTTTCTTCTTTTGTGTACCTGGGTGAGCTCCATCAATGCTGTTTTAGAACTGCAGTGCACAAAAAAATGTCCGGATGATACTCCGCTGATGTTACATTACAGCTTGGGAAATACGGAAATGACCACCAGGTGGGCAGCACGCTGTGCATTCACTGACGGAAGACAACCGTCAATCAGCGGCTAGAAAAAGAATAGCGACGCTTTGATTGGCTAAATCGGTTATGGAGAGTCTTTGCATGTTTACTGTATCTTTTTGCCCTGCTGCACTTATTTAAAAATGTAATCTAACAAATATAGAGCGTACACGAGCAATATATATGGGCAAGTTCAAACTTTTTTGCGGAGGTATCAATTACTTAAAGGGGAGTCAACACAAACATTTGATGTTGTCTGTGCCTCCACTAGTCTAAACATGGCATTCTGATTAATATTGCATTAGTGGAATATGAGTTAAGAAGCCAAATGAAGCTGGTTTTATCCATCTCAGGGGGCGGCCATTTTGATCCTTGGTGTTGACTGAAAATGACATTACAGTTGTCAGGTCTTGGGTCACAACCAACCAACCAACCAACCGCCTGTTGATCTCACGCTCCATCCCGCTCTCACTCGTGAACAAGACCCCAAGATACTTGAACTCCTCCACTTGGGGCAGGATCTCATCGGACATTCCAGCCCTTTCCGACTGAGGACCATGGACTCAGATTTGGAGGTGCTGATCCTCGACCGCATCACACTCAGCTGCGAACCGCTCCGGTGAGAGCTGGAGATCACGGCTTGAAGAAGCCAACAGCATCACGTCGTCTGCAAAAAGCAGAGATGCAATGCTGAGGTCCCCAAACCAGACACCCTCAACACTTCGGCTGCGCCTAGAAATTCCATCCATAAACGTTAGGAACAGAATTGGTGACAAAGGGCAGCCTTGGCGGAGTCCAACCCTCAGCGGGAACGAATCCGACTTACTGCTGGAAATGCGAACCAAACTCTGGCGTCGATGATACAAGGACTGAACCGCCCTTATCAGTTGGTTCGGCACCCCGTACTCCCGAAGCATCCTCCACAGAACTTCCTGAGGGACATGGCCTTTTCCAAGTCCATAAAACACATGTGGACTGGTTGAGCCATGCACCCTTGAGGATCCTGCCGAGGGTATAGAGCTGGTCCACTCACTGTTCAACGGCCAGGATGAAAACCACACTGCTCCTCCTGAATCCGAGATCCGACCTCGCGACTGACCCTCCTCTCCAGCACCCCTGAATAGACCTTACCAGGGAGACTGAGGACTGTGATTCTTCTGTAGTTGGAACACACCCTCCGGTCCCCCTTTTTAAAGAGGGGAACCACCACCCCAGTCTGTCAATCCAGAGGCACCATCCCCGGTGTCCACGCAATGCTGTAGAGGCGTGTCAGCCAGGACAACATCCAGAGCCTTTAGGAACTCCGGGCGCATCTCATCCACCCCGGGGCCTTGCCTCCGAGGAGTTTTTTTTAACTACTTCACTGACTTTGACTCCAGAGATTGGAGAGTCCACCTCAGAGTCTCCAGGCCCTGCTTCCACAATGGAAGGCATGTCGGTGGTCAATTCCATTTCACCTTAAGAAAACTGGTGAGCCATGATTGCTTGTGACCTGAGACCTGGAAACTATTATGTCATTTTTAGTCTGTCGACTACTGTCGCACGTGGCGAAATGGCCGGCCCCTGAGATGGATAAAATGGATGAATTTTCACCATTGAATTCATATTCCACAAACAATCAGAAAACAGGATTTCCCCTTTAAATCTTTTCTCTTTTTGGCTCGACCCCTTTCCTGGGAAAATAGAGGTTTACTCTTTTGCAAAGGCAGTCATAAATGGCCGTAATTTGCCTAGAGTATGTGCTCACACTTGCTCCGGCCTGTCGACAGAATGTGCAACTTGTTGTCGTTTCCATAAAGGTGCCCAATCTTTTGATGTGAAGTCGAGGGACTTAAGACAGCCATCTAATCTGCAAGCAATTCAAAGCAAGCCGCATGACTTCATAAGGTTATTGGTCGATGTCTTGCAAGGGAAAACAATAATACTCGTAGAATATGTTGACATGCTATACTTCTTTTCTATGTGAAGGTTCCCAAGCATGAGGGCCGTTAGTGTTGCTCTAACTTGCTCCACTCACGTTGAGGCCTGCAGCTACAAAATAAGGACACAGAAGTGAGTTTTTATCACAGGACAGTGCTTTTGTTGTCGTCACACCTCAAGGGTTCTTGCAGATTCTTAAAAAGGTCTGTAAGGGCATTGAATTCATGAATTTAAAAATAAGGTCTTAATTGGCAGTCAAAGGTCTTGAGCTTTCAAAAAATGTACATAACATGTAAATAACAGTTTTGTTATTTTAAATAGTAGGGCGGAAAATGATCTTTTCCATTATTTTTTAAACATTTTCTTCTTCCTATGGAATTTTTACAAGCAACAACTTCATCTGTTTTAAAATTAGGGCTGACTCAAATTGCATTGCAAATCGCCAGGAAAAAAAATAAAAGTTTTGGGTTTCAGTCAGAACAGACTATAACATATTACGTGCGTATTGTCACAGAACAATATTTGACTGGCACTCACGTCTTGGTGTGACATATGTACATGGGGAGTGCACATGCTCGCCGATGGGAATATTTTGCTTTATTGGCTGACTGTTAGTCCAGTTTCATCAGGTGTCATGGAGTCACATGCAAAGATCTTGCTCTATACCTGCCAATCATAAAATGATGCTATGACTCACATGCCCAACGACTGCTGATCTTTGCCTCCAAATGAAGCAAGTTGGAGCATTAAAGCCATCGTAAAACACAAAGACGCTCCTCAAGCAATGCGACAGTGAGCGCCCGGCCGGAGCGCTGCGGTTGCGCGATTGGACCAAATTAAGCTCCCTACGCACTGAGGTCCACTCAAATTTTGGAAAGTCCATTAGGACTTTAAAAATATTTTCTAAATTTTAGCGACCGCTCTGTCACAATAATGCGACCAGCGCGGTGCAGTTGCGCGGTCGGCGGCACGCTACGGTTGCGCGTTCGGCGGTGCGATGCAGTTGCGCGATCGAACAAAATTAAACTTCCTGCTCACTGAGGTCCTCTTAAATTTTGGAAAGTACATCAGGACTTTAAAAATATTTTCTAAATTTCAGCGACGGCTCTGTCACAATAATGCGACCACCGCGGTGCAGTTGTGCGGTCGGTGACGCGCTACAGTTGCGCGTTCGGTGACGCGCTACAGTTGCGCGTTTGGCGGTGCAGTCGCGCGATCGGACAGAAATGCGCAAAAGAAAAAAAAATGCTTAAAAAAGGCGGGGTTTTTCTTGGAACAGATTATTTTTCCCCATTATTTGTAATGGGAAAACATGATTCGGAATTCGAACGATTCACTTCTCGAACAGCCTTCTGGAACGGATTGTTTTCGAAAACCGAGGCTCCACTATATTCTGCCTTGTCCTTGTTAGGCCCAGATATTCTAGGAAGGCACGAACATGTTTTTTCATATTAAAACACAAATGTCACAAAAGCTAACCTGTGTTTACCGTTATGGTCAAATAGAAAAATATCTCCTGTAAATTTCATTTAATTTGCTTCTTGTGCTTGCCTGGCCCGTGTGGTCTCAGGCGGAACTTTACAAGCTTGTGAGTCGGCCATTTTTTGATACCTCACCCGCGTTAATGAATGGTGCATGGCAGATGTGCAAAAGCGCGTGTACTTGTGTGCATGTTTGTGTGTAAGCTGTAGCTGCTTTTGAGCTGGAGGAGGTCTTAGGTCTTTGAAAAATCCCCCTCAATTCTTTGCTCTCACTGTGTGCAGCGGCAGTGCTGCTGGTGGAGGGAGGCAACAGCAGGCTGATTTCCATGAGAAAAGAGCATCAGTTGGGTTAATGGAAAGGACAGCCCTCTGTGGGGACAAATGGCACTTAATAACCAGGGAAGAATCGGAAAAGCTGAAATCCCTTTTCTTTGTACCGCTTCACCTTCTGCAAGCCGGGATGGGCCAGGAAAGAAGAAGGGGGGGGGGGGGGGGGGGGCGGGGCAGGGGAGGTGGCCGAGGACAACGGGTTCATGCGAGAATGGATGTTTTTCTGTCACTGACGGGCTACAAGAGGATTGTTGGTGTTTGTTGTTTTCTCAAGAAGTGAAATGGAGTACGTCGCTCTTCACAAGAGCGGATGCATCCCAGCATGAGTTTGTCTGCTTGTGTTGCGAACATACTTGATTTGAGTGTTTATACGCGTGTATTCTGTGTCATGGGACAGTACGATATGTATGACCTCCACCAAGGAGTTTATGTTTGTGGCAGCTTGTTTATTTATTAGCAGCGTCGCACTAAAGCCTCATTCGTTGCTTCTGCTGAACTGTGTAGATTGCTGCGGTGGGAGGCGTACATTTTGCTGCCGATCTGAGATGGGATTGTTCAACTTTGGCAGAGAGTAATATTGAGTAGCTAATATTCACTATTAACTTGTACTTGTGCTCTTTTTATGAAATATTTTAAAATCAATTTCTAGCTCTTTGTTTCAGCGGCATTTTTTTAGATATATATCTACAACTTGTGCACCTCCTCGCATGAGGGATTCATGAAACAAGTTTAAAATGTGCGTTTGCTATATGTACATTAAATAATGGATTGGATTAGCAGATATTTGGCATTTTACACACAATCGGTTATTGGTTGTAATGTCATAATTTGCCAATCGATCACTGATTAATAACAAATACACAATGCAATGGGTTTCGCACTTTTTTTTTTTTTGACGAAATTGCTCATCAATTTTTACTCAAATCATTAAAACCACTCACGCATAAGTTTTATAACAGCAAAACATTATGTGACTAAATTTAGGTGTCAGACCAAACAAGAAGGCATTACTTGTTGCATCATCACTAAACTTGGGATTTTTTTTGTTTTGACTAGTCACTTTCAGTCAGAACTCACCAAAGCCAGATTACTGTGGGACATTGCGTGTTGTGATCATTTGATGAAACATGACCGCGGCAGTCAGTCTTGGGTGTTAAACTTCACACTGTCCAGCCACACTAACCCTTCCACACTTGTTACGCCACTCATACTACAGTGGAACACATTGTCACGCACCACTCTCTTATGTTGGGACAGTCGAGCTCCTCAGCCTGAGGTTACCAAGCAAATAGTATTTAGTGAGTGCTGGTGGCAAATTTGAGTGCACAAATGATCAAATGCACATTGTTTACAGAACTCTGTCTAGTAACAAGTACATGGAGCGATATTAATTAGTAATGTGACTAATCAATTGTGTTCAAATTAATTTCGGTTGCGATGCCTGTGGTGAATCACATGGACTATTTGCTTATTTAGTGGATTAGTCAATCCTTAAAAACAGCTGGGTTAAAAATGGACTGACCAAGGAAGTTGGGTCCAATTTTTAACCGTAATTGCATTATTTTTATTTAACCCAGCCATTTTAAAGGTCCATTGGAGGGAAAATACAGAAGTTTTCTGAAATAAAGGCAACTATAGCCAAGCCTCCATTTTTCTGCGCTTCAATTCTACGTGACCTTCTGTCTAGCGCAGTTTGGTCATGCCCCCCCCCCCATTTTTTTGTCGCATTTTAAATGAACGATTTCCTTGTGAAAAGACAAGAGGCAGTTTCTACTTTTGACTACCCAACGTGTTCCTGAATAACATGGCGCTGCAAAACTCCCGTCAACCTGTTGTCCATCTCTCTTAAAGGATCCACAGCAATAACATAAATGTTGCACAATGGAGCAAACCCACTCAAAGTAAGCAAAGCCCGGGTAACGACCCAACAAAAACTACTTTGTGAATTATACCGTATTAATCTTTAGCCAGAACAATGATGTTATTCCCCAAATGCAAACACATGCAATTTAGTACGTAATTCCCATCTGATATTTCCCGATACACATATGCATGGCTCTGAATTTGTCTTCCCTTCTAAGACTTTCTAAATAACGGGCTTTCGGGTTAACACGATTCCCAAATTCTACACCCCAAAGTCCGCAAAAAAATTAGGCTTAGCTGTATTTCCTTAGTAAAATGCACAAGTCAATAATGCATCCTCACATTGCTTCAACACTGCACAGATGTTTTTTTTTTTTGGTGCATCATACACTCTGCCTGACCCTGCAGTATGCCAGTCAGAAATAGTAAGAGGATGCTCAATGGATACTGCCACTTTTCTTTGTGGCTCTGTTTCTACGAAGAGCCAGGCAGCTGTGGCTTTTCAGAACCTACATCCATCCATCAAGCAGCACCCTTGGTTTACTCCAATCTACATACCTCCGGATGTTCAGACATTACTCAGGCCTATGTGGCTGCTATTGAGGGGTGGGGGTGCAAGGCTTATACAGGGGTGGGGTGCAAATCCCCCCCACCCCCCCATGTGCTTTCTTCAAAGAACTTACCTGCAGTGTTTGGGAATTGTACATATGATTCGGAACTTGTCCCTTTCGTTGTTACACAATGCATGTTAGCGTTTGTTTACTAACACACAGGACTACAAACATGCACATAAATACCTGTCGGGGGTTAATCCTGGATAAAGGCAATGTTTTTTTTATTGTCCCTATGGCATAAATAGAACAGCACATCTCAGAATTAAGTCAAGTCAAATTTATTTATAATGCCCGTAATTACAAAAACATCTCAAACATTTAGCTTGAGTCTTTCTTTGCAAACCAAAAGAAAATAGATAGATGGATGGATTTTCTGATTCCAATCACTTTTTGTGATCACACGCCTAAAGTTAGCTCTGAAGATTAGCATTATCACCCTTTGCCAGGGGTCAGGTCACCTTGACAAGTCATAGCACCACTAATGATCCATGAGAAGTCATGAACATCTTTAGTTCATTTTTTCCACATATTTAAAGTCAATCCATCCTGTGCTTCTGTGTTTGGTCCTTCATGCATCCCTCTCTTCCTAGGTTAAGTTTACACCCCTGAGGCCATTTCCGCTAGGCTGTCTGCAGCACATTTATTAATAGGCTGCCCGCTCTAAGTGCAGCACTACTTTAGGCCCTAAAGTTTAAAGAGGTTAGGACAGGTTTGTGCTTCATCTTAAATTCAGACTAACCTGGGAAAGGAGGAAGGGCTATTTGTATGAGTTAGTCGAGAGTGGAAATGAAAGCAGCTAAAAAACATTTTTTTTAAACGAGTGACACGATTGCAAGCTATTTTTAAAGAAGCCTTGTTTACAATGACTATACATTTTCTTTATTAGTTGTGACTTCTATGTTTAATCATCAATAATCACCTCCGTGTGGTATGTCTATATTTATTATACTTCCACTTGGTGACCAAGATGCACACACTACAAGGAACAACACAAGAGAAGTTATGATGCACATATTGCACAAATGCTTTACAATCTATTATTAAATATCTTACCACTATACGTTTAAAAAAAATACTGCAGAGGGATATTTTACTTTTCAAAACTCGTTTTGATAATTACTATTGGTATAAACTTGTAAGTCAGACACCTCTGCAGTTGTTTCAAATTAGATTGACATATACAAGAACATTTCAGAAATGGAGTTACATTGTGTTGTTTACGTGTTCTTTTTTTTTTTTTTTTTCTCAGAAATACAATATATACTCACATTTGACCAGCAACTTATAATATGTGAAAACCAATCCAATCTGGTGAGTGTGGTAGGCGCACATGTATGACTCAAACATCTGGACTTTGTCTTGGTTTTAACATGTGATTCAACACACAGTTATGTGGCTGCACTCTACGGTAGTGCAGATGCTGAGTTCTGATTCAGCTAGGTTGGTATGAAAGTTGATACATAGACGGATGAACACATGACTCACACACATGTACACACACTCACACACATGGTTGGGTCCAGTGACTGCTGTCCTGCAGAATGCGAGCGAGCTGTGTAGAAATATGAGGGGAGCAGAATGTAGCCTCCATGTCTGATGACACATCCCCTCTTCCTTCCTCTAAAGTCATTTTTATGAAGGTCTTGGCCACCCCACCCTGCTCACCATCCTGCACCCAATAAATTAAAGAATACAACTTCTTCCAATGACTAAGATTTGTGGACTATTTCCACACCCTTTGGGAATGCAGCCATTGAATATTTTTCTTAAACAATTGCGACACCAGTAGTCCAGGTCAAGGAACATCCTTATTTAATGTCCTCTTAATTTCTCATAGTGAAAAGATAAAAAAAGAAAGAGGAAGTGTTGTGTTTTCATTAGCTTTTACAGATTTGAGCAAATATGCACGAAGGCGCCACATGAACAGCAGACAGCAAAATTAGATCATCATTACCATGACAACCAACTATCTTTAGTATTCCAGCCAAACTGTAAACTGTTATGTTAAGACAGTAGTGGTGCACGCTGCTTGAGTCTGACAATGGCGGGTGCTAAATGTTTTCTTCCTTCCAATAGTGCTGTTATTCCTTGTGTAAAAGTTTAAAGGAGGTTTTTGCACTTGACCTGCCTCTAATGTGTTTTTTTTCCATAGAAATTTAGACTGAGCTCCGCAAGCACAAAATGAAGTTTGAAGTGATGGAATTGGAATTGGTAGAGGAAAAAAAAAAAACATCTTACTGGAGTTACATGCAAAATGAACAAATGAATTGATTTCACAGGTAACAAATGTTTAAGCCTTGCTGGATGTCTCTGAGCGCTTGGATGTGTTAACATCATGTACTTGTTCCTCTAAGGTGTTTATGGACAAGGCCTGCGTTTTGATCACTTTTGCCTCCTTTCTCAAGCATACTTCTATGTCTCATTACTTCCTTCAAGAGGGCTCCTCTGTGCCATTCTTCTTCCCCAGCTTTACCCCCCCCCCCTCCGTAGCCATTACCAAATTTAACCCCTCTCCCACTCCACACATTCCACCAGCTTTGTAAACATACACGTGGTACCAAACATGTACAGAACTTCCTCCTCGCTCCTACTCGTCCTTCACATCTCTGCATCCATTCTCCGTTCCTCTTCCTCCCTCCCTCCCATTCGGCGCTCATCGAGCAACAAGTTGGGGAAGAGAAAGTGGGCCGACAACGGCGAGTCCCCTTCGCGGCGTCCCCTCCGAGGCCAGTGTGAAGTTTTCAGTTTGATTGAAGGCCTCTTTTCTGTGGTGTGCGCTGTGAAAGCTGTCCTAATTGAATGATAAAGTGGACCGAGATGGAGTGCAGTGAATAGGCAACAATGGCCAGCCTGTGTGTGGTAGAGGGATTCTGGTTCAGATCCAGCCTCTGCCTCTCAGCTCCGAGAGGGGGCCTATTATAACGCTCTCTGCTGGACTCGGTCACGTGACACCTTCTCCCTCAAGCTCCACTCCCCACACACCCCTCTCCCAAAGCCCATGCGAGTCCAGCCCAACTCGTCACATCACGGGCTCACTCGACGGGCCGCTCGGGTCGGCCGGGTTGTTCCGCGTTTTTCGGCCCTGGCTATTGGACCGTGCATTTGCTTCTGGGCCTGTACGTATCTATTAAAAATTCTACAGATTCATGGGGGCGGGTGGGGTGGTGCCATCCGTTAATTTTTTGAGTTACGGAGTAAATTAAAGTATGGAGAGAAAAAATACACAATAATATGAGATCATAATAATTATAGAAATAGGAATGTATTATACTAGTTTTATTTCAGATTTTAGTGTTGAACAGTATATTTGAGACTTTATGAAAATGATAAGATTAGATTAGATTAAATAGGATTTGTCCCATATGGGGAAATTCCACATTTACATTACAGCATGTGTTTGTGCAAGTGTTGTGTTATTTGTGCATTAGCAGTTAACACATTTATTAGACCTTCTTCTTGATGATGATGATGATGATGATGATGATAGAACTTTATTCATCCAACAGCAGGAACATTTACTTGTCACAGCAGCGTACAAGAGTGCAAGAATACAAGTGCCAAATCTAAAAAAGGATAAATAACAAACAAGGACAAAGACAAGTGCCACTAGTAGGGCTCGAGACGAAACACAATTTTATCATGTTGTAGAGTCTGACAGCAGTGGGAATGAAGGACCTGCGGAATCTTTCCTTCCTACACCGTGGGTGTAATAGTCTGCTGCTTCTTCTTGCCTTTCGGCTTAACCTCATTCACATTCAGGCAGGATTCCCCACAGTAAATCATCTACTATCTCTACCTGTCCTCTGTAGCTCCTATTCTTAACTGCTGCTATCTACAAGTCTTTCCTCACCATAAATTTCTTTGGTCTTCCTCTTTGGCGCTCCTTTTCAAGTATCTTTCCGCAGATATGTATACTGCTCCTCCTCTGTAATTGTCCAAATGATCTCAATCTGGCCAATAATAGATAGAATAGAATAAAAGGAACAAGCAGAATGAAGCGCAATGCAAAGGAGTAAAAGTAGCAATTATTTAAAAAAAAATACTCAACAGTACAAAAATATGTTACATTACATTGATACACTTGCTCTCTCTTCTGACACTGGTGGCCCTGGGGTGGTATGATTGTCGATGCACAGCCACATGCGCATGCAACATAGATGTGTAATGCAATTACTGTAGCGCAACTGTTTCTTATTCGTAAGAAGTGTCATCTTGCATAACGTCAATAAATACAACACCACAACTAGAAAAGTCCACTGCATACTTGGGAATGCACTGGTATTGAAGACCTCAGTGTACATACACACACACACACACATATGCACTTGCACATGCACACATGCAATTTGCAAGATATTATTTGCATTTTGTGTCTCATATCAAACTCATCAAAAAGCAAGCTCGCAAATGGATGTTCATGTGCCACCTTTACACGGGATGTAGACAGAAGCATCGCTACTTGAAGATAGTGATGACAAAAAGAGAATAAAAATGTGAGAAAAAAAATACATCAAATAGTCAAATATGGGAGCAACATTCATCATAACTCTCCAGATCGCTGAGACACACAAACCTTTGGTCCGCCGTGTATATTTTTATACTACAAAATTGGCTTCCCTCTGCTGTCTAATTTTTTGACGGCATGCATTGCACCACACTAAAGGGCCTTGATATTCTGAGAGCAGAGAGTTTGAAACGGATGCTGGACAATCTGTAAACTATTTGAGACCATCTTGAAACCTAAAGCTTTCTTAGAGAGTCGAACAGCACCCCTCCAACACACACACACACACATTGAAGACCACCCTCTGGCATCCTCATCATTCAATGGATGTTTTTTTTTTTAATCTTTGGGAAGGGGTGGTGCCAGTAATGATGTTGGCTGGTAGAACTCAGAAGGAAAATGGTGCGTTAAGGGGTAACTCCGTTAAATTATTCATTTTTTTAGTAATTTGCCATTGCTTGGGATTAAACATTTTTAGCATTTGCATAGCGTATTCCCCCCAAATAATTCATCTGTTCACTTTGTCCATATTTGACTTTGACAGTTGAGAGAATCCTGGTTACAATCTTGTTTTCAAGACTTTTGAATGTGTGCAGTATCCTTAGGTCTTCATCTCCATTAGTCCCTGTCAGTGTTCCTAAAACCCGTACAATTATGACATGGACTGTGTGTTATTTTGCTAATGATGTCATCTTTTGTTGATGATGTTTTTGTTTAGTGCGGTGTCAGTTATAAGGCGCATGACAGTTGCCTGTACTGACCATGTTCAGATTCTTGCACTCCAATTTTCTAGTCAAGTCCAACCTGCCGATTGCAATTTTGGGCCTATTGAGAACTGTAATTGAAAGCACATGCAAACAATTTTGTAGCTTTGCTTTGATGGAAAATTCCCCCCAACTTGCAACAAAGTGCCGTATTTACAAAAGTACAGCTATGAATTCCTCACGAGACGACTTGTTTCATAAAAGATTATCCATGTGTAAAAAAAGAAAAAAACAACAACTTCAAACGTTTAAATGACACCCGCTAGGTGCAAGTTGGACCCTTTGTAGGCAAATATGTACCTTATTGGTATCCTTACTGTTCTCATATTTTCCTTGTCCTTTTTGAGTCCCCTCTAATCTTCCGTCATATTACTGTCAGTCACCGTCGGGTGCCTGAAGCCTCACATTCACAGAACATGATCACGTTAGGAATGCAGGCTTCTTCCCATTGCCCATTTTTCAAAGGCTCCGTTTATGCAAGAATGTTATTCTACAAGAAACTACCTCTGACCAAGCGTGCACACACTTGGCGTTAAAAACACTGTTCCACTGGTCGACTTTACTAACTTTTACTCACTCGTAGTACTTAATATGAAGTGCAGACCTTGATGCTGACTAACCACAAGTATGTGTTTAGGTGTTAATAACATTGTTTACCGTTTACTTTTGCATTTCGCCCATGTGGTGGATAGAGCCTTACTTAACGTATTTGTTTTCTCGTTAAGTGATTTTGACGACCTTTCTGCGGTGGTTTCAACTGTCAGTAATTGTTCATTGTCTCAGCTTATTGAAAAATCATAGTTCTCGCTTTCATACAGAAAAAGTATGAGTGACGTCATCATTCGTCGACATCCACTCAACTTTCTGCACATTTGTGTCTGTGTTACAAGAAATGCAACCATTAGCAGTCACACACATGGGTACTCTGTTCACTTTGGAAAAATACACAGAATGATTGGTGAGGGTTGAAGTGCATTCATTAGTCAAAAGAAAGTTTGTACTAAAATAAAAGTTGAAGAAAATAGAGAATACAATTATGAGAGAGAGCTACGTGGATATGTTGCAACCTGTAGATTTGTATAAAGCAAAGCTGCCCTAACAATGGCTGTTGTTTTAAGTGACGCTGACATTGCCAAACTTGGAGATTGTTTGTTGCTGACCCCATGTGAAACACACAGACAGCAGCAGCTCGGCGAAACAAAAGTGAGTCGCAGCGGCTCGATGCAACATGCCACACGTTCGTCCGCACCGTAATTGGCTCTTAATCTTTTCACAGGTGACAATCCAATTCTGTACTAATAGTTGAGCCATACGCAATGAAAACACGATATATAGTTGGACAAACAACACTTCTTTTTTTTCATAAATCAAATGTGCATTATATAAATTGAAATAATGAGTTGGAATTATCTTTTCAAATTTTAGATGGATTGTCTGTAACATAGATAAACAATACTTTCTCAAATGAGGCTAAAATTTGGTTTGTTCACATTATTGTCTGCTTGGAAACATGCGACGTGCCAGGAAAATAATTTTCATCTGCACGACCGTGTTTGCCAGACTTCACTTTTATTGACTTATGTTGACTTTCATTCACATTTAATTCATATATTAAATTTCATTTTAGGATTGCTGAAGAACAAATATTAATTAAACAAACATCACATCAGATAGAGTGGAGTGTATTTATACTGATAGGTATCCTACCTAATTGGATTTTTTTAATCCCCCTTTAAAAACACCACAAGCCAAGGTGACTAATTTTGGACTCCACACAGCATGTGATTTACAAAATAAAGGACGAGGAGGTAAAAGTGTGCATGTTTGCACTTTTAGCTCTTCACACATGACAAGAAGGGGTTGAGGGCGGTGGTGCAGCAGGGTCGTGCGACTGGCGTGACGCCCGCTGGCACTGTGCCCACATCTCCGGCTGCTCCGTGTCATGGCTGGGACTCCCTACCAGGGCTTTCCCGAGAATTCCCTCTACACACATGCACACGCACTCGCACACACGCAGACATATAAAAAAAAAAATCCTCCCATGTGTCAACACGTAGTTTGTGCCATGTGTCTCGTACACATGGTTTGTTTTGTATGTTACTTAAAGATATCTTATACAGTATATATACAAACAGCCCTGTTAGTAATTATGAATAAGAACTGAGCAAAAATATCATAGTACAACACTCCCCTTGCCATATTATCATATTTTGCTTACATTAATATAATGCTATGTGCAGTGGATAGTAAAAAAAAAAAGCCTTACACGCCCCTATTCAAATGCCAAATCGTTTCAAAACATTATCCACCATTATACTGTGACCTGTCTATAATTTCTAGCACCAGGCTTCAGCGCAAAGTTGATGTTCTTTTGGTGAAGAGACGTACTTTGTTTGCGCCGTCTTTTTGAAGTATGGTCTGAAAAGACAACCATCAGACCACAACACATTTTCTCGGCTATGCTTACTTTTATTTTTTTTCAGTTAAGTATTCCTGGTTTGTGGTCACACCAATGGTGGAAAAAGTTACGAAACTAATCTTGGTCTCATTTTTTAATATGCACATATTTCAGGATGTCTACTGTTTTAAAAGGGAATAAGGCCAATATAAATTCTTACCTGGTAGTTTGCAAGGTTCTCTGGTTGTTTTAAATGTTTACCCAATGAACTTGTTGATAAACCTAAAAATATGTGTAACTGACTTAAAGTATCTTTCCTTGCTAAATATGTAAGAGAAAGCTGTAACTTATTTATATGGACCAGCTGCGCACTGTTAACGTAGTGGCTTAAATCAACTTAAAGTTGAGTAAATTATAATCATCCGAGTAAAAACAACGTCAGTTTGAAGGTCATTTTGGGTCACAGCAGCAGGCTGACATCAGGAAGCGGTTGGCGGCTGCTGGCGGAAGTGTCCTACTGTGACAGTTTGCCACGCCCACTCCCAGTCGGACCACAGTGCGGTGGTCTAACTTAAACCGGTGCGGTTTTAGTGGCCACATCCCATGCCGACTGATAGGAAGACTCATGAATTTGGCAAGGAACAACCGCACACTCTTCCTTTTGGTCGCCACCCTTCCAGTGCCACCCGGGGTCAGAGGATGTAAATGGAAGAGGAAGTGAAACCTGGCTGAGGAGGGGGTTACATTGTTGGCTTAAATACAGAGATCTCTGCAACGCTGACTTCCTTTCTTTAACAACGCTGCGTTCAACAAGCATCAAAATAGTAATATTGTCATTGGGTTCACGACTAGCAACAGTTTTTTAAAACTGACACGTAATTATTATGTGCTCTTTAGTAATCAACCAACTTAGTATTAATTACTGCAAATCTGAATATTTCACTTTTTAATGTAATGACACTGTATTAAGGAAAAAGCAGGCCCTGTCTCTAAAATCAGATTGCGAATTTAGCAACAGTTAACAAATAATTGGAAATAATCAACTCCAAGGTTACCATTATAAAAAAAAAATGTGTCATTGGTTGTGTAGTAGTAACTGTGACAAAAAAAACAGTAACCCCGTGTGAATATTATAAAACATCTCATTTTTTATCATTCTTAGTTGTCATCTAAAAATAAAGTACCGCCGGAAAGCATCAAACCAACTTTCACTTTGACAATGCACAACTGTCCTGGCTACAGTGGACGCTTACCACTTTGTAATCTGTTTTTCCGTTTTTCTCCAAAAACACTTTGTTGTGGTATCCTCTGCTTTTGGAATGATTGACCAAAATTGCAGTTTCCTTCTGGATGAAAGGGGAAAATGCATTGCAAATATACATTTATATTCCTGAGTTCTTCTTATATGTGTGCAATGCAATGTGTAGTTGTAAAAAGGCAGCCTTCCTGTAGGTCAAAGGATCACTGCCAATGGCGGAGCTCCTTCCCCCTCCTAGGTGGCTGCTCCTTTTCAATGGGTTCACTAAAGCTTGACCTCTCGCCTGTCACGCTAGACTTATTTGACTGCTGCAAAGACCCCTGACTCCGTCGCTGCACATACTAACTCCTGTTTTCCCTCCTTTTTCTGCTTCTCTGCATTGCTACTGTTCAGTACATGCAACTGCAGCCTTCACACGTCTGTGCTGGTCAGAAGAGATGAAAATGAAGCTGCCGGTTGTGGATGAGAATAGTGGTTAGCCACGTATCACTTTGGCTAGTCCGCTCATCGTCAGTCCTAAAATTTGTGCTGGCGGGAATGTGGGAAATCTGCGTTACTTTATAATACGGGCCGACTTTAAAAGTGAGTGAAAATGCAGAGAAGCAGGGAAATGCTCGATTTCTTTCTTTTTTTTTTTTTAGTCGTGCTCCGAACAACATGCTCGCACAATACTGTGTAATACAAAAAAAAAAATCATGCTGACACAGCTTGTTGAAGAGAAACATGTGCAGGGCTCGACTAATTACAACAGCTACATTAAGCATAACAGAGTTGTGTTTTCAATCATTTTTTTTATTTGTTTCTATGATATAGTAAAACTAAATCAGTCTTTGGTGCAAAAAAAAAGGTCAGGTACAACAACAATGAAACAAATAAAGTTGCAACACTGTTCAATCAAAATAGCTTTCCTAACATTTTAAATGGTGTGAAATTTGCATAATGTAGAAAGAATTATTTTCACCGAGGGAATTCAGACAATTTGGATTTATAGTCGCTTTTGATTGGACAGCAACATCATGTAGACTTGAACGAATGTGCACCTCCTCAGATGCTAACTACCGCCCCCCCCCCCCTCCCCTCGCCTGACAACCCCCTTCTCATCAGAGCGGCTGTTGTCACCTAAACTCCACATGGTGAACTCAGCCTCTATATTTAGGTCGTTCGTAACGTTTAGTCAAACAGTGCCTGTTGCCTCACTGAGAGCCACCATTCTTCGGTCGATGTCGCTTCGCCTGTGGCCATCTTGCTCTCGTCTTCTCCGTTTGTTGGTATCATCGTTGACATTACAAAAAAAGCGTTCAACAAACATTTCGCTCAACCTTCTCCTATGCATATGGCTCGCTCAGCCCAGCACCAGAGGGGTTAATAGCAGTCACTCAGCATGCGAGAGCTGTGGCGGGCGGGCGGGCAGGCGGTGCAGTGCAGTGGATGACCTATGACCCTGCTGGAAAGGAATGTGGAAGCTCTTTCATCCAGGACAGAAACCAAAGACACCCAGGCGGAAAGTGGCAGTTCAATGCTGCTTTCAGCTTTCCTGATTAGGGGAAGTGAGCGGCGCTTCCAGCAAACGTACGTACGTGGCCATGGAAGCCATTTGGGAAGCAAAGTTCCTGCTCCAGCTTTTGTGATAAGTGCAGTGAGGCTTGTGCGATTAGATGATGGGAATGGACGCAATTGTGTTGTGTGTGCTGAAGCTCTTAAAGCGCCACCGTTAGTGCAATGCCAACACGATGCCAAAACACTTATAAAAGGAAATCAATAAAAAAGTCAATTCAAACTGAGCTCGTTATTTTAAGCAGTGTCAGTGTGTGTGTGTGTGTGTGTGTGTGTGTGTGTGTGTGTGTGTGTGTGTGTGTGTGTGTGTGTGTGTGTGTGTGTGTGTGTGTGTGTGTGTGTGTGTGTGTGTGTGTGTGAGCATGATGCTGCTGCATAAACCCGGCTATGTGTGTTGCATGTCGCTGTTGTGCAGCAGTACAACACGGCATGGTTCAGGCCAGGAATGTGCGACGTGGGTAGGCTGTAACAATGGAGCCGGGCTCCCTGAGGGTGGTCAATGGGATGGGTGTCACCCCCCTGCACCCTCCCTGCTGGGTGATGACCACTGCACAATGCTACAGCTGTCAGCTCCTCTTATCCACCACTGTAAACACACATACACAGGAGAGCGCACATGTAAGCTACAGTAATGTGACATCATTTTTGAAACTCATGAAATGACATTGATGGTACTTTTTGGGCTATCGCAAAATACTTAACGTGTGTGTTTTGTGTGGAGCACAGGGGTTCCCTGGGATAAGAGGTTTATGTTATAATGTGTACCGTATAAACCACAGTAGTTACAATTAAATCAAATGCAAACAATTTAATCTTGTCACATTTATGTCCTTCAGTGGTGTATGCACCTTTGCATGGTGACACACTTAATGACTAAAATGCTATATTATTCATTTCTGGATGAAGACATCTTTTTGGAGTATACATGTGAGTGTTGTGAACAGCAAAATGTGATGCTCACAGAGATATGAAGACATGTTTGTGTACGCGTAAATATCCGAGGCATCTGTCAAAACACTTGCAGCAAATTCCACCAGATTAGCTGTCATTCTCAACTCGGTGACCTCTTACACAGAAAGGGTGCAAGTGTGTACGTGTGTTCGTGGGTGTGTGTTTACACGGCTCTAAGTACGCACTCGCGAGTCACGTGATCCGGCCCTTGTTGTGTCCGCTCAACCTTGGACTTAACTGCCGTGTGTTTTTTGGTAGCAGAGGGCACAAAGGTCAGCTGGATTGCATAAAGTAATGCGTAATGGCTGAGGGGTGATGGGGTTAAGGATGGAGCGCAAAACTTTGGGGCGAGTTGTGTTTTGCTTTGACCCTAAAGTGCGATTCTTTGTGATTGCGTTTAATTTCAGTTTGTTATTGTCAATTTAAAGGCCACGTGGTGTGTTGTATCCTCAGCCACTTTCATGTCAAGTACATGCGTCTCCACGTGTTATCTTGTCCTACTTGTCTTCCAGCGCCCTCTAGTGAGTAGAAGTAGCTCAGTCTGTAAAGTACTTAAAGATTTGGAACCTGATAATTACAGTGCGAGTTCATCTACAGACTAAGACTATCTGCTGGAGGTATGTGAGATGAATCCTAACTAGAGGCGAGAACATTTCCACTATGATTCTGGAAAGTTTCCAGTAAATCTCATGAGTATAATAATACTAATAATTGATTAAATATTTTAATCAATATTTAATTTTCCACAAGTGTGACAATTTCATGAATCCTAACTAGAGGCGAGAACATTTCCACTATGATTCTGGAAAGTTTCCAGTAAATCTCATGAGTTTAATAATACTAATAATTGATTAAATATTTTAATCAATATTTAATTTTCCACAAGTGTGACAATTTCACAAATGAATTTTTAAGAAGTTTTGACAATATTATCGAAACATTATTTTATCGAAATCACCAATTCTTTCATTGGAGAACAAAAACACGAATGTTGAGTTAAATACTACTCACCGCCCACCCTGTCTTTATTTTCCTCCCAGAGTCAAGATGCAGAAGAGTATTTGGCACTCGCCGCCAAGTATGGCTGTTGGAACTGGGTGAGGAGGAGACGTAAGGGGAAGAAAAGTGCAACACGTATCAAGGAGCTAAAGACGGACACCAGGAATAGTAAGTAGGATGATTTGTATTCAACCAAATATTGTATGTTCAGTCACAGGCAGATTGTTGGCAGAATCAACAGAGAGCTTGTATTGTGCCAGTCAGAAATATCCCTCAGTGCCTTGCTCAAGGGCAACTCTGCAGTTGTCCGGATGTAGACTAGCATCTGTCCTTTTGTCCCACTGCAGATTGTCGCTCGTCTCGATGTTTCGTTCAAGTTTCTACTGAGCCGCCACTTCGCCAACCCTACCGCCTGCCGGTCCTCTGACTTCGACATTGAGCCCGCAAGGCAGGGGAGCCCCAAGTGGATTTTCATGGCAGCGGCACTCTAGGGCTGCCATGGCAGCTACTGCCGCCGATGCCTCACACCGTATTACCGCACTGACGCCGGAGGAAGAGGGACGACGGAGCGCCGTCAAGTTGTTTGGGAGCGCCGGCTCGCTGCTACGCACAGATCGAGAGAGGGGGAAAGAGCGAGAAGAGGAGGAAGAAGAGGTGGCAAGAGGGAGCGAGTGTTTGGTGTGTGGGGCTCTGTTTGCCTCTCAGGAGAAGCTCCGGCTCCACGCCTTGGGTCACACGGGAGAGAAACCCTTTCACTGCTCACAGCCACACTGCCCCAAGGCCTTCAGCTCCAAATACAAACTCTTCAGGTACTCAGCATTTCTCACATACTTGATAGGTCACGTTCACAATATATGCACATACAGAATAGTAGAAGTGAGGTGAGAGGCAAGTCACATGTTTTGACGTGAGTCAAACTCAAGTTGCTAATTTAAGCAAAAAGGACATCAAAGATTTTTTTTTTTTTAATTCAGCATTGGACCTTTTATATTTTCATAAAAAAGAAACAAACAAGAAAATCTCAAGTAAGTGAAGTCATTCGAATAGTTCAATGTCTCTTCTGACCTGCTAATGCCATGTGGTCCTCTGCAGGCATATGGCCACACACTCTCCACAGAAGACCCACCAGTGCTCGTTCTGTGAGAAAATGTTCCATCGCAAGGACCACCTGAAGAACCACCTGCAGACCCATGACCCCAACAAGGAGGCCTTCAAGTGCGAGGAGTGCGGCAAGCCTTACAACACCAAGCTGGGCTACAAGCGCCACGTGGCCATGCACTCAGCCACCGCCGGGGACCTCACCTGTAAAGTTTGCATGCAGAGGTACGAGAGCACGCCCGTCCTCCTGGAGCACCTCAAGAGCCACTCGGGGAAATCTTCCGGCGGAGCCAAGGAAAAGAAACACCCGTGCGACCACTGCGATCGCCGCTTCTACACGCGGAAGGACGTGCGGCGACACATGGTGGTGCATACCGGTCGCAAGGACTTCCTGTGCCAGTACTGCGCCCAGCGCTTTGGCAGGAAGGACCACCTGACGCGGCACGTGAAGAAGAGCCACTCGCAGGAGTTGTTGAAGATCAAGACCGAGCCTCCGGATATGCTAGGGCTCCTCACCTCGGGGTCGCCTCCTTGCTCCGTGAAGGAGGAACTCAGCCCCATGATGTGCAGCGTGGCTCCTAATAAAGACCCCATGATGGGCAAGCCCTTCCCAAGTGGGGCCCCCTTCGCCATGGGCGTGTACAACCCCCACCACCTGCAGGCCATGTCAAACTCTGGGGTGAGCCACCCTCACCCGCCCCTGATGTCCGCGCCCCTGTCTGTGGGCATGGGCTGCCACGTGGACTCCACTGGATCCCTGCACCCGCACTCCCATCACCACCACCACCATCACCACCACCACCATCACCATCATTCCCCTCCGACACCCCCGCCCCACCACCAGTCCTCGGCCCCCCAGCAGCAGCACCATTCCCAGCAAGGCCCCAAATACCAGCTGGGATCTACCTCATACCTGCTGGACAAACCCTTGAAGGTGGAGATGGAGAGCTTCCTCCTGGATCTGCAGAGTGGCTTGCCCGGCCCGCTTCCCTCCTCGGAGCCTCACGCCGCTGTATCGACCCCCAAGGACGGACTGGAGCCTCCTGCTGGCCTGGCAGAAGAACTTTGCGGGGATCCCCTGCTGTCCAAGAGCCCCGCGGTGATTGCCGAGTCTCTGTCTGCTGCTAATATGGACTTCTCCCACTTGCTGGGCTTCCTCCCACTCAACCTCCCTCCTTACAGCGCCCCCATGAGCACTGGAGGACTAGTGATGGGCTACACATCATCTGCCACCTCCTCTTCCTCCTCATCATCACTGCACGCTGGCGAACCTCACGCCGCAGCAGCCGCCGCAGCAGCCGTCATGGCGCCTCTTACCTCTTTGCAACCACAACCTCAGGAGCATCAGAGCTCCAGCGGGGGTCTGGGACTCGGACCCCTGCACCCTCTTCCACCAGTATTCAGCTCCAGCCTTAGTACCACCACACTGCCTCGCTTCCACCAGGCCTTTCAGTGAGAGTGTTCAAGATATATTCAAATATACAGTGAGTAGATTATTATTATTATTTTTTTAAAGAACACTTACTAGATGCCTTCAACGAAAGCACACAAAAGTTTTGAATTAATCCCTTAAAGGAAATTAAAAGGCCCTTTGTGGGGAAAAGGGGTGAAAAAAAGGCAGCAGCTTTCATTTGGGATTTTCCCACCTTTTTCCTCTAGTTTTAAGTACGTATCCCCCCCCCCCCCCTATTGCCATTTATGTCCCCTTATATTTGCATCCCCCTATTTAGTAGTGTAGCAGGCAGAATCAGTAGGCCAAAAGGCATGGTACTGCTTCCTTTTTAAAGCAATAGAACAACTATATCAAAGTTTAGTGACGATCTTTATTGTTGTGACCCGAAAAAAATTATAGTTTGAAGTGGATATTTTGTGATTTTATGATAGAACGTCTCATCTTGAGAGGAGAAAAAAAAAAAGCTATAAAGTCCACAATTTACCTCAAACGTCCCATTTAATAACACAAATGGGAGCCTTCTGAAAAAAAAAGTGCTCTTTTCATCAATTTGACGGGTGGCCCCTGTCGCGTGGCGTCCGTTACAGTCAAGTTTGAATGGAAATCAGAAAAAAGCATGTGGTGTTTTAAAGGGGGCAAAAAGAGGAAGAAATGTGAAAAGTGTTGGTTTAAAAAATGATGCTGGTTTTTTGAAAACTTTTCCTCAAGTGAAGCACTTTTTTATTTTAGCAGAAGGCACTTCATCTTTAGGAATCTGCTTTGTTTTCTCTCTCATGATACTTTTGAGGTTGTAACACCCAGAATCCACTGAGGTTCCCTTACAAGAGTCATCCCAAAGGGACTCTCTTAACTATCCCATAAAAAGAAGCTGTTTTTGTGAGAATTTACCCAGGAAAATTCCTGGAAAGTGAAAAATGGATATATTTTTTTCCTTGACAAAGCTTTGGCATTTTTCTTTTCAACATAGAATGTTATCAAAAAGACATGCCATAACCTCCAAATTCCCAAATACAATATTTTAATGGCAAATGATCCATTTTAGTGCAGCGGCATGTCTGGTCTGTTGCTGGACGACACGCTATTTGGTTTTAGGCTGGGGAACATCCCTCGGAGCCCGTTCCAATCCTGCTGGACTTTTTTTTTTTTTGTACGCTTTCCGACTAAATACCTTTGAGGTCGCGTTGCATAAAATCTGCCTCCTTAGGTTAAACCTTCTCTTCCGAAAAGATGTCATGAGGATCCCTGACATATGTGAATGCTTAAAACAAAAAGAGTTACAGTGACAGATGAGGAAAAATGTGTTAAAGAATGTTATTGCAGTGTACGAAATATCTCATAAATGATTATTATAAATACTTCTATCTCAGTAAATGTGTATTTTAGGTAGTTAAAGTGGTGATGTTCTTCTTTTTGGATGTCCGGCAGGTTTACATTTGTGTTTATCTTGCATTTTTCTGATCAAACAATGGATGGAGTATTAGCTTTTTCCCTTGAGCTTTGTGTCATATCCAGTCAATGGTGTACTTGAGTTTGCATAGTGGAATCAGAACTGTGGATGCTACGATATTTATAGCAGGCTGTTAGCGGCTAGGATTTGAACCAACTAGAATGTCTCAATAGGAATGCTGACATAGACGGACGGCCTACCACGTGTGATCATAGGTCATTGTCCGGATGATGTAAGTCTTATCCGGACAGCTCTATGAAGCCAAGATATTTTCAATCCTGCTCACCGCTAACCTATAGGAACCTGAGCCCAAACTTATCCCTCATATAGTGGATACAGAAAGTGTGTTAAGGGGAAATGAAGTCAAACATTTTCTTTAAAATAACATTCCATGCAGTTTCATGAGTCTAAACACGATATTCTTATTAATATTGCATTTGTGGAATGTAAATTAAGCAGCAAAATCCACCGTTTTTTTTTTTCTTTTTCTCAGGGGGAGGCCATTTTGCCACCTACTGTCGACAGAAAATGATATCACTGTTGCAACGGCTTGACGACCAATCAAAGCTCAGCGTGTTAGTAACACACGATCAAACAAAAGCGAGTCGTGATTGGTCATTGCTGAGCCCTACCATAATGTTATTTATAGTTGACGGCGATTGGCAAAATGGCCGCCCCTAAGATGGGTTAAAAAAAGCGTTTAGTTCACATTTTACATACGCAATATATATCAGAAAACCATGTTTAGACTTGTGGGGCTGCATAGAACATATTGTGAAGCAAAGTTTTGACATGAATCCTTCTTTACGACCATGATATATCATCAACAACAAAAAAACTACAAACAAATATAAAGAAATTAACAACTTGATTGAAAAGAAAAAACTCTCTTAGTAGAGAGGAAGGAAACTACTTTGTTTTTGTACTTGCTTGAATAACATTGTTTTTGGATTGGGCATTTTCAACATGACACAAACAATAATTGCACACTGTGCTTCCACCTTGAATCAAAGCATGACGTTGCATTATGCTACTTCACAAATTGTTCTACTGCTGATGTTTGAGGCTTAGCATACTTTTTTGCAATGGTATCTATCTAAGTTTAGCCTTCATGGAACAATAACCCATTATGGAGCAGGACATAGATGTTGTTTTTGTGGGAAGAAGAAAAATCTGGCATCATAACAATAGAAAGATGAAATCCATGACATCTTTCACCATTACACTCAAATCGACAAAAGATGGGGGGAAAAAAAAGCCCAGACCTGAAACCAATCTGAGATGACACACTCACAATCTGACCTGCTCGTACGTAAAATGTGTTGTGCTGATCAGCTCCTACCAATCAGTCATTAAGGCAAACGGAGCTCCCGCAAAATATCCGTTTTAGGGTGTGATTTTCGTGATTTCGTGTATTGATAAAGTCACAAAAAAACCTTTATCCACAATATGTAATACTCTCATTTAATGCTGCGGCCAAGCTCGTGCAACAAGCTACAAGAAGGCCACGCCCACTTCAGGATGTTGAGTTGTTGATGAATAACAAACAAAAAAAAAACATAGCACATAAAAAGTAAAATACTTATTGCTGCTTGTAGCTACGGTTGCAGACAACTGTAGACCACTAGATGTTCTCTTTTTTTGTTTGTTTGTTTTTTGTTGTTGTCGCAAAATGGACAGAAGGATGCACAACCAACCCAAACTGACAAAATGTACATCAGCCCCTCAAACCCCCCCCCCCCCCCCCCACTGCCCATCTTCCCTCTCTCTCGGCTGCTTTGTAGAGTCAAAGAAAAAGGGTCTAAAGTAATGATGGGGTGTCGCTTTCTTTTTTCATTTATTTGTCTTGTTGTTTGTTAATAATGTGTTATTGTCTGTTTGTACAAAGGACCTCGAGAGAAAATACACAACACATCACCTCATTTTTTGTTTTTCTTACCAAAACCTGGGGAGAAGAAACTACACTTTTGCTCAATCGCTTGTCATGAAATGTTACGTGCTATCCGACATTTTTACTGTCGGAGATGAAAGCACCAGGCTGTAAGCAGCTATTCAACATATAATAATCATCCCACAGTCATCAGTAAATCCCCTAAACAATGTCATTACTTAACTCTGGAATTAATTTGAAGTGTAATTTTTAACCCCTGCAACGTACTTATTTTAAAACAGGAATGAAATGAATTACGACATGATTTATTGATCCTCAACAAATTAGCTGACGGCACCTTTTTTTGAGTTTTTAGCACAAGATGTCTTGAGGGGGGAAAAAATGAAGATTAAAAATTGAGCTATAATATGATTCAAAGAAAGGTTGTTTCTAAGAAAAACTCTTGGTTTAAGCCAAATATTGTAGCAATCAAATTGAACACGATCTATTGTTTTAACAAATATTTCTAAAGATTAAAAAAAAGAGAAAAACTCAAAAATCCTTCTGTATAGAAAATAATAAAGAAATGAAAAGCTTTTGGCATGTATTAAGTTTGTCCTCCCTGGGTTTCTGTGAGCTAATCTGAGTTCTAGCACTTTCAACCTTTTTGAAAATAAGAGTATTTTTTTCCTTTAAAAGTTTCAGCTTATATGTTCATATGTTTTTTTAAATTTTGTATTGAACCTGTATATGTAATGTGCCATTAGCTTGATGTGTAGACTTTTATCAGCATTTGTGCATTTCTCTTCTCAAAAAAATAAAGAGTAACAGTATTTTTGATAGACTTTTCACTATTAACCTTTATTGAATTAAAGCCCCTTTTCCTATCCCCTTCCCATCCCCAATTATACAAATAAGCTTTTCTATACATAGTCTAATTCCCCAGGCAAGTGCTACAAGAACACAACAGCATACCAATGGCTCAGAAACATAATTTAAAAAAATGAATGAAAAAAAAAGCACTTAAATCTCATGAATTATTATGTCCCATGTTAGGGTAGTGCTGTAGTGCAACACAATTTGCATTGAAAATTGCTGCTTCAGTAATTCACTCTCCATCTGTCAAATAGCACTTAACTTACAAAGGGTAGTGAAGCCTATTCCAGACAAATCTCCTTTCAGTCATGTCGGACGGATTGGCATTTACAGAATTTTCATCGCAGGCATGGTATCTGTAAAGTTGAAATTGATGGTGGAATAGTGAAAAGTGATGATATGGTATACCTATTGTATATTGGTTAATTTAATCCTTATGAAAGGCTGACAAGTATGTATTAATACTATTCAGGCCCTTCATGGAATAATGCTGTAGAATATGGATGGGCAATCACAATTAAAAGCATTAAAACTGTGAGGTACTTTTTGACTTTATAGTTTTATAGTCTTTTGCAGTGAATGGAATCGCTCCAAGTGTTGTTCTGAATGGTCTTCATTAATGCTTCACTTACAGCAATACTCTGACATGGCCCTTGCGTTTCTGTGATGCTGTTGTGTTCTTTAACGTCACGTTTGGCCCCATGACCTCAAGCTGCACCTGCTAGAGACGCACTTATCCTCACACTTCCTTTTTACCGGCAGGTGTATGAAAAAGAATTCATTTAATTCAGGCTTTCTCTCCCTCCTCTTTGCTTTCAACTAAGAAACTGGGTACTGTCTAATAGACAAAATCCAAATGTAGTTTTCTATATTTTTAGTTTAATGTTCAAGTTGTGCATTCCAGCCTTTTTTGTTTGTTTGCTTGTTGGCATAGATCATTTTATTTGTATCACTTGCTACGACAGCCACCTCTGGAACAAAAAAGGGTGAAAACAGTTGTATTTGCTTACAGGATGTCTGTCAGACAGCTATACAGATTACTATTTCAATGATGTGCTTGGGAGAAAGGAAGAAATATCAATAAGCAGTAAGTCTCGCTTTTTTGTGTAACATATCTCACATCAGTTGCTGCAATGTAAAAGTGACAGAGTTGTATATTGGTTGATCCAAAGACATGATGATCACAACAACAAAACTATTGACTTATTGTACAGTACAGTGTATGACTTTTGAGTTGTAATGTGTTATGTTGACATGATTAAAAATACAAACCAGCGCACTCATATCGTCTTTGCACCTTTTTTTTGTTTTGGGATTTTTTTGCACTTTGTTCCCTTTTGAGAGTTGCTAATGTGGTGTTAACATCACGCACCATACGTGGAAATTCATTGTGTGTGTGTGTGTGTGTGTGTGTGTGTGTGTGTGTGTGTGTGTGTGTGTGTGTGTGTGTGTGTGTGTGTGTGTGTGTGTTTGTCATTAGCTTTTTCTAACACTTGGTGGTGCAATAGTCTAGGCAAGACCTGATACACAGAAAAAAGACACAGCTTCACGTTTTAGATATCCAGACAGACAAACTGGTGACAGCCAACCAGCCTGACTTAGTGGACAAATATCAGACGGCAGTTGTGAAATATGTAGCAACAACGAATGATGGCAGCGTCCAGAAAAGGAAGCACAAAAAGCTGGAGGAATACCAAAGACTGGAGGAAGAACGAGGGAAAATGTGGAGAGTAAAGGTAACAGTGATGATCGGTGCTCTGGGGCCAGTAACCCTCAAGATGGCTGTATAGCTCCATCAGATACCAGGAACAACATCTGACATCCCCATGCAGCTAAGAACCCACATGAACCCCTGCATTTGGGAATAATAAAAATATGGTGTATATTTTTAACATTTCCCTGGGATTGGCTGGTCACCACTTGAGGGTGTGCTCCACATCTTACCCAAAGACATCAGTGATATTCATTCATCATGATCAATGCAGAAATTGACACTTACACTTAAAACATTGTTAAATGTCATTCACTTTACAAATTGTTCATCAATGATTCTGCAGTGGTCATGTACAATTCCACGTCATTTTGACTTTGAATGCCACTGGAGCGTTTTGTCAAATGTAATTGCTATTATTTGTGATGTGCTTACACACAAATGCTTTGGAAACACAAATGTTCCTATGGCCTGTGTCATTCATTGAGCAAAGAAGCAGCGATTGGAAAATGTATGCCATGATTATACAAGCAAGCAATGAAACCCCTCAGCGATAAACGTAATTACAGACCTCTGGCTATCCCACTCTGAGGTGGCAGCTGCATGTTAGGAATAGAATGCCGTCTCACTGAAGTCATCAAGCACATGTTCCGAAGATTGCAGCCATATTCTATGGTTAAAAAAGAAACAAACAAAATAATTCAATTGCACATTTGGTTACTTCTGTGAATGTTCAGACCCTCACTATAAGGCTGCAGAACTGTCATTAGCCAACTCATCAGCGAAGAAGACAGGAACACAAGCTTCATGATGAAATATCATGACTGGTAATATTTTAATCATGTCCTTGTGAGTGTTCATTAAAACGCAAGGGAAATCCATTCATTCATTCATCACCAAACTGCTTCTCCTCACAAGCCTATCCCAGCAGTCTTTTCAGCGGTAGGTAGGGTATACCCTGAACTGGTCGCCAGCCAATCGCAGGGCACACATTCACAAAATTCACACTCAATCACACCCACAGACAATTTGGTGCCATCAATCAGCCTACCATGCATGTTTTTGGGATGTGGGAGGAAACCAGAGCACTTAACTATTAGTATAATATTAAAAAGCCAATTAATGTACTCTTTAAAAAAAAGAGTTGTTTTTTGTAAGGATTGTGCCCAATCATAGTCAGCAAACCTTTGACTGGTAGGCAGACAGCTAAGTTGATACTAAAAATAAATGTATCGAATTGGGTATGCAGAGGGTGATTGCAGAAAGTGGACATGAGATATAATGACGTGTCAAAATTGGCGAATGCATGTCTTGGCTAAGGAGTTAGAGTCATTATTCATTTCATCTTCATTCAATTAATTTCCTAGGAAGGTGCCTGAAAGCTGACCTTGTGCATTAAATAAATGTACAAGCAACTGCAAAGAATAAATATCACGTTATTATTAATGTTGTGTTCGATGACATGTTATGCTGAATCCTTTTATTTGAAATTTGTTGGCACTCACTTGAGCACATGCCTTTGCATTCTCCTTTAATTAAATGTGTAATCAATAATCCATGTGCAATCATTTCCATTACTGAAGACCCCAGGAAGTACAAGTAGCCTTGTGTTTTGGACATCTGGATTCAGTCACTGCACATCGGGGACTGTCTGCAAGATAGCTTTATCTAACCCCATTTTTGTCGCCATTTTTTTTTTCATTTCTACCAATGAATCTTCCTCCACCTCTCAAGGAAACATCTCTAAGCAACCACCGCTGATGTCACACTCTCATTTAAACTCATTTTGAAGATCAAAATAACAATCAAAGGGTGCTTATGTCTGGTATTAGCTTTATTAGATTAGAGACTCCAAGTGAGCGACAGCAGAAAACAGAGCAATGGTCATCAACCTTTTTGAAATGATGGCCCGCTACCAACAGATTAATGAAAAGGGCTACCTGTGTTACACACTTGTGTACAGATTTTTTTCTAAATCAAATTACATTTAAGTATACATTATTATGGCGGAGAGTAATCACAACATCACCTAGCTGCCTGGCATGCATACACACTTGAATTCTACACACGTCACCATATTCACACACATTTTCTCTGATACACGCAAAATAAAAAAATGGAGATGAGACACTACTTTTAAGTCTTCTTTTCAGATTGTTACCATATAAATGTAGCCTAGAAGTCTTGACTGCAAACGATGTCTGTTTTGCCTGTTGCGTGGAGAAACTGCAACCACCATTGAACCTGAGGAAGGTGAAATTACTGGATATGGGGGAGAAGAGTCACTTAAGCGAGAGAGTGATAAAAATGTGGAGACTCACGGCTGACAATCATCACTCGAGCAGCTACGTGTGCCATCGCAACCTTGGTTCTTATAAATGGCCCAACCTGAGTAAGCTACTGCAATGGCTGAGACAGTGACGTTTCTGGTGGAGGATGGCATCAGGAACAACCGAGCATGAAGGGGATATAAACGGAACAATCTGGAGGGAGCCTTACGGAATGAAACGGTTGATAAATGGCAGAAAGGTGAATTGCTAGCAGCCTGAGTGCTTGCTGCTGGAGAATTATTTTGTCCCTTCCGTCTTTCTTGATTTGTGGAGGTAGGTGGTCCCAAAAGCAACCCCGTGAAAGCAGGAATAGCTCAAAATAGTTTATTGGTGAACATTTTGAATTCAGGATTAGTCAAAAGTGAGAACGTAGCACCGAAAGGCAGATAAAACGAACCAATACAGGAAGACCAAGACTGGGTGCACATATAATTAGAACAAACAACAACAAAATAAAATGTAACTGTCCTATCAAGATGGACAATCCAAACCAATCAATCACAGGATTTGCGTTAAGTGTGAGTGTAGTGCCTCCCTAGCACTTTTTATGCACCTTTTGAACTTATATTCGCTTGAAAATATTGTAATGTTGTCGACTTACATGTGTGTTGTCGACCACTATTGTGTGTTGTTCTTGCTAGATATTGACACTTTTGGAGTTAAGTACAGTTTGTGTCCGCACATGTGGGTTTTCATGTGTTTATGGAATGTAAACAAAGGAAGGTCTATCTTTCTTTCATCCGTCCATCCATCCATCCATCCATCCATCCATCCATCCATCCATCCATCCAAATATATGTCTTGCTTAAAGCGAAAACGATAAACCAAAGACTTTAAGAACATTTCTAGTAACATTTGGTTGCCCAATTATTCATGTTTTGTTGACATTAGTATGGTTTTAGATGTAGTTTTGTTTTCTGGTGTCCCTTGTTTGTGTCACCCGATTCCCTTCATCCAGCCACTCGTGTCATGTCCAGGGGTGCCTCGTTGTCTCATCATTTTGTGTGTATTTAATTCCCAGAGCGCTTATTCCAGCAAGTACCGTATTGGCCCGAATGTAAGACGACCCTGATTATAAGACGACCCCCTCTTTTCCTAGACTAAAGTTTGAAAAAAGACTTTGTGAACACCAAATTTAATTTTTATACAGAAAATAATTGCAGTACATCTGAAACAAATGATTATTGATGGTTAACCTGGCCGATCTTCGACCCACTTTTCTCCAGATTGCCGCTACATTTCTCTGTTTTCTATTATCTCTTCTCTTATTTTCTTCTTCTTTCTTTCTTACCACTATTTTTTATTTTTCTTCTTCGTACTACCACTCTTTTTATTTTTATACTTTGTGACAGGGGTTCCCTTTGGCCTGGGGAGTTAAAGATATCTGGCGCCATCTAGCATTGTGAATGGGTATAATGTATAGAGCCCAAATGTAAGAATGTCAGTCTTATTTCAATGCAAAAAACACCGTCTTATATTCGGGCCAATACGGTACTAGGTTTTGTGGAAAACTTTGAAGAAGTTGACTCTAAGATACACGAAAGGTTAATCAGTCCATTTAATCACACACCATAAACTTCACCTGCTAAATCCTGAGTTTCTAATGATCTCCACCCACCTGAAGTAAACATTGCTGGCCCGTTTCTCCTCAATCCTATAAAAATTGAACAGGCAAGGTGCTGCACCGGGCCTCAGCGGTGCTACACGATTCAACGTCTCTTTTATGCATCCTGCAGGCCAGTGCTGCAAATTGTCTTATCCCAGCTGAATTTGAACAAAAGGTATAGAACTCTCCGGACTGATTGCCAGCCCATCAAAACGCCCGGATAGCAATAGACAACCTCTCAAGCACACAGATCATTTGCATTTTGATGGATGCAATCAGGCAGCCATCATTGCCGAAACATAAACATAAAGCACCCATGACACTTGTGTAATTACATGCCCGATATCAATTAAAAGCGAGCCTCGACACACTCGTTAAGACCATGACTCTCATCATGCTGGGAAAAAAAGGCTGACAAATTTAAGCGCTGGGCAATGACATGAAACACAAAACTCATTAACACACACAATGGAAAGCCGTGACGATGGAGGGAAAACATATTGGTGAGATTCCCCAAGACACTCTTGAGGACACCGGTTACAGCCCACAAGTCATTACGTTATTTAACCTCAAGGATCAACAGTGATAGTTCAAATATCTGAAGAACATTTGAGGAACATGTGCTGTTACCTCTCAACTGGGTGCCTGTCGATTAGTGTTCAACTACTTGTAAAGTTTAGCGATATTCTGCAAACATTACAAAAAAAAAAACATTTCTAGTGTTTGAGGCTACAACTGGTCTATATATGGAGAATAGACATTTAGTTTTCGTACATTACGCATTTAGAACGTTGCTGGCACAATCACAGTGCGGCATGAGAGGAGGAACATATTACAATTAAAGATCCATTTGAACACGTTTCAAAATATAAATTGCGGGACCCACAAACGCTTTGAACGTCTAAAATGAAGATACAATTTCTTTTCCTCTTTATAGAACCGTGTGGCTCGTTAAAAGCGGCATGTCAGCGCATCTGCCATATTCGCCATTGTGTTAACCAAGAATGCACAAATTGTAAACTTGAGTTACAATGCCATAATCCAATCAAGAGAAACGGTTTGGGATCAATCCAATGAGTGTAAATTTGACGATACATCTGCAAGGAGCAAGCGAACAAGCCATCTTCATAAACGTCTTTAGATTACCACATTCAATATGGCTGCAGCGTCAATGTACTTAAGATGGCGTCTCTGTATATGTACAGTTTATGTTTTCGATGGTAATACTTGCCAACTGTTGTCGCAAAGGGTGCCATTCAAATCTGTGGACTGGAGGCGGCATTGGAGTCACAGATTAAAATAGCAATAATTGTCATGCCCCTTTCAAGTTTGAGTTGAAACTAAAGTCTACATTCATTTAGTTAAAAAAAAACAACAACCTAGATGAAAAATTAATTAAGACCACCATCTGCTCTGCTCCAAATGTCACATTGAGCTGGCTAAAACAGCTGATGCTGTAAAAATCTGCAAATGTAATAGTCTTGAATATTTGCTGCATTGGCAGTTTGAGTTTTTATAGTCACTGTCAGTAGATTATTTTTCTCTTTTTCTGACAGATGGAAGCTTTGTAAGTAAGTGTTGTGTGACAAAATGACTGAATTTGTTTTTTTACAGACAAAACTCTGTCACCATGTTTTTCGATAACAATATTTAGCCTGTGAAACAATAAAAAAAAAAACATGCCTGTGGCGAGTGGTAATAACAGATTGATATTTGCTGGTCTGGCTGGTGTCGAGTCATAAGTGGCCATTCGGCTTTTGCATTTGTTATTTTATTCTGAAGTTGGCCTCTACAAGAAATGAAATCATTTGTCAACAAAGCTTCCTTTTATTTTTTTTAGCCGCCCAAAAATTTACTATCTAACAATGCTGTTTCGTACGATAAAAGTGTGTGTGTGTGTGTGTGTGTGTGTGTGTGTGTGTGTGTGTGTGTGTGTGTGCGTCCCTGTGTTTTTCTATGCCTGTGTGTGTGTGTCTGTGTGTGGTGTGTAACTCCTGCTTCTTACTTTTTAGGCAACGGGCTTGAAAACAGCTAGAATGATGGATGGCATCTAAACCAATAGTGGATTTTGGCTGCAGTGACACAGCGATGCGGTCCCTTGGGGGGAAAAGGCTCCATGTGAATTTACATTAGCTTGAAATTCCTCGTGTGAAAACAATGATAAATCAATACCATGATCCTTCTCATTGTGCATGAGGCACGTTGGCATTATACTTGCTTTCAGAGGGCTGGTTGTAAACATAAGACTATATAAATGGCCTTCCTCAAGGTAAACGGCTCAAAGCATTAACAGAGGAGAAGCAGCCCGTGTGGAATGATGTGAGATTGATGACGCCAATGATAGTGGAGGAGCTCAGCCTGACTCAGTGTGGACTCAGTAAGGTAGGTGAAGGTAATCCTTGTTCTATGAGAGAAATACGTGTCCTGCCTATTTTCCACGTCTCCATGCTGCAGCACACCACATATCAATGCTTATCTCATCAGGTTTAATTTTAAAGTGTATGAATGACTACACTACATTTTCAATCCCAATAGATAAAATCACTAAAACCACTTCTAATGTGTTAAAGTAAATGTATGTATTTGAGAAAACGTTTATTTATCCCGGTAAGGAAATTGAGAACAGTGTCAAATGCAATGCCAACCTGGCATCAGACAGTGGAAATTATAAAATAAAGTATTTTGTTTGTTTTCTTGAAAAAAAAAAATTGTGGTTGTTCTGATACTCTTTATAGTTCTAGTGCGCAAATATTTTTTATATATATATATATATATAAGTATTTTTTAATGCATTTGACCATGTACAGTATAAGAGCAGACAACACTTGAACTTTTGCAGCTTTTCCTTGGCGAGCACCACTACGCTCCTTGTTTGGTTTAAAACTTAGATTAGTTTGTTGTCAAAAGACAACATTAGCATTGGTAGTCTGAAAAAAGGTTGTCTCCCTTTAAGGAAAATGATTACTCTTCTCTTGCCTCAGTATGAAACAATCCCAAGCTTAAATATAATAAAAGGTCATTGACATTCTTCAGTCAAAATACTCAAAGGATAAAGAACAGTCAAACACTCTTAACCTACTCACACGGTTTTTGTTACCAGGATGACTGACACTGGAGTCTTTGGCGCTAAACATCTGACCATGCAATAAGGTTCTGAAGGCAATAGGATGTGTTGCAAGGATGCCTCGAGGGATATTGGAGAGTTTGCTCCAGACCCACGGTTGGCAGCTCAGATTAATCTCCACGTGTAACTTTCTTATAGTATCTTTAATGTAAGCAACACTGGTGGCATTTCACATTGTCTCCCTCATCGCCGGTGAGCTGATGAGGGTCCATATGTTGTTGTGACATACACACAATACGCGCCCAACAGAAAAGCAATCAATCTAATGCATGTGCACTGGAATCTTTTCACCAACATCTGTTTTTCTGTATAGATATTTTACACAAATAACCAATTCAAGTGGAACATATAAAGCCAAATGTTTCTGAAGATGAGCAATTAGGAATTCTGCCAAAAATATGTTTCTAAGGTGAAGTACTCCAGAGGGCACAGCGCCATATGACAATCTTTTGTGAGACGGAACTTTAGTAAAAGACATGATATTGTATCATTGGGATTCATCATAGAGATTCCCTGTTTGAGAAAATAGGTTCCTAATAGTCTGAAGAAAAAATAAATCTCGACGCTGACATTCCATCTTATAAAAACATGCATGGCTTCTTGTACAGTATGTGCGAATGGAAACCCAGGAATTTGCTCAGTAAATTTTTTTCAGAATTAGAACACTAGTTTACCTTTCTGGTAATTGAATAAAGGACACCGGGTTGAGTTTACTTACTTAAGTTAATCATTTAATAAGTGACAGTTTGGAAAGGACTTTAAGGGAAGATACGGTTTGTTAGCGGCAACAATAAATAGATGAGACCCTGGTCGAATGATCCATCAGCCATATTGAAGTAAAAACATGTTTATGTAAGCTACGCGCATACAGTCAGCTAAAGTTCACACAGGTTCCAGCACACAGAATAGACAGTTTGGAGGGGGGTGATGGTCAATTTAGTTGCATTTATCGTAAATGCATCGTTTTCAAGGGGAAAAGCTCCAAGCCATCGGGTGCACAATTTAGAGAAGAAAGGAGGACAAACAAGTGAATGTTGCAGGTGGAAGGACAGTATGGCAAGCCATTTGTACGGCTTTGTTCATCATGATAGCAGTATGTTGTTATTTTTATGGCAGAAATAGTTGAGAACCTCTTATGTTACCTTATAGCATCGTGCTTTATGACCCCTTGTAATGTCTCTTTTATTAGCCTCTCGCCAAGATGCTTGCTTGATTGCTTTAGATACTTGCTTTTTTGTACTTTTTTGTACTTGACAAATAATAATTTGTAGTTAGTTTGTGTATGGAAGAAAAATATGTGTTGGGGTCTGGTTTGAAATTGTCAATAAAAAAATTCACTTGTGATGTTTAGTATCAAAATCGTATTTGCAGACAAGATCATTCATTCTAATTTTCTTCCGCTCAAGGTGATGCATAGCCACTACAGTACTCCCATAGCTCACATATCGTAATATTGCAAATTATGTTGCCTTTTTTCCTACTTGTCCAATACACAATTTGACTTTAATCATCTGTCACTTTCTCCTTCTTCTTTGCAGTTTCAGTATTTCTTTGTTCACAATTCACTTCAATTTTTTTTTTTAAAGAAAATGATGGCCCAATCCACTATTTTTTATTTGTTATATAAGTGTGTGAGGAGAGAGCGCGTTTGGGAGTGGCAGCTTATCATAAAGGGAGGTTTGAGCAGAGTGCCATAGGGCTGCCACCTATAGTTGCTCGCCACCACGCACAATTTAGTCACCTGCAGGCACATGGAGGGAAAAACTAAGACAATGTTTTGTTGTGATTTGTTTTGTTTTGGGGTTGTTGTTGTTGGGTTTTTTTTGCACCATGAATGAAAAAAAGGCAGATGAAAATGAATGACTTTTGCGTCACCACAGCAGTGCCCAATTACATGGTGCACGCCTCCTGGTTGCGAAATATAAAAGCTGCGCTGCTCCCTATCCGAACCATACCGGATTGCGTCTCTCTCTAGTGTGCGTGTAAATCGTTCTCAGTATACGTCGAGTTACAAGAACAAGCTCAGAGTGTGTTTGCATGCGCGTAGAGCCGACATGGAATTCAATTTAACGCACTCCGGGCGCGAGGCGCACGCGCACCGCCCCGGCGCACTGGTGCAGATACTTTTAGGAAATCATTCTTTCTTCTCCAACACCACCGCCGATCTCGACCCAGAAGAGAGGGAGGACTTGGAAGTGAACACGGACGTATATTCTAAAGTGATCGTGACCATCATCTACTTGTTTCTGTTCGCCGTGGGTTCGCTGGGCAACTCCATCACTTTGTACACTCTCTTAAGCAAAAAGAGTCTGCAGAACTTACAGAGCACCGTCCACTACCACCTGGCCAGTCTGGCCGTGTCCGACCTGCTCATCCTCATCCTTTCCATGCCCATTGAGCTGTACAACTTCATCTGGTTTCACCATCCGTGGGTGTTCGGGGACGCGGTGTGCCGTGGCTACTACTACCTGCGGGACAGTTGCTCGTACGCCACCGCCTTCAACATTGCCTCGTTGAGCGTGGAACGCTACATGGCCATCTGTCACCCGTTCAAAGCCAAGAGCATCATGTCCCGTAGCCGCACCAAGAAGCTGATCAGCGCCATGTGGCTCGCCTCCTTCGCGTTGGCCACGCCGATGCTCTTCATCATGGGCCAGGAGGCGCGCCAGGGCGAGAACATCTGCACCGCCACTGTGGCACCTGTCACCATGAAGACAGTGCTCCAGGTGGGTTATGCAACCTGGCATTTTCATTATCTGGTGACATATGTTTCGCTGTCGTGTTTTCACTCGATGTTTTCATCTCAGTTTGGTTATTTGACCACTAAGCAGGAGGAGCACTTGAGACCAAGATTTTTTAATTTGCTTGTAAATATTAGTTTAGCCATAAAAGGGATAATGAAGAGCATTCAATAAGCATGCTTTGTGTTTGGTTTGCATGGTTTTCATCAGAGATGAGACTACATTTGAAAACAAATCTCAGCAGGCTACTTAAAGTCCTTGGCAAAATTGGTCTGTGGCTTTTTTCAACCTCAGTAGATGACAATGCAATGAAATGACTTTAAATTGAGGGTGAAGCGCTTGAGCGCTTGAGACCTTAAGGTCTTACTTATAAGGCAAGCAACAAAAGAAGAGCAAGGACACTAGCAGATTGGAAGAAGCAAGAACCATGGGCCTTAAAAAAAATAAATGTTTTTTATCGGAATCAAGAATGGTGCATTTATGAATGCTTGATGTTGTCTACCAGCTAGAAAAAAAAAATCCTTGAGCTTCTGGGGTTCCAAAATTCTTTGTCATGTTCTGTGTTTTGTGGATTTCAGTCTTTGTTGATTCCTTGTGCCAACTGTTTAGTTGCCTTTTTTGTCATTTTGAGAAAGTCTGGTTTTGAGTGGAAATTTGCCTTGTCGCTGCTTTTGGGCCCTGAACCATACACACACCCTTTCAACTCTCTGTCTAATCTGAGAAGACACATTTAACTATAAGGTGTATTTTTCCCCTCAGTAATTCTTGTTAGTTTTTGTTAATTGAGCATTTTAAGCACAGGGTGTGAGTACTTTTGCCACCTGTGGTTTTCACGACATTTGACAATGAGTGCTCTTGGATTTATTTTTCATCTTAAAGGGACAGCGTGTAGATGTCATGGTCATACTTTATTTATTGTTTTTACACTTAATCCATATTGTTGTATATTCCCAATGCTCACTCAGCCGATCTTATGTAACAAGTTAGACCTCAAACCCCTGTTTCTATGCAACTTCGGAAGCATGTATTGAACTTCAAGTTGTGCAATCTTTTGAAGCGTTTGACTTTAGAGACGATTGAATGAAGTCACACGAAATCTCAAGCCATCCATTTTCTGCATGCACTGCTTGACAAAATCAATCAAACTCTACAAAGTATATTTCATACACTGTGTTGGCCTATGTTCTAATAAATATGACAAACTACTGATTTGTATTTTTCATGACAATGTTGAAGGCACCCAGTAGATTGCAAACCGCTGTCAAGGCTAAATTTATTCTTATTCAGATCATCAAAATACCGCACACTTTTATAGATAGGCTCAAATTTGCCCACCACGATTCATCAGTTAGTCATGGTGACATTAATTAAATGACCTTTTTGGAAAATGCATGATAATGGCTCAATGTCAGATGTGAATGAACTCGTGTCAGCCAACATCACATTTCATCCTTTATTCAGCAAAATCCGTAATGCCGTCACGTCTTCCCAGAGTTTGAGAAAATTCACTGGTGTCCTACCACCCACAACATGCAACATATTTCAAATGCTACATAAATTAAGTGAGTAAAAATCAGCGTAAATGTATTCACAGCATTCATCACTCGCCAGCTGCAAAAGCTCTCTTGGTAGCACTGCAAAGCAATATTTTACAAGGCCACTCTGTGTCCTTTACATATGTTGAAGTTATGTATCGCTCCAATTTACCAGTTATTATATCCAATGCACAAACTTAGAGTTGACTTGGCAGACCAACAAGATTTTGAGCAAGTAATGATGAGGTGACTTGTTCTGTGGGTGATTTGTCACCCAGCTGGAGCCTTGCAATGAGGCCAAAGGGCTGGAGACGGAACATTAACTTGCAGGATTGCCGCCAAATGGTTTGTAGGGTTGAGCTTCATCAAGATTGTCTACTGCAGGTGTCCTACTCCAGTGTTTTGTTTTTGTTTTTTTTTTGTTCTGTTTTATCTGCTATTGCTGTTGTTTTCCTAAGCGTACTACTGGTAGGTAGGACACTGAACCTCTAACTGGAAAAGTACAGTAGCAACTAACTGAGTGGTTGTATCCGAAATCCTCCAGACAAGTACAATTAAAACTCAAAAGTCAAATGCCACTGAGGTTGCATAATTTGGAATTCAACAAACAAGCTTGGGAATAATATGCTTCGTCGTACAAAATCTTGGAATTCAAGCCAGATTGGGGAAAACCAACTGGATGATAATTGTTAATTTTAGATTTTTTTTATTAGCAGGTTCTTAAAATGTATTTGAGGCTTTTGGTGCTTGATGGGAATTCTGAGAGTTTAATACTATCAGAGTCTGTGTGTTTCCATTCTTGCCAAGAATGGCACTCCTCATTGTGCTGAATCCATTAGATGAGTTGCTGTAATTCTTTTCATTCTCATTTTATGTACTTGTTTAGTTCACAGTACAGTGGTATTTTTTGGAAGCTGCATTTCAGTTTATTTCAACTGGAATGTTCATTTTACATATAGGTAAATTATCAGTTTGGTCATGGAACAAATTCAACACCAGATTTCCTCCTATCGGAAAATCAAATGAAAAATGTGCACAGTGGTCATGCCCACTTCAGTGTTTGAATAACGATAGGGACTGTCAGGAAAAGGCAAATGTATACCAAGCATATTTTGCCAAAATAAACCACACCATAAGGGTGATGACACGTTTTGTGACGCATATTAATTTCACAGCCGCATCCGAAAAAGCTACAAGCTTTTTTCCACTGAAGCAACCTCAGTGTGAACTCACAACTGCTCACCACTCCACTGACGCAGTAGACCAGCTAACAATTTTTTATCCTCTGATGCTTTTTATGAGAGCCATTGGCCTCAGCAAATAGGCAGTATCCGAGGGGAGGCATTTTTGACCACACAAGCATGTTTCATAAAATTGAAATGATCATCGATGTTATGTCCACAACTCAATATAATAAAATCTCTTGGGCTTCATTCAAGTCTGAGGATATTCAGGCAACTATGATGGGAAGCAGGAAGTGATCAAATCATTGGAATAACTTTTTATTTTATTTATTTTTTTTGAGTGAGAGAGGATGCTGTGTAAGCCGGTGTAAGCTTCCCAAACACTCCAAGCATGTTTTGTCAAGCTCGAGAGGTCAGAGAGGATTTGTGTGTGGGAAAATGGAACTATTTGGGAACGAGAAGGCAGCGGGCAGTCTTTTATTGTGTACATTTCCAAAAATGTGTCATTCTTTCCATATGCTACGATTTCTTGGGTATTGGAGCTCCCTTTGTATGTCTTCAGCTTTTCATGTTAGTGTTATGAAAATCCATAAGGTGTTTGATGTACTGTCGGGATTCCATTGACTCCGTATAAGACAAATTAATACGAATAATTCATTAAATTTGTATAGCGGTTTTCTTACACTGAATAATGCAATATACATTAAAGAAATACACTTTGTACTCTATACAGCTGTTGTCCTTATTTATTTATTTTTTACTTTATTTTGAACAGAATAAGTAATAATTACAGTGCAATTTCAATTTGAGTATTTTTAATTTTATTTTTTTAATTTTATTTTTTTTAAAGAATTTTTCAAATGTTTTTTTTTTAAGTAAATCAAATTAGGTGGGAGGAATTTAATTAAACAACCAAAACTTGTCTCGATTGGGTGCCTTTTTTCTTTCACTAAAAACATTTGATTCCATTTGAGATGACTTCCCAGAAGTTGGAAAGCGTAAACATAACTGGAGTAGGAAGGTTGCAAGAGGGCTAAATAAAATGACTCTGCAAGAGTGTTTTTTTTTGTTTTTGTTTTTTAGGGGAAAGTCTACAGGATGTTGAGAAAATTGAACCGAACTAAGCTAAGTCATTTCATCACTGATGGTGTGCCAGTTTAGTCACCTTGCTGCAGGTGGAGTGGGGTTGTTTCCCACTCAGTGATTGTCCGTGCCATTCTTTGTCTAGTCTTGTGATTGACTCGCGACCAGTCTGGAATGTAATCCACCTTTCACTTGAAATCTGCTGGGATAATCTACCAAATGACCCTGAACAGCGATAGAATAGGGATAGATGATATTACCATATAGCCTGGAGTTTGTTTTGAGGACCGCTGTGTGCACTTAAAGGCCTGTCCACCTTCAAGCACTTTTGTTGTTATTGCACAGAGCGGAATCCTGCTGTGTCTTTCATATGTACAAAAAAAAGATGAATTTCAATTGCAAAGCAAATTCAGATTTTGTTTGGCTTGCATCCTAAAATGTCCATTTTGTTATTATTCATAGTTGTACATGTCAAGTGTGGACAAAATCCAATACAGTGCCTCAATATTATTTTTCAGTATGCAGTCATGTATTCCCCCCTTATTTCTTCTTAATTTCCTCACGTTCGCACATTCTCTGTTCTCTGCACCTTATGTCCTTATTTTGTCATTTCTGTTGGCAAGCAGTATAATGTACCATGTGCTGTTTTAGCATAAAAAACATGTGCAGTCAGCATTCTTTATCTTCCCTATCAGGATTACCATTGCACATTTGGGCACTTTTAGTATGAACATCTGGAAGATGCCTGTCAGCGACTCATCCCAAGTAAACAATCTAATTTATTCGTATGATTTATGCCTCTAGCTGTAAATGCCTTAATTGTCATTAATAGGTCACAGTTGTACAATATTATGTTGATATACACTCACTGAAGGCATCTTGATTTCAACTTGCACAATTTGATGGGGAAAGTGTCGTGTTTTCAATCTTTTCCCTTCAGACAGATAATAATGATCAGCTTTGCTTGACAACAGAGGTATGGAATGGAATTTACTGCCATGCATGAGTAGACCGGATTCACTTAACAGTTTCCCTTTCAAGAGGCATAAAATACAATGACCAACAGAGGGAGACAGAACGGTAAAACCTGACGTCACCAAATTGTGCACGAGTTTCTTTGATGGAGAAAGAAAGAAAAACAAAAAAAAACAAGGGAGAGGCTGGTAAACAAGTCAAATATTCATGGAACAATATGGGTATATTTGTTGCATTGTTTCTTACTTATGTTATCAAAACCTGAGAGCTGTTTCATATTTAGCTTCATGTCAAAAGGATGTGTGTACGTCAGGATTAGGAACATGCAGTTTCAAGCAAACCATCGGTTGCTAAAACTATACTGCTCTTAAGAGCTTTTACATATCACATTCCCTAAAAGTTTCAATAACTTGTAATCTGTCTCTGACATCAGGCGATACTCGCCTGTTAGCACCCATGAAACCATCTCAATGCAGAATTACATTCTCTCTGAATTAGGTCAACAACCTAATTTGCCAAGTTCCACTCAGTGATGGTTTACTCTCAGCTCACGTTGTAGACCCATGGTAACACGGCAAGAGGTGTCAAATGCGTGACCCGGCTCATAGGAGAAATAACGACTTGAGATAATCACTGCTTTCACCTGCTGCATGCTGTCTACACATTACACAGGTCTTGCAAAATAAAAGACCACACATTTAGAAGCCACTGCAGATGTTTCATTCATAACCACTTTGTAAATTTGATCCTCTCGTCCCACCAACAAGGACAACTGCCAGAATTCAAATTCTGAACACAATCAGAGATACTTGATGAATGCCTGTTGAGTGTATAAACATCACAGTCAATTAAACTCATCGCCTCTACACTTGAGCTCTTTTTTTTGTTGGTAGAGTATAAAGTAGTTGTTCAACATCATTCCTGACTGCATGATGTCCGGTTGCCTCGTGGGTGGTTATCCTTAACAGGAACCCAGCTAGATCTTGTCAGATCACAAGCAAAACACTTGAATTCCCTCAAATTAATTTTATTGTTGCCAGAAGGAACCGTTTCAAAACCATATGGATGCTACAATGGCTAATGAGGAAACACCAATGTCATTGCCATGGTAACCAAACGGCAGAGGCAGAGATATTCTGAGCTCATCTGGTGAATATCATCATATTTCATTCATAAATATGACAAAAGCATGCATCGACGCTCAGTCATTCACTAATTGAAACCATTAATAATAGTTTGATTATTATCACATTTATCATACATTTTAAAAAGAATGGTCAGGGTACGGGCAGGAAGTTGTGAGGGTGGTTGGGTCGAGTATGATTCACAGATCTTTGATCTCCCATCATCTGCCGAGGGAGAAAAAAAATGATGCAATATCCTAGCGCCTGAAAAGCACCAATTAATCAAATGAATTTTTACTATTATTATCCTTAGTTGAATGTCATGGAACAGTCACAAGGATCTAGTCCTAAAATCAGGAAGTGCTAGAATTAACAAAGTCGCATCGAAACAGTACTGAGATCACCATATGAAGGGAGATAACTGGGGTTCAATTAGTGCTACTTACAAATGAAGTCATTTAGAAGAAAGGTGCGGCGAAATGCCATAACCATTTGTCCTACTCGAACCCAATGTCATCATCTCAAATAGGTTGTTATCACAGATAAGCGCACTCACGCTAGATGCTGGTACCTGATTAAAATGACAAAAGTGATTTCCAAGCAATAAATCAAATGGAAGTATCTCAAAAGGGCACAAGCTCCAAAGAGCAAGAGACTTTTCATATAGTATGCCAACATATTTTATTTGAAAACATGACATTAATGAGGTTGGCGATCCTGTTTTCATTCTCCATTAGAAATCTCTCATTTGTCATCATCTGTTGCATCCTCTGGCAGACCAACAAGGGCCAAATGCGCGATTGCTTTTAGATGTGACGTTCCATAATTGTCTGCGTGGAGCCTTTGTACAAGCAATGTCAAGTTGTGCAAATATTTGCATTACTCCCCACTAAAAGTGAGATCGATGTTTATTTAGATAAAAAGAACCGGGTCACAGGATTTATGAGAGCAAGCTGCCACAGGAAAAAATAAATAGTAGCATGCAAAGACCCCCAGACAGGAAATTAGACCATTAAGCGATAAATCTTTTTTTGAATTTCTTCATTAAAAAGGGAGTTCAAGGTGTCTTTGGAATGATGAAGTGTTTAGGACATTTACAAACATTAACTTCTTGAAGGAAGGTGAAATCCCTAACGGAAAACACCAATTGGATTCCTTGCACATCCATCGCCTTCACCATGCTAACCTGCTTTTTGCTTCTACAAATGCCCTTCACTGGCCCATGATGCACTTGACGCTTTCCATTTGTCCCTGTCTCATCGCAGAGTTCGTTCAGATTCCTGAATTGCCTCATTCAAAGCAAGCTCCTTTAGTGAGCAAATGGATCTCACAAGATTTGACCTCAAAAGCTCCCAGAAAAACATGAACGGAACAAAAAATACTGCTTTTGACAAGGATGTGCATTTGACATTATTTCCTTGATCAACAAACAACTCAAGACAATAAGCCGTATTTTGAATGATAGATGATTCAATTCTTATCCTCAAAGTCAGGATGTCCTGCTGTGCTTCCTATGTGTCGTTTCCAAGTTCTACTTGTGCTTTCGCGAGTCTTTGTTGGGTACTCTGACTTCCTCACAAAAATATGCAGTTTGGTTCCGGAAAGTCTTAAAATTGCCCACACGTGTGAATATGAATATGAACAGCTGTTTATCTGAATGATCCCTTCAATTAACTGCCAACCAGTCCAGGGTGGACATAATAATTACTTTAATTATAATGGTGCAGTACAATTGCTGGGAAACCCGTTGATGAAAGATGGGAAGGCAATACACGTAGGATAATTCTAGAATAAGTTATGACAAAAGACCAAACCATAAGATTGACCAAAACGGCATACTTATGTGTGGTCCAGAACGTTAAAACATTTCAAGGTGCCTCTGGGAGCCATCGGCAAGTTAGTCTCCTAATGTGCTTTGTCATAGAAAACCTTTAACATAACACTGAGACTAATGGATACATTCCAAATATTATCCCAGTTGTCAGTGAGTGAACATGTACCTCACGAAGCAGCGATGCAGAGCGTCGTCTGCGTTTGGCAAGTAGCGTATCTCAATTGTTTTTATTTCAGCCACGCTTCACTTTTATGCCTCATGCCGAGGAGGACGATAAATACGTGTTAAATTTAATGTTAGTGACAGCAGGGTGAACAGGAAATATTTTTCCTCAGTTGTGTGGTGACTTTCGATGCTTTAATATTCTGCCTTATCTTATGTCATTATTTTATACGCTGCCTTTCAAATCACTACTGTAAAAGGCTTTATTGGAAGTGCAGATTTTTCTTTCTCTTCCTTCATTGGTGTCATCCATTAAGGTGAAACCATTTAAATGAAATAAGGGTATCCCGAGAGCCGCATGTTTTCAGCCATGACGTGACTTTTAATCCTCTTTTCAGACTAGAACTGCAGTCGAAACAGAGAAGGTCAGTTTAGGCTGCCCAAGTCGAAGCATTTGTTGTCTTTTATCACCTGCTCTGAGTAATATTTTGGGTTTGTGTTGATTTTGATAAATATGGTATATGTTTGAGATGTTTCACATCCCTGCAATTTCTATTGTCTGTCACTTGTTCTGTTTGTAAGTGAAAATACTATTTTGGAGAATATCATACACAGTTTACACACATGATGTCAATCAAATATTAGAAATCTGGTGTTGAGAAAATGTCAAATTTTGTAAACATGGTAAATCTGCCATAGTCTTTAATGATTTGTCAATTTGTTTTTTTTTTACATTTTTAATATTCAATAACAATCTCAAGATATCAAAACGAAGACGTACTTTTTTTATTGAAGAGTAACAGGTCAGTCTCAACTTGAAGTTACACCATTGGATCACCAGGATGAGAATGGAGATTGTGCGCATTACCGAGCATCCGTATAATTCAGAAAAATGTAAACATGTCAAACTGTGAAGACACTTAACATTTGTTGACACACTGAAGCACTTTGTCTCTTTGTCGTCACGCATGTAAAATGTAACAGCTGTTGTAAAGGTCAGTATTACTAAATTTGATCACAAATTCACTCATATTTTGCTCAAAATGCTTAACAGCACCTTTAACAGAATTGAAAAAAAAAAATCTGAAACTGTCTGTGTCAGCACCCCATTTCCCTACTGTTCAAAACCAAGTGTTGCTCCTCACACGATTCTGTCCATACGGACACCTTAAAGACATGGAAGTGAGTTAATTCACACCGAGCTTGCGTGCGGCACCCTGGACCCCCTCGTGATAGTTGTCAGCCTGTGAAAGAAGAGTAGAGTGAGAGCAACATCCAAACAAGGTGCGAATCGCTGTGATCAACACAGCATGTGGCGGTTCAGCAGGAGTGTTTGCCTCTGGTGGTTTATGTCTGTGCTTAAGTGTTTTTGTCATTTTTAAATATATACTGGATATATGTACCGTGCAAATTCAAGGCTTCCGTATTAATAGGTCATTCGGACCCATTAGGTTCAAATCTATATCAAGCTATGCAGAAGGTATCAAGATGGGAGGATGTCAAAAAAGACAAAACACTCCGGTGTAAGCAGTAGTCATGCTAAAGCTTGGTTAAAAACAAACCGATTTGAGTTGAAAATTGGGCCAACCCTGTCAAATTGACCCAACTTCCCAGTTCCGTCCAATTTTTAACTGAGATGTTTTAAGGGTGTCTTTGTTTGTTCTTGGGCCATTCCTTTTCAACATTGTTTCAAATTAGATCCGAACGATTTCTATAGAAAGAGTCCGCCGGTCCACGTATGTTTATTGTCTCTCTGTTACAACATTGACTCCATCTTGTGATTTTACTAACAAGTAGAAACGCACTTACGGTTGTGACCGTCCTTGTTTAGTTGAGTTGAGACAATGCTTTCAGGCTTCTGCACTTGAAGTCTACTAAAGATTCAGAGTTCAAATTAGTGGTTAGCACATCTGCTTCGCAGTTCAGTTGGGTGGCAACTCTCAAATCTAGCCTTCCTGTATACAATCTGAATGTTTTCTCTTTCTTCACCTGGGTGATCGCCCTCATTTGTTTGTTATGCTCAATAAATACTTTAAACTGTGCAGAGGTGTGAATGAATGTGAGTTGTTTGTTGTTTGGGTGGATGTGGGGAGAATGAGTGAGCGTGCACACAAATTGAATCCTGGCTCAGACCTGGAATGCTATATGGTGCATTTTCCCTTTTGCTCACTGCCACCTCAATCATAAAAGATTGAATGATGCATCCAATTCCAACCTGTCGAAAGTGAATGAGCAGAAACTGTTGGATTTTATTTGGCTTTTTGTGTCTTTTTGCTGTGCTTTCTCCAAACAAAGGAAAAGCCTCATTAATGTTGAGAAGAAAGAGATAAAAACTGAGTATATTCACCCCGAGCCAAAACGTAACAATAATGATAAATATGATGGCAAGCTATGCCAGATGACAATATGTCCAACCTCCCTTCACACCCATGTGAACAACATATATCGCACCAGCACTGACATTTCTAAACCATATTGTGGCAACAGAATCAGACCACTTACAAACCAGGACTTTTGGTTCATTTGTAATGAGTAATTTTTTTTTTTTGCAAGCACGAATGACACAACAGCAAGGCGATCCGACATTGCAGCTCGGCTTTGAATGTACGTAACACAGATTTTTTTTTTTCAGTTTTTGTTCATACAGTTAAATGACAACAATGTCTTTTCCAAAAGCATCGTTCTCTTTGAAACCAGTTTTCTATTCATTATCAACACCTGTCGCCTTGTAGAATACAACTTTGTCCTACAGCAGCGACATCAAAAATATCCCGGAGAACTAATCTCTAATTGAATCTTCCAAGTATCTATAGTAATTAGAAAAATCTCATTTAACATCACATGCTCTTATCTGAGATGGAGGATGATAGAAAAGCCACTAGGGGTCAGCCGTAAATCTTCTGAGACAAGAAGGTAAATTAGACAAATTGGGCCTGTGGCTTTAATCAACATGTTCGAAACCTGTGAAATTGTAAGGTTGTGAACGTGCAGCTCAACCTTGATTCTGCCTTGATTATTTTTTTTGCCTAAACGCCAGCGCCATTTGTCTGAGCCACTCAAGCACTATAACTCAAGTCACAGCAGGTCATTCGTTATTCTAAACCCCTACCGGTGCCACTGACTGTAAATATTCCTTTCCAACCTGAGGTTTCATCTCGTTGTGACGCCAGCGTTTGTCTTGCTGCTTTGCCCGCAGCTTCCCCCCTTTCAGCTTCAATCAATCTTCCGCATCTTGGATTGAGAGAACCTTTCCATGGCAGCCTTCCTGTTCATTAAAGCCATTAACATTTTTCTTCCATGATTCCCTGTGGTCTCTGCCTACATCAACATCCCGCCCTCGCTGCTCACATGCATTCTCCAGATTGGAACTGTAGGTGCAAGCTTAACCAAATATTTTTTAATCTTTCTGATAATCACCCCAATCACGCAATTTGTAAAAGTGATTTATCTTTGGCATGCTGTCTGCCAGCCTACTCGTCCAACTTCCTCCATTTCCTCTACTATTGTCTTTATATCCTGTCCACCCTTTTCCATTTCTGCAGTGGGAGTGTGTGGGAGGTATTTCATTGATTTTTGTCACAATGATTACATCTGTCCAATCTAATGGCATCCCATACATCAATGGTAATAACATTAAAGTGACACTTCCAGAGTGGTCTTCATTTAGAACACTGTGTGCGTGTATTGTTGTACTTGTATCGCGACCAATCACTGCCACAACAGCATATTTTTGAACAAAGACTTGAATTCACTGCATGGGTCAACAAAGTTCCCGCACCCACATTTTTTTCTGTTTAGTTGGAATTTTTTTTGATTTTCTTTTCCTTGCCTCTAGAAAAAAATAACAACAAAAGTCATTTGAAGATGAAAAAAGCAAATCTAACAGTCAACGATAAACAAAATGTGACATCCAAGTTAACTCTGAGCCCTCATCAATAAAATAGATGGTAAACTAACATGGTGATTGTTCTACTTCTGAACAGGTGAATGCCTTCTTGTCCTTTGTGGTACCCATGGTGGCCATTTCGGCACTCAACGGAGTCATCGCCAATCAACTGTTGCGAATGTTCCACGAAGCCGAGCAAGACAACCGCATCTGCATCATCGCCGGCAATCCCACCATGCTCAATGTCTCGGTGGAACCCAATCGTGCTCAGTCGCTTCGCCATGGAGTTCTCGTGCTTCGTAAGTCTTTGCTTCATTCAACTCTGCCCTGCGCAACGTCAGCTTTGATAAACCATACTGCCATATCTAGTTTTTTATTTGTATTGTTTTTTTCTTTTTTTTTAAACAAAACCTTCACGACCTTTTCCAGAAACACCCCAGACATTTTAAATCTATAATGCATGTTAATTTCTGTAGAAATAAAAATGCTGTCTGGTTTTAAATTCAGGTCTTCTGAGTCATTCTGAGACATCCTAATTTATCTTTTGTTCAGTTTTCATTAGAGTCGTACTGGAATGAAAAACATTTACAACTGTCAAAGTTATTAAGACAGTTTATCTTAACTTTGAAAAGTCTCAAGACTTGGTGATCCTTACTTGAATCTTACACTTTTTACATTACTAATGAACCTCCTATTTCCTATATTCCTTTTACACCTCGAGTTGTGCAACCTTCTATGTTTGAAATAAGTGTGAGAAAAGGAAGTGTGGGTGAATTTGATGACTGACTGTCGGTGTGAATTGGGAGAAGCTGAGCGTGAAGCAAAAGGCTGCAGATAAATGAGAGCAACCTCCCCCTGACTTAATGATGAAGCCTTGAAGAGGCTGGAGAGACAATCCAGAGACGTTTAAAATTCAGAGGTACCCTTTTGCACCATGAATTACATTTGAGGGGTCACCACACCCATCTGAGTTAGATAGACAGACAATCACAGAGAAAGAGATTTTCTTCCCTCTATATTGAACAACCTTGTGTTCCATTCAGTGATTCAAATAATTGATTTGTACTTAATGTCATGCAGCTCCTTCTTACTTAAGCTCATTTCACCCTTGCTGCCTATTTCATTTCATTTTTATTTATTTATTTTTAGATAGGGCCACATTGATTTTCTACTCCAGCTACATTCAGTGGTGACGGTATACGATTGTGGTAAATGTCAGTGAGATACAGACATTGACAAAAATACTCAACACGGACGACACAGACTAATGAAGTTCAGAATATTTCATATCTTCAAACACAAAATATCAACTTAAGTATCAGTATTCAGTTATCGACAAAAACAAAAATGTCAGTCAAGTAATTTGATCACGCTGATTTGGTACCTTGGAAGCATTTGGTTTCATCTGTTCACAAGTTGCTTTTATGTATACTAACATGAAAATGATCAAACACTGAAAAAAAACAAAAATGTTTGAAAACATGACTTTAGAGGACAAGCGTTCATCTCAAGAGACAAAATGTCGATCCGTTCTAAAACTGATGGATATTGTCTTCAAATAAGAAAATAAAAAGAAATAAACTAAGACAAGAAAATGAAGATTTTGTTGAAGTGTTCTCTATGTTTTTGGTCAGATTTTCTGCCTTCCGTATTGTCTGATGTTTCTCATGCATTATTTCTGTTTAGGAGCGGTGGTCATCGCGTTTGTGGTCTGCTGGTTACCTTATCACGCCCGTCGCCTCATGTTCTGCTACGTTTCTGACTGGTCCGAGTGAGTGATGTCTTTTTTTTCTGTGTGTTAGCAAGCGTTGCATGCCTGAACATGACCGTTTATGTACACATACGTCAAGACGTGTTGGCTGTAGGCGCCTCTTGGAAGGTCATTAGTTGAGAGGCCCTGCCAATGAAAGGATTCATCGTGTTTATTGGATTACCTCCATTTAACATTCTGATCCTGGCTCTTGTTAAATGATTAGCATTGAGAAATCCCTCCTGCTACCTTTAAATTTGCAGGTGTTTTATATCTTTGGGCTCAATTTAGGTACAGCGAGTTTATGTGTCAACTTCTTTTTTTGTTTGTTGTTGGTCTAGCATAGCATATTGGCAAAAATAACAATTACCTACCTGTAAGAAAAATGATCTCTCTTTTGTTTTTTAATACATTGATGGATAACTGGCAGCCCACAGCCTACAGTCTGGGCCTTGTTTTGGTAGACTGACGTCCGTGTGCATACGTATTGCATATATAGTATATAAAAAGTGTTATGGGCCTCAGGGTTCGATTTTGCGCCCAGAGCTTTTTAACTTTTGCTGATAGCCCTTGACTCACTGAAAAGCACAACCACTGCTCCATATGAACCAGATCCAATTTTTATGAGCAAGTAATGACTTGCTAATGACAATTGGATCATTAATGTTGCTCTCTTGAAAGTCGCTTTCTCCTAATGAGGGATCACACCTATCAGACCTCATCCGTCAGAAGAGTGTTAAGCAATTTTTGCAGATAGTTTTGGTTTTGTATTAGTTTCTTGACTGTGAATGAGTAAATTGTGATTTTATTATTTCATGATTCTTAATCCAGATTGCGTTCATGTTTTTTGGACAGTGACAGAATGTAAAGATAAACTTGAAAATCATTGAAACCCTGCACTGAGCTTTGTCTCGTTCAAATGCACAAATTAAGTGCACCGTCAAGTCTACTGCTGCCAAAGTGTCAAAAGGCTTTTTTCTCTCATGGCACCATTCATCAAAACACAGCCAGCTGTACTGCTGACGCTAACAGCAATTTTTCATCATCAATGACAACATGATTAAGAATCAGCATTCCATTAATCCCATTTCAAGTGTAGTCATAATTGCCAGCTCAAATTCTGTTCAAAGTTCCTCCAATGCTAATGGTGCACGTGCCACCCTCTGCTTAATGAGCACAATCCACAGAGTTTAACTTTACAATGAAAAGGTCATGCTCTAAACAATCCCAGTTGTTCTTTTTAGTCTTATCCTCATTCTCCTTTAATGGTGCACCTGTATGCTAACGGACACACACATCATTGACTGTGTTCGCCCATGTACAAGACCCATGTCTCAGACCTCCATCTCTACGAGAAGAAGCGATCAATCAAGCCGACTCGAGTTATTGAGATGGTGTGTCATGTTCATAGCATATCAATGTGTGCTGACCTATCTACTATATTGTGTTTATTGCCTGTGCACCACAGTGTCACACGGTTCCTCCATGCAGTCCCAATTCAAAGATGAGAGATAAAATTGATAAGATTTGCAGCTATTTATGAAGGAGTCATTATTCGTGTGCGGAAACCCCTGACTTTTATAAATACCTTATATCTTCTATACTGTATCGGCTTCTAGAGATCCTAACTTCTTCATCTTCGATTCAGCCCTTATTGCCAGCGCCCAAGATATAAGATTTTTGTATTATTATTTTCATTTATAAAAAACATTTTATGTTGATTTTTTTCAAATTATGAAAAGTGTTGTACAAATAAAATGTATCTGATTTTAGTTAGCTGACAGGATATCTAACTATATTTGTCTGCTGTACTGGATGTATACAGTCATACTTCATTAAAAATGTGCTATCTTAACATTTTATAACTGTTATTTTTAAAAGAACTGGTGTAGGTCATCTGAACTTATTCTATCACGTATTGTTCGGAATAAATTAGACGGTGACGAATAGAATCAGCAGACCGGCAAAGAAGTATCGCAAGCTCATGAAGTCAAAATGATGTGTTCATTGGCCATCTAGAGAACTAAAGGAAGTACACATGTTGGCACCCTTCCGTGAACAAAAAATCATGAATACAATGATCACTAAAATCTTTGACAATGTATTAATTGTTCATCTTTGAGACCACAACATTTGGACATACTAAACCTGTAGGCTAGGAAACATTGGACAGAGTTTGTTTGGTTGAGTGTTGAACAATATGTAATGGGATGACAGATTGTGTTGTGATTCATTTCCAAGTAAAATAAAACCTGCTATATGGAGGTTTTCCAGAAAGTGGCAATGACTTTCAACTGTCTTTTCCAATTTCCCTCAGTAACCTGTATGACTTCTACCACTACTTCTACATGCTGACCAACGTCCTCTTCTACGTCAGCTCTGCCATCAACCCCGTCCTCTACAATTTGGTTTCGGCCCCCTTCCGCCAGATTTTCTTCTCCACGCTGCGCCACATGTGCATGCCCTGTCGTCACTCCCCCAGGAGGCGCTCTGGCCCTATGACCCGCCACTCTCTCAGCATCTCCAGCAACCACACCCTCTCCACCAACATTATTAAGGAGACTGCCTATTGATTCCGTTGGACCATGCTGGAATACACAAAGCAGCAATACCACCATTACCGTTACTAGTCCATCTCTGTCATGGATTCGGACTTCATTCCAGAACTCGGACCCTCATTGTGAAAAATTGTGAAATAAACTTCTGATGGCTTTTTTGTTGCTAACAACTGAACAAGAATTTTAGCAGTGAGACTAATGCTAACACATTATTGAAGATGTAGTGGCTGGTCCACTTGTGATATAAACTAATAAAGTCAAAGGTCAAGGAGTTGCAACAACAGAGGTGCCCCCACTGCCCATCCCATCAAAACGTCAACACACCATCTGCACACAGTACATGACATTTACTGCTCATTGTATTGATAGCTGAAACCTCCCCACTTAATTTAAAAAAAAAAAAAAAGAGAGAGAGAATCATACCCAATGGTGTGTTGGTTGCGACACTTACAAAAAATAAAACACTAGCATAGTTTTAGTCAATTAAGGATCAGCCATTTTTTAAACAAACGTGATTTGTTGTGTTAACAAAAACGTCTTATGACTTGAATTGTCCTGCTCAATAATCAGCAGTATTTTTTTTTCATATTTAGTCATATTATTTGCTGTTTGACACAGCCCTGTTGCAGATACTCAAGCTCCTGAATATCAAATTTCAAACATGAATACAGCCTTTGTCAATTTAATGAAGTAACTTGTTTTTTTAAGTCATGGTTTGCATTTCTCTATTCACAGTAACAATTACCAGGTTTGAAAATCACTGCTAATGAGCCCGAGCTGGCTGTGGTAGCTGCTATGCTAATTGATGAAATCCTTAACTATTTGATAAAATGTGAAAAATAAATCTATATGTCTTTATGTCTCAACAGTATGTCTCCAGACAGTATGAGTAAAATAACAAAGAAAATTCCCTTTCATTTTGCATTGATCCATGCATCTCAAAGTAGCTCATACAGCAACACCCTGTATACATTCACTGATTTAAACAAGCGTAAACTGATTGCTCACTCAGCATGTAAACACAAACAGGAAGACAACAAATGAGTTGTTGAGGAAAAAAAGAACTTTTCCACTCCTTGCTTTACACTTTTTTTTTTTTTTTTAACTATGGTGCCCATCAAATCTAAATGAGTCATCTTTTGGGAGCAAAGAAGTGTTCCTGTATATACAGAACACATAAATGACATTTACATATGTTATGACATTACCCTTTGTGAGAAGAAAGGAAAAAAAATAATGCTGTAAATGTGCAATTAATGAAATGTGAAGACACATTTGTATTGTTAAACCATGCAGACTTGTTCGTTGCTGTTAGGTGTAAATCTTTGTAAAGTTTAGTCCAAGTCCGACCTTTATTGAGGTTCCGTAGGTAAATGTTTGTTCCTGTTCTGGCTCTGACTCCATACTGAATCAAAAGTGCAATTTCCTGTTGTTGCCTCTATTGCCTTTGTCAAGAACTTTGTTGTGTGCTGAAACAATTTATTAAGTTGAATGTATTTACTGATGTCTCTCTGCAATTTATGTTTTGTCATTGTGTTTTTGTATCAATACGGATTGTCACAAAATGGCCATTTCATTTAAAAGGCTATTCCAAAAAGGCTGTTCACTCAAATCTGAGTAAACTGAAGATGTTGTTTTTCACCAAAGCATGGTCTTTTATTGTGAAATGTTTTACTGATGGCGAGAAGCACTGTATGTGGTGTGTTCCTTTAGAAATCCTTTTTTTTTAGAATGCCTTAATGTTACTGTGATTACCTCCACCCCAAAATAAATCATATATTTCAGTAGTGAGGCATGCACTTTTATTCACAGACCTAAGAATCCAACAGATCCCACCGCTTAATACAAAATAGACAGTACTGTTGATTTATCAGTTTATTAAATTTATTTAATAAGATGACGAGGCATACATTTACATGAAAAGCATGCTGGATATTGCATGTAATAAATGTGTGCAGATGAGATTGCTACAGATGTGTTTTGCTACCCAAACTTGGCTTGCTCTGACCAACCGGAACACAGGAACATTCTAACATAAGTGAACTGAGTCCCCCGATTGGTTGAAGCAGGGGTCGGGAAACTTTTTGGCAGACAGAGCCATAAATGCCCATTTTCAAAAAATAATTTCCCGTGAGAGCCATACCATTTAAAAAAACGATAGGTTAAATACAATTAAATGCATGTATTTTAATGAAGTACTAATGTATTCTTTTTAATAAAGTTTTTAGTGTCGCCATATATGGCCCGCGAGCCATAGGTTCCCGACCTCTGGGTTAAAGCAACCCTCTCATTGCCAACATAGTTTGAAGCATTACTGATTCTGAAGTGAAAATTATATTATTATGGCAGCATGCAGTGGCTGAGATCTGACTGGACTAAAACTCTTGCACCCAGAGAGATCGAGCATTGGAGGTAAGAGTATAAATGTTTTAATCACAATAGCACTAAAGCCGTTTTATAAGTGGAGTAGAGTTCCATTTATCTCAAGGCATTCTTTTCGAAAAGAAATGGCCTTGTTTTTAGATGATTCACCTCCACCAACCACCTTACGCTGCTGAATAAATGGAGTTTTATTTCATTTCTAAATGAGAAAGCAAAGGGCATGAAGCATTTTCTCAGTAAGCGCTCACATCAGCATATATGGACATTTAAAGGTGTGCAAACACACACTTAGCACAGCAGGCTGTGACCTTTTCTGGCAGGCACACCTGACAACTGATAGCAGTGGTCTTAAGAGAAGAATTGCACTCGGCAAGCACATGAATGCAGTTTTCAAGCAGCCATGTGATGAGAGATTAAAATTTTGTCTCTCGGGCACACCTGTATATTATATGCTCACCCTTCCACAAACGCAATAATAATCTGAATTTTGTGTTTAGACTCACATACAGTGTATGATTGTAAAGACAATTTAGGGGTTTGATTTGAACATTTTGGTGTTTAAATATACAATGTTTAATTTTTTTATATATGTCATTCATGCAATAAACTAATATAACCTAAAATAACCATCTTAAAGCAAGAAATGTTTGGCCTCTTATTTGGGGAACCTTGCAGGTGAAATCAAAGTGGTGTTAAAGTCCCCCATTTCTTGACATTGAGAAAGTGAAAATGGCCTGTATGGGAGAGTTTAAACTACATTAAAAATAAATAAATACAAAACCATTTATAGTATGGATTTTCACCACTCCCAGATGAGTCTGGAATGCAACCTTCTCGAGAAATAGGGGGTCAGCAGGACTGTGAATATAACTGCTGCTGCAAATTATAAAAAATATTGCTCCAATTCTAAAGGCACTTAGTACTTACTGAGAGTTCCTTCCAGCGGATATGAAGATGTTGAATTTCTGGTTAAGTGATGACTTTTAACTAATTCTACGGCGATTTCAGTATGACTAGCAAATGATTGAGGCAAAAGGTTTGTTTATTTAACATGTTTTTACCTATTCAAGTTGATATCTTAGTGGCCACTTCAAATATCAGAGTCGTGCAGCCCTGCAAAAGTTAAGAACAACTGAGAGAATAAAGGCCAAATTGTTCTGGAACTGTTCACAAAACTGACAGCCGGTGTGAGATCCAAAGTCTAAACTGACAGTGTTCTGTCACTGAGTGGCAGGATCAGTACAGAAAATGAATGTGTGTGTGCTCTAACTACACAAGGTCTCTTGCTCATCTACTGTATTAAATGTCTTTCACGTTGCCACTCACGCATGTCTGCGGAGCATGTTAATGCTTTGCTGCTCAAGAAAGCGGCTGTACAGAGACTAATGTTTGGTCGGCTGATCACGGGTAATATTATTATCATCTTACAAAGCTGCCTCATGGGCAGACAGCAGTCACACCCTACCATTTGTTCTTGGCCAGACAAAGCGACATTACATTGATGATAATGCAGTGCAGCCTAACAGGCAGTTGGTGCTGCCTTGCTGCAAAACTCATCCATCCATGAACACAATTCTTATGAAGAGAAAGTTAACTTCCACCCATTCCTTTAAAATAATCTCAAGCGATGTTCATCAAATTCTTATTTTACCAGGTGGTCTTTTCAATTTGCATTTGAAGCCCGACTCAAATCTTTTTTTAAAATGAAATGGGCTTGCTGAGCAAAAATTGAAAGTGGCAAGATTAGGTTCAAAATGTCTTCATATAAGTTCCGCATGTGAAGTATTATCTGTGAGTTGCAGCCTCGTTGGTGTCGGAGCAAAATATGTCACACAGCATTTAAGGGAGTCAGAACTCACAGCAATTTAGTTGCATTCAGGTTTTGACGTGTCAGTCAATTCAAGTTAAGGCTAAAAAGAATGTGGCTTTTATTCATAATTAAACTTTGCTGAATGACTGAAGGGTTGCTTCTGAAGAACTCTCCAATTAGGAGATCAGAATACAATCATAAAGATTAACCTAACCATACCACTCCATACAAACCATATTATTTTGTTTTCAGGGGCAGATGGGGGGGTTGTTGTCTAGCGTATCTCTGTAACGGCATATATCAGATGTGTCAGAAAAGTTCCAGGACAATTGTCAAAACATAGATTTAGGGTGAAGAGGTGCTGAGCTCCTGACCAAGAAAAATAAATATAACTTTTGTAAAAACTTCTTCAAAAAATTGCACTTTATAGTTTAGATAGTGAACATAACGTTTTGTGAGGTGCCATATTTAATATTCATGTCGGCTTACATTTAAACTTTTGTAAAATGCATTTTGGGTCGGGGGACCATCAACTAGCCTTCAGCAAGCAATTGATTCTGGGTTCATTAGCCATAGACAGGTTTGCCCACAGGCAACATTTCTCCATTCAAATCAATATTCTATGTGTCATGTCTATTGGTGTGCAGAAGGTGGCTGCCTAGCCTTCAATTTCCGTGACAAATTTCAAGCCCTCGGTAAAGACAAGGTTCGCCAACTCTGCTGCACACATTACTGTGTAATACCACTTAACTGTGAATTTCTGAGTCTGTAGTATTAATCTGAAGGATTCTAGAACAGGGAGTTCTAGAACTCGGCCTAGTCCCTTCTTTAATTCTGCCCACCGAGCATTCACATCATAAAAATCCTGTAATAATTGATGCATTACTTTTTTTTATTTGTATTTACTTCTCTATTTATTTATTTTATTCATGTATGTAGTTATTTGTTCGTTCGTTTTTTGTTGTTGTTTATTGTTTATTTATTTATTATACTAATTCTGTAATTGTATTAATTGAGTTTATGGCATAGTGTTTGGCATTCTTTGTTTTTGTTTCTCCCATCTGTAAGTCTTCAGTGCTTTCACAATAGCAACATTTTATAGTGTGTATATATAATTCATATGACCACATTTCCAGTGTTCCTGTATATTATCATTTATGTCGATTGAAACACTTTTACAGACAAAATAAAAAGGACCATTTGGGATAAATGCAATAAAGCTTCAAGTACTGAAGGAGATTGTGTGGAACAAATATGTTACATCCAGTAGCTCCGAAGAACATAAACATGGATGGATGCACACAACTTAACGACATAATCATATCAGTCCACTGGAATGCAAATCAAAATAAAAGACACTGCAAACTTAAGAGCTCTCTATTTTCGTAGACAGTGCATGTGTGCTTGGTGTAAAAAATTGGCACACCCTGATTTTTGATACTGATAGTAGAGTCGAATTTAGACCCGGTCAGAGCAGGTTTAATTTGTAGTCCAGGTGGTGTAGGTACAGACAGAAAGATTCTGAGCTCTGGGAATTTGTGTGGTGGATGTCATTGTATTTCATTCTGAAATATGACAACGATGTGCATTGAATACTGAATTATTGTAGAAGTCAATTTATTGAACTCATCATTACTATCATCCTCCTGGGCCGCGGCATGGCTATGCGAGGCGTTGTAACTATCTTTGCAACATGGAAACTAAGGCGAAAAAAAGGAAAAAGGAAAAAAAGCAAAACAGACCAAAATAAAAAAGATTAAATGAATCAGTTTGAATACCAAATATTTTATCATTGTAGTGTATTCAATTGAATAGACTAGGCTTTAAAATGTTTGCAAATCATTGCGTTGTGTATTTATTTGTTTTACGCAACATACCAACTTGAATGGAACTGGCTTTTTTGGAGTAAGAAGAGTTCTCACTCCCCCAGACAAAAAATAAAGTACATGGTTTCCATATGAGGCGAACCACATGTCCAGGCTTCAGAGCATCATGTATTTCTTATGAATTTATCTTTTTTTTTTTTTTAAAGACTTTGCTGTATACACAAGTGTTCAGTACCAGTTCATAACTTTTTATATAATTTCCTGCCAAATTTGAATGAGCCCATGCTGCTTAGTTACACCACCCTCTCTTTTCAATGCCATTTATTACACCGCATTTATTACAACTGATTTCATCAGTAAACACCACTGCAATGTGGATATTGAATGGCTGATGCTTTTATGAACAGACTACAAATAGCTTATCAGTTGTCAAGGCAGCCAGTCAATCACAACTTTCCACAATGTCGCAGGATAGAGTTTCACCGTAAAAGCGGGAATCCGATTCTTTTCCGTTTTGAAAGACATTTCTACCAGATTGGTAAAACTGAGTCCCTTCTTCTCAATTTTCGACAGATCACATTTTCAACTTCAATATATTCAATCAAATATAAATGAATCGCAAACATCTGTCATAAAAAAACATTCTTGTAAAAATCATTCTTTGGATATCAATACTTCAGGAACGTCAACCTGAAGCGTTCAATACAGGTCCGTGTGCACTGCAAATTATTTTATCGCTCTATGAGCTACTCAAAGGATCCTGCACCTGAGTGACAGTGTTGGCAAGGTGCCCTGCTGATTCTTGTTTTCCCAACCCCGTAGTTCCAGGATCTTTTGTGTTTGCAACAAAACACAGGAAGCGACTTCGTCACCACTGATTGCTGTCTATAAAACAAGAGCTGACTTATGTGCCATTTCATTGATTCAACTGAATAACAACTCTTACAAATTGGCAAGAGTCTTTGGGAGACATTTAACTTAAATGAACAAAGCAATCATCCAATCTGATTTAATTAATCCAATGACAACAACTGGAACAGGCTTGAGAATATGCAAAGACGACTCAAGACACTTCGCAAGTATGAAAGTGACTGACATCACTCACTACATCTGTGAATGTTATCAGTGTGCCGGATATTAGAAATTAGCAAGCTACTTTATGCTTTATGAAGAATGACGCAAAAAGTTTGGAATAGTTGACGCATTCTGGTGCAGGGAGGAAGACTGTTGAGTCTGCCCTTCCCCCAAATTTTAGTCAGTTTATCTGCAACAATTCAGAAGTAATTGCATTAACCTGTCAAAAGCAAACTTCAAATAATAAAACATTGGCAAAAGTTATAATTCAATTGATTTAAAGAAAAACTGTAAGATTATAATTTAATGATTTAAATGACTTTTGGTATGATTATTCTTCATTTTAATGCATCTTCCAAAAAAGGCTCAAAGAGCTAAAGGAGCATAAAAAAATATGAATTTGCATTCAGCACAGCAACACGACTCTCTGACAGAAAAGCGCATGCGAGGATTTAGAATGAGAAAATGCTGCCAGTCTCCAAATTATATGAGGAAATTATTGGTCAGTGCCCCCATAATGGCTCAAATTAGAATCCTGATTGCAGCTCCATTAGGATGAAATACAGATGTTCAAACAATGAAAGCAACACCAATGGATGAGTAATGTGATGAGAGCAAAAATGATGTGAATGAAACACTGCGGCCTTGGTTGAAACCAAACGCCGCCTGTGACAGCGTTTCTTCCAGCAGCATTTAAATCAGGACAGGCCAATTGATTTTCTAAAGGGACCGTGTGAGAAACTGCAACGGTTGTTAAGGCTTACGTCATGTTGTGAACTACCTGTCCTCATTAGGGTCACGGTTGAGCCCCCATCCACCAAGCTCTGAACTGTGATATAATTGTGCTAACCACTGATCAACCTTATTCAGTTTGTTGATGTTGTTGTTGTTGTTGTTGATGATGTTGTTCTAGCAATGTTGGTTTCGTCCAGTGCTAGCTTTGGTATTGATGTAGCTTTGCAAGATCAAGAGAAACTGGAGAATATCAGGAGTCAAAATGACCACTCTCCAAAAAGCAGAAACTGTAGCAAAACAAAATAAAAATGACAACATAATGAGGAAAGCCGTAATTGAAAGAAGACAGGATCAATAATAATTTGACAGCAACAAAAATAATTTGTTGTTCCAAATCTGAGTAGATGATTCACTGAAATCAAGGCAAAAAAGTCGGCATGGAGGTTCTGTGGTTGTTTTTCAGTCGTCTTTGCCTAAAGAGTAGTTTGGGATAATTGTTTACAACTCAAATCAGCCAGTCAATCTCAACATATGTCGACAGGCATGAAATCAATGGAGCTGAGTTGTGGCGTTGACGCCATCAGAATGAAACCCAGCCCGTGGTCAATAAACGCTACGATTCCTTGTCAATCTATCTTTGTGTAGCATGCAAGTGAACCATGACAAACATCTGAAATGCTCAATAAGAAGCAAGACGACAAGCTATGTAATTAAAGTTGTGAAGAGAAAAACAGCAACGGGGTGTGCGGATTGGGATCGAAGCTCATTTTAAGCAGCGGACACCAAACTTAACAAATCATTAGCACTACTTGTTGGCTTTAACTGGATTGGAAAAATAAAGTGGACAAATTTGCATGACGAAGCCAAACACAATTCGTGTTTCACGATCAGACTAGAAATGAAATAATCATTTTAATTATAATTATATATACGTATGTATAATTAACTCAAGAAAACTGTGTTTCTCCACTATTGTCACTTCAATGAAAATCAGGTTGCATGTCAATAAAGTATCTATGGAGGGATGGATGGATGATGTTTTTGAATTTATAAACTAAACAGTTTGAGATGCTAAATATTTCTTATATTCTTTTGCAGCTCATTCTGGTGTACGTCCATTGTTTTATGTGATTCATGAAAACTTCCCCCCACAAAAGCCTCAGATGGACTTTAAAACATTTGACTTTCTCCGGGGTAACATGCTGCACTATCAAAATTCAACTGTTTAATGAATCTTTTCATTTAGAGCAAGAGCATCTCCTTTAATCAAAAACAATGAAGTGAGGTCTGAAAAAATCTTGACTGTGGTTTCATTCCCAACATTTTTTGACTTTCGCAAGAGCCACTGTGACAAAGTCAAGCTCGACAAGGCGTGCAAAGAAACATGTTTATAGTTTGAACTCATTAGTGAGCTTTCACTCTGATGTGCTGACAGATTTTTCAGGTGACCGAACTGGAGATTAAAGAGGGCGAAAGTTAGATCCTGTAGTTTCAAGCTGCTTTCAAAGTAATATTTGTTGCTGTTGGTGAGTGAGCATTACATCATAAATGGCTTGTGAGATTGATGCAAAGATCATTATAGTAACAAATGATTATGAGTCTGGCTAAAAATAGGATAATCCACAGGTTCCACTCAAATTTGTCTGGTTTTTCATAGGAAATAATAGAAATAGCGTCACACTTTTATAGACGTATAATTCTGATGATGCCCTCTGCAGGCAGTCATCCAATCTGTCACATTGGCAGTTACTCATATCCGATTTTCTTTCTCCCCTCTTTGGATCAAGGTGTGAGTTGGATCTGAGGACATCCTGTTTCATACCTTTGTCACTGCCGTGACACATCCAAACTTGGCCAAATGGGATTTGAATAACACAACCCCACATAGCAACATGTATGCCGGTTGAAATTTGTCGGATTTCAGCTATTAAATCGACGATCACAAAAAGCCCTACCTTCCAAGACGTGCTAAGTGTGTATAGTAATGCACATTATACACATGGAATGGAATTAGATTGGCGAAGCCACATCACATGAATCGATAACAAAGGCCAAGTCTACTTTTCTGATGTGAAATAGCTGACATTTCAAGAGTGTGCAACATAAATGAGACAATGATGGCTTGTAATGGATTGTCACACAAAAAAAACAACTCTGAACATTACGGACTCAAATAAATAAAAGTCACAAATAATCAGCAAAGATTCAAACGTTGAACTTGATGGGGTGAATGATGATGGAGAGAGTCCATTATGGCAAGCTCACGAATGACATTTTGCTCTGCAGCTGATCTGATAAAAAAAACAAATTACTCACGGAAAGTCAGAACATGTTCCTGCATTTATCCATTTCAAGTCCAATGATTGAAAGGAACATTTTAATGAAGATGTGGCTGAATTAGTTTATACCGTGGAACACGTACAACTTGGAATCTAACCGTCTATCCAACCATCCATTTTCTAGTGTACTTGTTATCTTTGGCGTATAACCAAGAGAAAAGCCACGCCGGCACAGGGTTAAACATGCAAACTCTACTCAGGAGGGCCTGAGGTGAAACTCAAACACAGACGCTTGTGGCTATGAGACTCCTAGCTTTTTCGCTGTCCCTTGTATTGTCCCTAGATTGCGGAGAGTAAGTGGTGGTGTAAAGGGAAACTGTCTCAAGTGTTAATGGATGTCAGCAGCCTTTATGTTGCTTTGGAGGGGAAAGTCAAAAAAGACTCAAGGAGTCACGAAATAAATAAAGCTTGCTTCTTGGCTCTCAGAAAAGATCAATGTTTAGAACTTCAAGACAGGAGGTTTAAATTTTCACTAAAAAGGCTTTGGACACACATCAGTTATAAGAGAACCTCAGGGAAGTTGGTTGAAAGGACAAAAAAAGAGAAATCACACAAAGACACCCACAAACGTTGTCAGAAGTGAAAAGAACGAAAGCAATCACTACAGAGGGGGCGACCAACTGCACATGACGATTAAATGTAATTATGTGAAATTTTAATGTTTTAACGGGATTAAATGTTATCATACTATCAGCCAGGCATCCATTTTCTGTAATCGCAGGGGAGCCGTAGCCAATCATCAGCACAGCAGACAATTAAAAAAAATGCAATCAATTGGAATAGGAACTGAACCCACACTACCATTACACTATCAATGTCATTATTTGAATGTTACTAAATTTTGATTTATTTGAGTGTATTTGTCTATATGAATTCACTTTAGGATTTTGCTCCTTCAATTATTTTTCAACGCGGAATAAATTCAGAGAGCAGAGCATGCCCTCCAGCCAGCATCAGCACTTGTAACGAAGCTGAACAAATTTCCCAGCTCTAATCATCGTTTCGTGATAGAAATTGAGTCAAGCACGCTGCAGACAGCCTTATCGCTCCGAAACATGTTTTCCATCTTTGATGAACCATTTTGGTGCTGAGTAACATCAAACAGACCGCGATACCAACAAACACTCATATTGAATCTGGATTTGTCCAAATTTGTCAATTAGCACCTCAAACAACTGGTTGGCTACTGAGTGGAAGTTGAATCCACGCCACACATGAAAACACGTCAAATGCTTTCAGCTTTTAGTGCTTTAACAAATAAGTATTTGTTTAAAAATGACCTGACTCTCAAGACAACGTAATACCAGCAGACAGCAGACTTTTTTTTCAATCAATAAGCTTCGAACAGTTCAGAAGCTCTTGTGTCAAATATTTTATTTTTATTTGTGGGATTACTTTTTCAAATTGAGTGCCATCATCAAAATAGTTCTCTGCCAGTATCAATATATTTTAAATGTGTATTATTAAATTTGCCTAGGCTGAATTTGTAACCGTTCTTTTATTAGATTTAATTACTGCAAGTGTACCTATCTGTGTGTGTTCATTGATTATCTTGAAACTTTCAACAAAAAGTCAGCCTTTTTAGACAGACTTGCTCTTTGGCTTTGTGTCATTTTTTTTCCTCTCTCTCTCTCTCTCTCTCTTTTTCTTTTAAATGAGCTCTTTTTATTATGTGGAGAAACATCGGTGGCATGAATTTGAGCCCCAACATCTTTGCCCTGGATTGCAGCATTTATGTTTGAATTATGGTTTTTAATCATGACGAGATTAAACAACAAAATGTATTCCTCTTTTTCAGGTAAATTGTCTTTGCTGATATATTCCTTCTGCATTGTACTGTGTACTGATTTATGTGTCAGCGCTTGAAGAGGCAGCTGATTGTGTGTGTGCACTGCTAGATTAAAGTGAATGTGGCGAACATCAGAGTCGGCTTGGGGAATTTTTTTAAAGCTGATGATATTCAAGGATGGAGAGAATATGAAGTGGGCTGAGATGAAACCTTCCATGTGACATTTGTTTGATGGGATACACACAGGCCACTGAAGGAAAGGAAAAACAAATCAGCGGTCAATGGACTTGGTCCATCTCCGGTTGCACAAAGCACAAGAAGAAGAAATGTTCCCCACTCCGATCTTTTGCTCTTTTGTTCGATTGCGTCAGCTCGAGACACAAAGTGGGAAGCAGCTGGCCTTTCACGGTCAATTTCATGTCTCACTTTTATCGTGTGTGTGTGTGTGTGTGTGTGTGTGTGTGTGTGTGTGTGTGTGTGTGTGTGTGTGTGTGTGTGTGTGTGTGTGTGTGTGTGTGTGTGTGTGTGTGTGTGTCTCTGTGTCTCTGTGTCTCTGTGTCTCTGTGTCTCTGTGTGTTTGTGTCTGCGTGTGTTTGTGTCTGTCTGTGTGTGTTTGTGTTTGTGTCTGTGTCTGTGTCTGTGTCTGTGTGCGTGCGTGCATGCGTACAGTTAGAGGATGTCACTATATCATAACTGTTTTTGAAAAAGATATGCACATGTTCAGCAATTGCCCTTCCACATATACTCCCGCAATAAGAGAAATTAATAAGAAATAATATAATATAACATAACATAACACAACATAACACAACATAACAAAACATAATATAATATAATATAATATAATATAATATAATATAATATAATATAATATAATATAATATAATATGATATGATATGATATGATATGATATGATATAATATAATATAATATAATATAATATAATATAATATAATATAATATAATATAATATAATATAATATACGATGAACAAGCGAACAATGCTATTAAGATTTTGGCTGTAAACTCTATTGTTGATCCCATATGATCAAACGTTGATAGATTTCTTTTTCTTGGCCCATTAACAATCACTCTGCCATGTTTTTGGGCCTTTTTCTATCGCACTTATTGTATTTAGGGGCAAAGTGAGTTGAAGCTTTTGCCATGGTTGACTACACTCTGCCTCTGTTGATGTAGGTCATGTACACATTTTAAGTATGCTTCATGCAGAGATGCACTGGGACCTAAATTTGACCCGGGAATACGCCATAGTTATGTTTGTATTATTGCCCATGTTTTATGTGATGCGGGAGGGCATTCAAAATGCACCCAAACATATTCATCAATCGATCCCATAACGCAGAGTTTTATTTATGCAACTCTGACAGTCTAGTTTTCTGCCGCATTGACCTCTTCACACGTGCGTCACTACGCTAATGTGAGAGATCCTCATTCTCGTTGGAGTAACATACGTACATATATACATGGATCATTTAATCATTTTCTACTGGTTGTTTACAAATACTAAAGCTTCTGTTAACTCATTTTATTCACTCAATAATGATATTTAACATAGAGATCATTTTCTTCATTTCTCGATAAAAATATATCAACTGCAAATAAGATTTGGACATGGCGTCTAAAACCATCTATCATTTTCAATATGTAGCATGTTTGATTTTGTTTGCCAACAATGTGTAGTTACTCAGATATTCATGTTTCATGATTGTGTTAAAATCTTTGGAGCATGTGGAATTTTTTTAAATTTAATTTCATTTTTTAAGACAATTCTTAACTATGTGTAACAACAACATATTGTCTGTCTCCCCTCTGGTACCAACCACAAAATTTACAAAGTAAACAACAATTTAGTGTGTTCTCATCGTATAGGTTAATGTATGGAGCAACCTCAATGACCTTTGTCAAGAATCTTTAACATCAATAACATTCATGGTTCCATGTTATTGACCTTATAGTGTGCATGTTTCCTTGCTTAAATGGAATTAAGTCCTTTGGGATAGTCACATTGTCTCATGTTGGAAAATTGTTTAGTTACTTGCTGCAGTGACAATTAAGTTATTAGTTGTTTCATTTGCATATTAGGTAGAAAAAATTTTTTTTTTATGTACTATAAATGTAGCAAAGTGAATAATATTAGTTCAGGTACTTTAAAAGCAAGTTTTACTTGTGTCAAAACTGATATTTGCTGTTAAATTTATCCAAGGACACATTTCACACAGTCAAAATCCGACATGGTGACAATAAAGAGCCAGCACACATTCTGCAAACGCTGAATGAGGAAGACATGTTGCGTGTACGATCCAGACACTTTTTTTAGGATAGGATACGCAACATAGGCATGCACGCACGCGCACACACACACACACACACACACACACACACGCACACAATTACAAAAGAATACATTTTCTTTTTAACATCATCTGGATATTTACACAAAGCATCCACATTCTTTGCTTGTCACGTTACAATGTAAACGTAATAATACCTGCCCTCAGTTGAATTTATGAATGAGTTTCATTTTTTGTTGTTGCCAAAAATGCCAGCTAGACAGGTGGACAGATTGACCGACAGACATATGTTCTATAAAATGACAAATCCCACCACAGTGCCTCACACATGAATGCGCCATGAGAGATTATCATAAATCATCAAATTTAATTGGTCAGACGATTAATACACATGAACTCCTACTAAAAATCAAATCAAAACAAATACAGTCACAGTAGAGGACTGATGAGCACATCCCCCTTGCAGTGCAGGTTGTTGGTTTCTACTCAAGATGGCAGAAGGTACAATTAGCATGTTGTTGCCATTCATACAACAGAATATTCACTCTGTATTTAGGAAATGTGTATCCCTACAGAATACATCAGGAAGATCAATATCATTCCACAGAAGAAGTGTCTGAAGCTAAAAGCTCTGTGTCCCATTAAAAAAAAAAAATCTGAATATAATAATAGGTTAGCTTTCTACCAGGTTGATAAGGCAACACGAAACTCTTCATGGGATGATGGTGCCTGTTTCGTATGTACTAGACAGAATACTGTTTAAGATTCTTCAGGGGCTCCAATACGTGGAGGAAATAACAACAAATTTATCAGGTAACTTCCTTGCTTCAGTAGAGTCTATTACCTTCCTCCTCTTGACAACGAGGTAACAACTTAAATTGAGCAAATAAATTACTTTTAGCAGCAGGGAAGCTGCGTTGTCCGTAATCTCTCTCCCAATTCTTCTACTGACTGTTAATAACATGCTGTTCAATTTCCTTCCCATCACATGAAACACAGGCAAAATGTTTTTCATCGTGCACTCGATTGTTACACTTCTTGGAATATGGCATATGACGGGCTTGCTATTCATATATTTTTAAACATTTGTGTTGATATCGATTACACAGCCACAGTCATGAATGCCATTATGCATACTAATAATCAATATGGGGCCAGTACTGTTTCTGGCAAGGCCACCACTTTTCTTCTGTCAGATGTTATGCAGTGATAGTGAGGGCCCAGCAGAAAATATTCCAGGGATGGCACAACACTGAGGCTTGGGGTGTTATAGCCCTATTAGAAATCTGTGTAGCCCCACCTAATCTATATTCTAAAATGATTTTGTATGTAGTAGTCAAGACTAAAAGGAGTCTTGGCCAATACAGGAGGGAAAGCAATCCTGGAGCCGTCCTTGACATATGCTGATTTTGACGTGGCTAAGCCCAGTTCTTCAATGGATGAGTCTCACAGTTTTTTAGGGGCAATTCCATGCAATGTGAGGTGCACTGATCTGGTCTGCTATTCCAGGCTTCGCAGATGTAGAGGTTGGAATCACAGAGGCAGTCTTACCACTAGGGCAGAGTGCCACCATTTTTCCATCCATCCATTTTCTTTACCGCTTGTCTCCACAGGGGTCACGGGTGTGCCCGAGCCTATCCGGGCAGTCATCGGGCAGTAGGCGGGGGACACCCTGAACTGGTTGCCAGCTGATCGCAAGGCACACAGAGACGAACAACCAATCGCACTTACACCTAGGGACAATTTGGAATGCTCAATCGGCTTACCAGGCATGTTTTTGGGATGTGGAAGGAAAGCGGAGTGCCTAGAGAAAACCCACGCGGACACGGGGAGAACATGCAAACTCCACACAGGGAGGGACGGAGGTGGAATCAAACCCGCACGGGACTGTGAGGAGTACAGTACAAATAATTGCAGCTCACCTTTGGCTTTTATATTTGTGAGAATTACTCATAGGATAAATGTGTCTGTATAGTCCACAGCAGCGGCTCCACCAGTTTTTATGCAATTCTAATTTTGGGGAAACGGTATTATTATTATTATTATTATTATTATTATTATTATTATTATTATTATTGGTCGTGCAGTCGGACCTTTGCAAAAAATGATCCACGAGTGACATCTGTTGGTCATTAGTACGCTTTGCATTTGTTCTCAAACGTTATCTGCAATACGTCAATGTGTCCGCTAGTCAACAGCACATGCAAAGTTGCTGCGTTTTTCAAATGCTTTGTGAATACTTTATGAATGGCCTTGAGAGTTAATAACGTCACCGCGTTTATTCGCTGATTGATGAGTGCATTGAACTTTGTCATGAATATCCTCACCTCAACAAAATCATCAGCAAAACATGACCAAACGAAAGTAAGTTCAAATAAATAAACTCACAACAAATACGTACTTAAAAAAATAAAAGACTAATCAGAATATGTCGTCATTTGAAAATCATCTTGCACCACTTTAGTCTCATTTTCCTTTAAATAATGTGACGTAACATGACGCAGAAGTCCACAATCCGCTTATGGAGTGTGTTCATGCATCAATCCAGTGCACACCTCTTGCCTCCGCCCCTCTCCTCCTTAGGAGCGCACCTCCTCCCCTTCCTCCTGTGGCAACATCCCCTCTGCATCCCGCAGAGCTCTCGGCCACGGGAAAGCATCCCCCCCTAAAATGGAGCTCCTGAAGCCGAGGGAGGACTAACGCAACGTACGCAAAAGGGGGAGTCAGCTGGTAAGAAGCCCGATGCATGGTTAGATAGATGCTGTATGAATGGATTGTGCGTGCGTGTGTGTGTGTGCGTGCATCAAGGACACGACTTAAATGTACACAAGCTGCATTCTTGTTTTGGAAGGCTCTCAACAGCACTCAGGCTCTTGTCAGTTTATTTTGAAAGGGAGATGCTGATTCGCTGTTATGCATGTCGGCTTGAAGCTCACCCTCCTTGCAGTGTGTGCTGTCAGCCACACCATGATACAAACGTAAGGTTGGTAAAGAGGCATGCACGGTGCACAACCGTATTAGCAAAACCGAGTGGCGTCCATGATAGCGGGCCCTGAAGTCGTGACAGATTTCCTGGCGCAGCAGTTTGACCTTGCAGCATTTCTGCCAGTGGGGACACACCTGACGGATGACACCAGCTTTTTTTTTTTTTTTTCCCCAAACATTAAGAAGTGAGTACAAATCGTGATTTGAAGGCACGAGATGATTTTGTGGAGCCAAAATAACTTAAGGAGAGAAAAACATTGCTGTTTAATACATCAAAACATGTATCATAACAATACCCAGATGCCATAGAAATACGCCCCCTAGTGTCTGTGAGTAGCATGGACATGACTTATGATGACGATGCAACAGAAGGCCGCTTGTTTCTTTTTCTATATGCGTGACAATCGTATTGATTTGTGGCAAGAAATGTGAAAATCACCAAAATTCAAGAAATTTCAATATTCTTTTATTCCTGCTGCTGTCTATTTAATAAGATTTAGCTTAACACACCAGGGTTATTCTACATTATTCTCATTTATTGACATCGAGCATTCAATCAAAATCCTCAATCATCATCCAAAATACACTTCAGTGGCTGTAAGGAGTCTCAAAGAGGCCATCAGAACAATCTTATTAGATGCATTGTAAGTGCTCTGAAGCATCATCACTTGTTTTCAATGCCATCCACATTGCCAAGTCAAAAAAAAGATAATCATAAACTCCTTGGTGGGAGTATGTGAAGTAATACCATTTAAATATGACGTCCATATAACTGAAGCAGTTGAAATACTTGTCTTGTTTCTGTTTAGAAACGGGACTCCCTCCTCAGTAGTTGTAACGCTACTATTTATCTTGGAAAGATGAATGTAAGCATCACACTGAATGATGACAGATGAAGGAAAACAGATACACGTGCAGTCTCTGCCCACGAGCTATTTCTGGGATTCACTTCTTAATAGTGTGATCATAATGGCCGCACCAGATAGAGGACAGTGCACAGCCGACCTCATTATTCACTTTATAGCGTGACTCAATGACTTTGTTCGACATGTTAGTCATCGTACATAAAAGAGTGATGCAAAATGCTTCAGTGAGTGACTGGTGATGTTGTGTATCAATATAATCAAAATAGCAATTTCAGTTTTGAAATGCAAAATATTGTGATTTTATTTTTACAATTAAAACTTTCCAGGTGACATAATAAAAGGTCAGGGATTAATTGTTGATAATACACATTTTAAGACTTTTAGCACACTTCATATTCACTTTTTAAAATTCTGGTTGAAACTATTCACCTTTTGTTTTTGTTTTTTGGCAGGGGGGTTCCATTTCATGCAAATGAGCTGTAATCGCACAAAGAGTGAAGCTGACTGTGCAATCTGTGTGTGAAATGACTCATCATTTTTCAGTCTGATTAGATGTAGAGAGATACAGTGCTGCAATCCGCCTATTCTATTAAAGTGGTACCTTGAACTTGCGACATTTGCTAGGAAAAAGATCTAGTGAGGCATGGGATGCTCATGTAAGACATTAAGACAGACCCATGTCCAAATATTGCTTGCACATTTTGGGTATATTTTACATGGAATGTTTGTACAACCTTTGAGGCACACTTATATGGACTCTTTTGATTATTCAGTCAAAGAATGAACGATATTAGAAAGCGCAATTTTCTGTTGGTGTGCAAGGAAATAAATGCTGGCCAGAACGCTGGGTGGTAGCAATCTTGTATCATGTACAAATAGTACTGGACCACCTAGGACACCACATCTTGTGCTAAGGTTGGTGCTCATGTTATAGGGTGCAGTGTTTGGGGCGGGAGCGTTGACTCAGCATTTCAAGACCTCCGGAGATGATTGCAACAGTGTCCAAAATTCAAACATTTACGAACCATAGGTCTGGAATTTCTTTTACGTCTTTTTCCTCTTTTCAACAAGGCTCGTCAGCCAGCTGATAAGAAGACAGTGAGAATAGCAGAAGCTGGAAGACTGCCTGGCCTCATGTCAGCCCCTGCTCCAGCCAGTCGGAGGTCTGCATCGAGCTCTCGCCGGTAGGTCTGCAACAGACGAAAGGTTACCGATGCAGTTCTTAATGTGCTCACATTTATACAAAATTCTTACATTAATATTTTAATTGTGTTGTACTTGGGGAAACTTCGGCGCTCCAATATATTCCTGTCATAGTCATATATATGTAAAAATGATTTTATTTTCAGATATAGTATTTTTATTTTAAGAACATCGCCATGACAACAAGCACATTGTACAATCAATCTGCCAGGTATGAATACTGTACAAAAGACATTTCTGGCAACCTAAACATTATTTTAATGCATCGTTCACCTATTCATTAATATTACAAGAATGAATAACCTTTAATTAAATGTGTTTCATGAGCCGGTCAGCCACAAGACTGACTCAGCCCTCTCTCAGTTTTCTTTGATTGACTCAGCAGTTTGTCTAACTTGATATGTTTCTGTCCAGTCTCATTGTGTCAGCTGTGGCTTAGATAATGTGATGACAAGTTTAAAATCTGCCTGGTGGTCAGACACCTCGCACCTGCTGACCAGCAAAAAGGCAAAAGTTTGTTTATGATTTTGTTTTTCCTTCAGCCATTTGATTAATATGATTTATTGCTTATCATGACCTGAAAATATTAGGAAAATAAGAAATACATACAAAGAACAAAACAATTTGATGTTTTACATTCTCATTTAAGTATTAGTATTAAGTTGAAAATTAGAAGAAATTATTGCATTCAAATGAACTAGTTTACACACAGTTTTGCATCTACATTATATTGTTACTTTTAATTTACACAGTTTATGTATTACCGAGTGAATTCCATACATGACACTCTACTTATAGTTACACGTTTGTCTACAAGTCATGTGGCTCCAGGTGCAAACAGGCTGTGTGTAGAGCAGCCATTACAACAACGCAGGAGTCGTGGTGGTGTTGCCATGGCAACAAGCATCTCCAGATGGCTCAACAACGTGGCTTTGGTGTCCCCCCCTTTCTCATCTCTCCTCTCCCAGATTCAACCCTCTGAAGGCACTGCAGCCCAAACGTCGCTTGCAGCAAATATTGGCCTCCTCGCCCGTCCCGGTCCCCAGGCCGGAGTCCGGGTCGGGGTTGGCCGCAGCGGTTGCCACGGCGCCGGTAGCCGTTCCGGTGCCGGCGCCCCCTGCGTGAGAAACACCTCGGTTCCCCTCTCAAAGAGCATGTGCCATAGCTGTTGCAGCTCTGGCATGCCTTGTAACCACGAAAACAACAGCATTCACAAAAACAGCACATGCTACAATGCTGTTTTTGCGCCCACGCTGATCTATGATCAGGGTTTCCCCCCTCAGACTGTACTAATTGGATGCAGTTTATTTTTTCTACGAGTCTGAATTGTTAATGTCTAATATGTAAAAACTCAAATGAAATTCTGGACCAACAAAATGTGACAGTATTATGATACTCATCCTCCCGAGTGAGGTTCTGCAAGAACTACGATGAGGGAAACCTTGAGCCACTCACTGTTGATCTGCACAAGGTAGACCTGCACTTTAATGCTCAAGCATATTGATGATGCTTGTGATGAATGGCCCCCTGCACTATTCGCAAAACAGCTGTGTTGTGCTTGAAAGACAAAACTGTGATCACTGGTGCGCAGTGGCCATTTTGCAGAAAGATTTTTGCTCCGTAGAATTCTGAAGTCAATTTAAAATACCAGAAGCGAAACAGAAAGGAGAAATGCAATTCAGAAGTCACACACAAAGGAAATTACTACGAGACCACTTTGTATCACAACTCTGTATAAATATAAATCGTAAAAAAAAAAGCATTACTTTCCCTTGCCCAGATCATCCCTGTCCTGCCTTAAAATAAATGTTCCGTAGTTGAATAGGTATTTTTTAGCTGGAAAAGACTTTCAAGTGGCAATTGTAAATATGATGAGTGAAATTAATTCATTTATATTTATTAATTAAAAAAAATACCAAAAATGCTATAATTTTTTTTTTTTTTACATTTTGACAAAGGTTGAATAGAATGCCAGAAATCATTCATACTCTATGTAGCATATTCAATGTTTAAAGTTTATTAAAATGTTCCAAATTAATCAATACAAAAATTGCACAGCTCAACAGAAAATTTGAATCAAATGGATTCATATTCAAATATATTAAAATTATTTTGTGTTATATTTTATCACGAAGCCGGTCCAGCAATTAAACTGAGTAATTACTGCCTCATAATTCTTACAGTGCAATTTTTTTCGTCATTTTCTTTGCGCGTGTGAATCTTTACTAGAAACTGTGTTCCCAACAGCTCTCCCCAACTTTATGTGTCATGCAGAGGAACACTTTAATGATATTTTTGTCTCACGAAGCGATTCCTTCAGAACATTTTATTTTCATTTAAATACGCCACTGCTGGTGATCACTGGTTCCCAAAGGTTGCTCAGTCAACTACTCACAGTCGGTGAGTCAACAAATGACCTGTAACGTGTCTCTTTGCATGGTCGCTTTGGGATTGCTATTAACGCTTGCCAATATTATGTCCAAATTTATTCATATGCTTTCTCAATACAGGTAAAGCCATTTTTTTTTTTAAATATTACAATCAACAACTGTAAATTATTAAACATGGCTACATTGGAATTTCCACAAACATCAATTGTGTAAAGTCAAATGAGCAGCCGGTTTACTTGGTCATGAAAAATTAATACATAAACATGCTGTAAAGTAGTATGAGAGGGGGAAAAGATGATAATGTAATGTGCAGTACACTAATGATGCATCTTTTAGTTTGCTAGCCAAGATGCAATCTGTTTAGAATAATGGTTCTAAACCATGCATAGGTTGCAAACAACATCACAGTCGAAATAATTCCAAATCTGGTTTCATGTTCTTTCTTGGCAAAAGAGAGAAAAATATACGCACAGCATAAGCTTCCAAAACTCTTGACCAATTGTCACCAAAATGTATGTGCGCATGTTAAGGCATGTGTAAACTATTTCCTGAAAATATTAGAACAAAACTCGTATTTTTTTTTATTCACTTCACGGAGTAAGGTTGCCTCTTCCAGTTTTTTTTTTTGCATGCCTGCTTCTGTCAACGTTGCTCTGTGAACATCCTCAACATCACTTGTCGATGCAGGATGTTGAGTGTGGCTGCAAACTTGACATTGACGTCCTGGCGGTGAACAATTAGATGAGGCCTCTTTGTTCTGACAAAGCTTTTAGAAACCGCCTCTCATGGATGCACTCAACGTTTGAGTGCATCTTGATTTTTAGCCTTTTAGGCCATGTCCACCAAAACATTTGTCTTTTTTAAAGCATATATTTTATTGAGCAGGCTCATTTCCTTTGTGAGACTGTAGGCTTTAACACCATTCCAAGAAATGACATTCATTTACAACCTAAACTGTCAAATGTGTCCCATCAAATGTTATCAACTTATTTTCCCAACAGTTTATTTTCTTAATTTACATTTCTTTTGGTGTATGTTAGATTTTTGCATCAAAATTAAACCTAAGGCTCAGGGCCTCTGAATAGTTAGTGCTGTCTGATGTAGCTTAAATTATATTCGCAAAGGGACTGTTCCCTCAACCAGCCAAATTTCAAATTCAAGGCAAAAATAACATCTTTTTTTTTTCTGTCCTTTGATTGGCTAGTCAGAGTAAGTCAAGTAAGACGAGCAAAACACATCTCTATTGACGCTGAACTGCTCTAGATGATGTTGATGATGTTGGAAGGTTGGCATGCTAGCTAATTAGTTAACCCAAATGAGTTAACCCCTATAAAACGCAAAACACAGCCTATGGAAGAAACCACTTTGAATAAAATTGCACATCATATTTATTGTCAGTGTAAGCGTTATAATCCACTTAAATTGGGTATAAATGGAACCTCCGGATTCTACAGAGCTGCAGCGGAAAATACTTTGTAAACCTCTACAGCACTGCTTTATTATGCCTGCAAATGTCTTTTCCCAACATTTTAGACTGCAAATCTGTAATGAGGCTTTTAGTGAAATACTCGTCGTGTATTTGTGGACATAGCCCCAATGAATGGTTGTGCACATCATGTGGTCCAGTCTCCTGTGAGACCTAACACCTTGTCATCTCTGCCTGGTATGTCAGGTTTGACTATTGCAGGTTGATAGAGCTAGACTACGTTCCCATGGAGACAGGTTACATGGTGTCAATGCGTCCGACTAAAGGCTATGCATCCAGCGCAAAAGGCCACGCTTCCACCAAGTCCCCGGAGCGACATAGCCGTCCAACAAACTCCCCCTCTACCCCTCGCTCCCGGTCTGTCCAGAGCCTTTTCTCTGTGGTCCACACTCTGCAGCATGGGAATGATATGACACATCATGTTGTGTGAATGATTCATTGTGCTGTTACATTGTGTGAAACACAAGTGGAAGGTGTTACCATAGCCTCGTATGCAGTCTGATCTGTTTGTCACCTTCATTTGCATTATTGAGTTTCCAGACTACAGTGGACCCTCCGAAAGACGAAAGAACTCTGTTGTCAATTCGCTTAGAAAAATGATTGAAAAGTAAAAACTTGGGCTCAAGGAGAAATTAAATTTAGAAAAAAAAAACAGTTAATGTTTATTTGACTTTGTTTTACACGAACAAAACAATTAACTGCAGCGTACTATCTTTTAGGATGCCGGAAGTTCAACCCCTGGAACTAATTCATAACTGTTTATTTATAGTCCTTATGGGAAAATACAACTTTGTGTTTGAAAACTGAGCGTCCAGTGTATTCCAAAGAGAGATCTTGTCTGGCTTTTTGTTCGTACCCCTTTTCAGTACATTTTGGCTTTTTCATAACACAAACCCCATCCCAATGGATTTGTTTCTAATGTACTTCACAAATGTGTTTTTTTGGCAACACTGAGCTTTTGTGCGTGTTTTTGTGTATTTGGCACCAACTCTTATTTGTTATTTGGCACGTTTTTTTTTTTTGTCAAACAGCTCACAGTTGACCTTCACAGGGTTGTCTGGCAGGTGTTATAACCTAGTTTTCTCCTTTTCTATTTGAAACCAGGCGGTCTCCTGCAGGCCCCAGTAACAGGGATCCTCATGGTAATGCCTCCCTCAGTAGCAGCAGCAACTCTGGCTCTTGTAAAGGCAGCGACTGCAGCCCGACCAAAGGGTAAGAAGATGTTTTGTTGTACGGACTACATACAAACCCACACGCTAAACTGTACTAGTTTTTACCCACGTATGCATATCAGGGTTAAGCCTTTATCTTCCAATACCTCTACATCACCTCCAAACCAGTCCAAACCTTTCCAATACAATACAGCATTTCACAAGAATTATTCATCAATTACACAACTAAAGAACTATATCAAAATAAATGAACTACATGATACTCACCAGAGATGTTTATTATTTTTACACATCTGCATAGAATTCAGACTCAGAGTTCAAACTTCACTATCCAGAAAACATTTTGAAAATATATCACGTTCGTTTTCCATTGTTTTGTGTCCGTCCCATAGACGTCACCAAAAGTACATCTCATGTACAGACAACCATGGTATTCGGCCCCCGCCACCAGAACAGTACCTCACACCTCTGCAGCAGAAAGAGGTGTGTATCCGGCACTTGCGGGCCAGGCTAAAAGAAACCATCAACACGCTGCAAGACAGGTTAGCATTGAGAATCTATCCCAGGTTCTTCTTTTCTACGGTTACTCTCTAAGTTCATTTTACTTCCTTACTTCTGTGATGACTTTTTTTCCATTTACCTTCTTAGGGACACAGAGATAGATGAGTTAAGAGAAAAGCTTTACAAAATGCAGGAGGACTGGGTAGAGGAGGAGTGCCACCGCGTGGAGGCTCAGCTGGCCCTGAAGGAGGCGCGACTGGAGATCCAGCAACTTAAACAGGCCGTAGATACCGTCCGCGACAGGTTGAGCGATGCCGGGGGATTCAGCGGTGACATCGGGGTCCAAAAGTACTTTCAAGACATCAACACTCAAAACCACAAGCTCGAGAACCTGTTGCTCAACATGGAATTAGCTCAGGTGGGATTAGCCAAGGATGGGGAAGCCATAGCAGGCCGTCGGACCCGCGTCGGGGGTTCGGCGCCAGCGTCAGTGTCTGGGGAAAGTCCAGGCGGAATACCAAAACCAGCAATTGGAGGAAGAGGCTCTTGTTCTTGTGATGCATCGCCAGCTCGTTCTCTGACGCGTAGCTCCACCTACACCAAACTGAGTGATCAAGCGGCACACCGGAATGGCAACAGCGCCGATTTTCCTGGTCTTTCAGCTGATGGCACTCAGGATAGTGGCTTTGTATGCTGTGGGGACAGCAACAGTGTCCCGAGCCGGGCTGACTTGCTCCTAGAGGCCGCCTTCCTCTCGGAGGAAACTGCTTCATTGCTCAACTCCTACGCACAAACCTTTTCCCGCGCCACATCCAACTCTTTACCTCATACATACTCCCAAACCTTACCTCATTCTTTCCCTCACAACCTGTCGGTGCCCCACACGATGCCGCACTCGGCCACCTACGAGAAGCTGGGCGAACGCCAGTCAACGTTTCGTTGCGGTTTAGGTGGAGGCGGCTGCATGAGCCATCCTTGCTTGTCACACCACCTGTACCTACATCCCCTACGCGAGACGGGCATTCAGACCGAGAGCTGTCCCATCCCAGCGACATCAGGTTGCCCATCAGACTTGGATACCATTGCTGAACAACGTACCTTCAGATCCCAGGCCTGCAGCCCTACTTCCACGTGGATGTCCGATGAAGGAGAGGAAGATATAGACTCCATCACCACCACCACTTCTCAAACCAGATCAACTGTCATGAGCGCGGCCACAGAGCCGATTCCGTCCTCCAAATTGCCACGGGTTAATTCCATTCCGCGTTCTGCCACTGTGGCCTGTTCCATGGAGAGTCTTTCATGTGAAGGGAAGGAGGACATGAAGGAAAATACAGAAGAAGAACCTGCTGCAGTGGACAATCAGGGTGAAGTACAGCTGGAGACAGAGCCAACAAAACTGCTGGTGAATCAGGAACAATCAAAGGACGTAGCACTCTGCAGTTCAGCAGAGAGAAAGGAAGGCCTTTGGATTGTGGAGGACACACCATTAGGGAAATCCCTGGAAACAGCCAACAGCAATCGCATCCGGGAAGCAGATCGCCTAATTCAGACAGAAACACCAGGACTATGCCCATGTAGCCCAGAATCTCCACAAGGTGAAGAGCAACCTCACACCTCCCAGCCAAAACGAGTTGTTCCCCACGAAGAGAGGGCTGGTGTTGGCATTGTTTTGGGAGTGCACGACAGCGAGAATGATGAGGACCCCGAAACCGAAGAGCAAGGCGATCAAGGCAGTGCTTCAGCAGAAGAGGAGGGAGACTCCGCCTCATGTTCCGGGCCGATACAGAAAAGCTACTGGAGTCGTCACTTCCTAGTGGATCTGCTGGCAGTGGCGATCCCCGTGGTGCCGACAGTGGCGTGGCTGTGCCGGGGTCCGGTTCGAGACGGGCAGCCCATATACCACTTTGGGTCACTGCTGAGAGGCTGCTGCACTGTGGCTCTGCACTCGCTGCGCAGGGGTGGGGGGTTAAGGCATTACCCCGCGGGCGGGGGGGACCTTGGTGGATCTCAGATGTAAGCATAGTTTCTTCTAAATTCCCTCCATTAGGATGTTCAACCATCACCATACGGCTTTTAATTAGAGAAGGTCCGGTGACACATCATGAACATCCCCGCCTTGAAGGATAATTTCGGAAAGAGCTTATGTGCATTAAGTGAAGTGACTGGGTTGTCCCAAGCACTGGTCCGAGGCAAGGAGCTGAATGTGCTGATTGAACTGAACGATCAATAATTGGATGTTTCATGCTGATTGTTTTGTTTTTCAAATGCAGGGAAAACTTTCAAGGTTTGTTGCTTGCTCAACGTTGCAGACTCACCGATGATTGGAACTAGCACTTTGTTGGATATGTACACAAAATACTCTTTCGTGTATGTTCAAGGACCTGTATCGTCTCCTGTAGACAAACTAAAATCCATTCATTGAGTCAAACTCAAAACTCTCTTGTGCTTAAAGTTCTTAACAATTCCATTTCAGGTATCATAAATGGGCTTTCAGTATCCCATCTTTTGTGTCTTTTGTTAGCACCCTCAAACTGTCCAAGTGTCCAGTTTTGTACATATAGATTTTTATTTAAACCTTCCAACCCAACTGCTTTCATTCATCCATCCATTTTCTCTGCTCATCATAGTCACAAGTCAGCTGGAGTCTATCCAAGCTGACTTTTGGTGAAAGACGAGGAACATCCAGAACTTGTTACCAGTCAGGCAGAGTGCCCAAATGCTTTGATTCCAAACCAAACTTGCACTTTCACATGACAAACCCTTTCCCTCACCAACGAGTTACTAAATGTAGATACTAGCGAGCTAGCACATCACACACACTGGCTCAAATTGTCTCCTACTGTGGAACACTCTGCTGTACAGATCTCAAAGTCCTGTTGTCTTGCTCAACTGTCATATACCCTCCACTTAAGAACAAGTTTCTTCTGCTATGCATTGTACTAGTAGACATAGAATAAAAGTAAACATTGCACTTGTAGACAGATGTCCCTCGGAGGTGGAACACAATCCATTTGTTCAGGTTTCAAACTGTCAGACAGCATCAGTGCAAAAAATTATAGTTATATTAGTAACTTGTGTGAATGGTAAAACTAACAATAAACACAAATACAACCAAATGTTTATGTAACAAGTCTTACCTTTGTCTATTTATTGGCGCAAACGACATAGCCATTTTTCCTTTTGGTTAACCATTCCTGATACCCTCATGAAAGGTTTTGCATTACACACACAAAAAAATGCTCGAAAAATACAAAGTAGAAAGTGAGCTTGCTCAATCTCATCTATTTTGGCATTTTAAATTTGAAGACCAAGTTGTTGAACTTTCCTAAAATGCAAAATTCCTAAAAGAAGGTTTTTGTGTGAATGTGTTTATTTTGCGACAATGTAAATATGTAAAGAGGTTTCGAGGGAGACTAAAAAGCCAAATGATAAACATGTCAACAAAAACAAGAACAGTCTTACACCTTGTGAAATGTAATTTGGAGACGGAATAAGCAACATGAGTTTCTTTCCGTTATGATTTGCACTATTGTTCACTTTATGAATTGTAAGCAATTACTTGAATTACTGTAGCTGTCCGGTATGCATATGGAACTTGTTGTTAATATACAACTCATATTTTTCATAGCTTATTATGTCCTATAGGTATGGCCATGAGTCCCAGTACTTTTGTCCATACAGTTTACATTTTGGAACGCTGATGTAGTATAACAATAGTGGAAAAGAAGCTGTGGCTATGTAATATTGTGCAAGACATCGGGGACAATCGTGATCGTCATTTGTCATTTCAGTGCTGTTGGTCATTAATGAATGACTGAGTGGAGATGCCCTGGAGAGTGCTTAATGACCTCTACAGTGAACCTGAGGGCTGGGAGAGTGGTCATTAAATGTCATCAACCTGTTGTTTGAAATGAAACGTATCTATTTTAGAATTGAACCTCAGAGTTGAATGACTCATCATCGGTTAAAGGAGACGTATGCTGAAGGGTTGTGACAGTTCCTCTGCCCTCATGTATGTATATCTTTGTCCACATGAACATCAGAATGAACAGCAAATTGAATTGAAGAAGAAAGTGTGATAAAGTTATTTATTCTATTTATTTATGTTATTATTATTCAGTGTAATTTGACATGAATTACTAAATGTCAATTGAGTTAAATTGACAAAAGTATAGTATTTGAGAGTTTGACACTACAATTACAAAAACGGAAGATCTGATTTCCCTTAAAATAATATTTGCCTGTGGAACTCCAGGGATGAGAACTAGACATAAAAACATAGCATCAATATTAAACTTGTAATTGTTTTAGTTGCATAAATATTGATTGAAACATAAATTGCAAGGACTTACTTGTTCAGCAAAATAAAAAAACATTGGAGGAATAAGTTTATAATTTGATGTGTCAGAGAGGTATTTATTAATTCATTGTCAGATTCAAGTTATTTCTGTGACAACTGTGTGTTTTTTTCTAATTAACAGAGTTCTCCAAATTTTGTCTACATGTTGATTTCATTTTTTGTGCAAGTCGCCACTTTTTATGCGGTCAACTGTAGTGTGTACAAAAAGTCTTGTTGGTACACAGATTCAATGTGTTCGATGAATTGATCAATTGCATCTGCTCATCATATTTTTTTATTATATATTTTGATTTTAAAATGATATTCTCCGGTTTCTGCTTTGCAAGTTACAATGTGCCTCGTACGGATTTCAATCATTCAAAAGAAATCATTCAATTCCTTTCAAATTTGAGGTTCAAGTTTGGGGTAGTCACATTGTGCTGTATAATGCCTCTGTAAATCATGCTCTTGAAAGGAATTTATTTTATTCCCTTATGGTTAAAGGAGAGAGATAGGGAAATAAAACATATTTTTTAATTCAGTATTTTCATACTAATTTGGTCTTGTGGCAAAACGTGCTACAATCCTCTCCAATATCCTCACACTTCAGAGTGACCTTTAGCTATTTTCTGTCCCACAATGTATCTGGCCTCTCGCTAGTGTCATTTGCCTCTATATGTCATTTACATCACCTATGATATTATTTCTTGGGAAGACAGATTTGAGAAACGTGTGTTGTTGTCAATGATATACCGTAAATCTCTACTGTCATTTTATCTGTTCATTTTTGTCTGATGTTGTGCTTACCTGTATGAATGTACTTCTTTTCACATCGTACCACTGAGGACGCATAATGGCCTTGCTTAGGGACATCAATGCTGTAAATTGGAAACATATATAACTTAAGACTATTTGAGTTGCAATAGTGTGTACAGTCATACAAAACAAATGAATAAGCGACACTCACATTGAAGACTTAAAAGCTCCAAGATATTAAAACAGCATGGAGGAAATTCTTGTGTCTAATCATTCTGATTCGGGGGTGGTGGTGGTGGTGGTGGGGGGGCTAAGTCATTCAAGTCGCGCCCCTGCTCGTCAACTACTATTGTTAATTTTTTTTTTTCCCCTCGATGTTTGTGTACAGAACACAGCGACTGAGAGAATGTGAACAGAAAGACCGTTTATTTGTTTTACAATAGTATTATCTTGGTTACATTCAAATATAAACTTTTTTTTTTTTTTACAGAATATGAAGGATTTTTATCAGATTGCATACCCAGAAAAGGCAAAAGAATACATGCACCCAAAAAGGAGCAACTTGACAGAAGTTTAAAAAAAAATTGCCTGATTTCACTGTGCTCTTCAGTTTGAAAAAAGACAGCAGGGGGGGAGCAAGCGGGTTCTGTACCCATTTATCAATTCAAAGGGTTGATTTTCAGCATTGAATTTGAGCAGCTCTTGAAGGAAACATTTCGAGGGTAGATCGGTTGACAAGAGGCACCACACACACACACACACGGAGACACGCAGACACGCACACACACACACACACACACACAATAATTTCAACAACGAAAAAACAAACAGCTTTTGAAATGGGGAAAAAGGAAACACAACCTCTATTTAAAAAAAAAAAAAAAAAAAAAAACGAATAGGTGGTGGAAAGTGCACTTAGTGGGTCCGCCCAACACAAAAACTACTCCAGTCCCCCTTGAAATGATGGTATCCTGCTAGCCAATGCCATGATGCACTATGATCCCGATTATAACTTGCTAACACTCTGGAAGCTGCGGCCATTTTCATCTTTGACTATTTGCTCATCCAAGCAGCATACGAAGAGAGGCTTTCGTCTCAGTGGCTGTGATTCCATGGACAACATTGATAAGTGACAACTGAGCAGAGTCCAACTGGGGCATCTGAATATCTGCTGCCACAAATGCCACTAAAATCAAAACACACTGTGCCTAACGTTATATTTAAAAAAAATTTGGGAATGGTGCAAAATTAAGTGGGTAGGTATCTGTATTATTAGTTATAGTAGATATCAATGTAAACTGGCCTAAATGAATATTGTTACTTCTATCGCTGTTTTAAGTCATTTTGTCAAATGTAAAAAAAAATATATATATATATATATATATTAAAAAAAAAAAAAAAAAGTTGTTGGCATATCGACTAGCTTTCAAGAAAACCTATTATAATGTAGTCTCTAAGAAGTAAGCTAATTTATTTGTTTACTAAATGTCCACTGGGATTCCAAGTGGGATGATATTCTTTGCTTCCAAACTGTCCCAGAATGCAGCATGAGACAACTGATAGATTTTTTTTCAAGTTAAGCGATCATTCCTAATATTGCCAAATGCAGTTCCAATAAACCATGTTCCAGTTCCTGTTATCCATGCAAGCACAGTCAATGTCAATGCTACTCCCCCCGCCCAGATAAAATGTCATACTGTTAAAAGAAAACACACAACACTGAAATCAACTGGCTGTACTGACCAAATAAGAACACCTACACAGGATAAGGATAAGGTTAAGTGAGCACACATCCCCGGGTGCGCACGGTCGGTGGGGCTCAGGTTGCTGACTCTTTACAGCATCTTGGACGACAAGGTGAAAGAAATAAACGATCGTCTCCATCTCCAGGAGGAAGCTCTGGACTCAGAGGTTGGAAAAAAACTCGAACCAATAAAATAACACTTGTTTCGTTTTGGTCTACGAGGACAATGTAAATCTTTGATTAAAAAAATAACTACAAGTGTCAGCAGAGGAAAACTGTAAACAAAACAATTGAAATATAATGACCTTTAAGATTACTGAAAGCTATAACCAAGGCATTGTGAGATTATGTCGATAAATGAAGGCGCTGATGATACAAGAGGCAGAAAGAGACAGACGAAGGATGGGAGGAAAAGAGAGAAGGCGGATATCTAAGGGTCCCGCTCCTGAACTTCACACCTCTGGGATGGAGTGATCCATGGCAGACTTCAGAAGGCTGGTAGACATCCTGGAGGCAAAAAGAACAAAACGGCTACTTAGTTGCTAATTCTAGAAAATTGTGAAAACTTTCTAACGAAGCTTCAGGACAAAGTTGAAACTCTCAGTAACATATTTACATATATAACACAAGTAGGATTTATCAAATTTTTATGTTCAGCTTTTGGCAATCAAAGTTTGGAATGGCTTCCATTGGCATCTTACCTCTTAATCATGTGTTCATAGATGAACTTGGGCATGATGGTGATGGTCATGGCAGTTGGGCATGTGTTCAAAATATCCTTAATCTGGGAATCCTGGAAATATCACACATGCTAGCTTTTAAAAATGTACATCCACCACTGAAGCATTTTTTGGCACTTATTATCAACACCATGGTCATGTTCCTGCAGGTCATTAGTGGTGAACGCTATCAAACAAATGAGATGAAGAGGCTGGTGAACGTAATTGTGACCCACCTTGAGTCCGATAACGTTCTGTCCGTTGATCTCACAGATGTAATGGTCAGTCAGCAGGCCATTGCGGGCTGCAGAGCCATCCTTGACCAATGATGTGATTTTACCAGACTTGTAGATGAAGCCCACGTGGCCTGAGCTATCTTTGTGCATGGTGACTGTGCGCTGAAATGGCCTAATGAGACAAATACAAATGGGGTTTCAATCAGCCAGCAGAGGGAGCCAAAGTACAAATAATCATCATAGAATTTAGCAAGAACCAGCTAAAAACTTGATTTTCATAATCCTGTTCACATAGCTTTGTGTGTCTGAGAATGGTATTAGTATGGCCAACACTGAGTCAACATCTCTTCGCATTCTGCTAAACTAGTGAATTTATTATAGTCTACAGTGAGGGAACTCTTTTTTTCAAATTTTGTGGCTTGCTAAATCCACTCATTCTGTGAGTTGATACTTGTGGGAAGTCAGCTTCTACAAATAGAATGTTTCAAACAAATGTAGTCAAAAGTATAACTGCCTGCTGTGGGTGGGGTTGGGTGGGTGCTGCTGCTGCAATCCTGCTTTGAAAAAGTGGGTCTCACCTGTCCCGGACAACAAGCTCAATGCGGGTCTCTGCTGCAGCCTTCAAGGCCTTGTGGGCCTTATCAATACTCCACCCGGCACAGTTCTGGCCGTTAACCTGCAGAACTTGGTCACCAAAGCGCAGTCCGGCCAAGGCGGCAGGGGAATTGGCCTGCACCAGCTGGATAAACACTCCCTAAAATGAAGAGAGAGCAGTGCAAATAACAGTAAGCACAAGCAAACTGGATCATGGGATCACTTTGAGCCTTTGAGCTTGTGTAACAAATATTTATGATGCAAAAAAATGTGGTTCCCATTCTAATAGACATCGTGCCGCAATAAGGATCTGGGGTCCCTCGGCCATTTGAGCTTAATCTTATAAAAACACCTTGGTACAAATCAAGGACTTCTCTTGTCCTGGAGCGAACGTTGGTCAATGTTGGCGGTTGAAAAAAAACTCTCCCCTGGCCAGTACATTGAAACATGAATGCAACATGGTTTACAATGGCCATCAAAGAGTTACCAATGCTGACTCACGTTGTCAATTGCCCTGAGGCGAAGTCCGACCTTGCCGTCCTGGTCTTTGCAGAGAATAATTTCCCGCAGCCCTTGGCGAACCTCAGCCCTCCTGATGCCAACATCTGACCCTGTCACAGGACACACCATCCCCGCGACACCTGAGTAGGAGGGCACTGCCACTTGCTGTGTGTGTGTGGGGGGGGGGGGAGATGGAAATAAAGCAGGTGTCGGGAGAGGAAGGATGAGAGAAATTCTTTTTAATTGGTTGATCATCAATTATACATTGATTTCAAAACATCAATATTGAACAACCAAAACAACAAATATAATTTCAAACACCCAGAACATAATGTAAAAACAAAGTGAAATAATGATATATATACTGTATTATTAAGAATAATACCATTGAGAAAAAAAAAAAAAACAATAACTAAAAATAAATACTGGCTGTTCCTGTTGTGCATGCTTGAAGTGCAAAGTCGCATTAAGTTAAAAACTGTAGAGTGGCAATTGAGCTTTATTAATATAACTCACTTTTCACAAATTAGGAAAAATGTATGCCTTCTATTATTGTAATATTGCCTGTCTGTGTATATATAAGTGGCCCTACAGTGTTTTGAATTGAATTTGAGTTATTTTAAAAAATCCCTTTCCCAGAAGTTGATGCTAATTTTCTATTACTGTCAAAGTTGTTTCACATTAACTGCTAGCCTTAGATATGCCAATGTCAGAGAGCACAGATTGTGCGTGGGCGATCTGAAAGCAACTCATAAGACACACGCGCACACACACAAGCACGCAGACACACACACACCCAATGGAGTGAAAATACACCCTCCGTCACTGCTCCAAGCCTGTGGTAAGTCTCCCCAAAAAAGATGTTGCCGTGATAAACTGAGGACATTAATGTTTCTGTATAAACTCATAAATCGCATAGAAAAACAGAGAACCTTCGCATTACCAATGATAAAGTTGGGAGCAACTGGAAATACTGTCATGTGCATGTCAGGCAATATGTTTGCCCGGAAATAGTGGACACACTGCTTGACTTCTATCTTGACAGCATTGGTCATCGTAATGTTGGTTTAAAATGTTATGCAAAATCCTGCCATTTTGGCAAAGCGTTTATCCATGTAAAGTAAGAACGGCCTTAATGTTAAGTTGAGTTTTAATACAAACGAAACATGGCCCACACTTACATTATTGGCAGCAGGCACCAAGGCCAAGTTCCTCTGCACCTCATCGCTGTTGAGGCTCAGGCCCATGTACTCTCCCAGCTCCTCCAGATTTGGGTACAAGGCTGCAAGGGTCAAAACAAATGCGAATGTTCAAAAAGTATGTCTCAATACAAATCCAAAGATTACTTTGATTTTTAGATTTTATTAGTCATAAATGTAAAAGACAACGCTGGTATTTTCATGATTGGGGCACATTTGCACTTCATTTCCACCTCAAACTCCATTGCCTTACTCAAAAAGCACTGCATCATCATTTTACATTTCCAATTAATTTCCAAAATATTGCCACAAATTGCAATCATGTTTTTCTTGGAGTAAATATTTGTGGCACGTTCTTTCATTTGATGATTGGCTGGTAAAAATGCAACTGCTGAAAAACCGATGATGATTCAGGCTGCACTCCCACACTGGCCTGAAATAAAGTTCTTGTGATCGGCAGATTCTTTTATCATCAGAATCAAATGTGCACATAAAAATTTTGCTGTGATTCTCCAAGGAGCACCAGAAGTTGTTGTTTGATGCTCATTTTTTCTCAAGGATGGATTTAAAGACGGACAGCACACCTGGGCACTTGGCCGAATAATGTTTTAAGTATTTGTTGATTGGAACAAGGATTTGTTCCGATACACAAAGCCATGCTGGTTGATGACAATACAGTGACTTTAGTCTTGCGTTCGCTTCCTCTTTGCGATTGGGGAAACTAGCTCTTCCTGACCTTACTCAAACTCGCTTCTACACCCCCAGCAAGCCTCTTCGAGCACGCCGCCTTCTTCCCAAATGGCCCACCCTCTTTTTCTTCAATCATGCCCCAGCTCAGCACAACACCAGGGGACGTCTCCATGGTGCCTCAGAGCTAGCTGAGGTTACAAACAAAAGACTCCGTGCTCATAAGACTCACGAGAATGAGTGGAACAAGTGCAAGAGCAGGTCACGGAATGTATTAAAATAAAATAATAATAATACGCTATGGAACACATTAAACGATGAGCAAAGTGTCGAATTTTGTAGGAACCTATTTCATGATTCGTACTCTAAATACAAAAACGGCCACCGTGGTTAGTAAAATAATTAAATAGTAGAAGATTGTACTCCATACAGAGATGATGTGTAGAGCAATTAACCTTTCAACCTCCGAATTTTTGTAGAGGGAAATTGTGATTGATTCTTAATTATACATGTTGTTAAGGCTGTTCAAATTGGAAGGTTGCACTGTGTTCTCAAATTGAAATTAAACACGAGATTTATTTGGCACAAAACTTACAGGATGAAGGCATCCCAGTCGTGGCAAGCTGGGGCTGGTCACTTCCCTCAGTGATGGCTGGCATGGTAGCGTTGGTGGTGGTCTGGGCGAACTGGGCCTGGGCCTGAGCGGGAATCAGAGGAAGCAGTCAGCTTTATGGAATACACTTGCTGCACAAAGCAACATGGTGCATTCAGGGTACTACTTTCACAACATCAGCAAATTGCAAATTGGTCAGGGGTTTTAAAAGTTGTAGAAATTGTGCCCAATTAGAGTTCAACCATCCAGAAAAAGCAATGAAATTGTTTAAACCCTACAAATAAACCAAACCATGCTCCCAAAATAACACTAAAATATCATTTCAAACTGACCTTACAACACTACTTGCATCTAAGCACGTACACTGACAAGACCTCTTAATTCAGTTACAAAATAAAATCTAATCATTTTAAACAAAAATATTTCAGCATGCGAGTTTGTAAATGTAATTTCGCAAATCGGTGAAGACCTAGTTATCATTATTTACTTTATTAGAACAGAGTTTGGATCCGGTCATCAACTCTTTGCCCTTTAGAAAACAAAGGGAACAAACGACAATGCTTATCATCGAAGTGTATTTGATTGACAGGTTAGTAGCACGCAACACAAATAAAACCGGTTTTCACTGAGTGTTTGGCTAGTGTTGATACAGGACGATGTACTCTGCTAATAAAACTGTAGCTAAAAAGTTCGTAGAGATCGCATTATGGTAAAAAGTCATCACGTGGTTGTCATTAAGGGAGCGAGAGTGTAGATATGTTGGATAAGAGGGACACTGCGAGGACCTCTTAAAAACACCAAACAAACAAGTGATACATTATTAAAAAGGCTTGAGTGTGCATTATTGGCTTCAATCACGTGTCTGCAACAGAAGATTCACATTAGCATTGCATGACTGCATTGCATAGCATTGCACAACGAACACGGCGCATGACACTGATCCGTTTGCTGGAACGACGCTTTTGTCACACTTTAGAATAAAAAACGATTCCGTGTAATTGAGGTCACAGACACACACGACGTGGAAAGATGAGACTGCACAGCTTACCTTCATCACCTTGTCAACCTTTAGGTCCTCGAGAGATGGGTACAGAGACATCCTGCATGGGGAAAATACAGGACAGGTCACACACAAAAAAAAAAGAGCAAGCAAACAAGGCAGATGTAAATATTTACCGGGTCTTAGATGTTAACAAGATGAGGGTAGGAACAACGTAATGATACTGTGACATTGTACGTAATTCTACAATCTATTGTAAGAAACAAAGACATGCTGCCTGATGTCTAAATGTGCATTTAGTTGCAAACTAAATGACAGCCAATAATTACCAGTTACCCAAAAGCCAATTGTTGCTATGGTATAAATAAACAGAGACAGATAGCTTATCCCTTTATCCATGTTCTATATCCCAGCTGACGTCAGGCAAAATGCCGTCTTGGATCATAGATGTACGGTAATGTTTTGAGCAAAGAACTGATGCAACCCTGGTGGATGATTCGAGCCAAACTCAAATTCAGGTGAGTATTTTATGTATTTAATCAACAATGGGGTTTTTTTCGTTTGTTTTTAAATGTTGACTGGCTTCACTTAATTATCCTTTATATGTTTTTCACCTATAAACCAATTGGGTGATTACGTGATCATTTTCCTTTGGGAAAAAAAATTCATTGAACTGCATTGCATTATAGTTATATGACCTAAGTCAAAGTGCATGATTACATAAACTAAACGATTTAGCTGTAGCTATAAATATGAGGTTAGCCTAAGATACGGGTAGGGCTATAATTCGATAGCAATATGTATCGCAATTTAGAAATTTGCTAAAAGTGTTTGATATCAACTAAACCAAATCAGAATGCAAACGCTGGCATTCAAACAACTAAACAAAGAAGCTTCACGTAAAAAAAGCATCGCCATAAACTGTAGGAAAGAGGAACTGAAAGCCCACAGTCAGGTGACTGACATCACTCACAGTACAACAGGGCAGGATGAGGCATGTAGAGCAGTAAAAGCAAGCAAGACTAAAACCAAAAATATTTTCAGTGTCAGAGAAGGAATGATGGCATTAATGCTGTTCTGCTCACATTTTTTTTTTAATTCTTTTCAAAATCTTATTCCTCAATAAAACCCGTTCGCTTTCACAATCACTGCCGTGATCACATGTGGACTACGCAACAATTCAGCAAGTTTAACCACCTACAATCTGAAAAGCCTGATCATTGTTTTTGTCTAACTGGCCTTTGATAATCTGAAAAGATTTCTTTCGAAGTTTGAAAAACTTGTAAAGGCCCTGAGAAGTGCTGGTGATTCAGTTTATTTTGTGGCCCGAAAAACAACGACAGGCCTACATGCATGCCGACCTGCACTACAACACAATTTGAGTCAGAACGCAGTGCAACAAATGACACAAAAACACACAATAGGAGAATGTTAACGTTTTGGTCAAGTTTCGACACTGGAACTGGATCATCACTATTCCCTTAATAAATTTGTGTTCCACAACAAATAAAATATTGTTTGGATGATATCTTTGCTGGAGCTTTCAAAGGTCAGCAAAAAAAGGAAGCATCACAAATTGCTCACCATCAAAGAAAGCGTCATAATCACAAGATGGAACATGATCTTTTCTCTAATGAACAGGCAAACTAAATAGGAGTGAGATTTTCACATACATTTCCAGTGTCCCTTTTAACAATGTAGAGTAAATGCAGCCTAATGTATGCAATGCACACGGCTTATGTACAAGCAAACAAGCGTTATTATACAACAATGATCCCATATTAACCACCCTGAGTGAAAATATCTCTACGGCTGTGTCATAGTTAGTATACCTGCTTACAACCTCCTAAATAACTTTTGACGCCCCATAAACTGCAAAAGCATTGAGTCCTTCCGTCCTTATAAAAAGTGCATCGTTTGGACCACAAACACAACAGTGTGAAATTTATCCCTTACAGACACAACTCACTTTTGTCCTCTTACACAGTACTCCATTGTATTGGCAGACAGAGGCCCCGTTTGAAGACTGTGCACTGTTTACTTTCCATGAGCTATGTTATGTTTGCCCACTTGAGATCCACCTCCATTATGAACAAGTGCACAAACAACATACAGGAAGTAGCATTGGGGGGGAATGCATTTTAGCGGCCTTTAGTGATGACATAATGCATATACTATACTAAATACACAAATACATACTTAACTTGAATAGTATTGTTCTTATGAGTACTAAACGATGTCCTTGTCATTACATGGTAGTATCTACATCTGTCTCTCAGAAGATGACCACCCAACTTGGAAGACATGTGGTATTTATCAAAATTTGCTTGATCACAAATAGTTATGGGCCACAGCTGGTGTTTATTAATCCACTTGCGCAGAACATAAGACTTTATTTTCGGAATATTTACGTACAAAAACCCGGTTGTGGTTGCAGTCGACTTGATTTCCTATGAGTGGTCATCAGAGAATCTCAACTTCTGTGCTACAATGAGAAAGGAATGTGAAACCGTCTCACATTAAGTTTCGATTTGCATTTAGAGGCACAACTCCAACTACCCTGCATGAGAAGAGATGTTTGTGTGTCTTGGTCACAGATAATGTCGACAGCACTGCTCTATGTTGTGTGTGTCTTTTTTTTTTTTTCATTCTGGCACGGTACGCAACGTCCTAGCGCCAGAATGTCACTCAATGGTCGATATGCGGAAGGATATTTACTTAGTGATTAATTAAGTATACTGAATGTATTACATTAAAGGCCTTATTTTTTAGAATTTATTTTTTGGTGTTTATTTTATTTCTTTTGGGTAGTGGTAACAAAAAAAGAGAGACAATTTGTTTTAAATATGCTGCAAGGACTTTTAAACATATGCACACATATATTCATCCCACTATTCTCAGGGATCAGAATCACAAAGGACATAGCTGCTGTTACTTTAATGGCAGAAAGCCAACTGGCAAAGGTTGTTTTCCTTATGTTAGAAGGTCTTCTTGTTCCTTTAACCATTGCGATAGAGTTTGTGCCTAATGCATTCCGTGGGCTATATATACACAACACGGCAGCGCTATTGATCCAAGAACTAAAACGCCCAACAACATTTTGATTGATCACTGTGCAGTATTTGTCTCTCAACCTGCTTTGTCTGACAAACAATCTTTTTGGTAACTTTTTAGGCTCTATGAAAATAAAACAGATTAGATTTGGGGGGGGGGGGGGGGTGTAATATTAAAACTAGTGACAGAGAAGGTTTGGAATTACTGTTTCACTATAAGAAAAAAAGGTAAAAGAGGATTAGTCTGTAAATCCAAACAAACCGTGGGTCGTTTCAAAACTGAGTCCTTTTTAGAGATTTGGTGGGAAAAACGCAAGTTATGATTGTAATTCTCAAAAAACAACCCAACATTTTTAAGACTGTCCACTAACGGGGTCAGTCGCGCTATTTCACAAACTATTTCACACTTATTTAAAATATACTATACACTTCATGTCAAGTGCACGGAGCAGCCAACATTGCGGTGAAATAGCCTACAATATGACCATATTAACCAAATGACAATAAATGCGTTTTAAGGTTTATTAAGGTTTAGGTTACGTCATGCGGAAGAAGCACAGTCTCGTCATATGATAACAAATTACGACATCTTACTGCTGCAAATGACTAAATAATTACCGACTGACGATTTTTTTTCTTGCATATTCAATAGATGACCCTCAATGTCATTATGTTGCAATGTTGCAAGGTTAACAGACTGCAAAAATCGCTTGTCTTTCTTTGTGCCTAAACAGTGACGCACAACCACAGCAGCTAGCATTTACCGTTAGCCAAAGCAAGGCAGGGTGGGTGTAGGTAGCGCTTCTTATCATCCGACGGAAAAACAAACAGACTCACCTGTACTGTATTGACTTGGAATTCGGCTTGATATTTAAAAAAACAAAGGGAGAGCGAATCTCAGACAGTGGCGTTGACCAGATTATAAATACAGCGTGTCGTTGCTCTGGGTCTCTCGTCTCGTCGTTGATGACTTGAAGGGGGATTCTGGAAAGTGACGTAACTCTATGAACCCCGCCCACACATTGCGTGTCACATGATTTTTCCACATTTTATTAACCACTAATGGTATTTAGGAAAAATAACTTGTTGAACTTTTTATTCAACTAAAAGATCCCACCTTTTCCGACTGCTATGAGTGTGAATGTACATAAACATACCATTTTTAGCATGCACGTGTAAAGTCTGTAACTGCGCAGCGCCAATGATTGGCGGTTGTGATGTCATCACATACTAAGGAATTTTGGGGCTTGAATGATGGCTAAACTTCCCGAGGATGTGTGAGCCGATGGCATGGCAGCTCTTGAATGAATGTGCGTTCTCTTACGGCTCATGGTAATAAAAGCTACTCAAGTGCAACAGCGACTGTCATCATACGTACGAGGGCATTACAGAAACATTACAATTAAACTGAGAGACAATGGCAGTCAATTAAAACCGGCCTCACACGGGGGTAGACTAATGCCAAAAGGCACAGGTAAAAAAAAAAAGAACTCTACAACAACACAATTGAAATTCACACTTACCCATGAAAATCACACACACACAAAGCACTTAAAAACAGACATAAAAAGGTCAGTCAGGTCCACTCAGCAAAAAACCTTATACATACGTATGAAAAGTGATAACCCCCCACCCCCCAAAAAAAATTCTTGATCACACAAAAGAAAGCCTCTCACCATAGAAAAAAAGTTAGTCATCAAATAACCTCTGACCAGCATTTCACGCAACAACAAAAAAATCTCTCTTCAACCAAAACCCTCTGTCTGAACAAACACTTCACTCGCCCAAAAAACTCTCACACCAAACCTCCGCCAAAATTTTTTACTCAACAGTCACACTCAGCAAAAAAACCAAAAAGACATTAACACAACAAAATTCACACACTCACCCAAAACAATCGCTTACGCTCACTAAAAACATTTCATTCACCATGAATACTTTCATTTGATGTTTCTGTTAACCCAGAATACATTCAACATCCCAGCACAAAACCCAAGAAGTACAACAGTACTGTTGCTTCACAAATTGCAGCAACCACAACCAATACACCATGTCCACATATTTTAAAACCATTTATTATTGGATACACAATACAATACAATACAATACAATACAATACAAAACAATACAATATATCTTTAATTATAGTAGAGATCTTTCACATCCACCAGAATCTCAATATTTTCTGATACGTAGAGAAATTGTCACATGAAAAACATTAACATGGCATTAGAAAAAATAAAAAAAAGGATCGTCACATTTCAAGCACTTGCCCCTGACAATCTAGAGAATACCAAGAAATTATAACAAATTTCACCTGTTGTGTTTTGTGCTTTAAAAGGGGTTGAAAGACAAGATCATTTAAAAAATTAAAAGAGAAAAATAAAGAAAAGATAAAAGCAAAGAATATAAAAGGCTTTGACTGCAAATTAATTTATTATATACACAGTAATTATAACTTTCCAACTGCTGTACAACGTTGAGTTATGTTGCTGCCGTTGTTTCAATGACATAAACATTAGAACACCTAGCTTAAAGCTATCCAAAAGTATGTATCAGGGTCCTAACATAAACTCAATATAAAAAAACGAAGAAAAGTTGCTGCATGACCGGTGTGGCTTTATTTCATTCTAGACCAAGCAGCTCGACATCAAAGATAAGGGTGGCATTGGGGGGGGATGAGGGCCGGGTGCCCTTTGGTTCCGTAAGCATAGTCGGGTGAGCATGTCAGCTTGGCTCGCTGGCCCACACTCATCTGGAAGCAGGGAGACAGAAGCAGATCATTATTAAAATAATATGTATATATTTTATAAAAAAGAACAAATCATCAAAGGTGTCAAAAAGCAATGTGACCCAGGGCTCCAGATTTTCCTTCAATTTGGGCGTTTTGCCCCAAACAATTGAAGCGTGCGACTAAAAGTTTTGCTGAGGGTTCTTTTAATCATTATTCCTGAATATTTTTTGTTGCTGTCAAACTCTTACTCCACACTTCAGCCTATTTCTCTGTAATATAGTGATTTTCCAAATCAATTTACAGTGTGTGCCTGTAAATCTTCTACTTGCGCCCCTTAAATATCTGTTTAGGGGCCACTGTGCCCCTCGTAAAAAAAAAAAAAAAATCTGGAGCCTGTACTTTATGCCACATGCAAATGACATACAAACTCTCACCTGCGCCACCCCCTCATCCCAGCCCCTGATGACTTCCCGCATGCCCATTCTGAACCTCAGAGGATTGGACCTGTCACGGGATGAGTCAAACTTGCGGCCGTCCGGAAAGAGGCCTGCAAATAGGGAGAGATATAAATAACAGAGAATCCTAGTGGAGACCAGCTCAACTTTATTTCAGGTGAATGCTGCTGAGTGTATACATAATGGTGGAGAGGTCAAATCCATCTCACTCTGTCCACTGAGCATTTGTATTATCAACGGTGCCGTACTAGAAAATTACTATCGATGCCTTCGCTATTATTGTTAACAAGACAATCCAGGCCATGTCATGTGTACCGACGAGTTGACGCATGTGTGTAGTTATCTAATTTTGTATGGGAATAAAATAAGATGTAGATTTAAAAAGTGTTATTAGGCAAATAAGGGAGCGGCTGGCAAATTGAATGGTTGTTCTGGCTGCGTCCCCTCCAGGCATCCAGCAAGAAGCCTGACACAAGTCATCTATACAAGCAAATAAGCTTGCTACTTCCACATGAAAGTCTGATGAGCTTAAACAGTGGATGTTTATATTCACAGCTAGGGAATTGGGAGTTAGAATATTCTGTTTCATGATGAATTTCAAGGTTGCTTTGGGTTTCCTGAAAATGCAGTGAAACCACACAGGATGTGATGTCGTAGGTGTTATGTAAAGAAAAAAAAAAATTTAGAGGCTTTGGAAAATCTTTCTGGATCCAAATATGGACTACAGCAGCACACATTGGGCCGTGTTACATCATCTTAAAGCAAAGAGGCGCTTGTGGTATAGTGGGAGGAGGTGAGAACATAAGCCCACTTCTGACGAGCTGGAACAGTTGAAAAGAGATAGATTAATTAAACATAAGCACACATAGAAAACCAGCTCTTATTAAGGCTCACATTTGCCATGATTTTAAAGAGTAAAGGCACTGTTGATCAAAAGGAGCAAATAAGGAACTATTATCTAATTATTATCTGAAGTAAGCAGTTCCAGTGTCATGATTTAGCCACCCTTGATGAGTGCCACAATAATATTGAGTATTGTTTCAATGGGTGTGGGAGACTTTGGTATTTGTCAACCTTTGAAATCATGAAAAAGATCGCTGCAATATTTAGCATTTTATGGACAGTACCGAACGTGTTTGACAATAAGATGTATCAAGCACTCTTGTGACAAGGAAGACGTTTTGCTCAGAAATTCAAAAGGCAGGAACTGGCATCTGCACATTGTTAAAGTCTGAAATATCACAGAAAGTGGAGTCGCACCAACAGTTCCCACAGAAAGAAGACGCTGGTTTCGCTATACTGGAAGTTCCTCCCACATTTCATGGAAAGGATCAAGGGGCATAATAAAATAAGCTCGATAAGTAGGTAGCAGTTCATCGCCATCCTGTGGCTTCTTGCGAGTGTTTCAGCGAGCACCTAAACAGCCAATAGGCAAGCTTTTAGCGGATAATTCAATCCATCCATCCATCCATTTTCTCTACTGCTTTGTCCCCACAGGGGTCGCAGGCGTGCTGGAGACTGTCATCTCAGCTGTCATCGGGCAGTAGGCAGGGGACACCCTGAACTGGGTGCCAGCCAATCGCAGGGCGCACAGAGACGAACAACCATCCGGACTCGGACTCACACCTAGAGGCAATTTGGAGTGCTCAATCGGCCTACCAAACATGTTTTTGGGATGTGGGAGGAAAAAACACGCGGACACACAGGGAGGGCCGGAGGTGGAATCGAACCCGCACCCTCCTAAATTAATAAAATTAAATAAAAAATAAAAATACTTACCGACATAATGCACGACACAGGTCTGCCCCTTTTTAGGGAAAGTTCTTCCTGTGGAGGGTTCAAAGAAATGATAATGCGCTCATTTATTTTAGAAAATGCTGCGTACGTTTTTTTTTGTTAATTAAATACTTTTATCATTAGGAAATAAAACATGAACTTGTCTCACCATCCCCGGGTATGATGGTTTCTATTTCCACGCCCATGTGCAGGCCGCTCGCTCAATCTTTGGCAGGTAACACCAGCCCACCAGTGCGTGTGCGTGGATGTAGTCAGAATATGCACCGCAGTCTGCACTCAAGCAGCTTTCACAAGTCTGCGTGGACAGCAAGCTTGTCTCTTTCAGGATGCATCGTTCTGGTTTTAGACTTCAAAGTAAAAGCTATTTTGTGCTCAATTTATGAGGGGGAAAGCAACATATTTTTGTTTGTTTCCAACAGGTCAATAAATAACTATTGCTTTGATGAATATTTCTTTGGACGTTTGGCACATTTGTTATGAAATTGAATTGTGGAATGACCATAGAGTTCTCATTAAACAAAAAAAATATCTGTATCCACACAGATTGAATTGATTAATGGGCTACTGCCTAATCCTGTATACAAAGCAAGCAGAAAGTTGAATATTACCCTGCATTAAAAACATTCCCATTTTACAATCTGACATGTTAAAATGAATCCAAAATACAGTCTGGCATTTATTGTTATAATCACACTGACAATTTCCGAGTAGCAGTGGGTATTTCCCTACTTTATGGAAAACAAGAGCTCTTTACACATTGATCATATGAATTTATTCTCTCAGAGGTCCAAATGTATTCCCATGTTGCCCCAGGATGCATAGAAGATGTCCACCTTCCAAAGCTACAAGCCAGCGTTTACAATCTACATTGTGAACTCTTTTCACTCTATAACCAGTTCGTATTAATAATAAAACAATAACTATCTGCGATGCCACACAAAAACAAAACCCTGCAGTCTTGCTGTGATAATCATCATACGCTGTTGATCAAAAAGAGCAAATAAGGAACTAATTTGAACCAAAATAGACTTTGTTGTGGTTTGTTTCACATAAGCAACGGGAACCAGAATGTAGGCCCTATTCAGACTTGAGAACCCAATGAGATTGTGCTACTTTACTGATGGGCACCATACTGTAGATGATGCAAGGTTAGAAAACCGGCAACATCTCTTCTTCTGCAGTCAGCGTAGACAAGAGATGGACGCTAGGGAGAATCCTTTTTAGAAAACAAAAATGAGAAAATAGAGGTCCAAACAGAAGTCTGTGTCTCCTCCTCAGGGAAGGAGGGGCAGCAGGTTTCAAGGGGGGAAAGGTGGCCGCTCCGAGTTGGGCGGTGGTCTTCACCTCCAGCTTCATTGTAACCGCTGCACAATGACGGCGTTAAGGAGGTTGGCCTGCTCAAGTGTCTGGCTCTCGTCCGACAGCTCCTTGTTGGGGAAGGTGGTCATCAGGACAAACGCTCTGGCCGCCATGGTGGGCCGGGCCGCCACCAAAAACTGCCGTAGATCAGACACCCTGGTGGGTGCAGAGAACCATCACACGTTTGACCACGCTCATTGAGCACCAATCATTTCTAGAGTGTCTGACCACGAAGCATGCAAGATTGTTTTTAATGATCTCTGTGGTACCTGTGGGTATGGTTGAATTTTTGTATCAGCCTGCCACCATCCGCCAGTCGGATCTGTATGTTGGTGACGGGTTGGGAGGTGTCTAGGCCCACGGAGGCACTGGCCTGGGCTTCGTTCGCCGCTTGGTCCTGCTGAGAGGGGGCGGGACCAGAAACCAACTCTGGGGCGGCACTGGGAGAAGAAAACATGCACAAACATAACAATCAGAACCGAGCCACCTTAAATTGTCTTAATCTTTTTGCATAGCACTCTTTCCATTTTTAATTGGCTAGTAAAAATCTGGAAGAAGATTATTTATAGGAAAACGTTTTTTATTTTTATAAGATAAAAAAATAAATAAACAATGCAATACAATAACTCACTGGTTTCAATTGAGTTTATGTGTATTAGTTAAATATGCACTTGAGTGTCTACTTGAATTTCATCTTTTTAATTTAAACCAGTTGCAGATGTGTTCTCCTTAGATTTAAATAGTTTTGTCTTTTAAATAAGTTTCTGCTTCACAAACAAATAATAATAGAGAAAAACAAATGTGATTGATACAAAACAAAAAGGGGAAGAAAAAATAAAAAAATAAAAATCGCTCCTAAATCTCACCTTCCTAGTTTTTGTCCCTCTCCTTCAAAGGCTTTGAAGGCCATTCTGGGTTTGGTGAAGTCTTCATCTCTGTGGTCCTCCATGTCCAGGTTGACCTGGCCCCCACGTGAACGCTGCCTTAGCTCTAAAGGAATCTCCCTGCAGCGTGACATAACGTTCTTCAAAGTGGAGCAGCATGCTGCGTGTGTGTATGCGTCTATATGTATGTTATGCAAACTTGCAACAATGTGTCTCAACCAAAACATGCGTTAGGTTCATTCAACAAGTGAATACCCTCTGCGGATCGCCTCAAGGAAGTGAGCGTTGGCAGGATCGTTGTAGTTTCGGAGTTCGCCATCATCCAGACTGAAACCTGTCTTCCACAGTTTCAGCACTACGTGTACCTAAACATGGTAAAAATAAATGAACCATTCCATTTGAGAATATACCAAAGGCTCAAAGTTACTGCTCAAAGAAATGTTCCCCTATTCCAAAATGTTACTGAAATTTGTATTTGTCTTTTTTACCAATTAGACATCTGAATAAATTGTGTTAGCATATTCAATACACGTTTGTGTGCTTCATATGGAAGGCATACAGTACGTTGTTAATGCTAGCATGTAGACACGATATTATCTGTCATTAGATCGCATGTTTGAATTCAAAGCACATCTCCTTCTCTGACTCACTTGTTAATAAGCAGTTTTGTGCCTTATTCTTTGCAACCCCTCCCAGCTTTCTAGTGCCAGACATTTTAAGAAAGACTTTAATGGTAAATGGTGTGCGCATACATTTTGCCTTATTCAACACGCGTTACAAAAAATAATGTGGGTGGTTGGTGGTGATTATGGTGTAGTAAGTTAATAAAAAAAAAAAAAAAAAAATGACAATACAAAGAAAAGAAAGTTAAATATCACCATAGCGCCTACTCACATCCTGTATGGCGTTTGGACCACGTCTCCCAGCAGAAACATATGTTGACTCCTCTTCAGGAGCTGCTCCGAGCCTGTATCCACCTCCATCAAAGGCCTAAGTCATGAAGAGACAATGCAACATAAAAAAAAAAAAAGAAAAAAAATATCAAAACCTAAAATCTGAAAAACATTTCAAGTGTTTCCTTCATTTACTTTTGCTCTGCTGGATTCTCCTGCCCCCTTCCCACTGCGCTCCAGAGGCACAGCACCATGCTCTTTGGCGCCTTTGAACAAATCTTCCACCACTTCATTGGGACTCTTCTTTTTAGGAGGCCCGACAATTTGTTGCCCACTGCGTTCTGATCCGCCTGCAAAGAACCTGGAGGGAGGCACATCATAGATTACCCAACCAAAGGCTAATCTCAATTAGTTCACAAAGGAACATTTAAGTAGTGTGTGTGTGTGTGTGTGTGTGTGTGTGTGTGTGTGTGTGTGTGTGTGTGTGTGTGTGTGTGTGTGTGTGTGTGTGTGTGTGTATATATATATATATATATATATTATCTTCTGCATGTTTTCATTTTTTTTTTTTTGAAGGGGTGGAGAGGGGGGGTTCTCCCTTCAGTCTCCTCTTCTTGAGGTAAACTGTACCGATTCATATGAAATCAAATGGCACCATATTTCAGTGGCCAAGGCAATCGTTGGGAGTTGTGACCAAGCACGAGTGGAAGGGTTTGCAATTTTCCATGGCCCGCATGAATGAAGCAAAGAACGCACACCCGTGTAATGATGTCAGTCACTCACTCAAGACGCTTTCACCCATGCTGAATACATTTTAGTGATTTACTGACTGACCTTTGACCTTCCTCCTCATCACTCTCTTCTTCTGCTTCGTGTATTAAGTCTCTGAACGACGTCACTCGGTGCTGAGAGCTGATGATGGTGGGATAGACCGTTAGATCAAGTTTTATTAAGTACACTTGCATATGCCGAGGTCAGATCAAAAATTTCCTGTTATTTAGATTTCTAGTCTGATATGTTTACACTGTCCTCACAGCGGCACATATCTGTTCTGTATCAGCTTTGTATTAACATTTGGAACAGGCCTTATTCTGATCAACAATTAAAATGAAAAGACGGCAAACATTTGTTAGAAGAAATGACAACCTCGGGACCGTGGATCTGGACATTGAGGTGCCTCCTTCGGGTGGGGGAAGTGCCACAATGTCATCATCAGTTCCATCCTCAAAGAAACTACCAAGTGCCAGCTGTGAAAAAGGCAAGAGAGAAATGCATTCAGTTACAAATTTAGGAGTAGAACTACACCTGTCTCGAGGGTCGTGAGCGGATTTGGTTCAAAGATACGACTCCAGTTTTCCGCGTCTCTTAGAGGATCTTGGGAATTCCGTAGTCATGAATATAAACGGACCGCAAGAACCTGAGCCCAATTAGTACTTGACGCTGGAGGCAATTCCCCGTTAGTACTTTAACTGGTTGAATGGTAGACATACTGAATATTATTTAACGCACTTTATTTTATTTGTTTTGATTTGTGGCATTTTATTGTAATACTTAAAAACGGTTTATACTACATATTTGAAAGGGTATTTGTCAACTGTATATTAGTGGTTCATTTAATTTAATTTACAAATATATTTGTGAATAAAATCTGTGTTATGTATACACGGGGGAAAGACAATAGAAATGGTCATTCATTTCATGTAATTTGGAGAAAACACTTGATGGGGATACACTGCATTTCATTATGGCGACATTAACATTTTGACCATACCCATTCTCGTGATTAGCCAAATAAAAGGTATCATTTGGGGATACGTTTGATACCCTGATATAAAATAAGACTTGTATTTGTCTTCTTAATGCATTAGATCAAGACTGGGTATCAGCAATCCAGTGTTTCTTGTTTGGTTGCAGAGAGAAATTTAAGCAGGACATTCCTACTTACGTCAAAATACTTTCAATGATATTTTTGGAGACAATTATTTGTGAGAGTTCCTGATCCTACCGCCTCTCTCTGTCCTGTTCAACTCAGGTCTCAGCATCAGGTATCCTGGGCACAGACAGCACTGGTTTCTTATTGGCCTATGATCGAGCTCCTTTTTACTCTGCCTACTGAAGCAGCAAGTTGCTACACCGACTTGATGAGACCAGGAAAGGAAACAACGTTGTCTAATTGTCGAGCAAGAGTTGTCAAAACTTGGATTCAAAATCAAACAAGCCCAGTGGCAAGCGCTTCTCTAAGAATGCAAATAAATAATTTTAAAGGAAAATAAGGTAAAAAAAATACGTTGACAGTCTCTGTTGTGATGACTACACGATCGCCTCAGCTTTTTGACGTCATCGATATTTTAATTGCTGCACAACACTGTCAAAGTAACAACGATTTGGTCGATGACTGGCTAAACAGGCTCGCGACGATCAGGAGCTACAATTTTAGGTGGAGGGGCGAAAGGGGGGTAACATTATAGGAACAAGTGTTTTTGCAACTTTACTCGTCATCTGCTTTTTCAACAGCCGCAGGGCTGATAACAGAAAAAGACTCGCGGCTATTGTCAGTCAGTGACTTGCATAAATTACCGGCAACACACGCTAAAATTAGCCAGATAGCTAACTCACTCGTCGCAGTTATGTTGTCTGATCTGTTTACATCTTGCAGAACATCGGAACCGAGGTTCAGCCTAAAACCCGTACCTGCAAATTCCAACCAGCAGACTCCAAGAAGAAGCGGGCCCTCTCCTCGTCGACATCAGTAACAGCCACGAACTCCCGCACCGACTCCTCTTGGCTCGCCATTTTGGTTTGTTCGCTCAGCAGCGCTTCCGCTTCCGGCTCGGAAACGAGACACTGACGTTCGTTCCTATTTGGTTGCAGTAATAACACGTAAACAAACATAAATAATTGGATGCCAAACAGTGGAGTATTACTAATTTTAAGTAATAATACAGTTTATTTATTAGAAGTTCATTTCTAGTGTGTGTGTTTTTTTGTGCGTGTGCCGCAAACATACTTTTGGCCATGAGATGGTAATGTGGGCCCACGAAAGGATAACAACCCTCGTCTCAAAGCGTCATCATAAAGATTTTTTTTTAATCAAAAGGTTGTGATTAATCGGGCCACTAGACTGGATTGTTGATCAAATTGTTTGTCTGACCATTGCTTCATTTCCTCTTGTGTTTTTACTTCATTCAGATATTTTGTTTTCTGTTTTCAAAAAAAGCAATTTACCCTTATTTTTCAAGGAACCTGTTCACTTCCTTAATTTTATTATTAATTCAGAATAGGTGGTATATATTATGCACGATATTAGAAAAATAAATCTTGAAGTTCAAGAGAAGAAGTGAGCATGGGTCTGCAGTGGCGTACCCACACGTGCATAGCAAAAGATTGCCACCATCTCATCTCTGTCTGGTTGTTTTTCCTCTAGCTTTCTAAAAATCTAAAAAAAATCAAGTTTCGGGTACAAGTGACGGCTGGGTTATATTTGGTTAAGACTGAAATTTTTTAACAAATATGAAAAAAATAAGTGTTTATTTTTGAAAAATGCAAACGCTCCCTTAATGCAGCACATGGATGATATTAAAGTTTACATCTAATCCCTTCCATTAATCTTATTCCATCCCATCTCATCTCCATTTCAGATTAGGAAGCTTCTTAAACAGCAGTCTTGACTAATTCCACATTTCCTCACAGTTTGTAATCCCCCTATCTCACCTTTCTGACACATCATAGAGAGTTAATTCCTGCTGGAAGTTCTTTAGAATGCTGCACAAGAAATCCAATCCAATGGCACAAGACTCATAAAAGGCCGAGCGCGAAAAGAAGAAAAATAGCATCAAGGGGAAAATGATAATGCATTACAGTGATTTTAAGCAGCCGAGTTTATATTTTTCTTCTTTTTGGATATTCCACCTTCAGGGTACATATGGTGAGGTAATCGCGCTCAGATACATGCCAATGAGGCAACAAATGAGATCAAAGAGGAACTTTCAATCAATAAAGCTATTTATCTTAGCTTGAAGACAATGCCTTTGGGGAGTAATAACATTTGTGTCATGACCTTATGTTCTCTTTCCCCTGGGCACAAGTTTTTGACTTTTTCATTACCTGTCTCAAAGGGAATTGAAGTTCTAGATATTGATACCGTAAATCCTAATTAATTTGTATATATTCAACTGCATCACAATAAATTTCAACATTGTCAAAAAGTTCATTTATTCTACTAGTTCAATAAGTGAAAGGAAGGTGAATCGAAAAATGCTTTTCAAATTGAACTTAATTTCTTCATCTAAAATATTTTGAATATTTTTTTTTCCAGATAGTTTTGTTAGTTGTAACCTGTAACCAAAATCATAATAAAATAGTTAAATATTTTGCAATGTGTAGTGACTTTTTAAAATTGAACTACTGAAATAAAAATAAATTGAGATATGGACTTGTGTGCAAGCATTTAAGATGCAAAAAATTAGTGCAGAGCATGCCTTCATCAGACATCATCACTGTCAACTTTCAACCTCCTCTTTCTTGGGTGTCGGTCAGTATTGTATATCTTCTCGGCCTATAGTAACACTGCTTCCTGGGGGGTCAAGGCCTTGTGTTGAGTTAACAGCCTAGCTAAAGGTCAACGGAGTTACAGGCCATTCGGTCTTGGGAGCGGAATGCCATCCGCAGAGAGTGATTTAGGAGGGTAGTTGGTGCTGTCTTCTGAAAATGACAAAAACAAAACAATGCTTTAACTTTGAATACAACTGGCTGACTTGTCACATTTAGCCTTTACTCTTTCATTTTCATGCAGACATGTCACATTTTTGTATGTCATGGCTTCCTGTGTGTCTATCATGGCTTCCGATCGGTCTGTCTGTCTGTCTGTCTGTTTACCTAGCGAGCGGTCATCTTGTAAGCTGTTTTTCATCTGCTAAACAATTGAATAAATTGTTTGAATACAACTTCCTTGTCAGGAAAAAAAATTGTCAGGAAATGAGGGTCGCAGGGCTGCGAGAGCCAATCCCAGTCGGAATCGATCGGTGAAATTCTTGATCAATGAGATTGTTTGAAGAAACATTCTTCGTGTATTGACACCCAAGCCTTGGCATTCCTCTGTGAAAGAACTTTCGAACATCAGTCACGAGCATATAGGAGCACAGGTGAAGCTTTTGACAATGGCTGCTGCCTTTAGGGTGACTGTCAATTTCAGGCTTAGACCAACTCTAATTACAAACTGTCAGAAACACAATACACAGTGGCACACAATACTGAGCTGTCTTACCTCATTCCTTTATGTGTTCAACACCTTAGAAAGTGATCAACGAGTTTATCCTCAGTCACTATGGCATATTTGGAATTGAAATTTGTAAAACAGTATGTACATTTCCCAGTTTGTCTTATTAGTTGGATTATTATCATCTTTAACATCCATCCATTTTCTATACCACTTGTCCCCATGGGGGTCGCGGGTATACTGGAGCCTATCCCAGTAATCAACGGGCAGTAGGCGGGGGACACCCTGAACTGGGTGCCAGCCGATCGCAGGGCACACAGAGACAAATAACCCTCCGCACTCGGACTCACACCTAGGGGCAATTTGGAGTGCTCAATTGGCCTACCAAGCATGTTTTGTGGATGTGGAAGAAAACCCACGCGGGCACGGGAAAAACATGCAAACTCCACACAGGGAGGGTCGTAGGTGGAATCGAACCGGCACCCTCCTAACCCTCTCTGGCCGTGGCACAGCTGGGCGTAGCTGGGTGTTAAAAGTACCACATGGATGCATGATAGGGTGGAAGGCAGTCTCAATGGGCCTGCTGTGATCACCAGGCCATCTTTATATCATCCGCAAAATCTCTGAGTTACTTATCAACATACTTTGCAGGGGGTGATGGGCTCCAGCGAGTCAGTTTATGCTTCTGTCATGTAAACCAGTGGTCCCCAGTCTTTTAGGCAGCACGGACTGGATTACTGTCAGACAATATTTGGACGTCACATTTTTTGCAGAGAAAACTTCTAAAAACGATTCTAGATAATCAGAATCAAATATCGAAAGCATCAATAAATCAAATAATCATCACCGAGGTGTAAAATAATGCAAGTTATTTATTGTTTCTTGCGCGGCCCGGTACCAAATGATCCACGACCCGAGGCCCGTGGATTGGGGACCACTGATGTAGACCATGCTCGACTTCTGCACTGAATTTAAAGGAAATTAGAGTAGCCACTTCTTTAGGTCGGGCAACAAGTCGGCTGTGTTCGCTCCCACAACGATGCAAATCCCCATCTCTTATTGCGTGCATCTGCGAAAATACCAGACGAAATCTCCCCTCATTCGTAGTTGCACTGCACTTTGTGCTCGACTTGTGTTGGGCATGAAAATAGGACTCTCTCACTCCTTTACAGTGCTAAATGAAAATAAATAAAGTGGTACTGAATATAATAGTGTAATTTATGTTGCATTTAACCAATTGGTTTGATTTAGACTTTGTTCGTCCTGTTGTTAATTTAGGTCAAACAAAATGAGAGAATTGCACAAAAAATATGTGAGAGAAGACAGTTTTTTTCCCCTACTTTAGCCAGCTAGGCTAGACCATGTGTGGAAGAGACACTGCTGCTATCAACAGGAAAAGGCAAAGGAGGAAGGGGCTTATTATCTCTTATCCTCGCTCTACCGGTATTTTGTGCACTTTAGTATCTCTTGGGCCAAATGGAGCAGGCTGCATCTCCATGGCAGCAGACAATCACTCCACACAGTTGGCAAAAGGAGTGACGATTTTACATGAAGTGGAAAAAAATTGGTGGGGCACCAACAATTCAGGAAACCTACAGTGCTCTCTTTTATTGTTTGATGTTTGAATTTTTTCTCCAATTTTTAATGATTATGGATGGCTGGATTAACACTACACTACATGGTTCAAAACTTTTTTCCAATCACGGTGCAGCTAGCAAGGCTCTTATAGAGATTTGAAATTTAAAATTAATTTGATTTGTATTTATTCCCTTGAATAGTTTATGTGCAAATATTGACGTAATTGTATTTTGATTCTCATTCGTTGAATTTTATGTTGGCATAGGTTAGTGATAGACTACGGGCGCTTTTCAATTTACGGTAAATACAAATTTGGGTAAATGGGAATAGATCGATATTTGCTTTAAAAGTATGCAATCAAATTTTTACACATTTGTATGTAACTATCTATGTATGTAATTGTTTGTGAGAGAAGAGAAGTATTCTTTGAACAACCACTGTGTGCCCTGCTTTTACTGCCCTGTTCTTGTACAGTTGCTTGAATCTTATCCAGGTCGCCTAGAGATTATTTTAGCAAATTTATCTCTAACAGACACAAACAAAGGATACCATGAATTTAATGCGTACTGGAAAGAAAGAAAACACCATCTGGTGGGGCACTGCCCCCCCAACCACCCTGCCAGAGTAAAAGATGTAGCACCATTCACCGTATGACAAAATGTATTAAATAGTGTAGCGAATGATAGCATGCGTAAGTCACCATAGCATCAAAATGTTTTATGTGATATTGACTGAAGACACTAGAAAACAGCAAGAAGGATGAGTGAAAAGGATCCAATCTGCTCTCTTAACTTCCTCCTTGCAGGCTACCGTAAATCTGGACATCCCCTTGCTCCATTTCCAAAGGGACATTTACTGCCACCAGCATTCTGACACAACAATCCATCACAACATCGCCTTTTTTTCCACACCTTTTGTCTGTTCAGGTGCCATTTTCCTCTTTCCTGTCCAGTCTGAAATACACCACACAAAGATAAAAAAATAAAAATAAAAACTAGCAGTGGGAAGTACAAAAAAGTACCATACTAGCAAGTCCCTGTTTTCCTTTTCTGCATCAATATTATTATTTGGTGAACGACTACGGAAATATGAACAAAGAAATCAAATATCATGAATTTTCATTCGCCTCTGTTTACCATTCACAATTTCCACTCTGCATATTGCAAAGCATCTCTAACAACAAGAAAGCAGATGAGAGTATTTCTAAAAATATCCTTGTCACATGGAGGCAGGAGAAGAAGACATCAAAAGAACAAAGGCATCATTTTAAGCTCTGGAATGTTCTAAGTGGAAAGAGTCCTTATCATTTGCATCGATATGTAAAAGGGAGTGTCATGTTATTTGGCCAGCGAAATGCGCTTCCATGGGTTTAATGAGCATACACAATGAGTGGCATGCGGGCCGCATGAGTCCATTAAAACGAGCCGTCACGATGGAGCGCGTCAATGAGTCAGTGAGCTTGTGCGTTCATCGGAGCAATAAAGTCCCCCAGGCAATGTGTGCTGCTGTTAATCGCCACTGAAGTCAAAATCAAGCACTGATAAAAGACAATCCTGCCTCTTTGTGTGTGTTGTGTGTCTTTTTATGGCAACACAAGACCCCAAAACTTCATTCACAGCATTTTCACACCTTTTAAACGACTCCTCTGTGACATGAATCACTCACCAAAAAGCACAAGTGCACTCTGTGTTTGGGGTGATACCAGATGAGATTGCGCTAAATGCCTTGCGGACCCCCAACCCCCGTCGTATTCCGGCCTCTTCTTTATTGGTGGTGATGGAGACAGACAAGGGTCACCGTGGTAACCACACGCTCAGCGGGACGCAGGACCATATCTGCCCTTGAGGAAACTGCCCCACATCTCACTTGACATTTGGCAGTCTCTGTTGTGTAGAGTACGTTTGCAGATGGGGGCAGGGGCAACGCACGCAATCGCAAATAAATTCATTATTTCTGCCTTTGGCCCAATGTGAGCGGTTGGATGCGCCAAAGCTTGCTCCAGGGGGGCGAGATGATTCATATGTAGTAGCATCAAAGTCTGAGCTGCAGTTTTCCTTTTGACATTTTGCTCAACAGACTAAAAAAAAACCCACACACATTATTTTACATCTTCCAATTCTCTCTCATCATGACAAAAAAAAGGCTTTATTACGCTTCACACTTATGATGCATTGCATGATTGCAGCAATGGAAAAAAAGTAAGATCGATGTGATGAGAAAAAGCTCAGAAGGGTGCACTTATGTTTAGTTTGATAATAAAGTTCAGTTGAATGTGTTAATAAACAGCTTGAAGTCTCCCATACTAACAATATCATCCCCCTCATTTGCAGTTGAGTTGCCAAAAGTGGCATCTTCCACAGCCAGTCACAACATTAGAAACCTGAACTCGATGACTTGAAGAATGGCGAGTGGCACGTCTGCCATTGGTGACGTACTGCTGGGTGTTGGTTACACGGTCAGAACCGCCGAGACAACGATACTGGCGTCTCGGGTAGGGAGATAAGCAGTACACAGAAAGAAGCACAGCTCCAGCCACACATGAAAAGGATTTTTTGGAGGCTGATTTGGCTGCTTTCTTTCTCCCTGGAGGCCCGCCAATCATAAACACACACACACACACGCACACACACAACTAGTACAGGGTGCTGGGTACGTAGATCCACATTTCTAATGGGGATGTAGAAAATGTTCCAAGTTTTGGTCAGGTGAAGCAAATGCCAGATTTTTGGATCCAGCAAGATAAAAAATAAAAAATAAAAAAAAGCACGTACACACACATACAAGTTTGTCCCGTCTCCTAATGGCTAGTGGCATTTGAGAATATGTGTGTCCAAATGAAGATTAGGGGATGCCAGAATGGCGGGCTAAAGTTTTGAGGGTGTTAGGATTGACCACATGGAAATTAGAATGAGGTCAATTCACTATTGTAAATTGTGACCACCGTATTCTAGAGGGGGATGATGGTTTGGCCTCGCACTTTTGCTTTTTCACAAACACGCATGCATGCATACAATTCCTGGCTCCTCTCAAAGACAAAACATCCTTGGGTCCAATGCTATCTTTTATTGTTGTTGCTGTCTGGGTCTCATTGTCTTCTCAACACAGGAGACGTTATGGTCTCATCTCTGTAAACTCTTCCAACATCTTCCATGTTCCACCAATTCTCCTGTTTCTTCGAGAGGGATGGGGGGATGCATTTTATCACCTGGCGGTCACCATGCAACCCCACCTCGCCTTAATCTCATCACCTATGTGGTTTCCTCCCACTCTTCAACAGATCGGCGTTATCAGAGCGGAAGTAGCAGAGGTCGGCTTCCTGTCCCACATAGCCACGGCAACATCACGCCGCTAATGTACAAAGAGTCAGACTGATGATGAAATATTCAGTGGAGACAGCAAACAGCAAAAGATCATAACATACATTTTTCATTGAAGGCCCCACGAGGTGTCCAATACTGTTATCTCATTCATGTGTGCACGTGTATGCGTGCGTGCGCGTGTGCGAGTGTCTGTGTGTGTGTTTGTGTGCGAGTGTATGTGTGTGTGTGCGTGTGTGCACCCACCCATGTGTTTGTTCCTGTGCTTGGATTGGATCCTGTAATTATACACAGTTTTCTGGGTGCATTTGGCTCTACGTGACCAAGTAAAAACCTCATTCCAAACACAGTGAATAGTTTTTTTATTGCATAAAATATGCAGGCAAGCACAAGCCAAGAAGCCATTAGGCAATTTCATCATGGGCACAAATAGCACACTGTTTTCTACTCAGACAAAACCTAATACAGTAAAACAGTGCAGTATGTAGTAAAGTAAAGTTGCAACATACTATAAATCAATTATCTTACTCTTACACTGAAGGAAGTACAGTATTCTATGAAATAGCCCCAATGTTGAACACTAACTGTGCTTGTATTGTTATAGAAGTGTGCCCTTACTAATAATAATTGTGTAAATGATGTCAAAACATTTGGTATTAACTGTTTGGTAAAAGCATATTCCTGATTTCATTCATTATGTATGCGGTCTGGAATGTGCGCATGGTTTCCAACTAGGGTAAATGTTCGTTTCGAGCTTCAAAATAGGGTTTCAAATCAGGGTTACGGTTTTAAAGTAGAGGCAGTGTTTCAAGGTAAGATCTTCAACTCGGTTTAGGATTTCAAAGTTTCAAACAAAGGTTCCAAATTTGGGTTAGGGTTAAAAATAGGGTCAGGGTTTCCAACTAAGGGTAGGGTTTTACATTAGGGTTTCAAATTAGGGTTAGGGTTTCACCGTAGGGTTTAAAACTATAGTTAGCATATCGTAGTAGGGTTGTAAATTAGGTTTAGGGTTGTTTCATAGTACGGTTTCAAACTAAAGTTAAGGTTTCAAACCTGGTTTAGGGTTTTGAAGTAGGGTCTCAAGCTAGGGTTAAAGATTTAAAGTAAGGTTTCAAACTTGGGTTAGGGGTTAGGGGTAGGGATTAGAGTTAGGGTTTGGGTTAAGGGTTAGAATTAGGGTTTCAAACTTCTGTTGGGGTTTTGAAGTAGGGTTCCAAACTCGGGTTTGGGTTTCAAAGGAGGGTTTCAATCTAGGGTTAGGGTATGGTTTCAAATTAGGGTTGAGAATTTCAAAATAAGGTTTCAAACTCGGGTTAGGCTTAGAAGTTAGCATTTCAAACTATGCTTAAGGTTTCAAAGTGGGTTTTAGGGTTATAGTATAGGGTATAGTTTCAAATTAGGGTTAGGGCTTGTGTGTGCATGCGTGTGTGATAAAAGTGTCTTCATCTTCTCATCGCTATCTGCACATGTGAAGCATCCAAAACATCTTACATCTTATCTAAGGGAGTTTTGCATCAACAAGTACAGACTGATTGCAACATTTGTGACAATGTTGTGGCTGTTGGCATATAGCAGACAACATAGGGTCTACGGAGGTTTGCATAAGAAAATGACCTTTAGAAGCAAATGACTAAGAAAGAAACTCACACTGGAACAGGAAGTACACTGGACATTGCACCCAGTGTGTGTGTTTTTGCCTGCAAGAATAAATTGTAGCGGTTTAATGCCAGGCCTAATTTGTTGAGTGCATTTTGCCCCACATGAGCATGTTGCATCAGTTCAACCGCAGTGAAGAGTTTTCATTGCATAAAACATGCAGGAAGGCACACGCAAAGAAGCCATTAGACAATTTCATTACGTCTGTATTCCATCCATCCATCCGTCCGTCCGTCCGTCCGTCCATCCATCCATCCATCCATCCATCCATCCATCCATCCATCCATCCATCCATCCATCATATTTTTAAATACAAAAGTCCTTTAGAGGTAGTTTGGATTATTTCATTTAGTTCGACTATTTATCCAGGTAGTCTACATAAGAGAACTGCTGATTAAGTTAAAAAAGAGGAGTGATCACATGGCCAATAAGGAGCAGAAGTGCGACAACCAGTTTTAAACTTGAAAACAAAAGTATAACCTGCTTCTTCCTCTATTTATATTTGATAGTTTGGTTTGCCCTCTGACCGAGTCCCTCCTCGGCTTTCAGTAAATGATTTATTTTAATCAGCCTTTCCTTTCCCTTTGTGCAATTGTCAGTCATTGGTCAGAAGGCTTTTGTGAGCAATTGATCCCAAACCAACACAAAGACGCAGTTAAACAAATGCTGTCGCGCTGCTGGTGAAGTGGTGTCATATAAGAACTCCATTCTTGCGATCTGGGTTCCATTCCCAGACAGTTCATGTGTGTCTGTAATCCGATCTTATTTTATTAACCAGTGCAGTTTGAGGTTTCCTGCGAGATCCACCACGAGAATGTGTCTTTTTCCACTCGGATCCCTCTTCGCTCAAAGCCGGGGTGCATATTGTTCCGTTATCGAGACCACAAGCATTCGTGTGACTGCCGGCTGAGCCAAACCGGAGCATCGGTTCAAAATGAAGTGATCATCAATCTGGAGCTGAACAATTCAACTGCTTCAACTATAGTATGCATGCCTGGCCAGGAGTCTGTTGTTCATCTGTTGGATATGTGTTGGGAATCTTACAGTTCTGTGTTTTGGGGTCAGTAGGCGTGAGAGTGAATGGCAGGGGGGGGGGGGCTCACGACAATATAATAACCGGGGTGAAGGTGCGTCGAGAATGTACATGCCCAATCCAATGGCCTTTTGCAAGCACTCAAAAAGCCAAGCCCTCTGTATCATTTATTTAGAATTTATTTTCCAACTGTTCCACCCACACGCAAAAAGGGGCCAGGCATAACGGGCAAAGTACTTACAGAGCGGGTTTACATATTTCATAAGTTGATGCAGTCTGGTGAAATAATGATGCACGAGTTTTGAATGACTTTATTGCTAACACGCACACCCACATAAAGTCAATATTCACCTGTGTATGTCAAACACACACATTACACTAGACGTTAGTGAGTTAGCACAAACTTGCTAATGTTTTACTCGTCATGTGTTGGTCCTGTCACACTTTAAAAACAAGTATATGTGTAGCCGGCTCTACACATTGTACCTGAAAATTGTCAGGCTTTTTTTCTAGTACATGTCTGTCTTGTGATTTTAAGTTCTCTTGTGGAGTTACTAAAATACATCCATTCATTTGAGTCTGATCAAAACGTTTCCAGGAAAATCTGATACAAAAGTCCAGCAAAGGCAGAGCAACGACACTTGGAATCAGCTGATTATCCTCGTCTGCCAGGGAGACAATTTCAAAGAGTTTTTTGTGCTTTCTTTGGCTATCTTTGCACGTGTATAAACTCACAGAAGAGTATCAGTGAAAATAAGCTGCAGAGGAAAATGTTCATGAAGGGTAACAACTCACATTTGTCACTTTACACGTAGCAATAATTCAGGCAAATTCAGCCATTTTCCCTCCTTTCCCATCCAAGTCATTCAAAGGGATACAAAATATGACTTGGCTTCCCCTTTTAAGGTCTGACAAACCAGTATACAAATCCAAGCAAGGTTTCAGGCTCAAGCCTTTCCACCTTAATAATGCACAATTTTGCCCCCCCCCCCCCCCCTCGCCAACCGCCCCACATGTAAACTTTCTTTCTCGTCTTGCAAATGCTCTTGTCTCGTGGCGGCGACCTAGTTTACAGTCTTGCCTCTGAGCCACTGAGACTCATTTCCTTTTGAAGATGAAACGAGCGGTGCAGCTTGACACGACCATTATGGAATCTCAGCACGAGATAAATACTAACAGGAATGTCGCACTTTTCTTAAAAACACATCGTTTTATCACTTCATTGTTAACATCTTCAAGTGTTCCACTTCAACTGCTCCAACTTTCATTTTCTATAGCGCTAGTCCTTACTCGGGTCAAACATGACATGGTCTTTGCAACTGTTACTTCCCCAGCTTCAATTCCTCAAAAATGATGTTGCAATTTCACCAATCACCACTAGATGGCAGACATGTGTTAGTTGGACTTAGTTGCCCTGCACTATATCATGAGGAGGTCAAATAAGTTTTTGTGGACTTGGAATGATATAACAAATATAAGAGATTACAAAATGAGGATGGATGGAATTCTTCACAATATTTCACATGAAGACTGTGGCAGCTATCATATGGCTGCGTTGCGTGCCCCCAGCTGTGTGCTGTGTTGTTGCTGCGTGAGGAAGAGAAGGCGATGTATTAAAAGAAAATCGTCTTCGACACCCCCTGTCACTCACACAAACATTAAACATGCATATTTGATTGCATGATGCCATTTTCATTCCCAACATCAGTCTGCTCCTCACAAGCGTGTCGTGTGGCTCCAGCACATTAGTGACGCTGAGCTGAAACACTGAGCTGCCTCAGCTTTGTGCAGGCAGCTTTTGATCTGCAGCCTAAAGTGGGCTACGTGCTGTATTTGTGGCCAATTCTAATAATCTTTTCACTCCCGAGAGCTCCTTTTCCGTTCAGGAAAAGCAAAGCATATCAGAGAAGCAGCTGAAAATAGGAAGCTAAAAAGTGGCTATTGTTTACAAAACTGTTGGTTTTCTAAGTTGCGTACAAAGTGGGGTTGCTTCTGTGTTCATACCGGTGCAATCGTGAGCTAGTTCTAGCACACCATGCCAGTTAGCAAATGACTAACGAGCTTTACAACATTCTGCTAGCTTGCGAGCTAACTTGTGGCCAGGGCCTCTGGTTACGCTATGAAAGAGTCCTGCTTTGACCTGCTGGGTTATATTCCAGCCATCGGAGACTTTAAGCAATTACAGTATATTTTTGTGCCTCCGACATGATATCCATTAGAAAAACTTTAGCCGTAGTGGTATTTGACAGTCGGCAGTTGAGGAGGGCAAGGTTTCAGAACATTCGGCAGACATGCCCACAGCGTTTGAGAAGTAGTTCACAAATTTGAAACCTTATTTTACTGACCATACTGTTCTTTCTTACTCTGTTCGCTTTTTAAATGTAATCATTCAATTTTGCCAAGGTTGTTAACTATATCCTTCTCTGTAGTGTGTCAAAATTACATAACGATACTTATTATGACTTTACAAGGACTTTAAGACACCTGAGAACTGTTGGAAATTGTGAGAAACAGGATAACGTCTCATTTAAAACATTGCCTGTACAGTTAATACATATGTTATGATGGTGACATTTTGACCCCAGGCAAGATTCTTCCTATCTTCATTATTATGTGACCCTGGCTCACCATGAAAGGACAATGTTTTGCAGATGTACTTTGCCTAAGAAAGATTTCAACAGTTAATTTGTCTCATCTGCTAAGTTTTGCAGCCCACCTGGCAGTTGTGCAAGACCTGCCAATGTGTCAAGTGCAAAGCCATATGAGATTTCTATTTTTTGCTTTGTGCAGCCAAAATCAAACCATGAAACACTCAAACCGAGTCCACAAAATGTCATCGTTCTCTCGACCAAAACATGTGTGGACTATTGTAAGCTAATCATAATCATATCATTTTCTTACAATGTTCCATGATGTCGTAATCAACTTGATGTGGTTGCCTCCTCCGGATATTTTCCCACAGCTAAAATGACAGCTGTTGTATCGCTGGGTGCCAGCTGTACTCCGACTGTCTACAAACACACACATGCACACACATATTCAATATAAACAAGGCCGATGATAAACATACTTAATTTAGATGAACCCAGACCCTATTACTGATATTTTCTCACATAAATCACTTAAATGTAGTGAAATGCTCCCACGTGGAACAGTCATCCACTGCCAATGATAAAAACCTGCCAACATACAGAATGCAGACTATCACTCAAAAATGGCAAAACAATTGTTTTGTATAAATCAAATTAGTCTCAAGAACCAGTTTTTGATTGCCATCTAATCACAAGTGTTTGATTTCGTTCAAATCACAAGAGACACAAATTGGACACGCGCTTGTGGCCGTCACACTCTTCTTAACAACCCCACGTTACGCTTTCACACCAAATCAGACTCAAACGTCATCTGTCAGCTGCAACACCCCCACTATAACAAACATCACATTGTGCATGATGGATATTCTTCTTACAGATCGCTGGGTTCAAAATAATCTTTATGAATTCATCATAGCAATTCCATAGATGCTAAAAATGGCATTGCAAATATTAATGCTTTGGTTGAACAATCGACAACTCTGGGAAAACTAATGACATTTGAGTTGGGGTGCACAGTTAAAAAAGCCAGTGGAATGCGAGAGGAAGCCGATGTACATGAAGAAAACCCAGAAAACTGAAGCTGAGATTGGACCTGCAAACGTCACAAAAGTGAGACACAAGTGCAACCCACAAGTCCACCCTGATGTCCGCAGTTTAACAACAAAAACATCCCTTTACTTCACTCATTTTAGCCAGACTAATATGCCCGTACTTTGTAAATACATGGTGCTGTTCAACACATGAAGGGGGGAAAAGGGGGGGAAAATGCAGTAGATGATCTTTTCAAACACACAAATCCATCCAGCGTCCTGAATGGTCTCAACCGCAAAGTTGACTTGTCAGCAGAATTGTGCTGAAGGAAGGACGGAAAATGTTTTGGTTCCAGCAGAAATACTTGGGTTGGCCTGGGAAAAAAAAAGACACAAGTGGAGTCTGCAGAGTTGACATTGTTTTTGTGGGCCTTGTCACACTGTCAAGCATGGGAATAATCATTGCTACTGAGAGAACAAATCAAAACACATGCGGCTTTCACCATTTCACAGGGAATGCCTGTAATTATGCACACTGACAACAAAGCTTAAAAGGAAAATTAAGAGGCCGGTGCAGCTATGATTTAGATGAACAAACATGAGGAGGACAATGGCGAGAAGGATCAACAGACCAGGGGAGCCCGAGCGATGCGCTGCAACAATGTGCTAAGCTAACACAGACAACCCGGTTTGGCTTTCCCATGAGATACACACACAGATACGTTAAAAAAAAAACAAAAAAAAAACACTGAGATGCCATCCGGCTTAGTGTCTTAATCAGCTTATCACATGCACAATGTCAATATGAAGCTTTGACATACTTTATTGTTACTCTAGCGACAGTACTTAATTGCAAAATCAGCCCCCTCTCACTATGTTTACTGAAAGTGGCAAGATGGATGAACCCACATTAGCTCGACTGACAACACCAATCGAAAGTTGATCCAAACACTCTAATTATGATTATTGACACATAGTAGTTTGCGCAGAAACAAAAAAAAAAACAACAACATGCTGTATTGATTCTCTCCTGAAGACAAGAAAATGCTAGTAGACCAAGAAGAAACTCTGCAGCAAACAGTAGTTACTGAAAAACAGCCATTTGTGTCACAAACAAGTCTATTGTGTGGCATATACAGAGTCAGAACCTTGTCCAAATCCCCAATTTCTTCTTGTAGAATTAGTGGCTCCACCAGGAAGGTCTACTGTTAGCCTCGCATTGAATGAGTGAATTTTGGTCTTTGACATCTACACCTTAAGAAATATTGACACATGCATCCACCCGCCTTCCACAACTGAAAAAAGCAGGGTTGGTGACATCACAAACTGATCTTTGAGGACTTGGTCACTCTGGGGCATGCACATTCATGATCAAAAACATGCCAGGGCCTCTTCAAATCACAGGTGTTAGTCACTTTTGACCAAAATTGTTAGTGTTGGGTCATACATAACACGTGTGAATTTCCTGCATCTCCAGCCTATTGAGTTAGCTTGGCCAAACTGCACATATACGGTAAATTAATTCAAGCTTGAAGTATTTGAAGCATAAAAATGACTCAACAGGCTGCAAACAACAATGTTGGCTCAAGCACACACAGGCAACGTGTGAGTGAGCATTTGTGCATTCTGACTGCATGCCAGGACTCAGTTGATCTCACAGTAAATATGACCATATGGTCGCTCAGCCAGAGATCAAGTGCGGGTGCACGGTGCTGACGTTGATGCGTGTTTGCGTGCATTATCCACCGAGAGCACAGCAGACAGAGACGTCCTGGGACATGTGTTCCATCTTACCAAAACGCCGCCGGGTCAGAGGAGTCCGCTCTCGGTTATGTAACTATGACGCTGTCGCGGTGTGAAAACATGGGAATAAGCCCATGCCATTATGAACAAGCGATTCCAAATGGCTCCAACATAAACAATCTGCCTTAGTATCTCAGACTGTTCCTGATTGGGAGCTCCAGTGGATAGCCATGTCGCCTCATGGAAATAATCTTGTCCTTCACCGTTGACTCAGGCCTTTCAAAAACACAAATGTGAGAAGATTGTACAGATGTCTTCTTGTAAGTTTTGATTTAATTTGATAATGGATGTTTTTTTTACTGATTAAAAGGGACACAAAAGCGATGATAGTCCATTTTTCATTTACTAGCCCAGTTTATGTATCTTCTGATGAGGAAGATAAAAAAAGATAGCATGTTTTATTTTATCCATTCATTTTGGAGAAATAATACAACTAATGCCTTTAAAAATGCCCACTTTTAATGAATAGGGCCACACTATGTCTTGGTTGATGACGTCACGGAAGGAAGCTATCACAATTTCCCGGTTGGAAATCATTATACAGACGTCGCTTTCAAAAGTAGGTAAAAAAAATAAAATACAGGGATCAACCAGCTTCAAAATGCAAGTGGACATCTCTATTTGGGCCCATTTCAACTGCTGAAAACCTCCTAAAACAATTTGCCTGAAGTCCACGAATGGGGTACCACCTATCTGAAAAAGAGGCGCGTTGAACGGCCCCACTCAGCTGAAAGGTTGAACACCTCGCTGGTGCTCCCAATCTTTCTAACACTCTGGGGGTTGTTTTGCAGTTATTTATCCCAAACCAAATTGGAACGCGTTCTGTCAGATTTAGTCAGGATTTGTTTAAGGTCACAAATGTTTGCAAAATGTTTGCCTAATGTTATTTTTCTTGTTGTGAGGAAATTTTAAACATCAAATATTTATAAAAAGGCATGATACGTTGGTGACTCTAAATTGTCTTCCATTTTGATGAAAAATATTGTTCAAGATTTGAATTGCTACCCTCCTGCCACACATGGACAAAAGATTACATACCCTCTTGGAGGAGGTATTATAATGTGAGAAAAATAAACACTGTCCCAATGCCCAAAGTGAAACTGCAGATGGAATCACAGCGTCCCACAGCAGCCGCATGATCAGACATAGCATGTCATGAAAGCTGTAGATCAAAACCACACGTTGGGATCATGTGAGTGCCATGATGTCATGGTGGGAAGCCAGTGTGACTTTCCACAAGCTCTTCGGAAGACCGCTTAAACTGGGGGGAGGCCAATTCCATGTATTGGGAAGCGTGTGTGATTGTCAAATGGGGAAAACAGTGCCCGTACACGCACGTGCCCGAAAATGTGTAGTATTCTTCTGGAGCCCATGACCCAACAACCAAAACATTTTGGCAAGAATAATTTTTGGTTCTATTTTGTAAACAAAAGGGAAAACCTGCTTTGTCCTCAATGGAGGTAAAACACAAACAATAATAATTATGGTGATCATAACAGTCAAAGCTGTAACAAGATTTGGCAATTGACAGTAAATGAGGAGCCTCAAAGCGTCGCGGGAGCCAACTCTCGTAAGCACTGAAGAACATGCAAATTCCGACAGGCAGACCAAAACTAAGATTCTAACCCAGAAATAATTAAAAATTATCACGGGGGAAAAAAACCCAAGTTAAAAAGTCAACAGACAATGAGAATTCTCTTGAGCTGTGTTTTAATCATAAATTCAAAGACACCATTTTAAAGCCTTTCGCATCTCTTTGTGCATCCGTATTTCGAAGCTACTGTCAAACACATGACATCTTAAAGGAGGAATGTCCTGGGAAAAGAACAAAAAACCTTTGCAGTAACATTATGTAGATGCATTCACACTGAGATTTTCATCATTTTCACACACACACGCTGTATTTGTGTGGGTGTGTCTTCATTTCATCCAACATAATTGCTGGGGTGACTTTGAATAGATTGCACTTCAGATTGAATTCAAGTCCGTACACAAGTGTTGACTACATTAAAATAGATTCTCCAAATAAATATTGGTCCATTTGTGTTAGTACGCCAAACATTTCCTGAGACACTTTTTTTTAAATCCATGACTGAATTCTTTAGTAAAACGTTAACATGGGCGAGTTCAAGTCCTCTGAGGGATTATGGGGGGGAAAAAAGGGGATTTGTTTCTTCTATGTGACAGTACTATCAACATTTGTGGCTTAAATAATTCAGGGCTTTTTTTTAAAACAATTCCTCTGAGGTTTTGTTTGTTTTTCAATTGCTTGTCACGCCGCATAAAAAGCTCTCGTGGATGTTTTGTAGCCCATCCCTGATCAAACCATTTGAGTGCGAAAATGAAAATCTGTTGTTCTTTTCATGCTACTTGCTATTCATTTTAACAGCTTTGTGCTGGGACATGCGAGGTAAACACGATTCATCCCGCTGCCTAATCCCCAAAAAAATGAGTGGACACACACACACACTCACAAATGAAAGCTGCTAGTATTTTGATGTTTACTGACTTGAAACATGAGTGTCGGTGCAACGAAGTACGTAGTACATGCGTGTTTGTTGACAAAAAGTGCCAAATGTACAGAAATACACTTGCATGCCAACGGAAACGAGTAGAAGAACAGTCTTGTAGCCAAAGGTGACTTTGAAAAATACAATATGTTGTTGATGGAAGCTTTTTTTGTGACTTTCACAGCATTAGCGAGGTTCTCCGCGACGCTCAGACGCAGATTGACACAGAGCCAGTACCGTTGCTTTGTACGAGGAACCACCCTCGTCAGTCTATTATTGCTAACTTACAGATACAATGTAACATTGTTCAAGTGAAAAAGGAAGGGCCTTTTACAACTTCCTCAAAAGTCTTCAAATGTAAAACGTGAGTCTCTGTCGGAAGAACATGAAAATGTCAGACTTAAGGCCACAAACGATGAAACGACTGACTTCTCTTCTTTGTATAAATACAACCAAAAGTGGAATTTTAGTCTACACGTTCGAAACGGCACTGTTAGTGTCTCGTGCCTGTCTGATGCCGTAGAGCCACTTAATGACTCGAGCGTTCCTCTCGATGACGGAGATGCCGTAGGGGACGCGCTCGTTGACTCCGACGGGCCGGTCCTCATCGTCCTCGCAGTCCTCCCGGCCTCTGTCGACCTCGTCCCCACACTCTGAGCTGGGCGTGCTGACGCTGCGGAGCTTGGAGATGGACACAATGTCTGAGTTGGCCCTGGTGAAGCGCTCCACTCCGCCCATGCCCTCCACCTCGTCAGGATCCAACCCGCAGTAGTTGAAAAAGCGCTCCAGGTCGGCTGTGGCCCGGGAATAGCGGTCGCTCAGGTCGGACTTGGAGCGGTGCAGTGACGGGTGCTTGCGGGCGGAGCCCTTGGAGCTGGCGTTGGACAGGCGGGTGAAAGCGGGCGAGGCAGGCGGCATCATACCTGCACGGACCAGCATGGGGCTGGGCGGCAGGTAAGAAGGGGGTGACGGCGTGGTGGCTTTTGATTGAGGTGGGTTCTTGGGTGCTGGCGGCGGTGGCGGGGGGACCTGGGTGTGCGTGACTTGACCTTGGGCAATTTGTCGGGGCCTGAATTGGGGCCTCTGAGGTTTCCTCATTTCTGCATGTGGTCGAACGTCTACCCTGCGTACCGTGACCGTATTTGGAGGGACGTAAGCCGATGGGACGAGGATGCGGGGCGCCCGTGCCGGGATGGGGGGAGGTCGATGGCTGGGGTTGAGCGGGGAGGACGAGGTGGTCGAGTTGGTGGCAGCGGTGCTCCGCGGTTTGAGATTGTTCAGGAGTCGGCTGTTCCTATCCTGCTCTGCTGACAAGCTGCTGCCGAGGCTCTTGGTGCCCGAGGAAGGGGACGAGGATGAGGGAGAGGTGGATGACGACGACTGGGAGGAGGGCAGTGGGCTGTCACGTACGTCGTTGATGAGATTGTTTAAAATATCCAAATTGAGAGGCGGTCCTCGTCTCCCTCCCGTTCCTTCCCTCACGCCACCGCTGTCCATGCTAGTGGGGCAGCGCGGACTTTTCCGGGCAGGGGGAGTGCCCATGTGGCACTGCAGAATCATGGCCGGGGGGACAAGGGGCTTGCGGATGATCGGCGGCTTGACCGGCGCCTGCCGCGTCAGCGCCACCTGTTGGCTCTTAACGTACTTGGCCTTGTCCGCCTCCAGACGCTCCACGGCGCTCAGCTTGCGGGTAGCCGGCTCAGCCTGGCGCCGAAAGTAGTCGGGCCCCTTGGTGAGGATCCTGAAGGGCATGGCGGAGGTGAAGGGGGCCCCGGCCAGGCGACCGTCAGAGGGCCGCAGGGTCTCCACTGGCATACTGGCGAAGCTGAGAAACAGCAAGAAGATTTGACTGTAGTCACAAGCTTTTTGATTTAGAAGAGCCACAATGGCGGTCAGCATTTTTACGTTTTAAGCTGAGTTACTCAGGCGTCCTTAAAGTACATGCCTAACATGCTTGTTAGTTTCCTTGAAGACTCTTAAATTGTTTGTTGATGTGAAGGTGACCATGAATGGTTGAGAAATTGTTGAGCATCAATCACGAGGAGGTCTCACTGTTTTCCCCACTTTAAAAAGCTTCTTTTCAAAATGCACTGTTTGAATGACATATTATACTCATTGTACTGTACTGGGCCTACTCTGTTGCTGGACAGTTTGAACTTTGCTGAAGCGCTTTGTTTTCTATCCCTCATTTGCCTCCTTGCTGTGGTCAGCAGCAACAGATGTAAATAGTGGCAATACCAAGTATCCCTTTTCAACGGCGCTTGTCATCAGGTGCGCTACAGCCTTGAGTTTTGGAGTCAGGAGTGGGCCACATTGTATACTGGTTGCCAGCTCAGGGGTACTTATGGACAAGGAAACATTCACACTCTCAAGTCCAGTCGAACATGCAACAACAACAGCAAGTTTGGGAACGTGTGGGAGGAACCCGGAGTACTTGGAGTAAACCCAAGCAAGCAAGCAGGCAGGGAACATGCAAACTTCACACACTAGCTGATATTTGAGCCCAAACCTCACAACTGTGAAGCAGATATGCTAAGCACTCGTGCACCGTCTTGCCGCCCAATGTACTACTTTTTGCTTTTTTTCAAAAAACAGAACCAAATTCTGTCCTTGAGATTGAAAGCGTTTGTACATCAGGTAAAAAAAATGTATGGCTTTGGTGTGATTTGCTGGTTACCAATTCTTCTTACAGAAGGGGTTAGTAAACAAAAGTGAGACTTTAATGGACAATGAAGCTCCTACATGTTCTCCCTCAGCTTGGAAATCACTCTTTTGTACTTTTGTCTTGTCTGGCAACGCTCCCCTTCCCCCCTCCAAGACCCTTTAACGTGCTTACCACTCTCTATGCTGATATTCTCACTCCTCGTTCTCGTTTACCCTTCTTCCCCCCAGTCCGGCCTCAGTGTATGGCTTCTCCGAGGTCGGGGTCAGTCGGGGTCAAATTGCACATCGGGTCCGGCAAGGACACCGCTGTCAGGTTCGGCGGTGACCCAAATGAGGGGGGGGGGGGGTTAAGCCGTCTATCGGGGTCACTGGTCAGATTCTTCAAGCAGGATCAGCTGAGGCGGATCAGCCGGCAAACAACAACATCCCCAAGTCAACGTGTCCAGATGTGATCTGAAGCAAACTCCAGTCCTGAGGAGTGTGAAAAGAAGTCCAAATCAAATGCCTATGGAAGTCTCATCCTGGCATGCATGCACACACACACTCACTCTCTCTTTCACACACTCACACACTCTAGCAGCCAGTCAGGACTCTACTCAGTACTGAAGTGGAGCAGACAGGACGGCACTTAATACCACGTCTGGTTCCTACAGCCGTCCAATCACATGCCGGGGCTTGGACCTCAGCGTCCCTCAGGGGTGGAGTTAGAGGCGGGACTACGCATTCATTGGTTTACCTCGTAAGGCATCCTGACCAATCAGACCCCTCCCCCCATGTGAGAACAACAGTGTACTGAGGGAGGGATTTCATTCAAATGAAAATTCTTTGAAAGGGAGAAAGTAAGTGTGTGTGTGTGTGTGTGTGTGTGTGTGTGTGTGTGTGTGTGTGTGTGTGTGTGTGTGTGTGTGTAGGGGGGGGGGGTCCAACGGCCATGACAGCTGCAAACAGCTTTTTTTTTTGCACTTGTATTAAAATTGTGTGTACAGTAACTCCCTTTCTTTTTTTATTTTTCCTTTTTAGCGAGCGACTATTACCTGTGGTGAAAGTTTCTGCCTGCTTCTGTTAAAATGTCTTTTTGCCACATAAGTCCGTCCAACATCAGAGCACGCAACTCTGGGTTACATCATCCTCTTGTCTCCCCCCCCCCCCCCCCCCTTTCTCTCACCTCGACAATATCAATCGGCACACGTTTTAATTTGTCTTTTTATAGTCGTCTTGCTCAACACGTGACTGTTTTCTCCCCTCCCTCTCACTTCATCAGCTCAGAGCCAGATCAGCAGCAACAGAAAGAGCAACAGCAAGCTTGACAGCACACGCACACGGACAGAATAGACAATTTGATCTTGAAATTGATTATTCTCAACTATTCCTTAAGAAGCAGGAGTCTCAAGTGTGCCAACATTCAGCTATTAACAAATACGCCTGTAATTGATGGGCACACCAAGGAGTTGACAGAATTGCAATTGGGCCAATCAAAGGGCTTACGTGCACACACCTTGCGTTTAAATCCACACTCCATCTGTTCAGGAGGAGGAGATCAGCAGATCAGACCGAGTTTATTATGTAACATGAATCAAGCCCTCCTTGTTCACCTTTCTGTAATGAAAATTCCTGGGCGCCACGGTCGAGGAGTAGCTAGCGTTGGCCATGGCTGATACTGAACTAGCTTAACAGCAAACAGCAGCGAAATAGAAAATTCCGGTAGAGATCTGACAAGGAGGCGATGACAAAGCTGTCTCTGTCTTTTGCCTTTAAGTTGCCGCCTTTGTGGAAAACTATGCTATGATGATTGCAGTTTTCTCTTCCGAACTACATATTGACCTGGAACCTAATTTCTTAACTCTTGAGTCTTTCTCGTAAGAAGACTGCTAGAGATGACGGTACAGTTTGCGCAACTTAAGAGGCACAGATGCTTCAGTCAAATTCAGAACTTTACAACATCGAGGTGATGTAACTTTGGAAGTTCAAGTGTAAGTGAAGCTTCAAGTCTTGCTAGTCAAGTGGTAACATACAGAATTATCTTTGACACCTCTTTGTTGAATGTTAACATTGGGTATCAATTCCTCCAGGTAAGTTTGGCTGCTAAAATTCTATAAAGGATTCACGAAAAGGAAACCTTCACTCGTCCAGTACCTTACATGGTCATGTCAAACTTGAGATGGGAACTCTACATATTATTAGGATATGATTCAGTCCTGTCCATAGAAATTCATTCTGGAGAGGAACTTAACCAAACAAATATGCCGTCAGGTTTAGTCAGCTGCAACCTTGTCCATTAAGCTGAAAAAACTATCCAGCCCATATTTAGCATCTTTTGATGCTCCAAAGAAATTTCATACGTCGTAAGAATGGTACACATTTACCTGGTGTTTGCCAGACGTAGTAATTCAGTGTGAATAGAGAGCCAACGTTGTGCCTTGTCATCAACAGTCCTCATCAATGCTTGTCTACAACATGTGGTATCGTAAACAAATCAATTCAGGCTGCCAATAAAGACCTGGCTAGCCCCAGCAGTGAGAAAAAGTGGTTCGCAGATAAGCATCGTTAAAACAATCCCCATTAACATGTATGTGTAAAATGACTGAAAGCCTGCAATATGCAGGAAACAACAGTAGATAGTGACGTCCCTTTGTAAAGAAATGATACATGGCGACTGCTTGTATTCAGGGTCCCTTTCTTCAGCATTTCAAGTGTATTTCAAATTTGATTGATTTTTTTTTTTAAATGTCCAAGAAACACGTTTCAACTGGATGCTGTAATGCCCCAGTGGACACAAAACAACTCATCTTGTGCACATTTTTTTTTTTTTATGGCTCTGATGAGGATAAAAAACAATGACCAGTTAAAAACACAAACATGCATAGAACATCTTCTTACCCAGAGAAGCCATCAACATGCAAATATTGTCACATTGTAGTGAGAAAAGAAGCTATTGTCATACAATCGATCATCGTTTTGAGTTGGGCAGCTAAATGGGAAATGAATGTGCAACGCATTCAACCTTTAAATCATTTGAATAGGGGCCGTCTGTTGACTATATGGCTAGGGGGGAGGGGGGGCACACACACAAGATGGCTCCAGCAAGACTTGTCAGGCTAGACATATTGGAACCTCACTCTTCATGTGACCATCTCATACACAGCACATGCAAGCGTATAAAGCTGAGGTGAATACTGCAATTCTTCTAAGTATCATCAACCCAACATCAACTCAACTTTCCTGAATGAGATTTCTGGAGGTGCAAAGGTCCCAGTGTTTGTGTGGGAGTGAGACTGAGCTATGAAGAGCCAAGAAAACCAAACCAACCCTCCGCTTGATGATGCCTCCAAAGAAGACAAACGCAACACAAGAACCCACCGCAATCTACAACCAAGGAATGAAATTCAATTCCGGAAACTTGCGCGATTGCCTCGTCATGCAATTAAGATGAACCATGCTGTTCTTTCTGTTCATAAGATTCATGTGTAAGAATATGATTTAAAATGATGTCCATGACCAGACATGTACATAGTGTGAAGAGGATGCTTCAACTGAGACGAATCCATGAGCAGCACAGCTCGCATAGGAATAATTAAAGGCAAACTTTTGGGCTGGAAGCAATTTGCCACTTTATATTTTCTCACCACTTTCAGACGTACAGTGGAAGGAAACATGGAAACACTTTGGGATTTCTTACATTTCTGCATACGTTGGTCATAACAGACAGTTAGGTTATTAAAATAAACAGTCTGCTGTAACTAATGCAAGCATGTTTTCATAATTTTTATTGGGGAAAAAAACTGTCACTTGGGGGGGGCGGTGATGTCTTGGATTTAATAACTAGTTTCATCTTATTTAGTAAAAACCTCAACCAAAACGTTTTCCGTAATTGTTAGATCAAATGTGTGTAACGATCAGGATGAATTTTGGGCCATTCCTCTTACAGTTCAGCCAGATTCCTGGGATGTCTGCTGGGAATAGCTTTCTTGAGGTCATGCCTCAGTATCTCAGGGACATAAAATAGAAACTTGTATGAAAAGGGAAGAGGTTAAAAAAGTATCATTTGATGTTGATTAGTTCAAGGTTAAGCAAATTGTCTACAAAGGGAAAAAAAAAAATTAGCCCTACTGCTTCTCTTCCAAGGAATGGTTGTCACGTAAAGATGACTTTAAGAGCGCAGTGCAGAATCCTTCTCAATGTGGTAACAAAAGAACCCCGCAGTGAACAGAAATCTCTGTTGACAAATTCACCATACGTAAAACATTAAATAAGGATGGGGTTCATGGGAGACCACCCCAGAGGAAGCCATTGCTGTCTAAGAAAAACATTGCTGCATGTTTGAAGTTTGCTAAAGAACACTTGGATGCACTACTGATAAAATAAACTGAACAGACCAAACCAAAGTTGAATTGTTTGGGAGGAACACACAAATGCAACATGTGAATCTTATCCAAACTGTAAAGCATGGTGGAGGGAGGGAGGGAGGGAGAGCTTCAATGTATGAGTGGGCTTTGCTATCTCAGGGCCTGGACAACTTGTTGTCATGAATGAAAAAAGATGTTTATCAAGATAATTTACAGTTGTCATTTAGATAAAGATCAGGCTACATTTTACAATCAATTCCAAAGGGTTCACATACTTTTCTCCTCCAAGTGTAGCTACACAGTGAGAGAAAAAGAGAAGAGTTGAAAAAGTGAAACACCATCCATCCATCCATCCATGTCAAACAAACATTGCCAGACATGAGCAAAGTGCATCCACGTGCCCGTTCTATGACGCAGGATTTCCCGTCCGTCATATCACAGCGACCGTGATCCTACTGGACATTGCTCGCAGATTGTGAACAAACCAACAGAACTTTCAGAACTTGCCAAAAGAGGGTAAATTGTGGGAAGAAATGCTTCTATGGAAATTTTCTTCCCACCTAGGATGTCAGAAAAATCCAAAACATCCTTCGGGATTAGTCCCTATCTTACCTAACCTAACTTAAAATAAAACTAACAAAACAAATAATAAATGAAAATGTAAAAAGCGGCAAGAGCTGCACCATTGAACACAGAGACTAAAATATATCACAGCACAAGATGTTCTACCCTAAGGCTAGTTTATTTTGTACCCGAAGTAACCTTGAAATGTCAGAATCACAGGCGTAAATATTTTGGATGAAAAACACTTCCAATGTCGTGTGTTGGGACCATCGTAAATCGAGGACCCCCCTGAGCTGGACTGATTTGTAGCGAGGCGACATTAGTATTGCAACACAACCTGCCTTAGCAATAGAGCAAGCACATCATAAATCCAGAACTTTCCTTTTAAAGTGGCTTTTCTGCTTGTTTGAACGGATGCTGAACATTTCCTGTGACGCATCTAAAGTTACGTTACGCTAGAGTTTGTGACAACACAGATGACTGACTCACAATCTACACGTATTGGAAAATCTGAAGATACTTTGATTCGCTTATAAGCATACAACAATAGCGCAGTATAACAGCCCCGGGACATACAGCACAGTTTCAAGTCAATCAAGAGCTTGAAGGGAGAGTTCAAAAGGTTATCAACCACTCCCTTTTAGGGCTGATTTAGGGATCTGCCAGTGCAGCTAATGAAGACAGAAAGGCCAACTGGAACGCAAGAGTCTTTTGAAGATATCAGCTCCCTCCGTGCGTGGCTGGGTGGAGAACATCAGCCACATGCATGACTGTGCAGTGTCTGGAATACACAGTTATGCAACTGTTTTGCACAAGGATTTAGTCAACTGCAAGAGCGGGCGGTGAACCATGAGCAGTCCGTTATTACAACTTTAGATGGTTCTCCCCACGCCTGCCCCATCTCCTCCATCCACCGCTGTTCTCTTAACCCCCTCGTCTCCACACGACCGCCGACTGTGGCCTCAAGAAAAATTGGACAGTCACGCACAATTGAATTCCGCTTGCAGGTCTGATCTCGTTTTTCTTCCATGCCTGCCTCCCAGCACCCTTATTTTTCAGTGTCGGGGAGCAGGTGGTGGAAGAGGACAGCAAAGGTAGCATCAGATATTAGCACATATTGTCCAAAGTGGAGGTGCCTCAGTTACCCCATGTACGTATCTGTCGCGTTCAATTGACTCATCGCTGCTCTTATTCAGCTCAGTGTCACTGCCTGATGTTGTAAAAGTTGTACATGGGGAAATCCGCATCATCACAATGGCAAAAAGGTTCATCATCATAAGGTGAATGAACATGTGTTTTTTGTTTTGTATATTGCAGGGGTAATATTCCAAAATGGCTGCACAAAGAAAAATCGTCAAAAACCAGTTTCTCGGGATTAAACCCGAAATTACCTCTTGTACTCTTTAAACATAATCTAGACAAACACTAAGAAATACCGTAACTCATTTTAAAGTCAATGAATATACAATGAAGATGTCGATGATTATTTGTTGTGTAGCAGGAAGTTGAGTGACACTGAAATACCTGTTTCAACTTTATGTCGAGAAAACAAACTAGTCAACGCACGGCGCTACCAGGAGTTAAAGGGAAGTATTTGTTCTCTTTTTTTTGTTAGCCTTTATTGGCTTTTTTGATATTTGTGATCAAAGCTGAGCAAATTTTGATGCCATCTATTATACTGCTGTCATCTCTTGGCACAAACCGTACATTCTTCTCAAGCTGTAAAGCAGGGCTGTCAAAACTCATCTTTATAGCAACTACATTGTCGTTACGAGGGCTGCTCTGACTAAGAAACTATATGTAGTCGTTTTGTAACAAATTTGATTATAATAAATATTAAATGAATGCACGGTTAAAATAAATAAAAAGGCTACTAATATGTTCAAGTCCCCTAAAAACATTTTTTTTGTTTCCCTGTCGTAAAAAAGCACCATATCTCAGCTCGAATTAAAAGTGATTATTGGGAATGTTGGTCGGTACGGATTTTAGTTTGGCAACTGTGCTTTCACAGTAGCTAAATCAACTTGTTGGAGCCTGAGTAGAAGTCTTGAAAGAGTCTGTTACTGTTTACTTTACCAACAGCCTCAGGTGGTATTCGAAACATCAGATGCCTTTTAAGCAGCTCACCATGTTCAAGTGTCACAGCTGAGAGGGAATTCAAATAGAGCAGAGATGCTAAATGTTTCAATCATATTTTTAGACTGGCTTTCCAACTCAGGGACAGCTGCCTCTCTTACTGCAGGATTAAGTTTTTTGTTTTTTTTTACTCACGTGACACCCCGAGCAACCGAAACAGTCCTTGTTTAAGTGTACACACCCACAACCCATATGTACACACCAGCCAGTCTCCAAACAGGACACAAGCTAATGTTTACTTACAGGATGTCAACGGTTCAGCGACAAAGCTCCAAAGTCTCGGGGAAGATGCCCGAAAGCAATTTTGGCAGCTGATGAAAAGGACGCCGCTCCAACCAAGTGCGGTGGCCGTGCAGGTGGTGTGAGCGGCAACCTGCTCGTCCTTCTGCTTCTTAAGGATGAGATTCTCTTTTCCTCCCACACAGGCAGGCAGGCAGGCAGACAGGCAGGCTCCACCCACTCTTGTCGAAAACCAGGAAAAGCAGTTGAGAGAGTGGACAGGAAACTTTTGTTTGCTCAGTCATGGGAGCTTTCAAGAATTTGTCATAGGTCATCCTGGCTACTCTTTTTCTTGGCATTCATGTCTCACACATTGGCACTAACCAGGAATGTCATAATGGTGATAGTAATAACGAAACAGTAATATGGAGTGCACTCATACCACGCCGGCAGATTGGCTATACCGTGTCAGGGCGAGTCTAATGTCAGGAAAATGTGCCGATCAATAACCTAAACACAATCGACTTGCGCTGAATCAAAGTTACAGCGGAAGCAGAGGGATTTACAGAGAATTAAAGAAGGCCAAAATGATATGACCTTATGGTGAGGTTACTTGCCTTTTAAACTGTGACATTGTTGTGGCCTAATGTTATTTCGGTCCTGGTGGTTAATTGATGACTTGCATACAAAACGGGACTCAGACATGCTCTGTCATACCAAAAAATATAATGAGATTCATCCACTCGTTTATCGCTATAAACGTTTGCGCACAATAATAGGTGCGCAATTCATGTCATGAGGTGCATTGGGTTCAAAGATGCTGCACCATTCATGGTACTTCCAAATAATAAGTGAAGAAATTATTTAACAGGAATAAAAGATGGTTGCCAGTAAACGAGCCAGTTAAAGGGAAATGTGATAACATCCACAGTATAAAGTAGGATATCCTGTCATTCCAAACCATGCTTGGAGGAACACCAGCTTGAAAAGGGTGGTATGATCATGTGAAGCCAAAAAGGAAATTATCCATAAAGGCACTTGTTGTTTTCATCGCCACACGTCATTTATTTGTAGCACGTGTTGGCTCTCGCTATACAAGCATGAACAGGCGTGCTTATTTGAAAGGGTGCACCAGGGTGGGGTGCTCTAGGCCAGCCTTCCTGTGGTGCACAGTGAACACACTAAACACACACGAACATGCCTGGATGGCGACACAAATACACACACGCATGCACGCACGCACATACGCACACGTGGCCTAAAAGGCAAACACACACGCGGGAATTGGTGCGTCATCTTTGGGAGGCCGTGGCAGGGAGCGGACTTCCACTCGGATTCCGCAGACTGGCAGCTCCAGGGTAAAAAATAAACTAGTGGACGTGGACCGCCCAGTAAATATTTCAGCTGGGTCAACAGATTCTGACACCAGCTTGAAAAGGGAATAACTCTGAGTATTCCTTCCAAAAATTCCTTGCCGCCACTCTTCTTTCACTTTGTGAAGCAAAACATATTTACTTTAGTGGAGAGGCAATTCCATAGCAAGTCAATACTTCATGGCTACAAAAGATCATTGGGGTTAGAGCATAGCCAAACAGATCAATAATATGCTCCCAAAACAAACATTTTATAATGTACCAAAAAATGGTGGCTCGTTTCTAGAAGGACATTTGCCGTAAAAACTATAAGAAACAAATCTTGTGTCACCTATTGTGATGACTAGCTGAAAACCACAAATAAACTATCACAAAAAGAAATCGATTTTTAGAATGGCATGTGCTGATGTGGAGCGCAAAAGTTTAGCGAAGAGACACAAAGCGCATGTAAATCCCTTTTGTTCTTATGTGCTATCAATTATGTAGCAACATGAGACTCTCTTCAGAGCATGCATGTCGCCAGAATATCGCCTCTAATTCTCCACAGATATCTTTTTTCTTCTTTCCTTCAGCGGGGGCGTAGCAGCAATCAGCATATCATGCAGCGACCACACAATCTTGAATAAAAAGGCTTAAGTCAGAAAGTAGCTGCCAAACATTCTCTCCTCTTTTTTTTTTTTAAATATGTGTTCAAAATCAATTTGGGCTTTTATAACTAAGCCTGTTACAACCAGTGTCAGAACTTGAAAGTGATCTTTTGAGCCACTCCGTCTAATAAAAATGGCACACTATAAACAACAGCCTGCCTGTTCAGCCACCTTATAATGCATAGTGTGAACTCAAAAGCTCAACATGGCTTCCTGAAATATGTTCTGATGGACTTACAATAGCTTATTCCTTTGATTCTAACCGTCTATCAGAAATCTGGTCAAAAGGTTTTGTTAACACGAGTTACTATCTCATTCCTAAAGTGTTGACCACCATGCCACAGCTCTAACTCTTCTTCTATTTGTGTTGGCCTAATTCTCACTTTTTGTCCCAACACTCTCACCTCATTTTCGTGCTACACCATCTCAGTGCCTGGGAACAATCCTCTCAACATAAAGAGCTCATGAGTGCTCCGGCCGGCCGGCCTCTGCGGCGGTGGGAACGTACCACCACGAGAGCGCTCACCTTGGCCGGAAGCCACAAAATGAAGCGGCAAGTGGATTAAGAAGGTTACACAGAGAGTGTGTGGCGCTCACTGCTTAGGCCAAACACTCCAGGATCCAATTAGATTCTCTTAGGCTTCATCTGGAGACGTCCACTAAACAAGGAGGATGAGGTCACGGCAGATCGAGAACATCACGCTCTCGTATCATACTTGGCACACACACATTCCACGAGTGCAACAACCCTCATGTTACCTCTCATATTTCCCTCATGCCCAGACAGGCCTCATCTCGGTCACCCAATGGTGACAAGATCAAACGTCCAATGCTTAAATATGCCAATTTGATTTGGATGATTATGACATTGACATCGTACACACACGCGCCTGTTTTACATTAAATCTATTTTCTATAAAATTGTTTGCAATGAGCATCTTGACATTCTCATACTTCAATGTGGGGCAAGTAAGGCGAGTAACTTCTTTAAACATCAAGAGTTCTTGAGGGCACCACGTGACTTGTTTTGAAGCCCCCCCAGCCGCTCCTGTGACACATGCAGCAGATAAGTAAACTATTCAGCGAGAAGGCAGCACAAACACGCCTATGTATACGCTTCTTAGTTTGGAATTTGGAATGACTATTTTTTCCCCGAAGGGCTCGGGGTATGAAAGCATTTTTAACTGAAAATAAGGGGAAAAAATTTGTGTGCGGTGGTGTGTTGGTTGTCAATGCTCCTTTGGATTCTCAAAGCACAAACATAGGAAAATGAGGCTCATAGTTTCTGAAAACTCACATGTAAACTTTGAAAACAGAAGCCGTGTTCATTTTTATTCAAGCCATATAGTCTAAGCCCTCCTAACATACTACATTCACGTGCTTATGATGAAAACAAACACATTGCAAAATAGTGAGTATGTGTGTGTGTGTGTGGGGGGGGGAATCAATGTATTTGCGTTTTCTGGTCAGTGGGTCAGTGGGTCCAGTTTGGAGTGAGGTCGGGTCAATAACAGTCAAAGCACAGGCATGTTGCTAAATAGTGTCCTAAAAACAGCTTCATGTTTTGATGGCAAAGGTCAGTCTACCTCGTGCTGGAAGGGCTGAGGGGAAACAAGGCCTACTGAGAATTAAAAAGACAGGACTGGATGACCAAACCAATGTTGGCAGCCCACAGACGTTGTTCGGCATATACAAGAGGGCAAGAGTTGTTATTTTGATGCCTTAGCAATGTGATCGCCTGCCTGGTGGTTGGCTGACTACTCGTTGAAAACGAATTTGATAAGTTATATTTATTTGCGGCAACTAAAAATGAATTGTGCAGTCTTTTAAGTGGGTGAATGCGCAACATGCACATGGAAACGCAGCATCAACGCAAAAACTGCAGTCCACGCAGCATGTACTCAACACTACTAGTACACACTTATTTTCCAAGGTCGTTCTTGTGTAAACATAAGTCGAGCGTAATTTTTGGGGGAAAAAAAATCCCTCCGGAATCGACCTGAGCAAACTTCTTTCCAGATGAACACATGTTCTTCCTTGATTTCCTCTCACTCAATGAGGTAAACCGAGTAAGAGCAATTTATGTTGTTAAGTTACAAAACAGATGGGAATGAATTACAGTAGGCAGTCAGCATGTAACACGTGCCTGGATACAAACTGTTATTAAGGTTTAAAGTGGCGTGTTGTTTCCATTAAAACTTTGGGAATAATGTAAGATCCTGTCCGTGTTGGACTGGTTGTTTTCTTTCTCTTTCCCAGCGTATAAAAAGTGTCCATGCTGACATGTAAACTCCTTTTCAGCCTGGAAATGATTACGAGTGCAAATTACAAGGTGGCGTTGCCCAAGGTGAGCAGTTTTCGCATCCTCCTAAGCATGCTTTGTTCTCAGACAGCAGCTGGACCAAGTGTGGGTTTTGAGTGTTCGACTTCAAGTGGGGGAGGAAAACTGCACTTCAACCATCAGAATAAAAACACTTTGCCGTTAAATGGCTCACTACGCATGCAAAATTGTACGAGAGCACTTTAAGGAGACACTCGGAAAATAAACATTTGTATACGAATACTAGTTGTGCTTAGAGTGCTTCCTCAGGCATCAAGCATAAAATAGCACAACCGAGGAATAGATGTTTGTCTATTTCAGAAAATGTGTGTGAGAAAAAATGTCTTTTGCTTAGCTAATGACTTAACAGCTCGGCTGACCAGAGCAACAAAAAAAAAACCACGACTCGTATCTAAAAAAATAAAAATCTCAAGGTAGCACTGTACAACCATAAACAGCTACTATCTTTCTGTCGGTGTCAATCAAAAATAAACATAACAATCTTCGTAAAGGCAGCAATTGTACCTTATGTTATGGCTTGTGCGTCTATCAACAGCCAGCCAGTGACTTTCTGTGACCTTTTAACCAGAGACCATGTGATGCTGAGATGGACTTCCACTTTTATGCAACACTGTGAGCAATGTTAACAGAATTTTTGACTTTTTGAAACAAGCTTTTGGGAAAGCAGCAACTAGACTTCAGGATCACTAGGATGTGTGAGTCACCAACACGGTACAAAGACCCTGGAGAACATGAGACAATCCTAGAATAGATATTTGTAGACTTGTAGCTTTGTTTGTACTGTGTGCACAGGCTAAACAAAAACTTATTTAGTTTGACAAGAAGTCAAAGAATATTTTACCGGTTTGGTGCCGATCCTACCATTTGACGAACTAATTTCCTAAAATATTGTATTTGCCAAACAAACTGTATACGTCATGCACTGCATATCCAGATTTTGCTCCTTTCCCTGAACTCCGAGTTTGAAATAAATAATGATAAACGTGAAAATTAACAATAGCATTGAATTTAATTCCGCTGGGCAGCACTGTTGGTGCCTTGTAGTTAGCACATCCCTTTCAGTTCTGAGACTCAGGATACAAATTTGGCCTTCCTGTGTGCACTTTGCATGCTCTCCTTGTGCTTGTGTGGGCTTCCACGGAACACACATTCCTAAACAAGCATTTTAGGATAATGAAGACTCTAAATTGTCCATAGAAATGAATGAGTGTGATTGGTTTGTTTATTTGTATGGGCCCTGCGATTGGCTGCCAACCAGACCAGGATGTGCCCCGCTCCTCGTACAAATTCAGATGGGACAAGTGGCAGCTTACCCGTGACCTTAATGAGAATAAGCAGTAGAGAAATGGATGGATGAATTCAACCTGTTTTAAAAACAAAAAGGAAGACAAATAACATCTCCATTGCAGTTAGTCAGAAAAAAAAATGAAGACATTCTCAGCTTCCCTCAAGTTTTCAGCCTTTGGATGAGGGGGCCAATGTTAGGGGCTCAGGCTTGGCAAATGGCAAAACAAGCTGGAGAAAGATGAGCTCATGTTTTGGCAACAAGCTGTTTTAATTAACTATTTCGGCGTGACCTCAGCTTCTTTCCCCACACAGAGAAGATGCTGCGCTTATTAGCCTCTCACTCTTCCCATGAGAACAAACGCACGTGTTTTTACTCAACAAGCGCTCATTTACGCGTTAAGTAATGGAGCCTGAACGTCTGGATAGGTGTTGATAAGGCCCAGGTGATGCAATAGTTGCAAAGCAGTGAGTGGGCCGGATATTTATGCTGTCTTTAGATGGAGATTGTCAAAGCTAGCATCAAAATTCAAAGACCCCCCCCCCCCCAAAAAAGAGTATCGCTATAATGTGAAGATTTGACTTGGTTGCGGTATGAATTGAGGCTTTGTTTATGGGCCATTTTGAAAAAGCATCGAGGTTAGGCTATTTATCAACACAACAGTTGTCATCAGCCTAAAAATGTCTTCCAAACTTTCACAAGGTGGAGGTTTTTCCCCGATCCGATGACTCTGTTTTTATCAGCAGAACGTTAGACCAGCCTTGTGTCTCTATGTTCAACTTTTTAAAAGCACAGAGGAAAAAGTGTTGTAGTCATAAACCGTTTGGTAACATCGTCTGGTTGCCTTTTCTCCTTTTTTTTTTTTTTTTCCAATAGTGTGTACTCAGTGGAAAAATTCAAGGATGAAGTTGTTTTGAGTGCGTGACTGACTGGCACAGTCACTCTTGCTTTTTGTTCAACCGTGATCATGTGGAAGTGCACAGCGCAGCAATCTGCTTGCTCCACTTGCCTTCGTGAGACTGGCAGACTGGCAACAGATCAGTTGCAACACATCATGATAAATAAATTCATCCTTCATTTCACAAGATTTACAGCCTGAGTTTAGGCTCCACATTGGTCTTTTGCAAGTGGGAGGCCACTGTGGTGATAAAAAATAAGCAAGTGAATCTAGAGTGAGGAGTCACTTGTCAAATGATGTGCACAAATAAACTTCTCATTCCAGTGCCGCTTTGAGCGTACCTTATTTCCACAGGGATAACTCAACTGGAGGCCTCTGTTTGGGGGCTTGAGTTGCACAAATGCATTTATTGAATAATACTAAAGAATATTTGCAGGCAATACATGTGTAAGAGTTGTTGCATGCAGGTAACATCTTAAGTATTTATAAAGTCTTCCATAAATAGCCTGGATCATCAAGATGTGCTGAGGCAGCGAGCGGGTCCTCATTATTCCTGTTGCATAATAGCCCCCCTGTCTTCCTGGGCTTAGAACAGAATGATTTCACTTTTGAAACGTGCGTTACCGAGTCGTGCTCAGCTCTTTGAACAGTAAGCAATTGCTGTAATAAAAACTGCTGCTTGCTTGCCCTGTTACGTAACTCAACAACGACTTGGCCCTTTTATGACAAGTGTTCATCGGAGTTCATCAACCGACAACAGTCTTTTGTTTATGGCTCCACATTGCTTCCAGAGTGCTTCCAGTTAAGGACTCTTTTGAGTGGATTTGATTTCTGACGGAAAGAAATTGTTCAGGCTGCCCAGGAGGGCACGCCATTTTTATCACATCCTGTATGAGATGGGGTCCGTTTTGGAGTTGGAGTAGCCAATGACCTCAAGATAGGAGTGATTTTCAAAGTTGCTTAGATAGGTATTATTGCATTAATGTTGTGTTTTAATAGTAAGGTGTGATATTGCAACAGGAATTAATCGTCTGTTAGCAGGAAGACAATCTCTCTGTTTTATGGCCACTCATTGACATCTACTGCCGACTTCCTCTCAGAGCGCACACTGACGATTGCACAATACAAACGTAAACAAAGTGAGTTTTTTTTTCCTGACTGAATTGTTTTTATATGCGGTTCTTGTTCGAATACACATTACTTAACAACTCTCCTTGGCAAAAGTACGCTACGAGTGGTGCTCTAAATGACAGACAAAGAAACATAGAAAAGCAGGATAAGCCCGGTTCACTTTGGCAGCTCATTTTAAATGTGACTTGCGGACAGTCAATGGCCCAGGCAGCAGACGAGACTCCCAGCAGTCAACCACAGCGTTATTTGGGGATCTTATAATAGTAGCGTACAACTACAATTCTTCCACTGTGTGGAATGTGACAAAATTGGAAAAACATGCCTGCATTTATTGCTGTTGTAGCTAAATGACTACAATCAGGCTCTCTGTGATCTCGTCTCATGACAAGCATAAACTTTGACCCAACACGCAGACTCATTTGATCAAAATGTTCTTGGAATACGTGTATGCCTCAAAAGTAAAAAAAAAAAAAAAAATTCAAATTCGCAACATGTGTGAGGTAAGCAAATCTCATGAGACTTCAGCTCTGCGAGCATCTCAAGCTCAAATTGCTTCTGATGCCACAACAGGTGAGCGCAAAGAAGGAAAGGAAAGTTCTGTCAAAGATATAAGTATGGAATTGTATTTTACTTTAGTATGGAATTGCAATTGTTTTTTAAATATCCCTTTTACAAATAAACACATGTATCTCTCGTTTCATTAAGTCCTTTGATTCCAGTTCAAAAGAAGTATATTATTTAGTGGGTGAACGTGTGCGCGTGTAGCTAACAGGCCTGCGCATGTGTGGGTGGACGGCTAAAGGTCAAGGTTGACAAGTTCAGGTCAGGTGAACACACATTGGAGACAGATGGTGATTTACAGCCGTTTGGCAGCAGGTTCCCTGGGGGGGGGGGCGGATGGGAGGGGCTCTCCCTTGGGTGCTGGGCCCAGGCCAACTGGCTTAAAGAGGCCCATTTAGAATGATGGCAAAGCAATAAGAGCTTACGTTACCAACACAAAAAAGAAGCGAGCTTGCTCATGAAACACCTTGATGGATATGGAGCTAAATTCAATTCAAATATGATGGACTGGTAATAACTCAGGTCAAACAACAACATGATTGGACACTATCCAAATGATTATTTGGACACATTTTCATTTCCTCACGCTATCGAAGGAGAAACCAAAATTGTGACTGCTATGTTGGAGATATCGACTGTCCTTCCATTCATTTCATTTGCAGTTAAGATCAGTGCACAGCTGTAATGGCTCATTTGGAATACTGCTGACGATGCAAATGTGTGTCAAAGGTTACCAAAAACTCATAATCAAGATCAACCCCCCACACACACCACCCACCACTCTGCATTTCATCCACGCCTTTCAACGACTGCCCCTCACCTCACCACACGTCACATCCAGACAAGCAGCTGTCCTTCAGCACCTCCACCATTGCAAGCGAGGGTCCCACGAGAGGGGATAGAAATGGCCCTCCATCACCACCACTCTGGCTTCCTTACAGCATGATGTCACACGGCAGGTCTCTGGTGGTTTTTATCACACTAACTGTGTAACTGGCCGTGATGGGAGTGGGTCCCAGTCCACACATTCATTAACAGGGCTTAAGCACAGATGTATAATGTAAAGTTTTTTGGGGGGGGGGGGGGGTTTAACAGCAGACTTGGGGTCAGAGCCCAAGGGAGATAACAACTATGACCCTCCTGCTAAACTAAACATGGAGGGAGGAGATGAGTCATAATAACACCATTTGGCCATCTTTCCTTTTGACCGTTAAAAAAAAAAAGTCATGGCGTAGTATGTATGGCAGGTTTGCTTGTATTTATTGATGATTTAAATAAGCAGGATGAATTCAGAAATATGTCAGGCAATGCTATCTGATCATATTCAGCCAATTGCTTGAAAAACTCAGTGGAGTGTTCTAGACAGTACCGATGGACAATGACCAAGCATACTGTAAAAGGAACCACATGAGTTTTATGTTATGCAATGGCCAAGTGCATTTCACTTGCTGAAAATGGCCCCAGAAGAAGCAGAACTGTTGCAGTGGCAAGACTTCTCCGAGGAAAACCTAGCGTTTGGTGATGTATGGATGGATATTACATCTCACGCAGGTGCAGAAAGTAACTATTTCTGTTGGTCTCTTCCTGTGTATTTTCGTCATTTTTTCCAGCACGATTTGCTGATAGACAGATTTGGACGGCTTGGTCTATCTAGGCCTCGGGTTCCTTGTGTTTGAAATAAACTGGAGGAAAATGTTAGGTATGAGAACGCGACTTAAACAACTTTATCATTATGTGATCTATTTTATAAAAGCAAAACAATGACTGACTGCTATGTGATGTCCAAGCAGGAACGAAATGCATATCAACACTTTGAGGAGTTATTGTGCCTTGCCTTCTCACACCTCATGATCTTCTCGCCAGGGTCATTATTAGCTTACTTGCATTGATTGGTTGCCGTGGTAGCAAGAGGTGGCTGTGGTCTATGCTCCGAAAGCTGGGAGGCATCCTCAACATGTCAGCAAGGCCTTAGTTCCATGATGGATCATCTGAGGACACAATGGCAGGGTCCTGAACCATTAAGGCTTTCTTCCAGCCACACCCTAATTAACCTAATTGTTAAAATGGGTGGCATCAATGACCCAGTGCCTCTGATGAACGTGATAAGAATGAAGCAGCTCAACCCAAGATGGTGCTTTTAACTTTTTGACTTGTTGCTATAGAGCTGTATGTTCAATAGTCCTGTTTCATAAAATATACTGGAGATCGGCTCACAGCAACCCTACAACTCAGCAAAGACAGCCAGCTATGGAGACGATGAACCACAACATCAACCTAACCCACAGGCCTCGGCTATAAACAGAAGAAAGTGAGCCTCGTCTGTGTGCTTCAAAGATGCCAAAGCCCAGGTTAAGACTGGATGGAAATGCGCACGCAATCAACCAGGTTCGGCCTTGGGTGCCAAAGATGTCACTCAAGCTATTGAGCTGGATCAGAAAGAAGTGGTAAAGATGGAGGGGGAATCCTACAAAGTCAGAGTTTTGTGTCAGTAACAAGTGAGATGGATGGATGTACTTTTAAAACTGCTGGCTCAAAGAATACCCAATACCCATCAATCAAAAATTGGACCGAGTCAATACTTGGGCCAATTTGACACAACACCCCACAAAACAGGTTGTTTTCGCACAAAATTGATCAAATTGGGTCCCTTTTGACCCAGCAGTATTTTAAGGGTGTGTAGTAAAATGGGCAATAGGCTGGGCAGATGTTTGGAGGATGCATCAAGCAAGAAATAAATTAAAATCAGCAAAGATGATCCGACAAAGCCGAGGTCTGAATGTTTACATTAAACGCTGTTGCTTATTCAACTGATGCAATAATTGCACAGCCACTGGAGGAATGACACCACCAATCATATCCACGACAATCTGGGTGATATGTTTCGAAAGCAAAGCAAACGGTGGCTTGTGGTCGCCCGGAGCTGCTGCCACTCTAAGCCAATTAGGAGGTAGGAGAGTGAAAGATGCACAGCAGGAAAAAAAGACCACCTCACCATGTGGGCTACGTATTATTGAGGATTATGCATGCGCAGCTAACGCTTGCGCTGCCTTTTGCCTGTCCATTTCATTCGTAGTCATGCAACTGTGCCAATGAGTTGATGCCAAACAAAAAGGGAGGGGGGGGGGGACATGAGACAAAAGCAGCAGAGTCGAATGTGGCGGAGGATGAGGAGCGATTAGGAAGAGAGGCGAATGAGGGGGAGGGCGGCGGGGGTCCGTCGTTAGCGTGGAAGTGATGGGAGGATGACCCAGTTACGCACAAAGCCTCAAGGCGGCAAGACTATTGGACTAACACACACATGCCGTAAAAGTGCACAATCAACAGAAAGTACATGTGAACCTCGTGAGGTCGACACAAGTCACTTCTTGTGACCTATATTCCATTTTTGGGGGGTGACAAACTAGGGCTTTATGACATTACAACCCGCCCCCCCCAAAAAAAACTATTCATTTAATATATTTTCCCATTATAGAAAATGTAATGACAATTAACACTATTCAAATAAAATTTCCAGTAAATAATGGCTGGAGATAAAAATGACACTTGACTATCCATCCATCCATCCATCCATCCATCCATCCATCCATCCATCCATCCATCCATCCATCCATCCATCCATCCATCCATCCATCCATCCATCCATCCATCCATCCATCCATTTTCTGAACCGCTTCGTCCCCACGAAGGTTGCGGCCAACACTTGACTTATCACCATTTTTAAATGCTCAATTATTTAAGATTATTAAATGAATCATCAGTTAGCTGTCTATGTCTGTAACACCCCATCGCCTTCCCCAGTATGCTTACAATCTTTCCTCGTGTTAATTTATACAAGAGAGGCAAGGCAACCTCAGAAAATTATTTTGCGGCTTGGAAGGTGAATATTTTCCAGCATGTCATTTAACGACTGCTCATACCATATATGAATTGTCACCAGTTATTGACTCAGTGACTGCTCCATGAACATGATTCTGCAGGATTAGTGTCTTTGCTGCAATTAAACATACTGATCGCCTTTTGGAAAAACTAATAGAAGGGTTGGAGAAGTCACTTAATATAGTCATGAAATTGCTACGTTAGCAAAACTGACCTTGCTTTTAAAAACTAGCTCCTTTGTTCACAGTCGTGTTTGTTAGTGGATGCAATGCACATCAGCAAAGATGCGCTTTGAAGTATACAAAAATTAAAAACAAAATTTGATTGGGAAATAATTGTCAGGACAAATGAAATAACATTTCTAAAATCGATTAATCGGCCAGTCCTATGAAAAACGCCCAATCAGATAAAGCTAAAAGAAGCATAACCAGAGTGCTAAGGGCAGCAGACCCCACTGTCCGCCCCACTATCATTCAAACTTGCATACTGGCCTTGACTGGTGTGCGCCATTTCTAATTCTGGCTCCAGGGCCAGAAATGAGGGAGAACATGCAAACGTCACACGGAAAGAAAGGCCCGAGCCAATCACTGCTGCTCGGAAGTTAGAGTGCTGCAAATCAAATCAAAGAGAAATGAATTCAGCACGGGGGGGGGAGTAGAGAGGGAAGAACATTTGCTTGTTTGTCTGAAAATAAGTGCGCTCAGACTGATGGACAATCAAGTCCAGAGCATTGCCCACCTCTTACCCAAAATCCGTTGGGATAGGCCGCAGTTCACCTGCGGCTCTAATGAGGTCAAGCGCCAGAGAAAATTGATTTCCTAGTATGACAATTTCAGCATCCCCCTTTACCACAGAAAAGAAAGATGAACAAAGAAGAGAAGCGAAAGAGCGTCTGGCCAACGTTTCCCCAGGAGAGATGGAGCAATATCTCCAATTCTAATGGGACAGAAGGAGGTTAGTGTGGGGTGAAACCCCGCAGGGGGTGTCATAGAAAGGGAGCGGATTTAGGACTATTTGCAGCGTCACGCTTTTCAGCTCCTTTGCATAAATGAGCAACGGACGCGTGCATCTCCTCGCAGCTGCCATCTAAGATGATATGTGTCAAATGACAACCACATTTTTTTGGTTTGACGTTTCTTCCAAAACCGGACCTGAACCGGTTGAGCAGGATTGGATCAGTTCATGAAGTGAAGTAATGATGTGAGTTTTAAGAGAGTGAACATGCCTGTTTAAGTCTTTAACTCTTCGATGCATAAATGACTGTTCCCAAAAATGACTCATAATAGAATCAATGTGTTTTTATTCCATTTTTGTCAATTCACTTAGTATATGATACTAATATCATATTATATTATAGCTAGGACCACACAATTATTTAATGCTTGAAAAATCTTTATTTTTAACTTTTGAACTACTTTGCAAGAGACAATTACCTAGAAGATTAAGAGGAAATTGTGAACATTGTGAACATCCAACATTGTGCACTGGTTAGCACGTTTGCCTCACAGTTAGGTGGGTGCGAGTTTGATTCCACCTCCGACTCACCCTGTGTGGAGTTTGCATGTTCTCCCCGTGCCCGCATGGGTTTTCTCCAGATACTCCGGTTTCCTCCCACATCCCAAAAACATGCTTTGTAGGCCGATTGAGCACTCCAAATTGTCCCTAAGTGTAAGTGCGGATGGTTGTTCGTCCCTGTGGCCCCTGCAATGGGCTGGCAACCGGTTCAGGGTGTCCCCCCCCCCCCCCACTGCCCGATGACAGCTGGGAGAGGCTCCAGCACGCCGCCCGCGACCCCCGTGGGGACAAGCGGTAAAGAAAATGGATGGTTGGAAAAAACACTTTATGCAGGGCTTTGATTGCACCTTTCACAGCCAAAGATGCTGCTGTTGGCCGATTGCTCCCCTAAACAAAACCTCAAAATGCTGTGTGACACTGCCAGCTAGTGGACTAACATGGGAGGCGAGGGAGGGCAGCCTCAGCTTTGGAGAGCGACATTGCCATTATGACTGCATAAAAGGCTCTGACTGTTTTTTTTTAAAAGGCTGATTGGTGTTCAAATATGACACACACCCTGTCAAACAGTACAACATTCACCTTTGTACTGTTGTCTTTTGACCAGGAAGAGCAAATCTGATTTTACATTTCAGACCAGTCGTATTTGGACGGTGTGGCTGTCCAGCTACAAATACTACATTGCATTTATGCTCAACCAAAATCACTGGCCCCAAATGTGTAAAGTGTCTTGTTAAATTTAAGAGGTTTCACTAAAATATGGTACATACTAATCATAAATCACCAACTATTTTTGTGGCCTCAAAAGTATTTGGCAATTGACATGAAAAAAGTCACAGAGATCTTAAGTTTGCAGCCCATGGAAATGATCTAATTGTGAGCTTCCCCGTGGAGATGTTTTGGCAGTCCTGTCACTGCAGCCACCTTCACTTTCTGCTTCCTTTATGACAAATTGCCTTTTCGTCTGATTGGAGAAAAGTTAACCTTGTGCATTTTCCACAATGCAATGGTGACCAGCTAGTGGACAGTGCATGAAGCTGCCCGTGGTTTCTTCTGCTCTTTCAACATGGAGATCCCATGCAACTCTTTGACTGAAGGGATTTCGCTTCTGACAGTTCTCACGTGTGTTCAATGCAGAAGTGTGGGTCAAGCGACAGGACCAAGAGCTTTGCTCACAGGCTCGAGAACCTGTTAGAAGCAACTCAAGACATTTTGAAGGCAAGTGAATGAAATATTCGTCAATGACTAAGTCAATAGACTGACCTGAAGTCAATAGATGTTTATGTCTTATTGAAATAAAGTGAAGTCTTAGGTTTTTGACACAAAGACAATGCAGTTGGTAAACATTATAGTTGAGTTGAGTTACAGATTAGATAAAAAATATATATCTGCCTGCTTTGGGGCCACAGCTAACAGTTGCTGTAACGTACAAGAAGCCGTCCTTGCCTGACCCGAGTGAGTCTCCTGCACTTTTTGCAATCTCTGTGCTGCTGTTGGCTAAGTCGCTGCCCCCCCTCATGGGCATTTTGCCTCTGGGCTCTTGGCCAGACCTCGGTGAAAATAAAATAAAATAACATCCTCAAGCAGTGTGGAACAATCAGCTGTTGAATGTATTTTTCTCCATATACCCTAACCTCACACGTAATATATATAAATACCGTAAAAATGATCCTCATAAAAGAAAAAAAAAATGGCAGTGAACGAACTCCTCGTGTCCTTATATAACCTCCCTGTGGCACAAAGTGAGCAGTGCAAGAAAAAAGGGAAAAAGACAACGTTTCTGCATTTTTTTACAGCTTGCTGCATGCAGTAAACATATTTCCACATTGTTCATAGGCATAACTCTTTGAATATGAATATATTTATAGATGTTTTCTAACACACTGTGCAACTTTGCCCTGTGCTTGGGACCCGCCCACTAGCTGCTTCACTGTCATTTGTCCCTTATATCCAAGCAGACATAAGACAGGATCAAAACAAGCTTTTGTTCCCCCCACGCAGGATTTGCGCCACTACCACCACCATGGTGAGTATCCACGATTACAATCGGAATACTCTGATAAAACAAAATGGAGAGAAAAAAACTAAACACCCTCTCTTTCACAACTGCGCCACTCTGGAACTCCAGTGGAGAGAGTGGTGTACGTGCAGCAGAGATGGTAAACAATGCAAGGAATTAATCTGTATCAGGGTTCTCCGAAAAGGCAATCGTTGCTCACTACACATATCGGATCTGTGCACAATATTCATTCATGTACTAACAAAGTGTCTTGCGTAAAATGGGACAAAGAAATTCTGTTATTTGCAGGCATGCCGTCACCTTTTACCACAATAACTTTTAGAAGGTCAGCTTGCACTCAAAATTTGACAGCTTGCCAGTTTCCGCCATTTTCACTTTCAGTGAGCGTTGCCAACACATTTTTTGATAGCAATGAAGACTTGTTTGCAACATTGAATTAAGACACAAAAGAAACTTTCATTCAGCTGGTATGTTTACAAAGAAATAAATGCAGTCAGCTAACTTTGCAAAACCAAAGCAAAAGTTCACTCCCATTCATCTCAAGATGACACATTTCATGTCTTTTGACAAAATTCATTAAACACAATGCATGCATGCATCTTAAATTATTTAAGGACTCTAAATTGACAACAAGTATGAATGTGAGTATGAAAGATTGTTTGTCTCTATGTGGCATGTAATTGGCTGACCGCCAGTCCGAGGTTTTCTGAAATTGATAGGGACCGATTTGAGCAACCATGTGGCACAAATGAGGAATTTAATAATAATAATAATAATACATTGCATTAATGAAATTAGAAAGTTAAAAAAACAGTAGCATTACATGTTCACATAGTAAATAACACAATATTCAAGAAAACTGTACAAATTAACAAAATAATACTTACAACATTACAATAGGGAGCTTGCAGAGTAGCTACTCGGGCCCTGATAAGATATGAATATATTGTTACGATATAAAAAATGCAATTAAAACGTGATAATAGGCAATCACAGGGTAAAAGTGAAATATTGTTTTGCTCACGAGTATACATTTTGTGCTCTCGTGGTGAATTTATGATGCTCAAGTTCTTCCAGTTTGTTAATGCAGATTTTATGCACTCTGTGTTTACAGATGCTCGGCCTGACTGCGGGGCGTCTAGGAACAGGGTTCCTAGGCAGGCGCTTGGTGGCACTCGTGACCCCGAGCAGCGCCTTCGTGACCCCGAGCAGCGCCACCGTGGCGAGGCACGGTCACGGTACAGTATCATATTTGAGTCTCCTTGGAGGAGGTGGGAAGAATTATTAAGATGGTCATGAATGGCTAAGAAGAAACAGCTCAAGCACATGTTCCTCAGGGTCACTTTTAGGACTTGTTAACAAAAATAACAAGTCTGAAGTGAATCATTCATGGCTGAAAATACGAGCTCGTGCATAGATTGGCGTGAATGAAACAAAAATACTTATTTTATTGCTTTCTGTCTTCAAAAGAAAAACTGAGTGAAATAGCAGATTTCAAACTATATAAACACGATTTGTCAAGTCAAGAATCGTTTTGCGCAATTTAATAGTCTCGCTGACCGCACTCTTAACGTGCTCATATTTCTACTGGTGAGTAAGTAAGCCTTGCATTGTTTTTCTCAGGTGATGTAAGCCAGGCGGCGGACATGTCCAAGCCAATGTACTGTGACCGTGTGGACACCCCGTTGCCGGACAAGGCCTACAAAGATGAGCTGAGTGCCGCTGACAAGAGCCTAAAGCAAAAGGAGAAAGGGCCCTGGAACCAATTGAGCAAAGAGGAGAAGATAGCCCGTAAGCTCCTAACACTGATTCAGGGTTTTCAATCAAAGAGTCACTAAAACATCCATGATCTTGTCGCAGTCTACCGCCTGATGTTTCGTCAGACTTACCCAGAAATGAAGCAAACCACGGATGAGTGGAAAACTGTCATGGGAGGCATCTTCATCTTTCTGGGCCTCACCGGGCTGGTGGTCCTGTGGCAGTCCATCTACGGTGAGTTCGGGGCGCTCGTGACACGTCATTCCTTTTTTTTTTTTTTTTTTTAATTTGTCTTCACTCAATTGCACTCAATTTTACGCCTTCAGAGGTACTAACATATCGTGCACACTAAAAATACCACCAATCTGAAAAGTTATGGAGCTTTTTATGACACTTTAGCCCATCAAGTGTCAATGAGCCGCACCACAAGTCATTTCTGCAGTTGCGCGTCTCGTCGTGTCTTTATAGTGTCAATATATTTCAGAGAACGGAACATCATTGATGCCACAGATCCTCTACTTTTTCTACTGTTCTGTGGGAAGGTAATTGTCCGTACCGCTATTAAAGCAGAAGACACAAGTCGGCTCCGTCCGCGAAAGCATTTTCCTGTTTACATTATTGTAGCCAATCAAAGAAGAGAATGGTGTCACATGGTTCACGGTCAGACTTTTTACCTTCACATCTGACCATAAGCGGTTTCAGATGGATGGACTTGCTGATTTTTGGCGAACGAGATGAAACTATCTGAAAACGTCACAGGAGAAATACATGTATACTTTTTAGATAGCACACTTCGTCTATCATTACACACGATGGACAGCATCATGTCAATTCTCGACTGTAAATTGCAATGGAGTGGGGTCAGAGACTGAACAGGTGAGAAGGAACTTGTCTGTTTCCTGTTCTGTGATACATGAAGAACTGATTTCCTGATATTTGAACGTCTCCAGTCTACCCTCCACGTCCCCGGACCTTTGACAGCGAGTGGCAGGCCAAACAAATCCAGAGGATGTTGGACATGAGGATGAACCCAGTCGAAGGTCTCTCCGCCAAGTGGGACTATGAGAAGGGCCAGTGGAAATGAAGATGCAAGCAGGACACTGTTTCTGCATGGTGTAACTTGCACAATAAAGATTGATCTCCGTCCAGCAGTTAGTCGTTTGTGAGCATTGAAAATGTTGTCATATACGAGACTAGATAGATTTCTAGTCTATACATTTACTTGAAAAGTATTTTTGTATTATGAAAGCAATGTCACTGCTATGTAGACTTATTGTGATGTCCGACTGGCAACAGGTAGATGGATACATTTATTGTATCTTCAGCCATCAAACAAAAGCACGATATGTATCAAACATAAGGCACTCGAACTTTTTTTGCGTCATGTATTCTTGCGCAAAGGTGCAGCCATTCCTAACTGTGAGGAATATACGACATCTTCATTCTTCCTCTTTTGGAAACTTTCATCTGAGCTGGACGCTTCAAGGATGCTGCGGCCGACGATGGTGAATCTTCTTTTGGCGATTTTGAAACAGGATCCAAACCATGAGACGAGCAGACATGAATGCATCAAACTTTTATTGACTGCTCATATTGAAAATGTGGGTGGGGGGGGGTTAAATGATCAGTGCAGTAACATTACAACTTTACATCCAAATATCTAACATGGTCATGCTGAGAAACGTCCTATCTGCGGTGTGAGCTGCTACGTTTGCTGCATTTGTCAGCTACAGTCTAGTACACGAGGACAACGTGCCCCCCAACACACGCACGCACACACACACGCACACGCACACACGGCCTACTGTGCTCTGGCTGGCTGAACGTAAACATTTAAAAAAAAAAAAAAAAAACAATTAAAACACCACTCAAAATTGAGCAATAAATCAGCTGGGAGTGCTGGGGTTCAATTGTCTTAAAAATCCAAATACAACTAAAAGCACATGAGCAAAATGTAAGCTCACTTTTGTTTTATACAGCCGCATTCAACAGCTAAAATGTCTTCTCATAAACAAAAAGCACCACACATTACAAACTACCATGAGAGACAGTATCAGAGAGGAATGCAGCACTTTGTTGTTTATTCTTACATTTTTTTTTACTGTTCCGGCAACCACATCCTGCCCTTAGTTTTCCATATGGCACAGCCATGCTCTAGCTTGTGATGTCTGCCAGCGTCAGGAATGGCGCCGACACAAGGCCAAAGTAGTAGCCAAGGCCGACAACATGCTGTCAATTTGGATCGAGTTTCGGGAACTAATGTGGCCCCTCCCTCAAAAAAAAAATAGATAATGATTCAAACAAATGCTCATTACTATATATTATGATCATTTATAGCTTGGATGCTTTTGGAAGTTTCATAACAGCTTTTTTTGTGATTTACATAGACTACTTGCAAAAAGGTTTTCAGGTGCAATATCAGGATAACCCTAAATGGCATTATACACCTTTATAGGTACATTTTCATTTGACCTTGTGGTACAGGTAATAGTGTAATTCTGGTTCATACTGAAACTACACCTGAAAGCCCAAAAGCTCCAACGTTTTGTGGGTAGTGCACTAACGTTAGTCAGGCTATTTCACATATCCTCCTGGGAGGATCAAAATGGGTAGTTTAGATAGAATTAATAATACGTGTCCACCATTACAGAGAGAAAACCAAACAGGGGCCATAAAAAGGAAGACATTTCCTCAAAATAACATGTCTACGTGTTTATGCTGAGGTTAATGGCAGGGGTGGAGGGGTAATGTGAACACAAAAAGACTCTTCCCCCCTTCCACTTGCTTCTCACACCAGTCCAAAAACAACAAGGTCAATTCTCAGTCCGATAGGGGATGGCAAACGGAAAACTTCAACTTGTGTCGTGTATTTGTGTGTGTATGCGTCTAAGTGTGTAAGATGAGGGCATCACAGGCGCTTCTGGGCAAGGAGCGAGCCCACCACCACACCGGTCACCAAGGTCATCCCAGCCAGCAGCCACTTCTTGAAGCTCTCCTGGGAGCGGCGTATCTCTGCTGCTGCGTCGTGGCCAAAGATTTCAGCAAAACGCTCCTGGAAAACAAACATAGGGAACATCATTTAATGCTAATGCAGAGAGATGCTAACAGTTATATGGATGAGCAGGTAAAATTGCGCAAATCCAAATAAAGAACAGCCATGAGCTCAATCTAGCCGCCCTCTTATTTTGTAGTCCAGAGTTTAATTCAATATACAATGCCCAATCATCTTTAGTGAATTGGCTCAATTTAGTCTTTTTATTTCTTAACTTATTTTCATATATTTATTGTAAATAAAATTTAAAAAAAACTGCATTCAAGATTGAAGTGTTGATGAATAAAATTGGTAACTTGTTTATGGTTTGTCTAAAAAAATAACGTGCCTAATCTTTCAAAATTAAGTGTGGGCCGTGAGCACAAAGGTTGATTTACTGCTGCTTACAGTACCTCTGCAAAATTGTTACAACAGTTTATTCTTAATTGAATATTTCCCTGCTGGTGATTTGGTTAAAAAAAAAAAAACTATTGAGTTTTCACCTTTGAAAACCCGACAGCAACCAGCAGGGGGCACACTTACATCATGTCTAAGAACCGGAAACAAGCTTGGATTCTGCGCCATCATTTACATATTAAAAACTCATCAACTATATTTACATCCAGGTAAAACCTATCTTACATCTCAAATATCAAGTAAACACACAATGATGCCTTGAGAAGTCATGCCCCATTTAACTCCGTAAGGCGTTCATTTTTCAATATTAAAGCAATTCGATGATGTGATAACTGTCCTGCCCTGAAGACATTTAGAGGTGCCACCTACTGACTACTAAAATGTATTGATGCATCAAGTCCACCACCTCCTTTAGAATTTCTATCAAGCTGTCCATGTCCATAATGGCAATAAAATCTCCATCTGGTGGAACTCACAAATTTCATATGGCCCTCATGTATCTGACTTTAATACCTTGCCTATACTTTACCTTACTGTGGTCCACCATTATTGTGGTAGTGAAATGCTATTTTCAGTGAAGGATTAACATCTTCAAGACTGTTAATGAACAAAATGGGTTTTCATTAGCCAGGTAGGCTTCCTACGTTCACCTACAGCTGTGTAGAGTCTATGTCACCATAGCAACGCATATTGGGCACCAGTAAAATAAAATGACCACCTTGGTCATGACTGTGCATGGTAACAAATTAACAACACCTTTTAGATAGATTTAGAAGGGAGGAACCTTGGGATTTGCTACTAGTCCCTTTTGCCCTCATTCCAGAAATGCTGTAGGAGATTCGTGTGAGATGTTGACATTCTTTTGCAGATCAAGGCCCACATCGCCACCACCCACTGAAATCATTTCCTGGAAATAAAGACCAATATCTTTCACCGTTAGGGGGCGTCTGTCAGGTTCACAATGGACAGCAAACTGACTCAGTGCTGATGATGCCCATGTTGTCCTAAATGCCTTCAAAAAAAATTGCCAGTCATCCTCAATTAGTCAGACAAAAATGAGCTATGACTAATTCTGCGTGGAGGGGCGAACCAAACAAGTGGAACATTCTGGCCTTGTACGGGAAACTGCAGACAGACGAGGCAGAAAAAGTGAAACTGTTGAAGATAGGACTATAGAAGAAGTTCAATAAGGGTAATCGGCCTGTTGATTGAATCAGTGAGACACCGTCACTCAATCAGGTTTATCATGACAAGATAATACGATTTCAATATTCAGACTCATTTACAAAGCATTTTCATGGGGTCCTTGAGTTCTGTACATTTTCACTGTCACTTCAAACTCAATAGAGTCATGTGTGCACAGGATCAAAAAATTGAAGAGTGCGTAGGAGTGCATCGCGTAATGTCGTTGCACTGACAGGAACTTCTGAACCAACAAATCTTGCAAAGTTTTCTAAGAATTTTGCTGAGTGTCGACATGCTGGCGGAAGATAAGACGGCGCAATGACCTCAATCCCGTGTGTGTACATAAAACGTCAGTGCAAAAGCAATTGTCATGCAACGTTTTAATATCTTTACCATTATCTAAGTAATTAGTCTTGATATGTGTTCATTGTACAAGGAAAAGAGACCACTGTAGTGAACACGAGAAAGAAAAAAAAAAAAAAAAAAAAAAAAAAGACTGTTCTCCCTCTCCTGGCATCAATCGTGCTTGACATGACTGCAGAAAAAGATAAACAAATGCACCTTTTTACTTTGGGCCTATATTACGCAGTTCAACGTGACTTCTTATCAGACAAAATGATTCTGACGCAAAATCGGTTTGGATTGAAACATTTACTTTTATGACGAATGACAAAAGCAGCTGTATTCTCCCTTTTGTTGCAAAATGAGGTGACATGAGTAAAATTTTGATGACATGATGCCGTGTCAGTTAGTTCACCAACTATCGTCACAATAACTAAATATAAAAGTGAGCTCTGAATATTTTAAGAAAATGAGGTCTTGCACTGACGTTCGACACTGTGGGTGTAACCCAAGTGTTGTGTCCATTCATCTTCTGTCAATTTTTACTAACTTTAACTGCATACAAGGTTCATTTAAGGCAACAAACATTGACCGTATCTAGCCTCTTGGCATTGACACGTGGCCACACAAGATAGACAAAGTTGCACTATATAGTATTTGTTTTGAAATGAATCAAATCTTTTTGACTTTGGAGGTCCTGCCGTATCAAGGAAGGAAAAAAAAAAAAAAAAAAAAGGCCTTGGATATGTGAGGACCTGGCAGAAGGTGGTGACGGCCATGCATTCCAACCTTCCAAGCGTGGGCCTTGAGACTGTTAACTTTTATTCGGAATGCGGGAAACCCGGCGAGAAAAAGACTGCTTCTCTTCTCTGTCGCCTTGACTTCCTCAACAAGCCTCGATTGTGATGCATGCCGAGATTAAGAGCAACCCTCCAGATAAACATAAACCCTGAGTGAACCCACCGCCACACCGCCATGACACAAATGGGGCAGGATGACAGGACACACTGCTGGTCATAGCTTCACTCAAGCAGACCAAAGCTGCCACCAAGGATCGACAAATTCTAGAATAATGAGTCATGCTTGCGACACTCTTTCAATAGTTGACTTCATTGTTTCCAACGAGAAATGGGCGGCCTGAACAAAGGCTTTGCAACTCTTGTGTAATCAGTCAGAAGCAATGTGAGCAATGTGGATGGAATGGCCAAGCGCCTTGTGATGAGGGTGACTGACACCTATACGAGGGACAAGCCAGGGCATGTCAATAGTGCACAAGCTGTATTGATCACTTGGGAGGAACAAAAGATGCAAACCCTGAGGCATGCTGATGATGATCTTCAATTGACACACAAATCCTCAACAATAGTTGTGAATAGTTAACAAATTCAAAGGCTTTTTAATAAGGAGTGTTGCATTTCTTGTTGCCATAGCGACATTACATCATTTACTTCATCGGCCTCAATTCGTATATTGAAAAAAAAACAAAAAACGCAGATTTCGTACGACAAGGGCGGACAACCAGATGAAGGGCAAATTTAGCTAGTAAACGTTTGATTATACTGATTGCGATGCAAAATGTAAATGTACTGCTTTGATGACATTGTGAGTGTTGCGTAAATGATCTTAATGATCTAGGTCCACTTCAACTTAGGCGCTTCAATCATGGGGGAAAAAAACGTGTGATGCAAAACACTTTAGCAATGTTATTTGAAGGTGGAAGAGTCCCAAATACAATTTTTCACATTTCCCCATTCTTATATCTTTCACCATTCATTTGCATGCCAAGCATTCATGTGCGCTTGCACATGTCGAGGTGTTCTTGCGTACGACATGCATATACATGGGTATCCGTGACTCAAAAGACAAAAGAAATTGGAGTCATTATGTGCTAATATGCTGCACCACTCCATCCAGATGCATACTCTACCATTTGCATCAGCTCCATTTAAACAGGTTTTACTGCCTGTTCTCCACCCATTGGATGAGATATTCATTGTAATTCAAGGATCCCGAGGGCCCCTCCTTTATTATGTAGTAGGAAGGAATGTATTCCATCAGCCCCCCCCCTCAAAGCCACCATTTTCTTTCATTTCACACAAGCGCACCTTGTTCTTTATCCACTCCCACGTGGGAAGGAAGCCCTGTAACATTTTGAAACTTTTCACTTGTTCTGAGGGCCCAGAGATTAGCTCAAGAAAGAAAGGTGAGTGAGAAAAAGGGTTGAGAGATCATGCGGTTGGTTGCCACAGCAACGAGAAAGCAGCTGATTAGTGTGCCTGACAAATGGTCCAAACACTGCAGCATGTGGAGAGAGAAACGTTTTAACAATCATTAGCAGGAGCTTCCTATTCATCACCTCGGACTGGTTGGTTGCGCCTGTGTTGCGCCATAACAAGTCCAACACACAAGTGACTTTTTTTCCCCGCCAACAGCAAAAAACAAAAACAAAAGGGAAATTCAACAGTAGCTGAGAAGAATGATCAACGGCCCTTATCCATCAAATTGTCAATAGCTGCGATGATTAACTGGGCATGTACATAAAAATCCTATACTAGAAATACACATTGCTAAATAGCTTGGGGTATCTCACCAAGTGGCCTTCATTTTGTGTTACAACTACCATAGTTTTCAAATAAGGTCATCCGAAATTAAACCGCTAAATGTCTTTTGCCTGACACTGAAGCCATGAGATTTTTTTTATGGGTAAAGGAACATAAGAGTTTGATCTTAAAGTAGTTCAGGATGTGCACGAATGGAATGTTCCAGAACAAACGATAACCCAGGAGCAGCAAGGAGGACAAGATGACCCAGGGGCAGCTAATGGATAACAACTGGTGAAAACTACAACCAGGAGGAGCGAGCAAGTGATTCTGCAGGAGAAGAAAGACCAATGAGAGCAAGCTAAAGTTAACTGCAGTATACACATAGCCAATAGAATAATGACAAAATGCCTTTGTTGATGTGCCATTTGCATATTGTGTAGTATAACTCATGGCTGGGCAACTCGAAAGTAGAGTACGTCTGCTGGTGGCAACAGAGGCGTACAGAGCTGTATTGAGAGGGACCCGAGACCCAGGTGCTTGTATTAGATCTGTGTGTTAGGAATAAATCCACTCGTGTGTGAAAATGCCGGCTTCCTGATACCTTTCTATTGCAGAACGAGCGCGCATATTGTTGGATGAGTGGCAGTTGGGTAAGGTCACAAATTGGAGTCAGATTAGTAACTTGAGTTTATGTTAAATTAGAAATAAATTCCAACATGGGTCATGAAAAAAAAAAAAAAAAGTCATCAATACCAAATATACACATTTTTTGGCTCGTGTAGAAACCAAATACTGTTACCAACGCATTAAATGTCAACATACCCCACCCAACAAGAGAGATTAAGTTTAGCACCAAATTTTAACATGCCACTATTATGACCACTAGGCTGAGGGGGAAAAACACAAAAATGGCACATTTAAACCTCTGAGTGGGAGAAAAAGTGTGAACATGGCCTTTAGGCTTCACTTTTCTGTTCTGATTGGCCACTACAAACAAATTTTGTCATTGTCAAGTCCCCGGGCTTTTCCAACCAATTTCCATCAGTCTGCTTCAAACTACATTAGTCTGATGAACTTTTGGACCAAACAATGTTTATTTGACGCTGGAGTGCAGCAGAGAGTTCCAGGCGGTTCAGAATGACCAAGCGCTAAGTATTCACCTTTAACACAATGCTGTCAAAGCTATTCTCGCACACACAAGCATTTTTGTACAATAGTGCGAAGAGCGTGCCAGAGACTTTCAAATGGACACAAGGTCACAGAAACACAAGAAGCTACAATGGAAAGTTTAGGAATGTGTGGGAACTCACTTAATGTAAAAAAATACAAAATAAAATGACTCAAAGAGCAGCATTCTTTTGTGCTGATGAGCCTGAGTCCGTTTTCACTGATCTCACATACACACCCCTTCCGGACGAGCCTTTCAATTCCGGATGCCTTACTTGTAAAGTTCTTATCTAAGTTTCTGTTCAGTGAATGAATCAGTCATGTGGGAGATGTCATCCATCTCTTGCTCACTTAAATTCCTGTGACCAATTGAACTGCAGCTTACTTGTTACATCAACAAGTCACATTGCTGTCCGCCTGTCCTGTCATACCCTGAGGAACCCCCTGCACATTTTTCCGACCACTTTACGTCCTGACCCACCAGAAGTACTGGTTTGGACAAACAATGCATTGGTCATGAAACTCAAAACGACTCAACTTCAGTACCCCTTAAGACCCCCAAAGAGCCAGTGACTATTTGAGGAATGTCGCTAAGCAACCTTTCATTTGGTTGCAACACTTAGGACATGTACATGCGTGGTAGCACGTCCTTCCTCTCGTGTTTTTGTTTACGGAGCAAACTTGCACTGATGTAATGTGACTGACGAAAAGCTGTTTATTTACAGCGACAGAGTGATCCGGTGAGGAACCGTGACCCTGCTGCTTGCACAGTCCCTAAACACATCAGCCAATCACTGTGACATCCTACTTCAATTAGATTTGTTAACTTAGTACTACAACACTTTGACTTGCAGTCTTCTTAGCATTTACTACAACAACTTCACCAAGTTTGCCTCAGCATAAAAAAGGAATGCAAATATTTTTTTCTTTAAATCCACCCCGTCCATTAAATAGACAAAATAATACAACACATTTAGTCAAATTTAAAAAAAATAATCTTTAGTTGGAGCCATAAACTCGTTTTTAGTTGAATTGCACTGGATTTGGTCAGAATAAAACCTTTTCTCTTCCAGGAAAAATGCCCCTTCGGCATGATTCTTTCCCTTTCTCAAGGATTTAGTTTTTCCATCTTCATCACGATTGCTTTGACATTTGAGAAGCAAGGAAATCTGCCAGCGATCTCTCATGACCGGGGCAGGAAGGGATTGTGAGCACAAAAACTTACAGCCCAGTTCAATCGGGTAAATCAAGCGATAAGCCGATTCCCTGGCATGAGAAGCAAAGAAGGCGGGATGACGTCAGCAAGCGGCTCAGAAACATCACCCACAGTGTACACGGTGCATTCAAAATGAGAATGATGACGAAGAGACAGCAATGAAGAAATAAAAAGCACAAAGCAGCAAGCCAAGAGTTGCCTAAAGGCACATAAAGGACTCCAACCACGAGGAGACAAAATTTTCTGGTATGAATGTCAAGACATCTTTTTTCCCCCAGTTCCAGTAACTAACTTCAGGAAGGAAAGGTGGATCCAGCAATGTCGGGACATTGGCTGACGCTCTACAAGTCTGACGAGGGCGGTGGTTCTTCTCTGTGCAGGACAAAGACGCTAAGCACACATACAAAATTGCTCAAACAGGATTTGGATGACGCGGCCCAAAGTTGAGCGTGCGAAGATTGTGGCACCTCATTGAAAAATACTTAAATCTACAATCGCTGCCAAATCAATCAATACTCTTGTTTACAAATCAAATCATGTCATGTCATTATACCATTACGGGGTCATGTGTAGGATTTTTTTTTTTTTCTTCCAGTTACAGATGTGGGAAAAGTAAGCACCTCGTTTAGCAGCAAGAATCAACCAACACTCTCCATGAAATCCTTTGCCAGTTAGCTAGTAAACAATTCCTGCATGTTAATCACCAGCTCGGTTGCTCTCCATCATTCATGAAACCATTTTGTTCTTTTAATTTCACATTGTTGGCACTGGTGCCCAAGATCAGTGATAAGAGGCGTGTGTTTGTGTCTTTGGTTTGAAATGTGATGGATTGTTTCCAAGAAGTGGCGAAGAAGCAAGAACAAATGAGGATATTAAAATATTAAAGCTCCCTCCTTGTAGTTACAATGCTTTTACTTGTGCCAACGAGCCCCCACGTACGCTTTCCTCCGTTTTAGGACCTTGGTACCAAGGCTTGCTGAGTTTGTGTGTGTTGCACTGACAGTGAGGCCATGAATTAAAGACAAGATTAATGAGTCAGGAGGACATGAAGGCTCAGACACCAATCTGTTCCCACTCAGGGGGATCTCTTTCCACAAAACCCCATTCTGTCAACACGCACACAAAATCTACACACCAGACATACACAGGAAAGTCAGGTGTGTGTGTGTGTGTGTGTGTGTGTGTGCGCGCGCGCGTACACGAGCATGTGTCAAGAGTGACAGTACAGTACATAAAATCTTCCCAGGAGAACCCTGAACCTTCACCCAACACGTACTTAGGAATTTACAGTACCGTCATTGCTCGAGTATGAGATTGTATAATATATCGAGTACGAGATTTCTTTGCAAAGTTTTTTTTTTCCCCCCCACACAAACCAAACTTTAAGCTTGTGTTTAGACCTGTCGGGAATGGTTAGAATATATAAAAGGTAAAAAAAATTAAATAATAATGGTTGGGCACAGGTTTCCACGCTACCCGATCGATACCCATTTAAGTTTGGGCTTTTTTTCCCCTCACTTGACATTAAGCTTTCCATTGCATTCAAAAATATATCTATATGCATTTTTTTTTTTTTTTTTTTTTTTTAAATTTAGAACTATTAAGGCATTCATTCGTGCACTCCAACTGATTGATGCTTGAGCCTTTTAATCTTAAATTAATCTACATTTAATGCCCTGGCCAGGTCCATGCTTCCTGATTAATCTTACATTAATTCAAGAGGAGTGTAAACCTAGGATGGAAACCCAGAAAGGACGAAGAAGGGATGCCACAAAGCCAACGATGAGGAGACACACTAGAAAAGGAGCATGATTTGTGGAGCACGATGTCATCTTCATGTTGTGTACAAATTGTTTTATTATCTGCACTCTTATTGCTTAGGCGCTGACAATATCGTTATTGCTTAGAGCGCCCCGAGGCTGAAACCAGTTTGGGGTGAGCACGGGCACCGTGGCCTCGATGCTCTTTATCATCATTTAGTCCTCATAAGACGGGCACCGAGCATCTGCATGAAAGCCTCATCAACATACCCACTGCGCTCCATCTTTATACACGCCACGAGCTACACTAATCCCGCGATATGCCATATAATCTGATCACAGATACGACAGAGGAAGAGAGTGCATTGAAACGAGAGGGGTGCGTGGAGGAAAAAAAAAAAAAAAAAAGACAATCGGGTTAGCTTTTTTAATTTTGGTGAAATGAGAAAGGGGGCTGGCTACCCATAGGGGTAGAGCAGAGAGGTAAAAATGGAGGCAAGATGATGAGTGGGGGCTGGGGGGGCTGTTTGCTCATGACCTGATTTTACCACTAAGCCTGAGAGGAGTGGAGCAGCACACCAAAACGATTCTTGCCTTGGTTTCACAAAGCCACAGTGCACCATGGTGTCACTGACTAGCTACGACCTCGTCGAGCTGAGTCACTGACACATCATCTCGGCCATTGTGGCTCATCTTTCGCCGCATGGGGCTTCTTTGGGTCTTTCATGGGGGGTTATGTGTGTGGGATTCGCTAATGGGGGAAGTCTTCACGCCGCTGGACTGGCAACACTTTTGTGACAGCACTGCCAGTCTAGACAGTGAAGACCCTGCTAATCTGTTATACATCTGGATGTCTGTGCTGCACACAGATGCATATGGCCCGTCTCACACGGATGACACCAATGTATAGAATCATCGTGCAAAATTGTCAGCACCAGAATGTCAGCAAAATCTGTCTGCTCATTTACACACCAGTTTTTGTTTCACGAGGCATAGTTTCACTTAAAAATTGTTCTGATTTTGCCCTCGGCAGTAATTCTTTGATTTCTGTACTCCTTCATTAAAGCATAACTATCTTTTGTGTTTCATCAAGATAAGAAATTCACTAACTTTTTTTACTTTGGAAAACAATTACCTGTGGCTCTCACTATTTTATATTTTCTAGAATTAATTATTCCATTGAATAATTGAATAATACAATTTTGCAAATAAGTGCCATTTTTTCCTCAGATTACGGTTTATTTGGCAGTTTATGATAAAAATTTAACTAAAAGAGTACAACATGAATCCCTCGGGTGATGCTTTTTTTTTTTTTAAACAAAAAATATAGATTTATATAATTTTTAATACACTACGCAATGGGAAAATATTTTATTCAGATTTCTGACTGAACCACTACACAAAGATGCCATTTTAAGTAAATCTACTGTACATTGTTGCTAATCATACAAATAAACTAAATCCACTCGCATCTATGTACACACCAATCTAATAGAACTGTCATTAGTTTCACTACGAAAGCATGTTTGTTGCTACATAATCATCTACTTGCAGATGGTTGGGAAGGTGATTTGCAGTACAGTGTCATCTAAACGTGGGTAAACAAATCAAAACAAAGAGGGACCAACGGGCACACCTTCTTGCATACCAAAACTCGCAAATGACATTCCTGATGTTTTCATTGCAGAGCAGCGGGAGACTCAGATGGTACAATCTGTTCGTTGTCATTGTCAGCTTGGGACTGTGACACACACCACTGAGTACAAAGAAACACAGACTGCCAAGCTGTGTATTATGGATGTTATTTATAAAAAAAAAAAAAAAAAAGGGGGGGGGGGTGGCCCAACCACCCACATCCAGACACACACACACAGGCAGTAGTACTGCATATGGAAACAATAGATACGCATACATATGAGCACATTCAGATCAGTACAGAGCCGCCCACAAAAACGAGCTAAAGTGCCTTCCACTGATCAAATTTGGATGCAAAGAGATGTTTTGCTGGAGCTTTGTCTTTGTGTGTGTTACATATATAAACTCTTAACAATGCTGATTTAAAAACAACCCCATTTGGGTTAAAAATTGAAGAAAAAAATGCGCATAACCCTGGGTTGGTTTAGTTTTTAACCCAGCAGTCAGACGTTAGCAAAATTGCGGTTGGTTCAACCTTAAGAATGATAAAATAAAAAATAAAAAATAAAACAACAACCTATATACGTGACAAGTCGTGTGCACAACTCTAGCAAACACGTTTTTTTGTACGTACGTGTGGCTGGCTTCAGGTCCTTTGTTTAAAATAGTCACCGGTCCAGCGTGGCGCTGTCCCCTCCCCCTCGCAACATGTCACAATATAAATACAATATCAAGAAATGTTGACATGAGATAACAAACAAGAGATGCGTGCAAGACTACCTGATACGGTAAACAATGTCCTTTTAACGCAACCACACACATACAATGTTTATTAGCAAAGCTACACGTGCTCTGAATTGGCAAATATATGGGGGGGGGGACATTCTCTTTCATCTCTTTCATTTAGCCACGATCTCAATGGGGACCGACAGGCCGATGTGGACGCGGACATGAGGGGCACATAAAGATTGATGGGGAAAGGACGTATTTAGCGAGAGAGGTGAGTGGCGGAGTGGCGAGGGAGGCGCAGGCTGAAAAAATAAGGGACAAAAATCGATCGGAAGCCCGGCAGAGAGATGCAAGAGACGTATAGAAGATAAAGGACGAGAAGCGGAGGAAGAGGCGGGCTGGATGCGTCCCGAGGGTGAGATTTCCCTCTCTTCTAGGGCAGCCAGTCTGACAGATGACTGTGGATCTAACCACCTCTATGTTAATTACATGAGGAGGGGAAGGGGGGGGGGGGGGGAACAGATAATAACAGAAGCTTTTTAAGGTGGTAAGATTTAGAGTCCCATTTAGCAAAAGGAGGAACTGCATGGTCGTGTCCATTTGGCCATCTTCTAGTCTGTTACCTTCTCAATGGTGACTTGGAGGCAAAATCAGACTGCGCAATGCAGCGTTTGATGGACATAGAATGAGGAATTCCAAAATGGGAATAAGACATGAATTGATGCGCCACTTGAAAAAGAAAGACCATCAATATAAAAATATATCAATAATATGGCACCGACATTACACATGAACGTTTGTAGTTAATGGACAAAGAGGAAAGTTTGAGATGCTTTTCCACCACAAAAAAAGCTATGTGTTGGTCTTCCTTTTAAATGCTAATTAAATTTGGTGGTAAGAGAAGAGGCAATTTAATGGCCACCTAAATGCTTTTTACATATTTAGTGGCATGTAACAACTGGACTAATGGCCTTTTAGTACTTTTCTTCTTTTACAGGTTTCTTCGCCAAGCATTAGCTCCATCCAGCTGCCATCGAGCTTCTTCAGACCAGAGAGACTTTTATGTCTGCCAGAGGAGGGGGAAGACATTGTTTCCCTCTAAAGCGAGTTAAGATATTATTCTTCCCTAATTGGTAATAAGGCTGTAGCCCGACCCTGAGGCAGCTCGGTCTCCACTGAGTAATCACTGCAATCGCCTCCTCGGCTGGTAACAGTGTTATTAGGGTCGATGGCACTGCCGCTTCCTCCCCTGTCTGTCTATTATCTGGCAATATATGGCCTTTTACTCGGGCACTTCGCTCGGTCGCGGCTCTGGCCCAGAATATTTATCTCCCATCAGGAACCGCTAATATGGCACTATCTCAGCAGCTCGCACAGCACGGTCTCCAAAATAAGCTCCGGCGGGATCGTTTGCTAGCCTGGCTGGTGGTATTAACAGCAAGGTTTGCTCTACACTGCAAAACCTGTGACCTCTGCCACCTTCCATCTGAACACTTAGGTTGGATGACAAGTTTTCAGAATCATTGTCCTCACAATGAGGAACTGAAATTGTAATTTATAGTCTATATTGCAAAGAATTGTCACGATGTCTGTGCGTTTTCTGAAGCCTTTTTAAGTTCTATTGGCTACATTTCATTGTTATTTAAGATAGTCTAAAAATAACAATTGTTATAGTAACTCGGAATGAGACAAATATTCGGTTTACGTTGGGCCGTTTTGGAAGGTTTTAATCTAAAATGAAGACTCCTTGAGAAGCAGCTGTTTTCTAAACACTCCTGCATACGCCCTACAAGGTCGTGCAGTTAAGAGTATTACAGCACCCTGCCCCCCCCAGTTGATTTAACAGGTCATTTTGACAATGTCATATTGAGATAGGGCACCTTGAGAAAAATATTTTTGTTTTCATTATTATTGTTAGCTGGGTCCATAATTGTATTTTCCCAGCAGGAAAAAAAGAGGAATGCTATTCTCTAATTCCCGTGTTACTGGACAAAGATTTTAACAGTGATGTAAATGGTGTGTCACATTTTTAGGACATTTCAACAGCGAGCTTAAGTGGCATTTTAGGAGATACGGTTGGGAGTGTCAAAATTAATCAATAACAAATCAATGATCAAATTAATTGCCCACATTTAATGATCAAGCAATTGTTTTAGAGCCATTTTTAACTTAAGATTGTCCAAATCTTCTGATTTCAAGCTCTTTTTAAGTATTGTGAATTCTCTAGTCGTTCATGAAAGCAGACTGAGTTGTCTAGTGTGTTATTGTGTTCGTTTTGTGATGTGACAAATAATGCAGGGAAATCCCTGTCCTACGCAAATCTTGACTTGTTGAAAATGGAGCCGCCTAGGGGAGGGGGGAAATCGCCCATTATCTGTCAAACTGGTTCTTGTTTCTCCACTTTTATCTCACCTTCATTTAATTGCATACCAAAATGCTTCATTTGAAAGCAACTGAGGAACTGAGTGAAAGAGAAATGACCTAGGTGGTGCAGACCTGCAGACAAACATTTCATCAGCTAACATTGAGGAGGGCACACCTGCCTCACGGCGATGATCCAACATCTGCCGGCGGCATATCCCTGCGAGAAGGTGCCAGGGGAAAGAAAGGAAGGCAGGTTGCAAGAGCTACAGAAAAATAAAAAAAAAATAAAAAAAGAGAAGCGAGCGAGAAAGCGTCTCGCGTGGGTTTTTGCAACGGGTGCCTTTCGGGGAATCTGGGGGGTTTTGAATATGAGCTGTCGAGACCACAAAAAGAAGAAGTGAGACAGGCTGTTTGATGAGGAGACTAATTCAAATATGAAGGGTGGGTGTGGGGGGGAGAGACGATGCTACGATACTCTGGTGGTAAAACACTCAAGTTTCCATCTGTGCTGCCGGGACTGCCCTGGCGGCTGGAGTGTGCTCATAAATAAGCAAGAAGGGTCACACTTATATGCTCTCTGCGCAGTGCAATAAAAAGCCAACCGAGGAAGGAGGGGAGGGCTGCTTGGGGCTTCGGAGGAAGTGGCACCATGCGCCGGGAAGTGTTATCCATTGGTAGGAGAAGTGAAAGCGTAGACGCTGAGCCATTCAACTTTGAGGACAACATTCATTCACTTCTCCTGGTCCAGGTTACGTTGACACGCAAACAGTCAGACTTGATGATGACTCTTAAGTGTGACAAGGGTGTGTTTGTATATCGTCACATTCTTAAAATGACGGCATTGGTCACATTTTCATGAGCAAAAAATTTTTGCCTTAAATATCTTAAATCTGCAACATCTTTAGGTAAACAAATTCCACCCCTGTGAATATTAGCAGTATTTACTTCGGTTTTGTGTTTTCTGAAAGACTGACAGGCCATTGTGTTAAGAAGGTGATATGTGATTTCCGTTCTAATTAGTAAGCATACAAGGATTTTGTTGTGCATTTTGCACAGAGTGTATTCCAGAAAGACGCCATCTCAAAATGAGCAGCAGCAGCATCATGTGAGGTGAGCAGCACTCCCATTCAAAGCGCTGAAACTAGACAACCAGCCTCCAAACATGTACCGGGCTCGCCAATTGTACAATCAATTGGCCACCATTCAAATTGAACACATGGAGAAACATTAAATGCCTGCTTCCATCGTTGTACGTTCCATCCCCTTTTAAAATGGGCATCTGGCGCTGCAACGAGACAAAAGCTGCGGCCTGCCCAGTGAGCTTTCCTCCTAGGTGCACAACGCGGCAGCCGCTGGGATGGCGGTTGCCATAGCGTCGGCCTTTGACCTGCCGCTATACAGAACACCAGAGTGGACATAAACAACCCCTCCCCGTGGCTGCCGTTCGCCTTCATACCATCAAATGGCTGGCACAAAGGAAAAAGCTGACCTTAACGGTCCTGCAGTGCACGCACGCGGACACACGGGTCAGACTGTACTGGGACGGCCTGGCTCTCTCTAGCCAACCCCGTGCGAGAAAAACATAGCTTTCATGTGCAGGCAGCTGCCACGGACAAGCGCTCGCTCGAGGAGAGGCCGGGACAAGAACAGAAAAAAAAGCCAAGAACCAATCGAGTGAACGCTGTGAAACAAAGGACTATCTGTGATGGCCTGGAATCTTCCCCACCCTGAGATGATACAACTCAGCCCCCCCAGGCACGCCGGGTGGACGGCACGGCGGCTCCAAAGGCCGATGTCCTCCTGTGTTCATTGAGCTCATCGAGCGTTTAGTTGTTGATCAATTAGCCAGCAGCTGAGCAAGCTGTGATTTGACCATTGTTTGTGGTGCACAATCTGCGTCGCTGTTGACAGCGTTCTATCTAGTCTCAAGTCTCCCATGACCCTCTGACGATATCCCACCACCATGTCATGTCAATATCACATCATAAACAATATGGTCGAAATGTTTCGGGACTTCCTTATCAGCAACGAACCACTCCTTCAGTGTTGAAAGAATCCAAACACGTACAAAAAATTCCAGAGCCAACTCTAAACACACACAAAATTCCAGAGTCAACTTAAAAACGTTAGGCTGGAGATTTTCCACTGGCATCTGCTAGTTACTGCAAGGTACTACTTCTCAACCAGAGTTCCAGGGTACACTCCGACAAGACACTCACTTTCGAGATGAATATTGGGTGAGTCAGTGTGGGATCCTCATCTACGAGCAACATTTTTAATCGCTTGCCAAATGCAACCAGTGGGGCACACAGATTTGTTTGTCCCAACATAATTCAGACTAGTCAGACTTCTACTCAAAGCCAAGTGGTTTCAATGCATCACGTTTGCCAACCTGCCAGCGAGCTGTTTCACAATAATGTTCCCTCCTGCTGTCTGCTTGGCTTTTACGGCTTTGTAGAATCTTTTCGCTTGCCCTGCCTGTCTGTCTGCTGCTTGAGTGAAAGCTTATGGTCATATCTTTCTTCCCAAAACACGAGCTTTCTGGACAAAGGCACCATCTTTTGGTTTTGTAGCAACTTTTACCAGTGTCCCATCTTGCTCGGCGACATGTGCGTGCACAGTCTACAGCAACAAACTCATCCAACTGTCATTGCTTGCATCAACATGTGTCAACCTGACGGTTTAAGCTGCGTTTATTTAATAAATATCTATAAAAGATGTAAATTAAGAAATCACTCACAATTACGGATCACGTGATCAGATTGCAACATCTCGAAGTGTTTGTGTGTGTCGTTCCGACAGATGGGCTCAGTGCGCTACGATTTGCCTGACTCGGATGACGGGTAAATAAAATAAAAAAGCCCAACGGGGCCAAACGGAGCAGAACCAAACCGGTATTTTGCTGTGAAAAGAAGCCTGACTTTCACGATGCTCAACCGCAACGAGCCTAAGTGAACAACTCGGTGAAGGAGGTGCATGCATTTGAGACTCACCCAGCCTCCTTGGCTCTCTATCCAGGGCTGAAGGTGGTTATCCAGGTATACCGTCATCCACTCGATGATCCTGTCCACCAGAGGGCTCATCTCCTTCTCCATGCACTCGACGCACAGCGCGCCGCCAAACGCAAAAAGCCCCACGATGCGGCCCCAGTTGATGTCGTCCCGGAATACCTCATTCACAACGTTCTCAAAGCTTTGGTAGGCCGTGGCCGGCGTGATGTGTAGCTGTTGGTCCAGGTCGCTGAAGGCGTGGGAGTAGCGCACCTCAAACTCATTGGCCGAGTCCCGCAGGGCCTCCTTCACCGCGTTTAGGCTCGCCGTCTGTCGTCGCGGCGACGCTGGGGGACTGGTGCCATTGGTAGTCCCGTTGGCGGGCGTCTGTATGCGTTGCTCCTCACCTGAGGCTTCCGCACCGCCGTCAGTCCTGTTCAATTCCTGTGTGACTCCGAGGTTGAGGGGGTAGTTTCTCTGGGAGAGTTTATACCCAACGTAATACACAACAAGTTCTCGGTTTTGAGACATATTGGAATGGAGCTTGGGAAAGCGCTTCTCTTTGTTCCGGGTCCCTTCGAGTCAAGACGCATGCACGCAGCACCTCCCCTTTCTTCAAACCACCATGGCCAGCCGAGGTCCAGAGGACACTTGAGGAGGCGGAGACCAAAAACACTACACAAGGCTGACAATCCAGTTCAGACCCTGTGGAAAGACACAAGAAAAGGCTCAAAGTCTGGACAGTTTACACCGAGTGTGTGCGTGCTAGCGTGTTCATGTAGTTCCACCTCCCATATTAGATTTAGACAGGTGGGGTGAAAGGTCAATCCCTCTAATTGGGATGGTACATATGGAGCAGATGGTAGTTCAATTAATGAGACGCTTGTGTGCCTGTGTGTGTTGTGCGTGTGCGAGTGGGGAATGAGGAAGACAAAGGGAGTGGTGGGGCACTGAAGGTGAGGTTTAGGTGAGTGAGTGAGTGAGTGAGTCTCGAGGCTCTGTCAACTACTCCCATAAACTCCCACCTTTCGCTTTTGACTTGCTCTCATCTGCACATATGTCAGGCAGAATGAAAATGAAAAGCACATTTCCCAGACACAAAGCGCGAGCGCCAATGTTATCGATGTCGGCGGTGGCTTATTAGCTTTGATTCATAACATCATTAACACGATGCCTCAACGCTCGCGGCCGTCTCGTCTCTCTGCTGGCGCCGTCTCGAAACCAAAATGGCATTTGGTGGACCACAGATGAGCGTCACACCTTCACCCCGTGTATCAGATGGGTGGTGTCAACGTCATAACGCTAGTGGATATACAAGACAATGCTGGATTAGCGTCTTGTCAATATGGCGGGTCAGTTAATTAAGGTGGGTTTCTGCAACAAAGAGAGAGAAGGGGGGGGGGGCTTCCTTCATTTTGTGCCATCACTGTCGCAGTGGCTGTAGGCACAAAGAAGGGAGGATCATGAGCAAACCCCCAAAGACCTTCTGCTAGCTACCATGCAACAAGCAGGCCAACAACAGGGACAGGTGGAAGTAAACCAAGACAGGTAAGCATCAAATGCTTTGTATCATGCCACGCTAGAAAATATATTAAAACTCGTGACTTTGCAGCTTCAATAATGTATTTTATTTTACATTTGAAAGCTTCAGTGTTGTGGCTGCAGTTGTCACAGCATAGTACCGATAGTCTGATCTGAGCTATAACGTTCATCATATTATGTACACCTTTCAGTGGAAATACCAATTGGTAAATACCAGACTTCACTTGAGACTTCCACTCAGTGATAAACAACGTTCGATTAGGAGCTGAGTGATTAATCAACTTGAGCAATGAAACGGATTGTATTCGTCAGGGCATTTTAGCAGCTTTCGTAGTTTTAAAGCCCATTTACAGAAAAAAAAAAAAAAAAGAAGACAGGGTTTCTGAATCTTGCTCCCTTTACCAATAGTGAACCAAATTCGGTCAGTAAAATAAACGCACATGCGTATCCGGGATCTTTGGTGAATTTAGCAATATAATGAATGTATTAAGCAACAAATTTTACACAAAGCAACCAGTGAGTTTAATTTTTTGCTCAAGATAAAATTTCATACGCAGAATCACTGAACATTGCCAAAGACATGCTTGACCATTGCAAAAGCAGAGTTTTATTTTTTTGCGTAACATGCATTAATCAACGTGTTGAAAACTTACAACAACCTGAGGCTGCACAACTTTACATCAAACAGGCATACGAGCTGGAAGGAGTGTGGCTTCGCTCTTGGACATACTGACCAGACCACCCATGCAAGGTTGTCTGTCACCTCATTTTCCACTCATCCAATTAAATTCTTAAACATTAAAAAATATATATTTCTTAAGGGTTGTGTTTTGAAAAAGTGACATTTCCAAGATGTCCTTTTCTTGACATCTACAAAAAATAATTACCGTGGACCTTACAGCTCGTGGGGGGGGGGGGGGGGGGGGCATGTTTCCAAAATTGTTTGGTAAAAGGAAAACAGCAAGTCAGTCACATTATAGTTAACGAAATAAAGTCAAATTTAAAAATTGTTGACAATATAAAATCAAAAGTGCTTTTGAAAAATACAAAAACTAACAAAAAGTTTAACTACTTAAAGCAAAACGGTTCTTTGCCTTTGAATTTGTCTATATTATACATGAGCTTGAGGGGTTCGTTTAAATTGTATTTACTTCGGTTTTGTACATTTGGACAGAAGAAAGGTCACAATCATTTGAGAATTGTGGTTTATCATACAAAGCTTGGTGATTTTTTTTAATGCAGTAATCGACAAATACTCCATACATAGGTAGAAAAAAAATACAAAAGCTCAAATAAAACAATCCGTTTTTATTCACAACAAATAATTACTAAACATTTAAAAAACCCTAATCAAATCTAACCTAAATAAAGTCAAAACGAAATGATCAAATATCTCCGGTCAAAGAATAGGGGGGGGGGGGGGGGGGGGGCGGCGCAAAACGTGCTTGGCATATTGCCGCTCATTTATTTTTAATACACGCTAAGAGTGGGAGAAATTTGAAATTGGGGAAAAAAGATGTATGCGCGGAAAACGCCGTGCGGTTAGATAAGCTTACTCGGTACAGCAGCAACAACAAAAATGAACTAACTGTTTCTTTTAAAATAAAATAACTTCTCGTTATTGTTGTGAAAGGCCACATTTAATACACCGCTTGTGCATTGAGGAGGTGGAGCGAACGAAGACATACATCCCCGATGGAGGAAGCACAAAAGCAGGCGAAAGTAGGAAAAAAAATACTTCCGCAGTTCAGTTATACTTAGATTTGCAAACAGGAGTTAACACATTGCTGTTGTTTATGACATTTTGAAAGCGAGCCTGCAGCAGGCTGACGGACGTGGCCGTGTTTACAGTGGCCACATGTTCTCAAGCTCCGCGGACCACGTGGCTGGGCTAGCCACGTACCACACGTAAACACAAGGGCAGCACGCGTGCTAACTTGTACCCCGCAAATGTGGCACCTGAACGACACCATCCGTCCCTCAATGAACCGAGATATTACAAATGCCGTCTTGGATCAGCGATTTCTCTTCAATCACGAAAGGGAGATCCCAATAAGGCAATAGTCCAAACCTCCTCATTAGCATCTATTTGATTGACATCCAAAAGCTGAATTAAGACAATACTACACACGCGTGAACGCCAAGTGTGCGGGGGGGAGGAAAGATGGCGTCTTACCTGCACGTTTGTTAAAAAGACGACGACTTCGTCCCTGCTCGTTCCCGTCTGCCAAACTATCAGAGTGTTCGAGAATTTAAATGGTAAAGCCCACTTTGTGTGGCGGAGAGCGCGTGTACACTAGTAGTAATCAGTCTGCTCCCCCCCCCCCCCCTTCCCATCCCCACGCCCACTTGGCAGATTACGTAACAAGACGCTTTCAGGAGCCTGTGGAGAATTTCCCAATTATCATGAAAGACGCCGTTCAATTACTGTTTTTCCAGTTCGATGCCGATAATTGGTCGTAATTACAATCTAAGAAAAAAAACCTTTAGAAGTGGTTTTTAATCTGCCAGGCGGCTATGTTCACGTAATGATTAAAAAAACAGTGCTGTTTGAAAAATAAAAAAGACCGGAAGACGTCTGGTATTTCCTATTGGGGGAAAGGAGTTGTGTGGGATTGTGAAGGCAGCGCGAGCTCTCCTGTCATAATCGCATGCAATTAATAAAAAAAAACTCATTATAAGACACCGCCCGGACGCGAGTCCAGCCATTTGTACTTTACACATTTGAACGATAACGCACACATCGCTCCGCCAGCTCTGAATGAGCTGCACGAGAATGTAGCTGTCATTGAGTTGCAATCGCATTCGAGCGGAAATGAGAGCAAATGCTCATTCACTTATGGCCATTGTTTTAATATGCAAAAGAACATCGTTTTAATCCAGAGGGCAAAACTACTTAAATGAAATATTGGTGGCGGACTCTTCCAATTCTATCGACCTCCGTCCTGTGCTAGCAAGAGGAAAGCAACGTAGCCTGTCTCCGCCGTTTTATTAAAAACCACAACCGCCGAACAAACGTAGTGTCTATTTTACGAAAACAAACGAGGACGCTCTTACTTGTACGGCGGTTTCCATAGAACCATTTCTGGTCGCCTCGGCTTGGAGTATTCACCCGAAAGGAACAATCCAGTCATTGCAAGACCGTCGAGCTAAACGCCGACGATCGATAGCGAGAAGAAGCTAGTGGTTAGTTTGGGTAGCAGGTACCGCCCACCAAAGCACTTCAGGAAGAAGCAGCGCGCCTCCCAGTGGTCACTTCCGCCTTGCACCCGCCCCCCATCGACAGGGGGAAATTTCTCTCGCCTGGCAAGCAAGACCAGGGGAGATGTATGGATGCCCGTTACTAAGGCGGGGCAAAGCTGAGGAAACAGACACTTCCAGGGAAGCAGTCAGCAAAGAGCGGATGGGTGGGGGTGGAGGTCTGATGGGGTTTTAATAACTAGTGAAAATTGAATGTATTGCTGAATTAAACTACTGTCCCTCACGCGTGCGCCATTCTGAATATGAGAATGGACTTTTGCTACCAAAGGATGAAGTTAAGCATCAAGCAGTAGTGTTTCAATAGCTGACTCACAAACAAGAGGAAATATAATTGAGGAAACAATACCAGAATTAGTTACTATAAGATATTCATGATTTAGTCCAATTTGTTTTTAATTGGGCAATCAAAATCTTAATACTAAAGGTGCCACAACCAGGAAGGGACTTCCGTCTAAAAATGTCAGCCAACTCATTTTTTTCAGTTGCCACAGTTGTTGTTTGATTAGTTCTTTTTTTGTAACTTGTATATTTACTTTGTAAGTTAAATACAACTGACATGTACTCTGACAGTGAGTCTGAGTCTTTCACATTCCACTAGTGATGCTTGTTAGTGCTCTAGTGAACTAACAATAGTGCCACATTAGACTAATAGTCCATATTGAACTTTTGCAAATTGTTATTTAGCGCTATTAATTCACCCACGGCCCAGGTACAAAAGTAATTGCTTTATTAAGTTTGCTTATTGCCGTGCTGTTACCCATATTAAACGTCATTCAACATTATTGATTGTTAGCAATATTGCGGACCCTCAAGGTACGCTTCATGGACCCTGGTAGGTCCGGTAACCACAGCTTGAAAGTCCCCGCTACATTAAGTCCACACAAAACGAGACAAAATGAGCAAAAATATATTCACTTTTGAAAAGTACTTATCACCACGATTGAGAACTATTTTAATAAGCTAAACAAACAGCTTAAGCACCCCACAAGCAGACACGCGCGCGCACGCACAAAAAAAAAGGTCAACGTGTTATTTGTAAATAGAACATAGGCCAACATGTTAGCAAAACATCAAAATTATTTTATTACTTACCACTATTGAGGTGTTTGGTGGTTGCAAGCCTAGAGGACAGCAGACTGAAAGCGATGCGTGGAGCTGGACATTAATCAGACTTAACTGACAGTGGCATCATCTGACAAACTTTGATCACTTTGACGCGTTACTTTGACGTCATCCACTGCGCTTTGACGTCGCGAACGTTTATCAGGACGTTGACCAAAGACACACGATGCTATGCATTTTGCCATCTATAGAGGAAGAAATATGTTCATCAATGCATTTATTAGCATACCACAGTTTTCTTGAAAATACGTTGCAAATATTATTTAAAACCTTAGGTTAAGGGAATTAAAATACACTGCACACAAAAAGTTGGGGTTTTTTTAGGCTTCGTGGGGAATGTCAAGATGAATTGAAAGATGCACTTGGGTTAACTTAGTTTGTCGTTTTCCAACATGTGCATTGTATAATAGAGGACTTTTTAAACGTCAATTTTAATTGAACCAGGAAATGTAGTGGTTAAATTACAGATCAAACAGTAATTTGCCATTGTCTAAAAAATACTGACATTGAAGTTGAACATGTATATTGAAAAGATGAGAGGTCAAATTAAGTTAACCTGTTCTAACACATTTAACCTTAATTCTAAAATTTCACCGAAAGGCAAATATCATGGTGTTTTCTCTGGCTCCTATCACATTCTAAAAACATCTTAGGTTTATTCTAATTTATTATTGGTTTGACATAAGGCCACATATCAAAGTCAGTGCTCACAAGGGGAGCCCAACAAAATGCCTTTAATTTGTCATAAAGCAAACAACTGGTTACACCGTTCTAATTTTTTTTTCTCAAAGTTCTTCGAGCCACGAGCGATGCAATAAATAAAACTATGAGATGACCAAGCAGTTTAATATACAGAAATAATCTGCTTGCACTTACCTTCGTGGCTGACCAGTTTTAAAAATCTGATTCAATGAAATGTATTTAACCTCCCTATTTCACTCATTATTGTCTAAAAATAAAATAAAAAAAAATCCACTTTCAATCTTGAGGTGACAATGCTGCAAGTCTCCCACAGACTTAAGGTGAAGGGAGTTTTACAAAACGTATTTGAGCATTCAAGCGTAAACACTAAAGTGTTTAAAAATGCACACAAATAACAGATGACCAATGAGAGTTTGGACAGTTGGACAGACAGGTTTTCTACCTGACAGCAACAACATGATGTGTGAACATAACATCTGAGGTGAACCATTGTACTAAAGTGATTGGTTTCAATGTTAAACTGATCAGAATTTCAGTTTATTGATAACTTCAACACTCAAAGATAACATCACAACATAATAGAACCATCATTGCGTTTTCATCTCCAGCATATATCATACATTGAATCTTACACTGCAAACTTGACAGTCTGCATTTTTGCATTTACTGTATATATTTATATATATTTATAGATTCCCTAGTCTTTAGGGAAGAAAATTAGACATCCATTGTGACAGGGGGGAAAGGAATCATTCTCCCAAAAATATTTAAATGCACTTTAAATAATTACAAACATCCTTTTTCATTAAACACTGCATTTTGGGACAAAAGGTGAGAGCGACATGTGCAAAAAGAAGAGGAGCCTTTATCGGGTCCAGTCGATGCGATGGCAGAGGCAAAGATGGGAAGAAATGCAGGCCACCGCACTAAAGGAATGCATTAGCACACTTGGGACGCAACACTGTTGTAAACAAGCCAATGCTGAACACTGCAGTGTAACAGCAGAAAGTGTGATGAAGCAGGGCGGCTGACTCACAAATGGTCTTTTCCCGACAGGCACAGGCGGCCAAAAGAGAGAGCAGGTGGAAGGTCCTTCAAGTTCCTTGAACCAAGTTGTTTTAGTCAAATTTTGTCTTAACCAATTACACCCCTTGGTGTAATGGCGTCATGACCAGTATGAGATGAATGAGGAGTCGGCAGACTGCTGGTCACGGTCAGCTTCTTCGGTGGGACAAATGAAAGGTGAAGGGAAGTGGTGGTGGTCTTCTCAGGGGCCATCTGTCTGCTGTGGCCCCGGAGCGGCGATGTGGAAGACGGCACCGATGCGCAGGAAGAAGCGCCGCAGAACGGCGCGCAGCTCGGGAATCAGGTCAAACTGCATCATCTCGCACAGGTGCGAGAAGTAGCACGAGGCGTGCGGCTTGAACTGGGGCAGGAGAAACATGCGCACCAATTAGACACTTTCATATTAGAATTAGTTGACAGTGTGTGTGTGGCTCGGAGTGTGTGTCTGCGTGTGTTCGTACCTTGTCATCAGGCAGCCTGAGTGTCCTGGTGAGGAGCAGCATGAGCAAACTGTTCCAAGCCTCTCTGTGACTCTCCGACGTGAGAGCGATGAAGTAGGCCAGAGCTTCACTGCACACCCTGACAATGCAGCAACAGTATTATCAATAAGTCTGATAAATAACAGTCATTATTTTCAGAGTTGGGAGTCACATTACAGTACTATTACAGCTATTGCGGCAAGTGAAGTAATAATAGGTCACGGCTGCAGCATCATCGGTCAACATATTCCCCGTGAGTCAGCAGCTGGGTGACAAACAACACCAGTACGGCACAGCTTGTTCGCACAAATACAACCAACCAGGTGCCCCCGCCAGTCCAAAAAAAACAACAACAACAACAACAACATAAAACACGTTAACATCTTGGCCAACATGAGGTAAGAGCAGAGTTGCAATTTATGCAAATTAAACAGTTGGTTGTTGTTTATGTAACTTTAATACCAAACCAGGAGCCACAAGCTTCACAAGACGTCATTTGAGAACACTCACACTCCCGCAACATACTAACTGACAAGTGCCAATGTTAAGAACAAAACATTTTCTGTCATTTGGAATATGCAAAGTCACACTTTTCAGAACTAAGTTATAAAGTCCATTGTTATTGACAATTATTTTTTATGTTTTGTTGTAAAAATAGTCATTGGAGAAGTTGTAAAGTTTCAAGAATTAAGTCATTTTATTGAAAAAAAAAAAAGTGTATTATTTTATTTTATTCAATTTTTGTTTTATTTATTTGAACAGTCTTATAATTTCCCATGAATAAAGTGAACATTTTCATAGATTTGGAATGGTGATTTTTATTGAGAAGAAAACATTTCCAAGAATAGCGTTATATTCTTAGGAAACAGCTGGAACATTGAGAATAATTCAAATTGGGCACCGCTGTTTTGGATGTTTCGTTCTGGAAAGTTTTTGGTTTTTCTTGTTCCCCGAGATAGCTTGCCCTCTCGTTCACGACTTGGGTTAATGTGGGTATTATGTTAATGCCGTTCTTTCAGGACTAAACATAAAAAATAAATTGTAAACTGAAAAGCGGTCCAGCGTGTTGCACTCACAGTAGCAGTCGTGTTTGGATGTCAGGCCACGCGTCACGCAGCTGGGGGTCCGAGTACATTCGGAAGAGAATCCTCAGGCTGCAGGCGAGGCTGCTAGTTTCCTGCTTCAACAAGTTGGGCTTGGACTTCCCTTTGAAACCTGTCAACATCATATTAGACATCTCCATTGGGTATGTGCATATAAAGACAAAATGATTAACACCCCCGGCTGGCCTTGCTAAAGCATGTCCAGGATCTTGGTCCTCAAATTGTGGCGAGCAACCCAATACTAAAGAAATCAAAATTGACCTTATTCCGTATGCGGCTGAACGAGAGCTTTGCTGTACCTGCCCTCCAGAGGGCCGTCCTTTGCTCGTTGTTGGAGTTGAAGTCCTTGGCAAAGGTGTGCGACTCCAGCAGACAGTCGAGTAGCTTGAAGAGGTGAGCGGAGGTCATGCGACTGTACATCCCCTGATCACAATCCGAACCGCAAACGTCGGCCGACGCCTCTTCCAGAGCGTCTCGCTAACAGAGCGACAACCTCAGTTAGTGTGCGACTCGAAGGCTGGCAAATCCACTGATGCCACATTTCTTCTTGCTATTTTTTTGCTACCTGGGCAGCAGCCATGTTCTCGGCGTCCTCTTTCTTGCTGGTCGACGGGTAGAAGACAATGTTGTCGATGGTTTGGATCAGCTCCAACTGCACCACGCATTTGATGAGCAGACCTGCAAACAACTTGTGGTCGGAAACTCCTGCAAGGACAGAAAAGCATCACAGACCTTTGAGGGGGAAAAAAAAAGAAACCCACTGTCCACTGAGAATATTGTGAAACAAATAACATGAACAAAACGTTTTGTACCTAAGTTCAGTATGTGTCCAGAATGTGTTCTACTCACGAGCATTGGACTTTCCCTTCCAGGTGTCATCACTGGACATTTGGCTGTGTGCTCTCTCCGAAAGAGTTCGATCATAGCTGCCCTGAGACTGGGTGTCGAAGTCCACATCCTGAAATACACTTTTCATCAGTGCTGCGATCACGGAACGCCCTCTTCTCCAAGAGTATGTGAATCATGCCATGCGTTCACAAAAACATTTCCAATTAGTCATTATCCTATTTTGGGGAAAAATCCATTGCAAAATAGACACTAGATGAGACACTAATTATTTGCTATTAAAAGACCTGATATTTTGTTTGTCCTTACCAAGTGCTTGCCGTCAGCAGCGTCATCCTCCTGTCCAGCAGGTCGCCATGTCAACAAGCTAATGAAGGAAGAACAGGATGCATTGAGCAAATACATTTGCAATTTATGGAAGAGGAATTTCGTGGCCGGCTTGCGTACACTAGAGGGCTGGTGTTTTGAAAGATCTCCAGCATGCATGAGCAGGTGATGTTCCACACTTCGGGACTGAACTTCTCCCCGTTGAGAATCACCAGGTTCTCCAGGCAGTTGGTTCCCGAACGAGCCAGTTGCTCATTGTCTGAAGGAAAAGAGGAGAGACGCAATGTAGGAAAAAAAACTCTATTAGATGTTTCATTACAGTGCTCCAATAATCACACAAAGTGATTTCAAAAAGGAATGTCCGAGAATGAAGTCTGATTGGGCGACGCTTTTTCAACAGGTTGTGACACTCACCTTGCCGAACACACCATTGGAGTTGCGTGAAAATGTCCGCCAGCAGGACCTCGCTGAGAGGCTCGTAAAACTGTGTGAACACGTCACAGATGGCGTACAGCGCATGGTTGCACGTTGTCGTCATCCACTCTGTTTTCTGTACACAAAGAGTGAAGCCACAAATGAGAGGCACACCTTAACACCAAATGAATTACAGCTCATTAAGATTCTTCTATTCGCTCATGAATCCAAAACCAGAAAACACCTCACCTCAGTCTGCTGCTCTGGGAGCTTCATGTTGTCAAAGATGCGGAAGACAATTCGAAAGAGGTCGTGCCACCAATGTTTCTCAAAGGTGTGGCCATAACTCTTCATGATCTCAAACATAACCGTAAGACCTCTGTCAAGAGCAAACAATGCTTCAAAACGGAACCACAGGAAGGAGGCAACCTACTGCCATAATGCAGCAAAAGGCTGACTTTCACCATTCTTTGTGTTTGGAATGATTTTTGGTGCTTTGGTCAAACACACAGGATACGAACAGAAACTCTAGTAGGACTCATTCGCTCATACCTGGTGCGCACATCCAACTTGCAGCGATTGATGATGCAAGACAGCTCAAACAGGATGGGAAACCAGCCGCGAACCCAAACCCGATCGCCGGGGGCCACGTTCATGTCATCGCTGGTGTATTCCCTCAGAGCCTGCAGGACGAGGACGCCGGGACATGTGATGTAGAAATTAGTGGAGGGAAGCTAAGTGGCACCAACCTGTGGCCTCTCGGAGACATATTTGGCGCAGTGGCGGATGAGTCGGATGGCCTCCATGCTGGTGTCGGGGAAAGCTGCGTTGCACACAAACTCGGACAGGCACTTCACCGCGTCTTGGAAGGAATCGATTGCAGCCGCAAAATGTTCCCGGAATGTATTCACTGATGGACGGAAGAGTGGATTAGGACGGAGGGAAAAGAAGTCACAGTCACACTAGATCCTCCTGAAATTATGAATGACAATTGTACCTTCTGGCTATCATTCTACAGTACGTCACTGGCATAGATAGCTCAACAACATACATATTTCCTGGTAGAAATACATTTTGGACCAATCAAATGAAATTGTACTATTTTCTACAGCACATCTGGTTATCTCACACGGTACACGGATGTGCCGCGGCACACTGTTTGGGAATCAGTGGTTAACTCACTGACGATATGGCCACTGGTCTGGAACGCAAGGTCCACGATGGACTCGTCACGGTCGGAGGCTGCCTGGTGAAATACCGAGAAGATGTTCTTCCAGCCCGAACGGATGTTGGCAGCCTGGGAGTTGACCATCTGTGCCACACATCTGATCACCATGTCTCTGATAGTGGGAGACCTGTTGAGATCCGAAAAAGTCTCCAGAAATCAACAAAGATGATATGGGAGGTAATCATATTACAATGTTCGCTACCTGTTTTTCTTCATGATGTGCTCAAAAGGCCTGAGGAAATCTTTTTGAAAACGGAAATTCGCTAGCTCTCCTTTTTCCAAGAACTTCATTGAGAGCTGCCTGAGTGAATCCACTGCAAATATCGCTACATCTTCATTGGGATTACAGCCAACCTATGGAAGACGCAAAAAAGGGGATGGTGATTCTTACCAAGGCTGTGATTACTTTGTGGAATCTATGTGCAGGCATTTAGGAGCAAGAACATTGCCAAGTCTGGAGGTTGATAGCTTGTTCCCCAAAGACAAACTGCATCCGTTTTGACTGGAGTCTATTTATTATTTTCAAGGAGGTTCAAAATGTATAAGTAGTTCTTGTTTGTTGGAACAAATGACCTTTCACCAGAGTAGGATTTGGCATTTTACTAGAAGGGAGAGTCAAAAGACTCAAAGTCTTCTTTGATATCTTAACTGTGCACCAGAGAACTTACAGAATGAAATTGTCACTAACTCTCCAGATGACCGATGAAGGACCATATGAACTATGAAGGTCCCACTGACCTTATTAAAATGGTCTCCTATGACCTGCCAGATTCGAGACCACTGCAGCCTGATTCGGTTCATGTTGTAGTAGGAGATCTCCACTATCTTCTGCAAACTGAACATTCTAGGCTGATGTGCTGAGGCCAGCTCGTCCATGGACACGGCGCACAGCCACCTCACAAAGTCCACTGCAAAAAGATGAGATAGTCGAATAGCTGGTGACCCACTTTTTCGGCTGTGCACAAGGAGAGCCAACGGGGAAGGAGCTGTTCACTCACCAATCGCGTTTCCATCCAATCTGGTAGAACCTGTGAAGATCCTGCAAATACCACAGAAGAGTGCAAGTGTAAGGGAATGTGATGTGATCATTTAAGTTCTATGATTCACCTGTCCACCGCTACGACAACACTCTGAGAGCTGGTCTCTCCCACTGACTCCTGGAGGTGAGCCATCTGACGCTTGTCCTGGTTTCCAACCAGATGACCTGCAACTCATTGAGAATACCACCATGAAAACCTCATGGCATTTTCCATAGTTCAGCTGGCTTTGCTTTGTTCATTTATCAACAGCAAGCATTGAAGAACAGCAAATATAAAAGTTGGACAAGCGGTGCAATGATTAATTACACAAAAACTACCTAGTCATCAAACATAGCCTTAGTCATTAAATCAACAAGTTAAATCTGTAAAGTGTGTAACAAGGCCTTTGTTTCAGCTCATTTCTGTTCAATTCAAGAAAAACAAACAAACAAACAAACAAACATCCTGTGTCTGTAGGGCCGGGTGATATGGTTTTAAAATAAAACTGCAATGTTAATGGATTTTTTGCCTCTCCCCAATAAACAAGCATTCAAATGACTGACATCATTCCAAACAATATTAGCGCTTAGGCTTATCCCCTGTGGAATGAGATTTTTTTTTTTTTTTCCAGTGTTACCTACCGAGTCCAAGGGGCATGAATTCCTCTGTGCCCGAGGGTAAACCCTTGATGCTGGTCTCTTTCTCTCGAACCACCCCTGATATGTAGCGCGTCTTCACCCCAGTGCCAATCAACTGAGCTAGTTCCAGTTGACTAATACACCTCAGGATCTATTAGAAGAATTATTTCCGTTACATTTGTGATGGGAATAAATACCCAAAAAGAATCATCACCACTCCGATTGACTGACCTCGTGCCAGGAGTTCCCCAGGTAGTTTCCATCCGTGTGTGCCACAGTGATCAGGGTCTTGATGGTGTCAATGTTCTTCTGCTTCATCTCAGTGATGCTAGAGCTGGCTGTCAGCAGCGTGAACCTGGCCAAGGCCTGGACGTAGGCATCTCGTTCCAGCTGCATGCAGACAAGGATGTTGGTTACCAGCAAAGTGGAAAATTACACGCTCAGACTCAAATTCAGGACTTCTTGAGCAATTTTTACCTGCATGCTGAAGATGCAGGCGATTCTGATGGCGCATCGGATGCCCTCCAGACACAGTGACGCGACCTCCGGGTCATCACAGTCCTGAAGGCCCACGCTGAATGCTGCCAGCAAAGGGGTCCACGCCAGCTGGAAAGAACATCTCATATACCGTCAAATGTCGTCAGAATTGTGCAAATTATTTTCAAAACTGCACAGGATTGAGCGACATTATCTTTTTCTCTATTCCCTTGTTTCAACTATGCCATATATATCAAGAGATTTTAGCATAAAAGTATTCAGACAAAGAGGACTACAGTAGACCAGTTTCACGAACCTTAAACATGGGCCGGACGTGTTCCAGGTGTGTAGCGCTAAAAAAAGGGGCCTGCGCATGGCTGACAGCCTCCATCAGAGCTTTAGCTGTCTTGGCCATCTGCTCCATCTCCATGTTATACAACAGGCGACGCTGCTTTTCACTGGCTACACCTCAGGTGAAAGAAAAGCCTTTTTGCCAAAATGGATCATGAGCACAGATGTGACACACTCATCCAGAAATAAAACTCACTCTGCTTGGTAGACTTGGGAGTAATTGAGAACTCTCTGCTCTCCTTCATGGCTATCTTCTTTCCGGCAATCTCGTCATAAATAGAGGATAAATACTCTTCGGGAAGATCCTTACTGTCGTTAATGCCGCGGTTCATCTTGATGTACTGCTCTTTAGTCATCTTGTTCTTCACCTACACAAACGTGAGCAACAGTGAGTCCAGGTGTGAAGCGTCACAGCACACTACATACTCTAATGTATCGCAAGAACTTCATTTTTACTTGAGGACTATGCAGGTCTGTAGTGAGCATAATGATGGAGTAAGCCAGCACATAGGCTGTGTCTGCACTGGCAAATAAAGTTTGTCTGCAAAGAAACAAACCAAAAAACACTCGTTAGCTACATCATGACAGGATTAGTGAAAAAGATAACATTATTCTTGCGCATTAAAGCGGACCCACCCCTGGTTGCACTCGAGGTATCGGGCAGCAAACTTCTCCATGAGCCTGTCAATCTTTTGGGCTTCCCCTGGCAGCCTGAATCCTTCCAAAAAGGCTCTGAGGGCCGAGACAAAGTCCCGCCCACAGAAGTCCAGCTGGTCAACGTAGCAGTACATCACCTCTTTATTCAGCTTTATGTTCTCACCCAGGAACTC